>NC_137104.1:26475825-27675825 GCF_949357685.1 Gobio gobio | reverse complement strand
ATAAAATATCATATGTTTATGTCACATTTCTTTAGAAAGAATGATCTTTTTTTTTTCATGAAATTATGCGATATATGGCGGTTTCAGCGATCTCTCCCATGTTTCACTATACCTTTATTCTTTCAGCCAGAGCAACAGAGGGAGCTTGTAGACAGAAAACAGGAGTTATATGAGTTAATCGGAGTATATGTAATTTAGGACATATGCGGATACAGAAGTATGGTATCAACATACTGTAGGCACAGGAAAGAGACAGATGAAACTTGAAACCATATAAATACACGGTTATTTGTCTAAATTCTTCAAGCAGTCTCTAGTATTTCCATAAGCATAAGTGTGTTGCAATGGTTAACATAAGTAGCCTTTAGCATTGGATTTAAAAATATTTATGCCTTGTACAGTGATCAGAATCCCCATCGGAAAGTGAGTTTTGAGCTGATTTTTTTTTTTAAATGTTTAAAATATTGAAGTTAGCTGGTAGCCTGGTATAATAACATGGGAAATGAGCAGCGGTGTTGACCCTGTGCCGACTCCACCTTTGTTCATAACCACTCCTCAATCCCCAGTTGGCCCGCTTTGGACCAAGGTATACGGCGGGCCAAAAACCCCTGGCCGTTGGCCCAGAGGAGGCCCGATCAAGCCCTAGAGGTGACAGTCGAAATACCTCTGGCTCTGGCATGCACTAGCACACTCGCTTTTGGCCAGACAGTGGAAATGCAGCTATAGATGTACACAGTTCTGGAAGTACTTTCGTGTAACAAAGATGTAGAGTAAAAACACAAGGGTTTGCGAAAGTGGTGCTCCATCAACCATCAAGTTGCGAAAATGTTAACTTTTTCTGAAAACCAGTCTGATGTAATCATGCTTTGATACATTAACATTTCAGACAGGTGAGCATGCTTGTACTTTTGGAAATCCAGCTTGCTTTTACACTTGATTGCAAACTTACACTTACACTTTACACTTGATTGTCCAAGAGGATCTTTAAATTGAACGATTACTTGAAGTGGTGTCAATGCAGATCTTATGCATTACTATCTATAAAGTGCTAATTAGACTGCAACACAGTCTAATGTAAGCATTCTTTGATTAATGAGAATTTCAGACAGATGAGTATAGTTGTACTTTTGGAAATCCATTTTG
Source organism: Gobio gobio (assembly GCF_949357685.1). NCBI lineage: Eukaryota > Metazoa > Chordata > Actinopteri > Cypriniformes > Gobionidae > Gobio > Gobio gobio. The sequence goes on along the minus strand of NC_137104.1, from coordinate 27,674,682 downwards.
CTGTATTCACAATTGATTATAAATTGAATTGGTGTCAAAGCAGATCTTATGCATTCCTATCTATAAAGTATTAATTTTACTGCAACAGTCTGAAGTAAGCATCCTTTGATCAATGGGAATTTCAGTTTGCTGTATTCACACTTGATTTTAAACAGTGTCAAAGTGAATCTTACACATACCTTTCTATCAAATGGTAACTTTTGCTGCAACATAACCATGCTTTGACCAATGAGAATTTCAGACGTGTGTAATATGTATTTCTATCTATCAAATGCTCCATCAGAGGTTTCTCTATAGGGTATAAATTCCCCTAAAAGGAATGTTTCTCCCTTTGAAATGTGACTGACAAGCTTTCCCTTTTTTGTAACACCTCTTTCAAAATCCACAATAGCCAAACCTCAGATCACCACATTCCATGAAAAATACTGATTAATCTTTGTTTCCATAGCGCTCTGCTCTCCACGTCCATCTCAGTGGGTTTCAATACTGACCTGTGAGAGTACGTGCTAAACACCAATATAAACACACAACCAAACAGCTGTGAAAATATTCATGATACTTTTTTTATGAAATGTCAGAGGGAGAGACTGAGAGAGGAAAAATATAGGCGCTGTTATGGAAATGCTCTGCACACACCACCTGCAAATTGCTATGGATAATTTGCAGTGTTACCACACACGTCAGAAGAAGACCGTCCATCGCTGTGACCTTTTTACCAATGCTTTCATTCTCCCTCTGAAGGTCAAATGGAGGACTAGTCACAAATTGAACCTGATGGTTGTAATTACCTTCTCAATGACATTTTGTTAGTCTTAGCCTGTAATTGTTTAGAAAAACTTTATTAATCATGTTGAAACTTAATGACTCGTGAGTCGTGATTGAACAGAATGAAATAGCATGAATGTGAGAGTAAGAAACAAGGGTATAAGTAGATGCGACCTGTACAAATTGATGTCTTTTTGGCTTACCCTAAATCCCTATGGTGAACCTATAACAATTGTAAAGCTGTTCAGATAGATTTAGCAGGAAACTACTTACTTATGTCAAGATATGTCTAATGTCAGCATTGGCAAACTTTTGAATTGTTATTTTAAGACAATTGTTGTCAAAATAATAGCGGCATATACTGCTCACAAGACATTTTACAGATATCTTTCGTTTTTTTGGGAGAGTTTTGATGTATTAGTGAAATTTACATAAGACGATCGATCCCCTGTATCCATGGGCACAGCGGGGCAATTTAAGTCATTATTTATCTGCTCAGAATAGCAGGGCTGAAGCACAACTCACGGAATTACCAAAACAATGTTCCTCCGCAAAAAAACAGATAGTTACATATTTGATGCAAACTTGTGAAAACTTTTTTGTGTATGTATATTTTTGCCTAGACATCTGCAGAGTCAACAATAAGATACTTTACATATATAAGTGATGCCATGAGTATTTGGTGTGACTACTTATCCAACCATGTAAGAGACGAAGGGTGAGAGGTGAGATGTCTGGGAAACCTGTTTGGAAATAATAATTTTTGCAGTTCCATTTAGTGTCAATAGTTACAGAAAAAATGTGCACTTTATTTTTTAAATATTATGCAATTTTCAAATGTTCATTTTTAATGCTATTTCTCAGAATACTTTCATGTGAATAAAATGGTGCACTCTAAATGGGCCATTATGGTCCTCTGCAATACTCAGATTTAGAAGACAGACTAATTTTATCTTGTTATTGCATTAGTTAGGCCATTCGCTCTTGACACATTTTGACATCCCACAAGGAATTTCAAAAGAAATTGGGTCTAGCACTGAACACCTACACACAAAGGAACAACGTTAGGACTAACGTAAGATTTTATGATGAAGAAAGGTGGTGGCCCATGCAAAATTAACTGGCTCGAGTAAGTCTATAGACTTATTTGGCAAACTGAAAATCATAAATATTATTTTTTTATTAAGTTAAAGAATGCATGTATGCACGTCTGTAGCACAGATAGCACAGGATGAGTAACAGAGCACATTTAATCATTCAAAGGCCCAAGTATCATAGTATAGGGATGCTTGTCTTATTAAACACAATTAAGCACAAATGATGTCCTTTAACAGTTGATTATTGATCTTACTAGGGCACATTAGGCTACGATTAAAGGCTTCTGTGCAAAGTTATAGTTATTTGAACACACTGTTTAATCTGTTTAAGGCTGAATCAGGCTCAATTTACACACTGACAAAGGCAACAATACAAGAACAGGAGAATGTAGAGGGGGGGGGGGGGGGGGTGAGGGAGAGAGATTATACACTTCTGGTCACCACATTCCTTTCTACAAATGGAGGAGTGAGTAAATAGAGGCATTTCAGTTTGTCAGGAGTTTTCTGCATGACTCTCAACTGTTTTGAATCCATTTATGTGAAAGTGCTTGTACAGTGAGTATTCAACACACTATCTTATATTTGAGGTTCTTCAAAGATGCCACTGGTATTCACATGTCAAATTCTTCAAATGTCTTAATGGTATGCTTTTTGAACAGTATTGAATGAGTTCACATGCTACTTTTCTTCACCAGCTCCAATCCATCCAAAATGTCATTAAAACATTTTCTATATATATATTTGTCAAGCATTTACTCACACTCCCTTTAGATCAAAAGGTTTTGAAGATCACGAGAAACATGTTCAATATAGTTCATTCATTCATAGAATAGTAATAAATGTGTGAGGGTATATTTTCGGGCAGTACAGCACTGCTTGTGTCACTCCAATTGCACATGCTTCACGCCAGCAGGAGGTTTCTTTTTTCTCACAGTCTCTCTCTTTAAAATGGTAAATAAACCATTTACATAAGAGACAAAAGGCAGCGACCTGCTTTTTGTCTATTTTCTGTTGAGGTGCATTAGATAAGAATGCCATAGAGATGAAAAATAAAAGAGGTCAAACCAAAAGTATCTACCTGTCTGAAATGAGTTGGGTAAATTGATCAAAGAGCATTTCCTCTTCAGTAAAGATTAGTATCCTTTAAAATCTTAAATCTATAGGCTAATATAATACAGAATTTTGTATGACATATAAATAAAATAAATCATTTTACTACACAGAATTGTTAGTAGGCCTACCTTCAAATTATAAAATGCTGGTGAAAAAGTGAGAGATAAATGTATGGCTTAAATGTATATCGAAACAGGTTTCCTTTTGAGACTACCAATCTCAAGTTCTTTTAAGAAATTGATGACATTTTTAAACAACAAGCAGCACTTATGAGTCGTGTTTTATAGTTTATGTGTAATTGTTGCTGAATAGTTTTGCCAGTGCACATAAACCTGAAGGCCATGTGAGTAATTGGCCAGTGACGTCTGTGATTAGGGGAAGAGCCAATCACAACAGAGGGGAGGCGGGGTTCGTGTTGCTCCGCCTCTCTCACTGGACGTCTTTATGTATGTGCGTGTAATCCTTGTGCTGACCCAGAAAGCGCTCAGCAGCGGCAGCTCGTTCAGGTCCGCGTACAGCCTCTGGAGATACCTGCGCTGCTTTACAGAGACTGAAAACACGAAACATCATCTTTACAAGAACAGGATTTATTTGACGGTATGTGCTTTTTATGTAGATGTCACGGTGATAATGGGAAGTCTGGACCTTTAGTATTTTTGTACGTGAGGCTATCTATGAAATCGGCATATATAGCGATATTTAAATATCTGCATTGTTGAACATATGGTTGGATAGGTTAAGCGTTTTCTTATTTCTGCTCTGGTTTTTAGGTATTCTTAGAACTCAAAATGTTACTCTTGTATGACTTCTGTTCTTCTAAGAAAATAATTAGCTGTAGCCTATGCATGGCAATAGCCTGTATCATTTGATAATATTATACTGATAATACTTTAGTGTCAGTATTTAAATGTTATTATTATTTTGAATAGTATTGCTAGGCAGAGCTTGAACTGAACATTAAATCTCGTCTCTGTAGGAGACGTTTCAACTTTTCTCTAAATACACAGTAAATTCAGTAGTCTACATGCTAATGTTTAATGAAAGTTTCACTCTGTTCTGACAGGGATTGTGAAAGTCTGTAGCCTATATTTTATTCAAAGACAGATTTAATATTAGTAGAAAGAAGAGGTGACATTCTTTGTTTTATGTAGACAGACAGAGAGAGAGAGAGAGAGAGAGAGAGAGAGAGAGAGAGAGGTGCCCTATAGACCCCATACGACATTGTTCTTTATCTCTTATTTCTATCCCAAATTATGACAGACATAACTGTGCACTTCTAAAAATATGTTTGTTATTGTTAAACATGTTCTGATCCACTCCGGAAGCTATTGAAATAAAGATATGTGAGACAAAAAAAACAGACAGGACAATGAATAGGACTGTGGGTTTGACAAAAAAAGAAAAAGAAAAAAGGAATAAATCATCTGCATGCCATCATTTGTATGAATTGGGAAGATGAATTCATTATATATTTTATTTAAAAATGTTATGAACATATATTTGTTTTATCTAGAGAGGATAACCTACTGATGTATGCCTGCAGATTGATACTTATTGAAATTGCATCGCACTTTACTATCTTGTTTAATATAATATACATTTTCAAAACTCTAAACACTACCCTGTCATATGAGTAGATCCAATCAGTCATGCATTTTGTCATTATCTCTTGCTCACAGTAGGTTGGCTTTGTTTGCTGAACACTGTCCACCTCCCTGCCTGTTATTGTTTTGATCCTCCTGGCGGCTCCTTGATGCTCCTTACTGCAATATTTCTTCTGCTAAGGGCTCAAGTCATGATATATCTGCTTTAAGCTTGCAACCACAATGGTTTAAACTAAGGATGCTTTGTGAAAATATGTAGGACATGTGGGGAAAATGCTTGTTTTAATCAGTATTTGTATCATAATATATATTATCCAAATATCCGTAAAACAAGATGCATTTGCTTACTCATAACCGTAACCCTCACTAAATTGTGTTGAATTGAGTGTAAAACATGAAAAACTATTTGTCAATGAATGGGGTAAGAAAAATAATTTATTATTAAAGATTTCTGAAAACGAATCATGGATACTGATTAAGAAAATTCTTCTTCTTTTTTTTTTATCCAGTGGACTGACTTTAATCAATAAAAGTCAATTGCAATTGATTACGAAGCATGTGAGACTGGTCTTCAGAGCCAAAATTGTTTAACTAAATAATATTGGTTTGTGACATAGATGTTTTCTACTGTGGTTTTCAAGAAACCGAAAGTGTTTATCAGCTGATACTGAAAACCTGCTTGAATATGTGCTATTCTTATCTCTGCAGTTGAAAAGGCATGGCTGAACACATGATGATGCCGATGACCCACGGCTCTGCTGGCGGAGGTCTGCATGGGTATCGCATGGGAATGAACGGCCCTTCTATGCACGGACACCAGCCCAGTCTGCGGACACTTCCTAACGGGCAGCTCATGCACTACAGCAGGGGGCCCCAGAGCTCCATGGAGGCGGCCATGAGGCAGAGGAACATGATGAATGGTGTCATGAATGGTCAGGTCAATGGCCAGATAAGTGGTGGACACCCCCACCAAATGCAGCAAGCCAATATGATGTACGGAGCTCCGAATCAGCAACCGCAAAGTCACCCTCAAACCCAGCACCATCATATGCACCCCCAGAGCCAACACCCACAGCAGTATATGGGTGGAGGAGGCCTTACAGCATCTCAGCAGCTTATGGCAAGCATGCATCTTCAGAAACTCAATACTCAGTACCACGGGCACCCACACGGTCCCATGAATGGGCATCACATGGGAAATGTCCAGCACAGAATGGGTCCTGCTCAGTTAGCAGGCATGCAGATGGGGATGGGCGGGCCAGCGTTGGGCCTCAATGTCATGGACATGGACTTGATTGATGAGGAGGTTCTGACATCCTTGGTGTTAGAGCTCGGGCTGGACCGGGTTCAAGAGCTGCCTGAGCTTTTCCTCGGACAAAACGAGTTTGACTTCATCTCAGACTTTGTGTGCAAGCAGCAACCAAGCACTGTCAGCTGCTAAAATTCTGCTTCTGGTCCTTAAATCAAAGAAAGACTTTGTCATCAAGAAAAAGCGGGGGCAAGACGAGAAAGGCTAAAACAACCAGGTTCTCTGTAACTGTGAAGCTGTGCTATGCATGTTGTAGTGCACACTGTTTGCTTTCAATGAGGGAAAAGACTTCTGGATGGTCTTCAGTCTTTGAAGAACTGGGCACAAGTGTGGCTTTGGTGAGCAGGCCTTGTCTTGTCCTATTGGTCATCCTGGATTATTGAGAATCCCAGGGTTGAATGTAACTTCACATGGTGGAAAAAGAAGTCTGCTTGGAACTTTGCAGAAACTGCTTTGCCTCCTTAGGGGCAACTAGAATCAATAGCATTTAGAAATGTATTTATGTATGACGCCTACCAAAAAGCAAACATGATCTGTGTGGTGATAGAGACTTGCCTTTTCTCAAACTAACCCCTATACTTGTGATTAAAATATGTTTGAATGAGTGTTATGTGGGAATTGAAGGCTGGTACTTCAAAACGGGTTGATTTTCCAGGAGCTCTTAATGAAATTTGAAATGGGAAGGGGGTGGTGAGATGGTAGCGGTTGGGTATGAAACATTCTTTGTACGCAGTGTTACACTGTCCCTTTGGTCATTGTCTTTCTACAACTATTCAAAACTTTAAAGATGACTGCCTACAGTAAACATTTGTCACATTTAAAACCATTTTTTTGTTGACTAAATTAGACCCACAATTAGTGTCTTAAATCTAGGATATGTCTTGATGCTTTCATGGATTTTTTTTTCTGTGTTAGAAAAACTTGCCAGGAAAATGGTGGAATGTTTTGTAGCCTCCCTTGCTAAATGCTGAGCCTGCGCTCCCTGCTGATGAGTCTGAACTGTAAAACTGCCTTATAGTTTTTTACACAGATACTGATGAATATTCACTGTAGACATTCCTACCTTGTTCCATGTAATGAGGAAGAAACTGCTGACTTTATATGATTCAAAAAGGTGACTTCAAAACTCCAGCTGTTATGTAGTGTTTGCTCATTATGCTCCTTATTGTAGTGGACCACAATATTCATCAAGCCACATGCTGCAAAAAAGAATTAAACCTTCCACTTGTTTCTAAATTAACCTGAATGTCAACTGTTCAACTATTGGTCGAAACAACAACTAACCACAGCACTGATTTCCTGATGTGCGTTAAAGCCAACCTTACAAACCAGCACAATGTTGTTTCCCTCTTCGCTGTCCGAACACTGCAGGTTTAAACTTGATTACATTTAAATTACATTTACAACCTTCTTCTTAATTGAGGTCAGAATGGTCAGTCATCTCAGATGGCCTGATAATTACAAAATGGACATGTTAATTTGCTTGCTATCGCTCAGGGTGTAATGAAGAGTTGGGAACGGCTGCCCTGCTGTTTGAGAACTTCCTGTGTCGTTATGTTGGCCGTTTTTGTGTTGAGTACTCTGTGGGGGTTGGGTTGGTATGGAAATAGCACAGCATACAGTATAGTAGGTTAATCTGTTCCACCAGAGCTGGGCTCAACTCCCTTGGCTTTACCCGCCCCAGCTTGGGTAATTGCTGTACGTATGGCTTGAGATTGCAAATAGTTGCCACCAAAAAAAAAAAAAAAAAAGCACAAACAAGAAAAGACAGAACTTGATGGGTCATGTTCTGTGTCCAACTTGACTGAGTGTTGATACGTAGGAAATGGGAAATTTAGTTTCAGACTTTGATTTTGTCAGCTGTATTTCTTGTATCTGTAGAGACTAGAATGTCTTCCCCAGTATGCTTATTCTGTCATTTGTGAATCTTGGATAATTATAGACAAACCACATCTAGCAATATAAAAATATCATTATTTGACGATTGAACGATTTTTCACATTCTCAGCGATCCAATCCTGCTATTTTTTTGTTTGTTTGTTTGTTTGTTTGTTTGTTTAAGGGAGGGAATATGTGAAAATTTCAACCTAATGCTACTTGAGCTTGTCAGTCTGTATATCGTAAATCACAAACCACCCTGCAGAATGTTCCCTGCAGGTGAGATTGTATGTTCTCTTCCAAACTGTGTGCTGTCATGTAATGTCGCCATGCTCCCACAAATGCTTTTTTTTAAATGTTGTTGATTCTATCTTAAGAAAATGTATTTATTTTCATTGAAAATAAAATATTTATTTAAAGAATTGGTTTCATTGAGTGTCATTGTATGTGTCATTTAATTTTGATGGTGATAATCACAAGATTTGCTGGTACAAATTCAGTTTCTTTCTCTTTCAATGAATATTCATGTCAGTACATCATTTTACACAATAACTGGGAAAATATAATGGTTAAAAATACAAAACCTATAATGACAATATCAAAATGGGTTTTCATTTAGTTAATAAATAAATACTCTCATACCTACAGTGGGGAGAACAAGTATTTGATACACTGCCGATTTTGAAGGTTTTCCTACTTACAAAGCATGTAGAGGTCTGTAATTTTTATCATAGGTACACTTCAACTGTGAGAGACGGAATCAGAAACAAAAATCCAGAAAATCACATTGTATGATTTTTAAGTAGTTCATTTGCATTTTATTGCATGACATAAGTATTTGATACATCATAAAAGCAGAACTTAATACTTTTTTTCTATTAGTTTTACATACTGTCTTATAAATTATCAAAATATTCATAAAGAAAACAGATTTGTTCTTAATTCTGAGTATCTGATTTTTTGTGTAGGCTAGTCCACTGCTAGTGTACATAGGAATTTACTTAAAATCTACTTTACTCTTTCACCACCTCAGAGCCACAGTAATTTGAAGAAAATTCCTATGTATACCACTGAACTAGCCTACACAGAAATTCAGATACTCAGAATTAAGAACAAATCTGTTTTCTTTATAAATCAATATTTTGATAATTTATAAGACAGTATGTAAAACTAATTGAAAAAAAAAAAGTATTTAAGAAGCTACAAAAGATTAAACACAACTACAAGCCAAGTATACCTAGAATAGGTAATACTTTTATGTATATCTCTATCAAAATATTGAGTACATGTAATACTTAGACATTTCTGTCTGTATAAATCAAGTATAGCCTAGGTCACATAAGGGCAATTTGAAATATATTTCTGAGAAGTACATAAAAAGTAGACTGAAAGTACACTTTCTTATTTTTTAGTTTAAAAGAAGTAAACGAATAGCACACTTGAATAAACTTCTTTTTCATAAGGGTGCTGAAAAATCAGCATTGTTGTTCACCAGCATATAAACTGGTTGCTAGTTTGCTGTTCACCAGAATATCAATTGGTTACTGGTTTGCCGGTCACCAGCATGGGAAGCGGGATTGTTGGTGGACCAGCTCCACCAACTTATTTTTGCTTGAGAACTGCAGGACTATGCTAGACTAGCACTATACCGTCTCTAACCAGCATAAACAAGCTAGACCAATATGGAATTCATGCTGATTTTTCTGGATTTTCAGCAAGGATGGAGGCTGTAAGGAAGTAGGTGCCATCATTCAATGTGAAAAACTTCAATGGTATACAAACAATCCCAAACACTATGACTGCACAAGTGTATCCAGTCACATTAGTCCTTACCATTATCAAAACATAAATCAATAGAAAACATTGAATTATCTGAAATCATATGGCAGGCACCATCTCTTATATTTACAACATCAAGAAAATTTAATTCTCTTGTTATGTTTAAGTTTTTTGCTTTATTTCCCTTATTCAATGTGTCTTGTTTACAGGTCCTCTTTAGATATTAGAGCATATCTGTTATCCGAGAATGGATGTTCCCATAGCCGATGATCTAATCTGTCTTACTCAGTGGAATCAGGTCTGAGCGTCTCATCTGACGGACAATTGCTCACAGTCTGTTGCTTTGTTCTATCTGAAACACACCAGACTCCATTTACATAAAATCCATAAAACAGGGATGGGCTAAAACCTGTTACCAGACAGTGGATATGGACAGTACACACTGTGCTATAATATTAACCAAACCAATATTAGCCAATGCTTTTCTGCATTCATGTTCAAACAGGACATCTTGTAACTATAAACACCAAAATCCATATGCATAAAGTGGATATTCATCCGTGCTATGTATCACTGAATGATTGAAAGTCCACACTGCATGTTAATCAAATCGCAGTCTCCAGTCATAGCCATGAAATGTCACTGTCTAGCACCTCCCTCAAACCAGACTCATCTATAACGGCATAAGTTTTTAGCCTGAGCTCTGTGAATTTAGAAATTAATAATTCTAGATAGCCATTTAAAAAAATAAATAAAATGCTATTCATATACAATACTGTTTGTTTTGCATAATCTTTTTATTATTTCTAACTAAAAAAAATCCAGCTGAATTTTCCCCCCCAAAATAAATACAAAAAATAATACGGTGCAACCAACATACATAAACGTAACTTTACCTTAAAAAATTTACACAACTTTCTGGAGTCCGGGTATATAGACTAAGTACACCTGTAAACAAGGTCATAGTTACTGTAAGATGCTTTTAAGATTTCAAGTGCACTACAAGTGCATGCTCAATACAGTTAAGCTCACTTCTTTTTCTCAAGGACAGAGTGGTGTTCAAGGCATTTAGTAGCAAATGAACAAAATTTCTATGAGCACAACTACTTGTGGTTGTTTTTCTTAGTTTTTTAAGTTATAACTGTGAAATAAGTGCTATACCTATTACTTTTGGATGGTACTAATTTGGACTAAATTGTGTATTTTTAGATAACCCCAACCCTAAATGCAAAAAAAAAAACTTACTTTGTGCACTTTGCATTCTCGACAAACAATCTTTTCATGTCTAAGCTAAAGACCCCAAATCGTGGGGTCTCTAAAATGTATGGTCTCTGACAATAAGAAGATTCTTTTAATCTTAGTCATACAAGCTTTTCAAAGAATGCCGTAAGCCATATTACCTCCGATGCTAATACACATTGATATGCAGACATGTACAAACAGCTGTAATCTCTCAGTGTTAAAGTACATTTTCCCACAACACACAAATCAAGTCAAAATTAAGACAGTTTCTGTCCTGTGCTGGCACTGACTGCTCTTCGTGTCTCCACCCTGTCTCTTAGACGGCTTTCCTTTTCTCTCTTTGTTGAGTCATTCAGTCTGTGCCATATTGTGTATGTAGATAGGTGACTGTAGTACATGGGCTACATCAGTAACACCTCCAGCATTTATTCAGTCATCACTCAGTTTATGTAGCTAAAAAATCTGTATGATGTATTTGGCCTGTTTCACGCCACATGCTTAAACAGAGAGTAAGTGGCACTACAGCATGACTGCAAGAGCAGGCTCACGTTGTGCTTTCACACTTACAGCATTTCTGCTGTGTTAAAAGTATTTATTGAATTAACTGCCGTAATTATAAAATGGTTTTCAGGAGTTTGCCATTAAGTATTCTTTCTCAATTATAATGAAAATTAATTTTCTTTTTTGGCTGGAACAGTTTTGGAGGGTCAAAATCATTGATCGAAATCGTTGTTTAAAGGGGCACTTTTATTATGCACTTTTACAAAGTCTTGATTTTGTGTGTGGGGTGTACTAGAATAGGTAATCATGCTTAATGGATCAAAAACTATTATAATTTTTAATACACATTTTACATTATTGCAGCAGAGAAGAACCAGATACTGGCAAGCTTCTGCCCTATAAGTGAACCTGAGGAACTTTCTGTGTTGAGGAAGAATGGATATGTGGAAGAAAGCATCCTTCAGATCTAGATTGGAAAACTAGTCCTCTTATCTGATTTGAGTCACGATAAGTTTGAGTGTTGAGCATTTTGAACCTCAGAGTATGGTTCAGCTTAGCAGATCTAAGATGGGATGCAACCATCGCTTCCATTTTTTGGAATGAGACATAATGAGTTATCGAGATTGTGGAATAAGCCATACTCGTCCCATCTTTTCTGCTCCCAAGTATATATATATATATATATATATATATATATACACAGGTGCTGGTCATATAATTCGAATATCATCAAAAAGTTGATTTATTTCACTAATTCCATTCAAAAAGTGAAACTTTTATATTATATTCATTCATTACACACAGACTGATATATTTCAAAAGTTTATTTCTTTTAACACTAGAACCGCCAGGGGTCGCTGTATACCTAAAACCACCAGCGGGTACAATTTACCCATGCAGATTATTACTATATTGATATGGCTAAAAAACGTAATATGTCACTGTATTATGCCACTGTCTTCACAAAGTAATGTATAGTGTCATGAAATGATTATTTTTAGTTCCCTTTCAGTCGGTCACGTTCAACGTACGTCGGACGTACCGACGAATTGGGATCACTTCAGGGAGCCCCTGTCAGCTTCGAGATATAGAGAACAGGCCAATGGGCCATTGGCGTGCGAGATTTGCATCTCGCACTCCGCCCCGCGCCGCGGGTATAAACAGGAAGCGAGAGCGAATGCACGCTGTCATTCACTTCGGAGCCGAACGACGTTGATAAAGCAAGACTGCTTTTCTAAAAGAGAGCCTATCTGCAAGAGAGATGCTCCAGAGAACGAGAAGGACGCTCTGTGTTGGCGAAAAGGCACAATCAGCGCGACCGCGTGCTCACCGCTGCATCAGCATAACAAACTGCTGTTCTCACAGCAACTGTCGGTTTGGTGAGGGCGTTTGTTTCAGTGAGTGCAAACACAGGACTGCACTTACCGCCTGTGTGTTGCCGCGGATTTCCCCTGGGTGCTTCAGCACTGTTGAAAGAGCGTTTCCTCATAAAAGAGCAACACGGGTGTGACACTGTGTCTTTTTCAAGACGTCATTCCACTCGTGCGTTTCTGGATGCGGTTGTTTCCTGTCCTGACGGCCACTATCCCTCTCGCATAAACATGTTGAGACTGTGTTCGTGGGTGATCCGTGTTCTCTCAGGGGAACGGGATCACGTCGGCGCGCTGGTCATCTCACCTTCCGCGTGAGGGTTTGAGTGTTCAGCGCGCCGTGTGCCGTCTGGCTGCCGGGTGACAGCGCGGGTTGCCACTCAGCGCGCGTCACTCGCCGCCTCCGATGCGCGGTCGAGACTATGATGCCTCTATCGGGGTTGAGTCCCTTCGCTTATACCCCGATCTAGTCTCTTTTCTGGTGCACCAGAGGGGGGACTATTTTGGCTGATAAGCCTGGGTGACCAGAGGATTACAGTGAGGCTTCCCCGCCGCGTACATCTCTGTGGGCCCCTCACTCCTCTATCGCATCGTAAGCATGTTGAGACTGTGTTTTTGGGTGGTCTATTCTCTCTCATGAGAGCATGAGAGCATAGCCACGTCGGCACGTTGTTCGTCTTGCCTTTTTCATAAGGGCTTAAGTATTTAGCGCGCCGTGTGCCGTCTCACGGCCACACTCACTATCTCACATGTCTGCTGGTAGCTTACAGATGGGATTGCTGGTCCTTGAAAGGGGACCTAGCGTTTCATTTGGGGCTCTAGCAGAGGACAGATGTCAATCGCTGCATCGGAGAGAGGGCTGTTATGTGTTGAAAATGAAGATGATGCGGAGATTCCCACCGTAATAGTGGGCGCTCGTGCTGAATCAGATTCATACTTGACAGCCATGCTTTCCCGGGTGGCTGAGGCATAGTGCAACGCATAAATCGCCTTGCCTGCCCCTTGCCTTTTCTCGGATGTGCATTGGAAGGCTTTGGCATTGTGGAACTATTGGTGCCAAAATATGGAACACCAATAGGGCCATAATCTGTATAAAGTTTTCCTCTCTCTCACTACCCTCATCGGTGGGGTGGCAGTGCCACTGGCAGGCCACCTCTGCCCTGCTTAGTGCACGAGGGTAGTTCTGAGCCGAGGTTGAGCTGCGCACAGCGCTGGCCCTTGGCTAGACGATGTCCACCCTGGTCCAGAAACACCATTGACCCGGATTCGGTCTGGAACTGTTCTTCCCCGGAGGAGGGCCGGGTGGAAAACCATTAGCAGAGGCAGACCGTGCGCAACGTCACAAAGCCTTGCCTTTGGGCACTTGGCGGTGGTCGACGCTCCCATGCCTCGCCACCCTCAGACGCCTCTCCCTTCGCCAGCAGGGGACGCCGGCTGTGGGAACGCACTCAAGCGGCCTCCCCACACTCGTACGCCCCCTCCGCGGACGCAGGTAAGTATTGCACAGCACACTCAGATCCCACTTCGGGCCGCTCCCATGCCGTCCGAGTCAGATCCCTGCATTCCGCGTCGGTGTCTGGAAGCCTGGCTAGCGCTTCCCAGCCCGTCTCGGTGCCGTACCATCAGACTCGGCTATGCGATTCAGTTCGCCCGGCGTCCCCCTAAGTTTGGGGGCGTTCACTTCACGACAGTAGCAAAGGAGAACGCCCCCGTGCTCCGGGCGGAGATCGCAGTCCTACTGGCGAAGGACGCGATGGAGCCGGTCCCTCCAGCCGATATAAGGTCCGGGTTCTACATCCCGTACTTCATTGTACCCAAGAAAGGCGGCGGGTTACGGCCGATCTTGGACCTGCGATTCCTGAACCGGTCCCTTCACAGGCTGCCGTTCAGAATGCTAACGCAGAAGCGCATCTTCAGGTGCGTCCGTCCCCAAGATTGGTTTGCAGCGATCGACCTGAAGGACGCGTACTTTCATGTCTCGATTCCCCTCGACACTGGCCCTTTCTGCGCCTCGCGTTCGAGGGACGGGCATATCAATACCGCGTCTTGCCCTTCGGCCTGTCCCCGTCGCCCTGCGTCTTTACGAAGGTTGCGGAGGCGGCCATTGCTCCCATGAGAGAGCATGGTGTTCGCATTATCAACTACCTCGACGACTGGCTGATCCTTGCCCAGTCGCGAGAGCAGTTGTGCGAACACAGGGGCAAGGTGCTCAGTCACCTCAGCCAGTTGGGACTTCGGGTCAACTGGGAGAAGAGCAAACTCTGTCCCACACAGAGGATCTCTTTCTCGGTATGGAGATAGACTCGGTCGCCATGACAGCGCGCCTCACCGAGGAGCGCGTCCAGTCAGTGTTGAACTGCCTGAATTCGTTCAGAGGCAGGACAGCGGTACCCTGAACACTTACAGAGGCTCCTGGGGCATATGGCATCCACAGCCGCAGTAACGCCGTTGGGATTGCTTCATATGAGACCGCTTCAACGCTGGCTACACGACCGAGTCCTGAGATGGGCGTGGCGCAGCGGTCCCTCCGCGTCCAAGTGACTCCGAGGTGCCGCCAAACCTTCAGCCCGTGGTCGGACCCTTCGTTTCTACGGGCGGGAATTCCCCTAGAACAAGTGTCCAGGCATTCTGTTGTCTCCACGGATGCCTCATCCACCGGCTGGGGTGCCACGTACAACGGGCTTGCAGTTTCGGGTCTGTGGACGGGGCCTCAACTGCAATGGCATATCAATTGCATATCAATTGCCTCGAGTTGTTAGCAGTTCGTCTTGCACTCAGCCGCTTCAAATTTCCGCTCAGAGGCAAGCATGTTCTGGTCCGTACGGACAACACTGCGACCGTTGTGTACGTCAACAAACAGGGTGGTCTACGCTCCCGTCGCATGTCACAACTCGCCCGCCATCTCCCCTTATGGAGTCAGAAGCATCTGAGGTCGCTTCGTGCCATTCACATTCTGGGCCTGCTCAATCATGCAGCCGACGTGCTCTCACGACAGCCAGTGCTCTCGGGAGAGTGGAGACTCCATCCGCAGGTGGTCCAGCTGATATGGAGTCGCTTCGGGTCCGCACAGGTAGACCTGTTTGCCGCCCCGGACACTACCCATTGCCAGTGGTTTTACTTCCTGACCGAGGGGACCTTCAGCTCGGATGCTCTGGCACACAGCGCAAATATGCGCAAATATGCGTCCCCCCAGTGAGCCTTCTTGCACAGACACTGTGCAAGGTCAGGGAGGACGAGGAGCAAGTCCTGTTGGTCGCTCTATATTGGCCCAACCAGACATGGTTCCCGGAACTAGTGCTCCTCGCGACAGCACCTCCTTGGCCCATTCCTCTGAGGAAGGACCTCCTGACTCAGAGACGGGGCACCCTATGGCACCCGCGTCCGGACCTCTGGAAACTCCATGTCTGGTCCCTGACAGGACGCGGAGGTTCTAGGTGACCATAAGCGGTAGTTGACACCATCACTTCCGCTAGAGCCCCCTCTACGAGGCGCCTCTATGCGTTGAAGTGGAACCTGTTCGTCGATTGGTGCTCTTCTCGCCGAGAAGACCCCCGAAGATGTTTGATCAGGTCTGTGCTTTCCTTTCTACAAGATGGGTTGGAGTGAAGGCTGTCTCCCTCCACCCTTAAAGTCTATGTTGCCGCTATCGCCGCTAATCATGAGCTAGTAGATGAAAAATCTCTAGGTGAGCACGATCTGATCGTCAGGTTCCTGAGGGGGGCGAGGAGACTAAATCCGCCTCGCCCTCCCTCTATACCCTCTTGGGACTTAACTCTGGTGCTAACTGCACTACGGAGAGCGCCCTTTGAGCCTTTGCAGTCAGCTGAGTTGAAAATCTTGTCGTTAAAGACAATACTCCTGACTGCGTTGGCCTCCATCAAGACAGTGGGGGACCTGCAAGCATTTTCGGTCGACAAATCGTGCCTGGAATTCGGGCCTGGTAACTCTCATGTGATCATGAGACCCCGGCCTGGATATGTGCCCAAGGTTCCCACTACTCCCTTCCGGGACCAGGTGGTGAGCCTGCAAGCGCTGCCTTCGGAGGAGGCAGACCCAGCCCTAGCTTTTCTCTGTCCCGTCCGTGCTCTCCGGACTTACGTGGACAGAACACAAAGCTTCAGGACCTCAGAGCAGCTCTTCGTCTGGTACGGAGGACAGCAGAAGGGAAAGGCTGTCTCCAAGCAGAGGATGGCCCACTGGACAGTGGATGCCATCGTCTTGGCTTATGAGTCCCAAGACGTGCCCTGCCCGCTCGGGTTAAGAGCCCACTCCACTAGGGGTGTTGCTTCATCCTGGGCGCTGGCTCGTGGCGCTTCGCTGACAGATATCTGTAGAGCTGCGGGCTGGGCGACACCTAACACGTTCGCTAGATTCTATAGCCTCCGTGTAGAGCCGGTATCTTCCTGTGTGCTCACTTCCCATAGTCAGTAACACCGAAGTGCCTGTTCCAGTGTCGGCTTGCTGCGCCATTCCCTCCCCTATGGTAGACGGATACGTGCGCTTATCTGCTCCAGTCGAGTTCCCCAGAACGGCGAACCCTGTTGAGTCCTCCGCAATCCATGGCAGTCGGACGTGGCGGAGTGTTCGATGCCAGGTCTAACACTCGTATGCATTGGTGGAACTTGTGTTAGGCTGGGTTCCATATGTTGTAACCCCCACGGCGGTCCCATATGTGTATTCTTCCACGGTACGGCTCCCTACGGCAAACCCGTGTCTTTCCCTCAGCAGAGTCTCCTCTGCCGTCTCAGGAAGGTGTTGTCCCCCTCCTCTAATTGGCCGGGGCCACCCCTGGGACTTCCGTATGTTGTGCTGCCCACGGCCAGCCCATACATGTATTCTCCACATGGTAACTCCCTCTGGGCATGATGTGGTTTCTGCAGCAGCCTTCACAGTCACGCTTTCCCAGCGTTATCCAATACAGTCAGCTGAGTGGGTCTTGCGGAACAGCAGCTTTGACTCTCCCTGCATGAATTTCCCCGCCCGCATCAGATCGGGGTCTGAGGGGCTCATCGCTGGGCGCTGGAAGTGGTAGTAACTATGGCGTTTACCAAAGGGATCCCAATTCGTCGGTACGTCCGACGTACGTCGAACATGACCGACTGAAAGGGAACGTCTCGGTTACGTATGGTAACCCTCGTTCCCTGAAGGAGGGAACGGAGACGTACGTCCCGTCGCCACAGTTGCTGTACCATCACTGCAGGGCCGAGTCACTAGGCTCCTCAGTGAAAAACAGCGTGCATTCGCTCTCGCTTCCTGTTTATACCCGCGGCGAGGGGCGGAGTGCGAGATGCAAATCTCGCACGCCAGTGGCCCATTGACCTGTTCTCTATATCTCGAAGCTGATAGGGGCTCCCTGAAGTGATCCCAATTCATCGGTACGTCCGACATACGTCTCCGTTCCCTCCTTCAGGGAACGAGGGTTACCATACGTAACCGAGACGTTATCAACTATGTTTTTGTCCTGTTGTTTTATGCTATTTTAAGCAGGCTACACTAATCACTTTTTGGTGACTATAGGCTAAACAAGCCTGCAATGACAACGAGAATTAGATGGAAATAAATACTCATTTGGGTGGTGTAATATCATAATAAAATGTCATTAGTCCCATATTAAGATGTTATTTAAATTACTAAAATACCCTAAATAGACAATGAAGAGCAATAGTAATTCACAGCATTGCATAAGATGTATGACAACTTATGATAAGGATAACATTCGAAATTCAAGCGCACAGTTTGACCTAATTAATTATTAATTTGTATAGTTATCTCATTTATAATTTGAAAAAGAGAACAACACCAATAAACTTGGGATAATCATAAAAATTGTTTTATTCATTCCATCATATCTGATTTTTTTTTTTTTTCAGGAAATGAGCAGACTTGAATAAATAGCAACACAGTAGCAAACAATACTCAATACAAAATTGCAAAACAAAAATGTATAATTAATACAAAGTTTGAACATTTATAAATAGGCTAAAACATCTTTATTTGACAGTGCGTTGTGTGACCGTTTACAGTAAGCCAACGCGTTGCTCAAACACAGCGCGTCTCGCCTGTGCTAAAGACAAAAAGGAAAAAAAGTGGTCCAAAGTTGTTCTCTGATGAAAGTGAATTTTGCATTTCCTTTGGAAATCAGGGTCGCAGAGTCTGGAGGAAGAGAGAAGATGCACACAATCCACGTTACTTGAGGTCTAGTGTGAAGTTTCCACAGTCAGTGATGGTTTGGGGTGCCATATCATCTGCTGGTGTTGGTCCACTGTGTTTTCTGAGGTCCAAGGTCAACGTAGCCGTATACCAGGAAGTTTTAGAGCACTTCATGCTTCCTACTGCTGACCAACTTTATGGAGATGCAGATTTCATTTTCCAACAGGACTTGGCACCTGCACACAGTGCAAAAGCAACCAGTACCTGGTTTAAGGACCATGGTATCCCTGTTCTTAATTGGCCAGCAAACTCGCCTGACCTTAACTCCATAGAAAATCTATGGGGTATTGTGAATAGGAAGATGCGATATGCCAGACCCAACAATGCAGAAGAGCTGAAGGCCACTATCAGAGCAACCTGGGCTCTCATAACACCTGAGCAGTGCCACAGACTGATCGACTTCATGCCACGCCGCATTGCTGCAGTAATTCAGGCAAAAGGAGCACCAACTAAGTATTGAGTGCTGTACATGCTCATACTTTTCATGTTCATACTTTTCAGTTGGCCAAGATTTCTAAAAATCCTTTCTTTGTATTGGTCTTAAGTAATATTCTAATTTTATGAGATACTGAATTTGGGATTTTCCTTAGTTGTCTGTTATAATCATAAAAACTAAAAGAAATAAACATTTAAAATATATCAGTCTGTGTGTAATGAATGAATATAATATACAAGTTTCACTTTTTGAATGGAATTAGTGAAATAAATCAACTTTTTGATGATATTTTAATTATATGACCAGCACCTGTATATATTCAGATATAAGGGGTTGAAAAAGTATGGCTATGGGGCGATGCCTCGGATTGAACAGACGCTTGCGAGCTATCTGTTGCCTAGCTCAGCATTGTCCCTGAAGGCCCCGACACTGCCCACTCAGCCACTAAGAATGTCATCAGTGCCAGTGGGTAAAGGCATACTCAATTCTGATGTCAATTCTGCAGGCATATCAGGCTGATTTGCTGAAGGACCTGGATGGTGGCGAGGGGGTGGCGCAGACTTGTCTCTCAGGGCCATAGAGTTGGTTCCTCCACCCGATAGAGAGTCCGGGTTTTACAGCCGCTACCTCATTGTTCCAAAGAAGGATGGAGGGTTGCATCCTATATTAGATCTTCGTCATCTGAATCAATCAGTCAAGAAGCTCGAGTTCAAGGTGTTGGCTTTGAAGCAGATCGTAACTCAAATCAGATCCGAGGACTGGTCTGTCACGATAGATCTAAAGGATGTATAATTAAAGGAAGTTCCTGAGGTTTGCTTTCGGGGGCAAAGCATTCCACTATCAGATTCTTCCATTCAGTCTAGCTCTATCACCCTGCACGTTCACAAAATGCATGGATGCAGCTCTGACACCGCTCAGACTACAAGGAATTCGCATTCTGCACTATATAGAAGACTGGCTTATCCTAGTGCATTTGGAGCAGATGGCGGTTCTGCATCAAGATGTTGTTCTCACCCACATGCAGAAATTGGGGTTGAGACTTAATGCCAAGAAGAGTGTGCTTTCTCCATAACAGAGGACCACCTTTCTTGGTGTGGTGTGGGATTCATTGACGTTGCGGGCCATCCTATCACCCGCTCATGTTGTTGCTTTCCTCACAGTCGTAAAAGAGATAAAGCTAGGCCAGTCACTCACTGTGAAACAGTTTCAGAGACTGTTGGGTCTGATGGTAGCCGCATCAAACATGATAATTGTTGGCCTGCTGTACACAAGACCCTTGCAGTAGTAGCTCAGGACCAAGGGGTTTTCCCAGAGGGGGAACCCACAGTGTATGATCAAGGTAGCACAGCGGAGTATCCGTGCCTTGGTTATATGGAGGAAGCCTTGGTTCCTGTCCAAGGGTCCTGTGTTAGGAGCTCATTGTCATCGAGTCACTCTCACGATAGATGCTTCTCTCACAGGCCGGGGAGCGGTAATGGAAGGCTACTCAGCTCAGGGTCTGTGGAGGAGTCATCATCTTTCATGGCGCATAAATTGCCTGGAGATGAGATCATGGCTTTGAAGCACTTCCTCCCAGAACTAAGAGGCCATCATGTACTTGTCCACACAGACAACACATCAGTGGTCTCTTAAATAAATCACCAGAGGGCTCCAGGTTCACGTCCACTATGCAAACTGACGCACCAGATCCTGCTGTGGTCACTAGAGAAGATGCTCAATCTGAGGGCAGTGTACATCCCGGGGTACCAAAACAGGAACTGACATCCTGTTGAGACAGGGGCTGAGGCCAGGGGAATGGAGACTTCACCTGAGGTGGTGAAGCATATATGGGAGGTTTTCGGCCAAGCGGAAGTGGATCTGTTTGCATCTCAGGATATGACACACTGTCCATTTTTGGTTCTCCCTCACACACCCAACCTCCTGGGGCTGTAAGCTATGGTACAGCTTATGATCTGTAAACTTTTCCCCCAATTGCTCCCAGGAGTTCTGGAGGTCATACTGGCTGAGCCGATTATGGTTTGAATATTAGTGTCCCTCCTCAAAGGCTCTCCCTTGGAGATTCCGGTCAGAAGGGGCCTTCTATCTCAGGCGGGAGGCACAATCCTTCATTCCTATCCAGATATATGGAACCTGTGGGTTTGGCCTCTGAGGGGGCCAACTCATAGACTCAGGTCTCTCAACCGAGGTTGTAGAGACCATACTTCACTCCATAGCTCCAGGCATGAGGAAACGTTTTGCCCTTAAGTGGAGAGTCTTCTTGGTGCAGTATGCGACAGTGTGATCCAGTTAACTGCCCGGTTGGTTCATTGCTAGAGTTTCTGCAAAATTATTTTTCTACAGGGCTATCCCCTTCCACGCTAAAAGTGCACATGGCGGCCATAGTGGCTTACCACGTCCCTTTGGGTGGTGCATCTGTGGGGAGGAACCCTCTAATAACATATTTCCTTTGTGGTACTTTGAGGCTGAGGCCTGCAATTCATACCAGGGTTCTTGCTTGGGATCTGGTTATTGTTTTATAAGGCTTATCTGCGGCTCCCTTCGAGCCCCTTGATACGGTTCCAGAAAAGTTTCTGAACTCAAAAAAAGTATTCCTTCTAGCCATATCTTCTCTTAAAAGAGTAAAGATCTTCAGGCCTAGTCGGTATCCCCACGTGCCTTGAGTTTGCACCGGGGATGGTCAAGACATTCCTCTACCCTAAGGCTGTCAGAGCTCACTCTACTAGAAGTATGGCAGTCTCCAAGGGCTTAGTTTTGGGTGTATCCCTTCTAGAGGGTTGTGATGCGGTGGGCTGGTCCTCTCCGCTCACATTCGTAAGGTTCTACAGCCTGGAACTGGACGCTGCCCCTGGTTCACAGGTGCTCATGTCTTAGTAGTGCCACAGTTTCACAAGGACAGGCACTTGTAAGTACAGTGTTTGGGCATTATAGTTCCCAAAGCGTCATCGACACAACACAAGTTCCCTTGAAAGGGAACGTCTCAGTTTACAACTGTAACCACAGTTCCCTGAGAAGGGAACTAGATGCTGCATCACCCTGCCATACTTCCTTCATCCATGTGATCAACTTGCTCAGCTAACGCCGGTCTTTCCAGATGTGCTCTTATGCTTTCCAGGTCACGACGTCACGAGGATGCGCCTACCAGGAGGGGGAGGTAATGTCACAATCCTCTCCTGTCCCGGACTCAATTCCCCAGAATCCACCCTGCTTCACACATGTTTTCACTTCCTCGTTATCTCTCCTGCTCTCCCTGGATTCCCTGCACCTGATCGTCTTGTCATTAGCACTCCTTTATATTGTACTCACTCCCTGCACTCCTTGATGTTGTTTAAGTTACCAGTGTTTGCCATTCTGTTTCTATGTTATTATTAAATACCCATCTTTGTTTGAAGTTCCACCTCCTGATTTCCTGCTGCCTAGGCGATTGTAACAGGTGGAAGATATCAGCAAAACTAAAAATGAAGCACAGAGGCAACCGCAGCTTTTAAACTTTCCAATTCGAAATGTGAGACGATTTTCATCACAGCTTTATAAACTGAATGGATTGAATATTTGATTTCAGATGATGCTGTTTTTGATTTACCTGTCAGCTATTACAAACAACAGATCTGCCGAGGTGAATTAAAATCGAGCTCAAGTGAAAACTGTGCTACAGGTTACCTGGGACGTCTAGGTCTGCCCTTCCGTGGGCATGGTGAGAGGAAATAGTAAAAAAACCGAGGACATTTTTGTGAACTAATTGATGTTTTTGTAGAAATTGACAGTGCAATGAGAGCAAGAATGGAGCAAACATATGGACATTAAAAGGAGAGTCAGAATAATCTCAACACAGTGTTTGGGAACAAAATTGTTAAGTCAATTGTCAACGAAGTCAAAGAGGCCAAGTTTTTTGCACTGTTAATGGATGAAACCAAGGACCTTTCACAAAAGGAGCAACTTGCAGTTCTTTTGCGGTATGTACATTATGTTGTAATAAAAGAGTGTGTTCTCTAGGAGCTTTTAATATGCAAGACCTCTCTGCAGATTCACTTTATACGTTTATTGTTTACAAGCTAACTGAGTTTGGTATAGACATGCAATTTTGCATTGGACAATGTTATGATGGTGCCAGTGTTAGTCAGGCCATTGTAACGTTATTATGACTTCTGTTTTGCTGTCTTGTAATCGGGGTATTGAAGTCGTTGTGGTTTGCAAACTATCATGCTTGTAGATGTTACGGTCACTGAATGAACACAAGCAAAGGTCAGTTGAAATATGGGCTTTAATAAATCGACAGTGCTGGTATCTTCATTTAATTCTATAAGTTAGCCATAACTGTGAGCTAATATGAATATAGTATCTGGTATCTTAATATGTTATTTACGTTACTTTGTGCCTGGCGAACCAGGGTGGAAGAGCAGAGCGTGTGTCATGTAAGCTGTCTATATCTAAAATAAACTGCTTGTGCGCAACTTAAACCAATCAGCATTGTTATTAAATATTTTCTCGGAGGGTTCAGAGCCTGGGTTTTGTTGAAATGTTTTCACTGCTCTCTTTGTCTTCGGCGGAGAAGGCTGCAAATTATCAGTAGTATTAAAATTAAGCTAGCAAACGGATAAACTAAACCATCCGTCTTCCCTGGTGGGTTGCTGCTATTTATCAATTGTATAGCTTATATGTAAAGACATAAATAATATTTTGGTCTGTTCATTAATCCTTTTTGACCACACGTGGTGTGGTCTTTGCTAGCTAGCCAGCTAGGTTAGCCAGCCATGTGCCCATAGCAGTCTCTTCATAGAAACCGTGTGGATCCACCTTTTCTCTTTAATCGCTCTTGGTCTTTTTCTGAAAATGTTTCATTGCAAGTTTAGTAGGGCTGTAATCAACCAAAGAAAATCTTGGTCGACTGAAGTCCTGAAATTTTCGACTAAAAATCGACTAAAATGACGTTAGGAAAAAAAACGTCAAATTAATAAGCTGCACACTGTGCGCAGTACTTGGTAGCCTTGTTGTCTGCCTAAATTAATTATAAATAAACATAAAAAACTAGTAGGCTATTTGCAGAATATTAAATCGTTTTTGAGCTGATTATTTTGCACTGAAATGAGTCTGACACACCAGTCTGTCAGCTCTGACAGCGTTGCATCATGTGCACCTGCGCAATATCATAGCCTATGACTTCCCAAAATATAGTACTATGTTGTCAACTAGATATCATCACAAGAACTTTTGAGGAATAGGCAACATAATTTAGACAATTGTTTTTGTCATATGTATTATAATAACTGACAGACACTATCATTTGCTCCTCGAACAGGAGCTGAGCTCAGCTTCGCGGCTGAGACACGAATAGACTATTAACTTAAAGCTTTTACTCTTAAACACAAAAGGCACGTCCACTTTAATAAAAAAGGAATATTTATTAAACAAGCCAGATCAAGAGCAGAAAAAACGCTCTCACAATTAAATAAATAATATACAAGAAAACTAGCCTTCTTCAATCTGTCTCTCTTCTCCAGTGGGTTGGGCTAATCCAAAAGAAGTGGAAACAATGGGGGTGTTCTGAAGACAGACTGTTACCTGTGAAACAGGGGTGCTCTGAAAACACCCCCATTAGCAATTAGTGCATTCCACCTGATGAAATGAACGCGGCGCGGCAAAACTGATGAAATGAACGCAGCAAAACTAATTAAATTAACGTGGCTCGGCAAAACTGATGAAATGAACGCGGCAAAACTGACAGTACAGATCCACTTAGCGGTGTTGTGACGCTTCCCCTCATGTATATGTTGATGGGCATTCCTCAAGTTTACCGCTATGGGCGTGCGTTTGAGCCAGCGGGGAATGAAAAACAAAGGACCAGCGAGAAGACTTCTCTTTGCCAGTTGGTTGGGCTAATCCAAAAGAAGTGAAAACAATGGGGGTGTTCTGAAGGCAGACTGATACCTGTGAAAGAGGGGTGCTCTCAAAACACCCCCATTAGCAATTAGTGCTTTCCACCTGATGAAATGAACGCGGCGCGGCAAAACTGATTAAATTAGCGCAGCAAAACTAATGAAATGGACCCAGCAAAAAATCGACCAATCAGAATTTTGGTCGAGCCAGAACGTATCGACTAATAATCGACTGGGAGATTACAGCCCTAAAGTTTAGCACGTGTGGAATTGTTTTTGATACAGTGTTTGAGTTTAATCAGCACGTTAAGCTGCATCATAATAGCGCTAATTACGTATATCAGTGTGGTGTGCCAGAATGCCCAAGAGCATACTTTAAACTTACTGCTCTTAAAGCTCACATGTACAGAGACCACAAAGCAGATGGGCCTTTGAGGAATAGTCAGCTATCAGTATGCAATACTCCTGTACAATGTGACTTTTGTGCTGTAAGGTGTGCAACTTTATCTTTAGTTTGTCATTTGAGGTCACACTTGCAAGAAGGAATACTAGTCCAATGTCCATTTAGAGGATGTGATAGCAAGTTCACTATTGGGTCAAGTTTTGCGTCTCATATTTCTAGGAAACACAAAAATTAGTGTTGTGCATGTAGACCCCTATAATGTTGAAAGTTGCAATGCCACAGAGTCTTTTACTCCATGTGCAACCTCTGATCATTCTGATGATGAGCCAGAAGAGACTCTTGCTGTTGATGAATCCCTTTTTCTGCAAAATGTCACACTCTTCTATCTTAAACTTCAGGCTAAACTACTGTTGCCTGCTACTACAATACAGACTATTATTGAGGGATATCAAGATGTCCATGATATCAGTCTGACAAATTGCTTAGTAACTTAAGTGACAAACTAACTGTCCTTGGAGTCCCAGAGGCCACAATCAATAACATTATGGTGGAACTCAGAAAAGAAGACCTCACTGCCTGTAACAGTGGGCCTTTGAGCACAGACCTGAAAAGAAAGACTGCTTTTAAAAAACATTTTAATTATGTTGAGCCTGTAATGACGATAAAGGTAGGGAATCATTTGCCCAGTATGTACCTGTTCAAGAAACATTGGCTACACTTTTTAAATGCAAGTCTATTCAAGAACAGTATGCAGCAACATGTTCCCAACCGTCATCTGATGGTCTTTTCCAGGACATTAATGATGGGAAGGGAGCTCAGTGCAACCCTTTACTTAAAATGGAGCCATCCTCGCTTGGTCTGATACTCTATCAGGATGCGTTCGAAGTTGTCAATCCACTTGGCTCTTCAAGAAAGAAACATAAGATTGTAGCAGTTTATCTAACTCTGACAGATATTTTGCCTAATAACAGATCCACCACAGATCAAATGCAACTTGTTCTCTTGTGCAACGTGCAGGCCTTTAAATATTTTGGGATAGACAAGGTATTTGAGCCTCTCATAAAAGACCTGAAAGCTCTTTAGGAGACTGGTATTGTGATAGGTGATCGGCAAATTGTCAAAGGTCGACTGGGTGCTATCTCATGACAATTTAGGGTCTCACAGTATCGGCGGTTTTGTTGAGAACTTCAGTAAGAGCCATTACTTCTGCAGATACTGCGATGTAGAAAGAGCTACTTTCCTGAACTCTCCACTGTTGTGTGGCAACACACAAACAGAACAGTCCTATCAGAATCATCTGCAGGAATTAGGCACCAGTGGCAGAAATTCAGAGTGCAGCATTAAGTCAGATTGTCCTTTTAACCAACTATCCTTCTTTCATGTTTGCCAGCCTGGGCTGCCCCCATGTCTTGGGCATGACCTTTTTGAAGGCATTGTCTCAAATGACCTTGCTTTGTGTATTGGTTATTTAGTCAAGGATAAACATTTCAGTTATCTACATCTCAACAGGTGCATAGATCAGTTCAAGTATCAGGGGAATGATGCCCACGACAAACCAGCTGATGTTTCACCAGGTAGCAATAAACTTACTGGACATGCAGCCCAGAACTAGTGTTTCCTTCGTTTGTTACCCCTCCTGGTGGGAGATAGGATTAAGAATCCATGTGACAATGCTGTTTGGCAACTTGTGCTGCAGCTTAGAGAAATTTTAGAACTCATTTGTGCACCAGCAATCACAACAGATCAGGTCGCCTATCTTAAAATACTTATTGAGGACTACATATACTTTCGAAGGCCGCTCTTTCCTGATCAGCCCCTGAAGCCCAAACACCACTATCTGCTTCATTATCCACAGCTCATTACCGAGTTTGGTCCCCTAATTCGCCTTTGGACTCTCAGGTTTGAGAGTAAGCACTCTTTCTTCAAGAGATGTGCCAGAAAGTTGCACAATTTCAAAAACATCTGCAAGACAGTTGCCGAGCGACACCAGCTCTTCCAAGCCTATTTGAGTGCAGGCGAAATGTTCCAGCCGAGTGTAATATTTGATAAGGGCACAGCATTCTACGTGAAGGACTACAGTGACAAAATCAGAGAGGCTGTTGTTGGTTTGAATTTGGAATTTAAAGATACAGTAGCATCTCATGCGGTGACAGTGAAGGGCACTTCATACCAAAAAGGGCATGTATATCTTGTTGGGGAAAACTGAAGAAGAATTGGAGGTTGGCAAGATAGAGCTGGTCATTGTTCACCATGGCTCTGTGTCCTTCATCTCAGAAAAATATTTGTTTGTGAAGTTGTGCGACATTGGGGTCTATTGCGTATTAGGGACAGCCCAAGAGCAGTTTTTTTTGTGTGAGGCATGAGGATCTGCTTGATTATTATCCTTTGCCAGCCTATGAGATGTGATATGCCAATTATCTCTCTCCATCACTCCTTTGCAGAAACATACTAAAATGATTGCTGCATCAGAGGAGATCAGCAAGGCTGTCCTGGCTGCTCTTCCAGGGCTCCCCCCAGATACCTTGACATCCTTGATGACAGGCCAGGAGAGCCTTGGTGTGCAGAGCAGCGAGGACCTCTGCTATTTGAAGGAAGATGATCTTCTGATCTACTTCCGTCCAATCCAATGCAGAAGGCTCATTTGCGCCTTTACACCAAAAGGTAATGGTGCTGTTAATATCTCCCAGCAGAGGGAGATTCAGTTACACTTAAAAAACAAAAAGTGGTAAAACAAAAAAGTGGTCTTTGCTTAAAGTAAATTGTTACCTATTCAATGATATATTGTGAGAGAGGGACATGTTTATTGATGTAAGAATGAAGTCTAGCTAATCTTTTGGGATATTCTGTCCATTCCATGTAAAAAAATTGCATTACATTTTTATATTTCGTCTTTAGGGTTGTCAATACTTTTCACTTGTTTTGTGAGATTTTTCTAGCTGCAAGTTGTTAAAAAAAAAAGTAAATGTAGAAAAACAGTTAAAAAAAAGTAGAAAATATCATAGTATATCCCCCTCCCTATGATATCCCCCTCCCTATGATCCAGACACACTAATGTTGGATTTCAACGCCCAGTTGAAATCCAACATTAGTGTGTCTGGATCATAGGGAGGGGGGGGGGGGGGTGTTTGGACTTTTATTTACTTTTGTTTTATAAAAAATATTCAATCAACTATCACTAAATATTAATCATTTGAAAGCTAAAACACTCAAGATTCATGTTCTGAACTTGTTTTTGCAATAAGGAGAAACCAGAGAGGAAAGTGTTAAATGCCTAGTCTATGCCTTGCCAGCAAAGTTTTGATGGATGGACGTAGTAACCAATCAAAAGGCGTCATCTTGTGCAGTGTACGTATGCAGTTTTGGTGAATACTACGTCTTTATTGACTCCCGTGTGTGACGGACTGTTTTTATCAACTAATTAAATTTTTTACACTTGGTAAGTTCTGTAAATAGTTGCTTTAGTTTTTCAGTAACTGTATATCCATTACAATTAGCAGTTTATTGCAGATTTATTTGAATGAAAAACTATTCTTTAAAATTACAAATGTTCTGAAATAAATGGCCTTTTTGAAAGGACGCCTAGACTTTTCTTGACATACCAGTAAAAGATTACAGAAGCTACATCCTCAAATTTGAATCAACATGATCAGACGTTCAGTTTTATATTTAGGTTATTTTCAGGCCTTTAACATTAAAGTCTCATACATTTTTCCCTAAGTGAATTTCAATTAAAAAAAAATTTGAGTCACTTGCATGTACATTTTACTGTTCCTATACTACTTTGAGTTATGACTCTTGGAAAAAAACATTTCACTTGTCTAGTTTAAAATAAGACCAGATTTATGAATATAGACCATAGGGTTTAAGAGCTACAGATTTTTTTTTTTTTAGGTATGTCGTTTTCAGAAAATTCTCAAAGTTGAATATTAAGTTAAATATTTTTTCCCAGATCTTTCTTCAGCCCCATGTCCACCAGGAAGTCCAGATCCCTCTTCAGCCCTGTCTCCTCCGGAAAGTCCACAAACCTCCTCAACCCTGTGTTACCCAGGTACGCCCAGAACATGTAACGCCAGAGGACAACTTCTGCCATCAGCACATGCACCATGGCCTGTAAATTTTAAAATAAACTGGGAGAAGATGCCATCAGAGGTACAGTCAGCTATCACAAATTCAACTAGACCAAATCCAGCAGCGAGAAGAGCAATGGTCAGAAGTCTTGTTGATCAGATGAGAGATCACAATGCCAAAAAGAGGGATCTGTGCGCAGGTTGCCAAAGATATAGTTCGGAAGTACCCCCAATGCTTTGGTGATGTGGATGGTGATAATAATGTAGCTGCAGCTTCTCTTCTACAGCAACTCAAAACTAGAATTGAGCATTTAAATAGAAATAACACCATGGCACGGCTCCGACAGAAAAGGCCCTCTATTCCAGGAGTGAGGAGGCAGGAAAGAGGTCCCATGGACTAGTATGGTTGTGTGCGGTGGCAACCTGAAGAACTCCCCGCTGGGGAGACGAAAGAAAGCTTGCAAGAGATGAAAAGGCAAATGCTGCAGCTTTATTCCCAAGTTGGAATGACAGGATCGGAGAGAGGAGGGCTCCAGAGATGGCATGAAAATACTTACATTCTCCAGCGCCGTGATCTCAATGCTGATCCTCAACTCAGCACATCCAAAATCAAGGAGGACTGGCCATTTCTGTTTTCCCTGAAGGGCCTGTTCTCTCACTTCAGTGAGCTGACCGGTATTTCCATCCTGGCGAGCATAGAAGCAAGACCATAATTGAGTACTTTGAACAACACAAAACAACAGGTGTGGGTGAAGTCTTGGATGCCTATCAAGAAGAGAATGGAAGCAAGGCCATTATCCTATGCCTGCTTGCCCATTTTAAAGAGAAGGGCATGTTTCTTAAGGCTGATGTGAGTATAACTTGTACGTACACACACACCTACTCTGGCTCGTTCTCTCTTCCAACAGTTATTTTGTAAATGGTTTGTGCAATACCATTGTGTTGGTAATAGTCTCCACACATCTATTCCAAATTATTGGTCTGAACCGCTATTGGGAGTTGTTAATCCGTTGACTGGCTAACATCCTTTTACTGTTTTAGACGTAGCATACATATATTAAAAACATTAGCCATTTTTTTTCTTCAGTGTTGAGGGTAGTGTTGTCAAAAGTACCGACTTTGGTACCTAGTCGGTACTGAAATATTAACAATGGGACGCTTTGAGCACTGTCGAGCGGAATTGTAAACCCCTCTGATTGCCCATTGTGCTCATACACTCATCAAACATGTCTGTGATTAGCTAAAATTATCAGCGCTTCAAAAACATGTTATAAATATACATCAATGACGCTTTTCACAGAGCACTTACACAGATACACACGGAGCATTTGAATGCAGGCGTCTATCAGTGGACCAGTCTTGTGCTTTCAAAACACTTTCAAACATTTCCGTGCATTGATCATTGTAGCCAATCACAGACATATCCGAAGACCACATGAGCATTATGGCCAGTCAAAGGTGTTTACGATTCCACTCAACCACGCTCAAAGCTTCACATTTTTTTAAATGTAAAAAGTCGGTACTTTTGACAACGCTAGTTGAGTGAACCAATATTCGAATAATAATAGATTTGTAATTTATATTTGTTGTGTAATTGGTAATAAGTTTTAGGTTTAATTTTTTTTTTTATTCCCTAGCCCTCTGCCACAGCTGCCGACATCCAGAGAGAGACCCTACCCAGTACACCTTGCTTAATTGTGCAAGGTATAACTTTCCTTTATTTTGTTAAGGTTTATTACAGGGCTTTAAAGGGTTTGTTCACCCAAAAGGCCTTCTGAAGCGAAGCGATGTGTTTGTGTAGGAAAAATATCCATATTTAAAACTTTATAAAGTGAAGTTCAAAATGCTTACTCTACGTCTGACAACTTTGCACACCAGTTACGCTCGTCAGACGTAGAGTAAGCATTTTGAGGCGTTACACTTTCCGTTAGTTGAATACGGAAGGCGATTCGCCAGAAGCTAGATCATTTACTTTTTAAATATGGATTTAAAAAAAAAAATGTTTACACAAACAGATTGCTTCGTTTCAGAAGGCCTTTATTAACCCCTGGAGCCGTGTGGAGCAGTTATATGATAGATGGATGCACTTCTATGGACTTCAAAAACGAAGCAACAAGTTACTGCCATTATAAAGCTTGGAAGAGCCAGGACTTTTTTTTAAATATAACTCTGATTGTATTCGTCTGAAAGAAAAATGCCATATACACCTAGGATAACTTGGGTGAGTAAATCATGGGCTAATTTTCATTTCTGGGTGAACTAGTCCTTTAAGTTTTCCGGCACCGTGTCGGAATTCTGACGAATGGCCGTTGTAGATTCGAAAAATAATTAAGAAGTGAAATCGAATTATTGAGACTGTGACTATAAAAATCTAAAATATACCTGATTGTGTTAAATGCATTTCAGGAAAGACACTAAGCGCAGACAAGTGGATGATGTCCATGGAAGGAACGATTGTGATGGGGCCCCACAACAGTCTTTTGAATAGAGTGGCAGCGACCTTCGCTTTTTACTATGTGTTTAACTTGCAGTATCCAAAAGACGCTTCAAGCACTCTTGAATTTATCCAAAGGTATGTTTAAATTGAATTCACTAATGAAGAAAATAGATCCATCATTCTCATATGGAACGTCCCATGAATTGCTTCCTTTTTGTCCAGTATTTTTAGGCTCTATGATTTTCTCTATGCGTTAATGTCAATAGACAGATAGGACATTTGTCAAATAAAAATGAACAAAATAAGAACAAATAATCAAACTACAAGCAACAACACAATAGGGGTGTGAACCTACACTGGTCTCACGGTTCGATTCGATTATCAGGCCATCAATTCGGTTCAATTCGATATTGCGATGCATCACAATGCATTGACGATTCACTGTATCCTCATACAATTTTGTCAGTCAGTTATATGAACTGAACCTTTAATTTTACCTGCTCAAAGAAAACGTCTCGGTTACGTATGGTAACCCTCGTTCCCTGAAGGAGGGAACGGAGACGTACGTCGGTAATAACCGACGAATTGGGATCACTTCAGAGAGCCCCTATCAGCTTCGAGAACTTAAGAACAGGCCAATGAACAATTGGCGCGCCGCGGGTATAAACAGGAAGCGAGAGCATCGCACTGACGTTTTTCACTGAGGAGCCTAACCAGAGACCGGCCAGGCAGTGATGGAAGGAACTGTGGCGACGGGACGTACGTCTCCGTTCCCTCCTTCAGGGAACGAGGGTTACCATACGTAACCGAGACGTTCCCTTTCAGTCGGTCACTACGACGTACGTCGGTAATAACCGACGAATTGGGATCCCTATGGAAAACGCCACAGTTACTACCACTTCCAGCGCCCAGCGAGAGCCCCTCAGACCCCGTTCTGAAGCGGGCGGGAAGATTCACGCCAGAAGAGTCATACTGCTGTTCCGCAAGACCCATTCAGCAGACTTGATTGGATAACGCTGGGAAAGCGTGCCCGAAGGACGCTGCGGGAGCCACATCATGCCCGGAGGGAGTTACCATGTGGAAGAATACGTATGGGCTGGCCGTGGGCAGCACAACATACGGAAGTCCCAGGGGAGGCCCCGGCCTAATGCAGGCGGGGGACGACACCGTACTGAGACGGCAGAGAACTCTGCCAAGGGAAAGACACGAGCTCGCCGTAGGGAGCTGAACCGTGGAGATACACGTATGGGACCGCCGTAGGGGTCACGACATACGGAACCCAGCCTGACACAAGTTCCACCAATGCATACGAGTGCCAGACCTGGCGTCGGACGCTCCGCAACATCCGACTGCCGAGGGGTGCGGAGGACTCAACAGGGTTCGCCAATCCTGGGGAACTCGACTGGAGAAATAAGCGCACGTATCCGTTCCAGGGGAAGGGAATGGCGCAGCAAGCCGACACTAGAACGGGCACTTCAGTGAAGCTGACTATGGGAAGCGAGCACACGAGAAGCCACCGGCTCTACACGCAGGCTATAAAACCTAGCGAACGTGTTGGGTGTCGCCCAGCCCGCAGCTCTACAAATGTCTGTCAGCGAGGCGCCACGAGCCAGCGCCCAGGAAGAAGCAACACCCCTGGTGGAGTGAGCTCTAACCCCGAGCGGGCAGGGCACGTCTTGGGATTCATACGCCAAGACGATGGCATCCACTATCCAGTGGGCCATCCTCTGCTTGGAGACAGCCTTTCCCTTCTGCTGTCCTCCGTAACAGACGAAGAGCTGCTCTGAGGTCCTGAAGCTTTGCGTTCTGTCCACGTAAGTCCGGAGAGCACGGACGGGACAGAGCAAAGCTAGGGCTGGGTCTGCCTCCTCCGAAGGCAGCGCTTGCAGGCTCACCACTTGGTCCCGGAAGGGAGTAGTGGGAACCTTGGGCACATATCCAGGCCGGGGTCTCAGGGTTACCTGAGAATCACCCGGCCCGAATTCCAGGCACGAATCGTCGACCGAAAATGCCTGCAGGTCCCCTACCCTCTTAACTGAGGCCAATGCAATCAGGAGTACTGTCTTTAGAGACAAGATCTTAAGCTCTACTGACTGTAAAGGCTCGAAGGGCGCCCTCTGAAGTGCGGTCAGCACCAGAGTCAAGTCCCAAGAGGGTATAGAAGAAGGGCGAGGAGGATTTAATCTCCTCGCTCCCCTTAGGAACCTGACGATCAGATCATGCTTGCCTAAGGACTCACCATTAACGAGGTCATGGCTTGCGGCGATGGCGGCAACATATACCTTGAGGGTGGAGGGAGACAGCCTTCTCTCCAACCCGTCTTGAAGAAAAGATAGCACAGATCCGATCGAACATTTCCGGGGGTCTTCTCGGCGAGAAGAGCACCAGTCGACGAACAGGTTCCACTTCAACGCATAAAGCCGTCTCGTAGAGGGGGCTCTGGCGGAAGCGATGGTGTCGACTACCGCTTGCGGTAGGTCACCTAGAACCTCCGCGTCCCGTCCAGGGACCAGACATGGAGTTTCCAGAGGTCTGGACGCGGGTGCCATAGGGTGCCCCGTCTCTGAGACAGAAGGTCCTGCCTCAGAGGAATGGGCCAAGGAGGTGCTGTCGCGAGGAGCACTAGTTCCGGGAACCACGTCCTGTTGGGCCAGTACGGAGCTACCAAGAGGAGTTGCTCCTCGTCCTCCCTGACCTTGCACAGTGTCTGTGCAAGAAGGCTCACTGGGGGAAACGCATATTTGCGCAGAGCCCGGGGCCAGCTGTGTGCCAGTGCATCCGTGCCGAGGGTCCCCTCGGACAGGGAATAGAACAACTGGCAGTGGGTCGTGTCGTGGGCGGCAAACAGATCGATCTGTGCGGCCCCAAAGCGACTCCAAATCAGCTGGACCACCTGGGGGTGGAGTCGCCACTCTCCGGGAAGCACTGGCAACCGTGACAGCTCGTCGGCCGCACGGTTGAGCAGGCCCGGAATGTGGATAGCACGAAGGGACCTCAGATGCTTCTGACTCCACAGGAGGAGATGGCGGGCGAGTTGGGACAAACGGCGGGAGCGTAGACCACCCTGTTTGTTGATGTACGCAACGGCCGTCGTGCTGTCCGTCCGGACCAGAACGTGCTTGTCTTTGAGCGGCCCCTTGAGGCGGCTGAGAGCAAGACGAACTGCCAGCAACTCTAGGCAATTGATATGCCATTGCAGTTGGGGCCCCGTCCACAGACCCGATACTGCAAGCCCGTTGTACGTGGCACCCCACCCCGTGGGTGAGGCATCCGTGGAGACAACATGATGCCTGGACACTTGTTCTAGAGGCACTCCTGCCCGTAGAAACGAAGGGTCCGACCACGGGGTGAGGGTTTGGCGGCATCTCGGCGTCACTTGGACACGGAGGGACCCGCTGTGCCACGCCCATCTCGGGACTCGGTCGTGTAGCCAGTGCTGAAGCGGTCTCATATGGAGCAGCCCTAGCGGCGTTACTGCGGCTGCTGCTGCCATATGCCCCAGGAGCCTCTGAAAATGTTTCAGTGGAACCGCTGTACTGCGTTTGAGCGTACTCAAGCAGCTCAGCACCGACTGGACGCGCTCCTCTGTGAGGCGCGCAGTCATGGCGACCGAGTCGATCTCCATCCCGAGAAAAGAGATCCTCTGTACGGGACAGAGTTTGCTCTTCTGCCAGTTGACCCGAAGACCCAACTGGCTGAGGTGCCGGAGCACCATGTCCCTGTGTTCGCACAACTGCTCCCGCGACTGGGCAAGAATCAGCCAGTCGTCGAGATAGTTGAGGATGCGAACACCACGCTCTCTCATGGGAGCAATGGCCGCCTCCGCGACTTTCGTGAAGACACGGGGCGACAGGGACAACCCGAAGGGTAGGACTTTGTACTGGTATGCCCGTCCGTCGAAAGCAAAGCGTAGAAACGGTCTGTGTCGAGGGAGAATCGAGACATGAAAGTACGCGTCCTTCAGGTCGATCGCTGCAAACCAATCCTGGGGACGGATGCATCTGAAGATGCGTTTCTGGGTTAACATTCGGAACGGCATCCTGTGGAGGGAGCGGTTCAGGTAACGCAGGTCCAGGATCGGTCGTAACCCGCCACCTTTCTTGGGTACAATGAAGTACGGGCTGTAGAACCCGGACTTCATATCGGCTGGAGGGACCGGCTCTATCGCGTCCTTCGCCAATAGGACAGCGATCTCCGCCTGAAGCACAGGGGCGCCCTCCTTCGGTATAGAAGTGAAGTGGACACCCCTGAACTTCGGGGGACGCCGGGCGAACTGAATCGCATAGCCGAGTCTGATGGTGCGGATGATCCAGCGAGACGGGTCGGGGAGCGCTAGCCAGGCCCCCAGAGACCGAGCAAGCGGGACCATCGGCACCACGGACGTACCCGGAGCGGGGCAGCGCAGCGGAACGCAGGGGCCCCAGGACGACATGGGAGTGGTCCGTGCAGGGGTCTGGGTCTGACACACGACCTGCATCCGCTGAGGGGACGGGCGAGCGTGGGGAGGCACTTTGTGTGCGTCCGCACAACCGACGCCCCCTGTTGGCGAGGAGAGAGGTGTCTGAGGGGTACGAGGCATGGTAGCGTCGCATACCGTCAGACGCGCTCTCTTGGCACCCAGAGATGTTAGAAACTGCTCTTTTATTGAAAATTTGGGTGCCACTGGCACTGGGGCCAGTGGCGGAACAGAAAATAAAATGGGGTTCCCCCGGCCCTCCACCGGGGGAAGGAGTGGTGCTGCAGCCATCTCCCGAAGAGCAGTTTCCTCCATCTCTGGGCGGCCCGTCTCAGGGTCTCTTCCGACGGCGCTTGCCACCTGGCTTGGCAGCGGCCTGAGCGGGCTGGACGTTCTTCCCGCGACCGGCTCCACGCCCACGACCGGTGGAAGGCTGCTGCTGGGCTGGGGCGGGAGCGGGGGCGGCCGCAGGAGGACGTCCTCGGCGACGGGCAGGCGGAGGCGCTGCAGCCGGCGGCTGGGTGGAGGCAGCAGCGGGCCGCCGGTGCAGGATATGCTTGATGGCCTCCGTCTGCTTCTGGGCGGCCGAGAACTGCTGGGCGAAATTCTCGACCGCGTCGCCGAACAACCCGGCCGACGATATGGGGGAGTCCAGGAACCGGTTCTTGTCAGTCTCCCTCATGTCGGCCAGGTTGAGCCAGAGATGCCGTTCCTGGACCACTAAGGTGGACATCGCCTGACCCACGGAACGGGCGGTAACTTTCGTCGCCCGGAGGGCGAGGTCCGTCGCCGCCCGGAGCTCCCGGAGGAGCTCTGGGTCAGACCTACCCTCGTGCATGTCCATGAGTGCCTGGGCTTGGTGCACCTGAAGCAACGCCATGGCATGCAAGGCAGACGCGGCCTGTCCGCAGGACCTGTAGGCCTTCGCAGTTAGACTGGACGAAAACCTACAGGCTTTGGACGGGAGACGAGGATCACCACGCCACTCGGAGGCGGTCGCCGGACGCAGCTGCATCGCGACGGCGCGTTCGACTGGCGGGATCCTCTCGTAACCCTTGGCCTGTCCACCATCAAGGGTAGTGAGGAGGGAGGAGCCTCCAGGTCTGTTTCTGGCACTGAAGGGTGTCGTCCACGACCTGGAAAGCTCCTCATGCACCTCCGGGAAGAATGGCACTGGGGCGGGACGCTGAGAACCAGCGCGACCCCCCCCCAGGAACCAATCATCCAACCTAGAAGGTTCGGGACGTGGTGGAGGGTTCCACACAAGCCCGACCTTTTCGGCGGCCCGGGAAAGCATAGCCGTCAACTCAGGGTCCGACTCAGCCGTTGCCACTCTCCCAGAGGGAGGCAGTACAGCTGAATCCTCATCCTCTGAGGACTGGAACTCCCCCTCCGATGCTGCGATCGACATCTGCTCGTCCGCGGGCGCTCCGAAAGAGATGACTGGGCGCCCGTGGGCGGGACCAGCGATCTCTTCCGGTGGCGCCACCGGCAGCGGTGCTTGAGAGGGTTCAGGGACCTGCGTAGCTTGGACACTAGGCGGGTTTGGCCTGAACGTAATCCTCAGATCACCCCGGCCATCCGTCGAAGTAGGTCTATCCTGGTTAGGGATAGCTCTAGATCGAGGTATGGGGAGGGGGACTCCGCCTTCCCGAAGGTAGGAGAGTCTCGACCTAAGCACCGCAATAGTCATGTTCCCGCAGTGAGAACACGAGCTATTCACAAACGCTGCCTCAGCGTGCTGTAAGCCCAGGCACGTGATGCAGTGTGTGTGGCCGTCAGCGGGCGAGAGGGAACGACCGCATCCAGAAACGCACGGGTGGAATGACATCTTGAAAAAGACGCAGTGTCACACCCGTGTTGCTCTTTTTGTGAGGAAATCGCTCTTTTAAGAGAGTGCTGAAGCACCCAGGGAAACCGCGGCAACACACAGGGGATAGTGCAGCCTGTGTTTGCACTCAAAAGGAACGCCCACCGATACCAACAAGCTGTTTTTGCTGTGATAACAGCAGTTGTTCCTTGCAGCTTCGAGTTCGCGGTCCCGCTGGAAAGCGCCGTCACACCAACACACACGATCCTCTTCTCTCTGTTCTTGTTTAGTAATCTTCGCTGAATAGTCAGGAAGCAGTCTGCAAACTTCAAACGCCGGTTAGGCTCCGAAGTGAATGACGTCAGTGCGATGCTCTCGCTTCCTGTTTATACCCGCGGCGCGGGGCGGAGCGCGAGATGCAAATCTCGCACGCCAATTGTTCATTGGCCTGTTCTTAAGTTCTCGAAGCTGATAGGGGCTCTCTGAAGTGATCCCAATTCGTCGGTTATTACCGACGTACGTCGTAGTGACCGACTGAAAGGGAACACGCTACTTGAATGTATCAAACAAAACTCAAGTCTGGGCACAGAAGACAACAGGAGCATTTAGAACAAATAGAAAACACTAAAAGCCACTTCAGGAGGTGGTCTCTGCTCAATACAGTCAAAACTAAAGTCTACATGCATCTGGTTGTTGAAACCACATATGTTAATTTTACTCCTTGCAATAATGCTAAAATTTTTTTTACGTGTGAGCGCGTGTTATGGGTTGTATGTCAAAGCCAGATATGACGGCGCTACTA
The DNA here is from genome assembly GCF_949357685.1 of Gobio gobio. NCBI lineage: Eukaryota > Metazoa > Chordata > Actinopteri > Cypriniformes > Gobionidae > Gobio > Gobio gobio. Next base: position 27,635,533 of record NC_137104.1, on the reverse strand, counting down.
AAGCATGCATCCTGTAGACGAGCGGTTGAGTATCTCTTCATCAAGTAAACGCACAAACTACCGAAAGTAAGGTTGCAGGTGCTCAAAATACAATCATATTCATTAAAAGTAAAGAAACTGAATGATCTGACCAGTGCTTTTGCCGCACACTCTAGGAGGCAATAGGAGTGCGCGCGGCTCAATGGTGATTAATATAATGCAGCTCATAGCTGTTGTTTTCGGTGACGTGAACACAAATAAATCTGCATATAGTGCAGGAAATGTAGATCGGATTTATATCCGTTTTGCGGAGATACATTTATGTGCCCAGGTGTAAATGAAATCGTTTAGATAAATCCGATAGCTTTGATTAACACGCACCACGTGTGTTCTCCAGGTCGTGCTTACCAGATAGTTCATAAAAGCCGAAATGTGCCTAGATGTCGTCTTTTAAAGTAGTTGGAGCATTTTAATTACTCTCACTTGCATCTCGCATCCCTCTGCCATTGTATGCTACCGCGACAACGCACGTATGTGACAAATGACGTCAGAAAATAATCTGTACATTATAATCGGTTATGGTCTATTTCTGAACCGATACCGAATCGTCCTCATCTTATCGCGATGCATCGAAGAAACGATTAATTTCGACACCCCTACAACACAAATACATACAATAGAGCAAAGATGCATATAAAATAAACGTTTTCAGGGCTTTTTCAGGAATCTAACAGTAGTTTTCAGACACAGAAATGTAATAAAGTAATCAAATATGAAAAAGCATTGCATATTATAATCTTGTGTACGCTGAGAGAAGATTTCTGTGTGTATTTCGCGTCTTGCTCTTGAATGTTTAAACTGGCAAGGCTTAATTTTTTTTTTTTAGGCTACATCCGAAATCGCATACTCCCCTACTATATAGTAGGTGAAAAACAGTATGTAGTAGTATGTCTGAATTCACAGTACTCATAAAAGAGTATGCAAAAACTACCCTGATGACTGCTTCTTCCGGTGGGATTTTGAAGTGTGCATTTGATGGACACTTTACTATCCCATAAGGCTATGGGATAGTATTTGTGAATGGCAGTGAAGCGACTCAACTGATGCTGGTTGGTGTAATGTCTAGTGTTTTGGTTTTGTTTCTTGTCACGTTTAGGTTTTCTCTTTTGCCATGTGCTTCCTTTGTTTGTCATGTTATAGTCATGTGCTCCCTTGTCATGTGTGCTATGTTGTCACTGGTTAATTGTCTTGATCATTGTTCACAGGTGTCCCTTGTCTTACCATTAGTAGTGTGTGTGTGTGTGTGTGTGTGTGTGTCAAGTCAACTTTATTTATAAAGCGCTTTTAACAATGCAGATTGTTTCAAAGCAGCTTTACAGTGTTAAACCGGAAAATAATGCAGCATAATTTTATTCAGCCGTCTAGCCATTCTGGAGAAAACGGTGATGTAATCAGTTCATTTCAATTGTCATACAGTGACAGTGTGGGCTTTAGATCAGTAATTTAGTTTATATGATTATTTTAGTTTAATAATTAGATTTATTTCGATATTTAGTTGAAAAATTTAGTGTCCCCAACTGAGCACACCAAGCCAGAGGCAACCGTGGCAAGGAAACCAAAACCCCATCAGGTGACCTAATGGAGAAAAATAAACCTTGGGAGAAACCAGGCTCAGTCGGGGTGCCAGTTCTCATCTGGCCAATTAACAAACAGCGTATGATTATTATTCTGGAAACTTTACAGGTCAGAGGTCATAATAGATCGGAATATTCGAACGATCGGAGGCAACACGCCGGAGACTGGTTTATTGAGGATGACATATCGATTTAAGTATTATTAAATTGTAATCGAACAATCGGAGTCATCACGCCGTAGACGGGTTTATTGAGGATGCCGTGTCGACGATGCAATTTCAGGGGGAGTCTAATTGACACGGCCTCTGCAGACACTTCAGGGCCATGTGCTGGTCATGTCTGGGCGCAGGTCCACCATCTGATCTGGATATGGCCCGGATCCGGCTGGCTGCAGTAAACCTCGGGATAAAACAGAGAGACTATCATTAGCGTGGATGCCATTCTTCTGATGATGTAACGAGTACATCAGGTGTTATGGGAAGTGTTCCCGGTTCCGGCTGACCTAGTTAATGCAGCCTAACAAAATTTAATTGAAAAAGTGTTTTATGTGTATGCCATGGTAAAGAGATGTGTTTTTAGTCTAGATTTAAACTGACAGAGTGTGTCTGCTTCCCGTACAATGTAAGGAAGACTGTTCCAGAGTTAAGGTGCTAAATAGGAAAAGGATCGACTGCCTCCAGTTGATTTGGATATTCTCTGTATTATCAACTGGCCAGAATTTTGAGACCGCAGTAGACGTGATGGAGTATAATGTGTTAAGAGCTCGCTCAAGTATTGGGGAGCTAAACCATTTAGTGCTTTGTAAGTAATAAGTAAGATTTTAAAATGTATGCAATGTTTAATAGGTAGCCAGTGCAGTGTTGACAGAACTGGGCTAATATGGTCAAACTTCCTGGTTCTAGTAAGAACTCGAGCTGCTGCGTTTTGGACCAGCTGGAGTTTATTTATTAAGCGAGCAGGGCAACCACCCAGTAGAGCATTACAATAATCTAGCCTTGAGGTCATGAACGCATGAACTAACTGTTCAGCATTTTGCATTGAGAGCATGTGCCATAATTTATATATATTTTTAAGATGGTAGAATGCACTTTTACAGATGCTAGAAACGTGGCTTTCAAACGAAAGATTGGTATCAAAGAGCACACCCAGGTTCTTCACTGACGTAGCATGTACAGGGTGAAGAGCAGCAGTGCTAGCACTGAGCCTTGCGGTACTCCATACTGAACTTGTGATCGGTGTGATATCTCTTCATTTACTGCTACAAACTGATAACGGTCACATAGGTATGATTTAAACCGTGACCAAGCAATTCCACTAATGCCTACATCATTTTCGAGTCTATTCAAAAGAATGTTGTGGTCGATAGTATCAAATGCAGCACTAAGATCGAGTAACACTAATAGAGAGATACAGCCACGATCGAATGACAAGATTAAATCATTTGTAATTCTGATGAGAGCAGTCTCAGTACTATGATACGGTCTAAATCCTGACTGGAAGTCCTCTAAGATACCATTTCTTTCTAAAAAGGAACATAATTGTGAAGACACTGCCTTTTCAAGTATTTTTGACAGAAAGGGTAGATTTGAGATTGGTCTATAATTGAATAATTCTGTAGGATTAAGTTGCGTTTTTTTTAATAAGTGGTTAAATAATAGCCAACTTAAAAGTTTTCGGTACATATCCTAATGACAAAGATGAATTAATGATATTAAGAAGAGGCTCTATGACCTCTGGTAGCATCTCTTTTAATAGCCTAGTCGGTATAGGGTCGAGCATACATGTTGTTGATTTTGATGATTTAACAAGTTTAGCCAATTCTTCTTCTCCTATAGCAGTGAATGAGTGTAATTTTCCCTCAGTGACACTACAATGCTCTGTCTGATGTGATACTGTAGTAGATGGCTGCATGGTTAAAATTTTCTTCCTAATATTATCAATCTTACATGTAAAGAAGTTCATAAAGTCATTACTGCTGTGCTGTTTACAAACATCAGAAGTTGAAGCTTTATTTTTGGTTAATTTAGCCACTGTATCGAATAAATACCTAGGGTTGTGTTTGTTTTCTTGCAAGAGAGTCGAGAAATAAGCAGATCTAGCAGTTTTTACAGCCTTTCTGTATGCGATCATGTGCTCTTTCCACGAATTACGAAAGACCTCTAGTTTTGTTTTCTTCCAGCTGCGCTCCATTTTTCTGGCTGCTTTTTTAAGGGCCAGAGTGTGCTCGTTGTACCACGGCGTTGGACTATTTTCTTTAATCTTCTTTAAGCGCAGGGGCAACTGTGTCTAAAGTACTGGATAAGAGAGAGTCAATAGTTTCTGTTGCAACATTGAGTTATTCTAAGCTATCTGGGATGCTGAGGAGATGATACTGATGAGGAAGATTATTTAAAAAGCAATCTTTAGTGGCGGCAGTGATTGTCCTGCCATTTTTGAAGCGAGGGGACTGCTTTGCAGTCTTAGCTAAATTAAGTATACATGATACTAGGTAATGATCTGAGATGTCATCGCTCTGCTGCAGAATTTCAACGGTATCAACATTTATTTCATGTGACAATATTAGGTCTTAAGTATGATTATGGCGATGAGTGGGTCCTCACACGTGTTGCCTAACTCCAATAGAGTTTAGAATGTCTTTAAATGCTAATCCCAATGCATTAGTTAACTTTTCGTTGTCTACATGGATATTAAAATCACCAACAATTAGTACTTTATCTACGGCCAGTACTAACGCAAATTCTTTGATAAAGTCTGTATTATGCCCTGGTGGCCTGTATACAGTACTTATTCAAAATGAGTACTTTCTCAAGAGAGTATGCAATTTCGAATGCAGCCTTAAAGGGTTAGTTCACCCAAAAATGAAAATTCTGTCATTAATTACTCACCCTCATGTCGTTGGACACCCGTAAGACCTCCGTTCATATTCGGAACACAAATGAAGATATTTTAGTTGAAAGCTGATGGCTGAGAAAGGCTTCACACAGGCCTCCATTGGCATTCAGTACATTGACACTTCCAAGATCCATGAAAGGCACTTAAAACGTCGTTACAAAGTCTATCTCACCACAGTGGCTCTACAATAATCATACAATGCGACGACAATAGTTTTTGTGCGCAAAAAAAAATCAAAATAACACCTTTATCCAACTTGTTCTTGTCTTCCGTGTGCGCCTCCACGACGCATGCGCGAGAATATGACGTAGCGCCGGTGTTCGGGAATCGATGAAATACACACTTAAGCCCCATTTTGAGCACTACGCCGAGACCTAAAGCACGATCAATGTAGAATCCAACAGCTTAGACACGCGCGTCTTCCTCTGCTCGTAAACAAATCGCTTCTGGGTCATATGTCAATATTCTCGCGCATGCGTCGTGGAGGCGCACACGGAAGTCGAGAACAAGTTGGATAAAGGTGTTAATAGTTTTTGTGCGCAAAAAAAAATCAAAATGTCGTCGCATTGTATGATTATTGTAGAGCCACTGTGGTGAGATAGACTTTGTAACGACGTTTTAAGTGCCTTTCATGGATCTTGGAAGTGTCAATGTACTGAATGCCAATGGAGGCCTGTGTGAAGCCTTTCTCAGCCATCAGCTTTCAACTAAAATATCTTCATTTGTGTTCCGAATATCCAACGACATGAGGGTGAGTAATTAATGACAGAATTTTCATTTTTGGGTGAACTAACCCTTTAATCCCCTTTTCTACCAATATTACCTGGAAAAAAATTTTTCCCCAGGATCTTTTCCCCTCCAGACCTGTTGCTGTCTGCGTTTCCATCGTGGTCTAAAGTACCATGAGGATTAGTCCGGTGACGTAGGACTGCATACAACTTTCCAGTTCCTGCTGGATTTTGTCCTCCGCATTTAAGCTTTATAAAGCCTGAACCCTGTCATTGGTCCATCAGTCATTATTTTTTAAACTCCATTGTTGATTTGAATAGCAAACAACTCTTACTGCATGAACCACAAAAGACTTTTAAAAATGCTGGTTGAAATAAAATACTGCGTGGAGTCAACCAATCAAAATGCTGCATGTACTCAACAAATCAGCATGTTCAGTGCCCAAGTCCCACCCCTAAAAGTTTCTGATTGTTGAAAAAGTTCTACCTTGCGAGCAGGAACTTTTTGAGGTGGATTTGTTTTCCTGGAACTTTAACTTTATAAACCAGTCCGTAGCTCATGTGGAAAGTTTCTGGAAGGTTTTGGTAACATGGTTTTTCATTCAAAACCATTTACTGTAATACAAAATATCTGACTGAATCCAGATGATTTAAGTTATTTATATTAGTGATGCACCAAAATAATTTTTTTATGAAACACAAAAATTACACATTTAAAAACAATAATAAAGTTTATTAAATAATCTAAAACTGCTATCAAATCACGGCAACTCTATTGACCGGCGACAGCCCATGATGTCATCACCATGTGACCCGGAAGTATGCAAGTGCGCCTTGCAAACATGACATTAATCTTTTCGTCTTCAGGGACTGTTCTGTCTGTAAGCGCTAAGGAAGAAGGTAATGAAATGCACTAAGAAGGCTGAACCCTTTCAGAGGTGTGCAGACCTGTGCCCAAGGTTTTTGCCACAGGGTTACACACACAAATTGTGCATTTTCTGTCTGGGTGAAGATTAAATTGTGAGCGTTTTTCTCTGAAAACTCTCCGCTCTCTTCTGGCCCTCTTCTCGAGGGACGAGGGTTCAGCGCTCGTGGTAGACTGGATGATCGGTTTCTCTCTGGCCATAAACCATCAGCTCAGGTGAGCCTTCCATTCCTTCCCGATATGCATACAGAGATCGAAAGGTAATGGAAGAACCCATAATCTGCTCGTATCAACCGACATCAGCGGGCTTGTTTCACTGATGTTGAGAGGATAGGAGAACATGGGGTTACACTTTATTTCGATAGTCCACTTTAAACATTCTACTAACTATAAGTAACTTTGCAACTACATGTCAACTAACTGTCATTAGAGTATTAGTTGACTGTCAGTAGACTGGTAGGTTATGGTTAGGTGTTAGGGTTCGGGTTAGTAGAATAAGTTGAATTGTTGTTGCCAAGTTACTTATAGTCAGTAGAATGTCTGTTGGGGGACCAACAAAATAAAGTTTTAGTAAATATTAATCAGGCAGTCTACAAATACTCTAATGACAGTTAGTTGACATGTAGTTGCAAAGTTACTTATAGTTAGTAGAATGTCTAAAGTGGACTATCAAAACAAAGTGTTACCGAACATGGGTATGTGTCAATGCCGCTCTTTAACTATCTGGCATCTGGGCGGCCATTGACACTGAGATCTTCAACCCTGCCATCCAAACCGCTTAAGACAATGTTGCATTTGAATGGTAGAGCATACACAGCAGCGGGTCAGGCCGGTGCTGCCCTGCACACAATGGCGGTGTTGCAGGCATACCAGGCCGATCTACTGGGGGATCTCGACCAGGGGCGGGGCTGTCCCCTGAGGCGGTTGCTGAGCTGCACTGCACCACAGATCTGGTGCTCCGGGCTACCAAACTAACTGCTGCCGCGATCGGCCGTGGAGAGACATCTGGGGTTCAACCTGGCTGACATCGGGGGAAAAGAGAAGGGCTTTCTCCTCGATTCGCCCTCTGAGCTTTTCGACACCTCCGTGGTTGAAAAGTTCAGGGAGGCGAAGGCACGCTCCGCTGCATTCAAGACCCAGATACCACTGAGATCCGTGTGCACACCCAGACAGGCAGGATTTAAGGGAGGTGATCCAGCACAAACCCAAGCAGCATTGGTGATGGATCGCATCCTCTGAGGGCGTAATTATATTTTAGCCCTCTCCTCTCTTCCATGACTCTCCAGGCGCTTTTTACATCAGGCCTGAGGCTGGGCCCATGATGAGTGGAACGATGTTCTGATGGCTCTGATTGGTTAGTGAGAGTGCCTCTTTCAGGCATGTAAGTGTGGTAGATTCTGCGTTCATAAAGAACTGTGAGTCTTCGCTCTGCACACCGCAGGTGAGCTGAGTAGGTCTTCCTTAATTTTTGTGTGCAACTAACACTAAAATGTATTTCTTTACAGACCTTCATTCCCTGTATAGAGGGGTCATGTCACTGTTAGGGAAAGGTAAGGTAAGGTAGGAATTATTAGAGCCCTGAAGTTCCCCTGTTAGGTGGCTAGAACGATAGAAAATAAGCACCAGTTATATGGGCTTCATATGTGAGTATGTGCTAGCTTTCCCTTTTGTGAATTCACTGGGTGGGAGAGTAATTTCATGAGGAGAGTAATTTGAGTAATTTGAGTAATTTGAGGCCACCGCTTATTTCCACTGGAATATTAGCGAAGTACTAAGCGGAAGAGTGTCCTTCTAGAAATAATGGAATGATGTTGATGCTGCTTGGTTTATTTAGAGAATCACATCTGTTCAAAGCCTTCGGTCTATTAGCCACCGCAGGACAGAGTAGGTTGTCTCTTCTCTGTCAAGTATCAGAGAATATATATATATATATATTTTTATATTAGAAACTGACGCTTCAGATAGATCTTTTGTCCTGCCCATAGGGCCGTCTGACATTTTTTGGCCTGAGTACATCACTCCTTTGAGCTCTTTATGGTTTTTCATACAGGCTGAGTTCATTTGCAGCCTCTCCTATGAGAATCTTTCTCTTGAGGCTGTTGCTCCTCTGAGCCTCAGGTAGATCTATGCTTCTATGTCCAGGGCTGCCTTGGTAGCTGGCCTAGGCTATATTAGGGATAGTGTATGTGTTCTGCTAAAGCATTTCTGCCTCTGGAACTTCACTATGTGAATGTAGGCCATTTAACATCCCTATATGACAGCCTCCTCTCATAGTGAGAGTCATCCGGCCAAGGCCCATCCCCTTTCTGCATTCTGGGGTGAAACGAGTAATGCAAGTTGGTGCAGAGGTATGATTGAGAAGGCCTTCAATAAGGCCTCCCCAGTACAATGGGTCTTGTTGGGCAGGGTTAGGCCATCTTTCACCTCACAAAGAGATTTTTTTTTTTTGTGGTTTGGCCGACCCCACAGTGCAAAGCTAGCATATGGACTTGGGCCACCAGAGTAGGCTCCACTCAGCCCCACTCCCCTGGGCTGGGTGCAGAAACATTCTGTCACTTCTAGAGCCACTGGCCGGCCCGCACCCTGTTAAATTCTTAGGGGCACCCCTGCTGATTCGGGGTAGTTTTGAGTACACCACTTTCCGCTCTGTATCCTTCTGCCTCACACCACTATGGCTCGGGTCGAGTTGAGAGTTCTAGCCTTCACTTTATAAAGAAGATTTACAAGATTCACTTATTAAAAAAATGCAACTTAATCCTACAGAATTAGTCAATAATAGGCCAATCTCAAATCTACCCTTTCTGTCAAAAATACTAGAAAAGGCAGTGTCTTCACAACTATGCTCCTTTTTAGAAAGAAATTATATCTGAGGATTTCCAGTCAGGATTTAGACCATATCATAGTACTGAGGCTGCTCTCATTAGAGTTATTATGTTGGCATTAGTGGAATTGCATTGGCATGGTTTAAATCATACTTATCTGACCGCTATCAGTTGTTTGTAGCAGTAAATTAAGAGATGTCATACAGATCACAAGTTCAGTATTGAGTACCGCAAGGCTCAGTGCTAGGACCGTTACTTTTCAGCCTGTACATGCTTCCCTTGGGAGATATCATTAGGAATCATGGTGTTAGTTTTCATTGATATGCTGACAATACTCAGCTCTATATTTGTTTGTGCCCTTATGAAACGTACTCATTCACAAGATTGATGGAATGCATAGCTGATATAAAAAAATTGGATGACTAATAATTTCCTACAACTTGAAACTCTGAAAAAGCTGAATTTCTAATTATTGGACAAAAAACCTTGGCATGTAGTAACCTAGAATACTGTCTAACACTTGATGGCTGCTCTGTCAAGTCCTCATCATCAGTTAGGAACCTGGGTGTGCTCTTTAATTCCAATCCTTCATTTTAAAGTCACGTTTCTAGCATCTGTAAAACTGCATTACTCCATCCATCTAAATTACGGCACATGCTTTCAATGCAAAATGCTGAACAGTTAGTTAATGCGTTCATGACCTCAAGGCTAGATTATTGTAACGCTCTACTGGGTGGTTGCCCTGCTCGCTTAATAAATAAACTGCAGCTGGTCCAAAACGCAGCAGCTCAAGTTCTTACTAGAACCAGGAAGTATGACCATATTAGCCTGATTCTGTCAACACTGCACTGGCTCCCTATTAAACATTGTATACATTTTAAAATCTTGCTTATTAACACATTATACTCCATCACGTCTATAACTCTGGCCAGCTGATAATACCTAGAATATCAAAATCAACTGCAGGTGGTCGGCCCTTTTCCTATTTAGTACCTAAACTCTGGAACAGTCTTCCTAGCATTGTTCAGGAAGCAGACACACTCCTTCATCTCTATACTATGGCATACACATAAAAAATTATCAATTTGTATTATTCAAATCAGTTAAATTATTGTTTTAGGCTGCATTAACTAGGTCAGCCGAAACCGGGCACACCTCCCATAACACCTGATGTACTCATTACATCATACAAAGAATGGCGCTACGCTAATGTTAGTAACTCTGTTTTATCCCGAGGTTTACTGTAGTCTGCCAGATCAGGGCTGTATCCAGATCAGATAGTGGACCTGCGCCTAGACACGACCAACGCATCCCTGAAGTGTCAGCAGAGGCCGTGCCAACTAGACTCTCCCCTGTGAAGGCCTCCTTCCTTTCCCTTCCCCTCTATACAGATAAAAACACATATGCACACATACGTATTCAAATACGCTTGCTTATAGGCTGAACACGTAATGTTTGCGTACATGCCATCCGTTTTCACATGCCATCCGTTTTCACAGATTCACCTTTTTAGGGGTTTCCGCGAGGATGATGGTATAGTTTTAAAACTATTTCAAACCCATTTCATGGTTTGCATTCTAGGACCACCAGAAGCTGTTGGCCTCCCTGAAGCTGTTGGCCTCACCAGGCCTCCCTGAAGGTGAGTTCCCGAGTTTGGTTGCTCTGCAAGCTAGCATGACTTGCTATCAGGTAGTAGGCTTCCCTGTAAGTGGTTTCCCAGCGATACTGGGTTCTGGCAGCTAGTGGCTGCTTGCTATCAAACTCAGCTGGCCTTAGCAGGCAGCTTCTGAAGGCGAGCTTGCCCCCAAGCACAACTTAAGTGTGTACTTTCTGCTACTGGTTCCCTCCCGGACCTTATTTTATGCTTTACGCTTTATTTCTAGCCTACCGCCTGGTTTGCCTACCAGGTAGGCCATGTGCTCCCCTCACTTAGGGTCACCATGAGTACTCAGCCTCCTGAGTCTGAGTCTGGTCAGACGGTCATAGACATCTTGTGAAGCCTCCTAGTCATATCAGCCCTTAGGCCTTCCGGCCTCCTCAGTGCTTCGAAAAGTAAGTGCTTTGTAGATCTGTGGATCGAGCAGAGGAACTCCCCTCACTAGCAAGAGTTGTAAAGCGCTTTGCTGAGTCATGCTTTCCAGGATAACCTGTCTCTGAGATCTGGGCTGAGTGGTTCACTGTCTGCTTCGCAGATCCCTCGGACTGGATGCCTTACCTAAAGGCAAGTGTCCAGAGGTTCTGTCTTTGTACAGACAGGATGTTGTCAGACTGAATTGTCCAATGTATGTGACGTCAGGTCAGGTCAGGCCATCCTGGTGGCATTACGAGTTAATATGTTCCCCTGAATAGTGACTGGCTGGGGTTGCTTCGGGTTCGCTAGCCATATTGCCTAGAAGGGACCCCCATCTCATTTGAAATGGCTGGTTCCAGGCCTTGGAGCATTTCATGAAACAAAGTTTATGGAGGGCTTTTCCTTTGAGGCTATAGCTTGGGCTATGACCGTAGGGAATGCTGTCACTGACAGCCCTGTGTGACTAGAGGGAGAGTGGTTCTGGAATATAATTTGGAATTTGCTTGTTCTGACAGTTGTCAATGCCAATGGGTATGCACTCCCCTTAGCATGGCGGCGTGGGTATATCTTTCCCCAAAGCGTTCTAGGACGCAGTGTGAGTTCCCTTTGAAAGTCAACATCTCAGGTTACGTATGTAATCTATGTACCCTGAAAACAGGGAACGAGACACTGCGTCTCTTTGCCATGCATCGGGGCCTGCCTACCAAACAGTACCTTCAGATGATAAGGTGAATGTCATGTTTGCAAGGCGCCCTTATATACTTCCGGGTCGCACGGTGATGATATCATGGGCTGTCGCCGGTCAAAAGGATTGCCATGATTCAATAGCAGTTTCAGACACCTGTCACGCCTGAGGCGTTCCCCAAAGTGTTCTAGGATGCAGTGTCTTGTTCCCTGTTCTCAGGGAACATAGATTCCATACGTAACCTGAGACGTTTCTAGCCCAATTGAAATATAATGATTAGATGTAATAAAAATTACTTTTTTCAATCCATATGTGAATTGTTTCATCCTGAATTCAGTTTGCATCATTGATCTACATTTTTTTCTGTTTATTAAAGTAGAGGTGCTTTGAAAAATGTATTTTATAAAGCTCTAAATAAATAAAATTGTGACTATTTTATGTGGCTTCATAAAAGCATGTATTTCAAAAGATTTACATCATCTACATTTTCTGTTGAGTTTACAAAAATAGTTGAATAGTTTACTTTCAGCTACACTCCTGCTATGCAGCCCCATGCTGCTCAGGTGGGTTCTGTGAATACTGTAACCTGTTAATATGGGCACTAAAATAAATGCAATGTGAAACAGTCCTTAGTCAGTTACCCAAACTGTCTTGGAAGAATCAGCACAGTGGCAGCTTGACAAAATATTAATTGCCATGTTAACTGTTTCCAAGGCAACATTATTCCGCCCGACTGAGAAACAGGCAGCAGTTGAGCAGCTGTTGGGGTGACGGAACTGTAGCGCTGTCTTATCTGCTGTCACACTACAAAAAAATGTATTCTTAAACCCAAATATTAAAAGTAAATAAATGAACAGACTGAAGTTAGACTTCAAAAAAAAATGTTTAAGGCACTAAAAGGTCTTTTCGACGCAAACCTTTCGGTATATGACATCAAAGTACTGTGAGTGATTCGAAAGGATACAGAGCCGTCTGCTATCTAATCACTCTCATGGTACTTTGATGTCATACACCGATTGGTCTGTCCAGCACTGTTTCAAGTTGAACACCTAAAGCTACATTTATTTTAATTTTGTAGCAGTAAATACAAATACATTTGACACTTTTATCCAAAGCAACTGGCATTGCATTCAAGGTATTACTTTTAGTTTTTGCTTTCCCCAGGAATCAAACCCATGACCTTGGCCTTGCTAGTGCCATGCTCTACAGGAATACAGTACTATCTACAAATTTTTAACAAAAGACAAGTCACAGATTGTGCCTTCCCTTCAGAAAGTGTTATCCATCCACCTCAAAACAGATAATATAATATTTAGTTTAACCTTCTATTTTCTTTTAATATAAAGTTTGAAAATTTTGCAACCCTGTTAACAGATTATGGGGAATGTCCGACTGTAGTTTTCATTTGTTAATTGTTTCAGTTTCATTGTTTAGCAGTTTTAAAAAATAATTAAAAGTGCACAAAAATGGTTGCAGATTTAGCTGTCACTTGCTAGTTTGTAATCAAATACATTTTACTGCGAATGACGATGAAAATGTAACAGCTTTCAGTGTTGTAGAGTGGTGTTCTGTGTCTATACTTCTGAATTCAATCTATCATATGTTTATCTGTAGTGGAGAAGGTATTCCTGTGCTCCAGAGCTTTGCCTGTGAAAGGCCATGCTTGACTGGGCAGTTAGGCTGGAGCCAGCCTCTTCACTGCGCTCATGATTTACATGGCTGTCTGGACGTCACACACACCCCACAATGAGTCTCATTGCGTCAGCAGCCTTCCACTCTTTCTCTCGTTCTCCTCTCTCTCACACACACACACACACACACACACACACAAACAATATCCCTCCCCCACCGTTGTCAGGCTTCAGCAATCTGCCTCCCAGAGGACTCTCTCTGACGAAGGCAGCCCTCCCCCATCTGTTCAGGTCTCTCTGATTCCCATGAGACTGGACTGAATCCTTGTTAACAAGGTTAAAGTGTTCACTACAAAACACAACACTTGACTCATGCTTAGGGTCTAGGTGAACACATGAGGTTTGAATCAGCTGTACCTGCAAGGTATACACAAATGATGAGAATTGAGAGGGATATCATAAAAAAGCAATGGTACATTACAAATAAATGTTAATAAAAATACACTGAAAAAAAAGTGAAACCACTGTGTTATTTAGTGCAGCTTTGACTGCAGAAATGATTGTGTTAATTAAGTGAATTACCTGTGTCTGTGCGTCTCTCAACAGTGTCTATCAGCAGCACCTCTACTAATAGCAAAACTGTAAGTTTATCTGCTCCAAGAACAAGGCCGTTATTACCTCACTAGTGAGAAATGTCATGTAGCTTTAGAGTTGTTAAACTATTTTACAGATAAAATTGTCAGAGCAGCACTGACAACACGCCTATGTGCGAGTGTGTGTCTGTACTGTAGTATGTGTGTGCATTTGAGAGAGCGGGAGAAAGACAGTATGCTGTATACATAATAAAACACAATTTTGTGACAAAAAACATGGATAATTTGTTGTTTTTATCCTATTGTTTACTATATTTATTTGCTTGATATATATATATATATATATATATATATATATATATATATATATATATATATATATATATATATATATATATATATATATATATATATATATATATATATATATTAAAATATATAATTACATTGAGCAACATTAACTGATACTTTAGCTTTGTCTTAATAATAAATCATCTTTTTAATTTGTAACATTTTTGTCTTTAGGAAAATAAATAATTTATCTTTGGGAAAATAAATATTTTTGATTAATACATCAAAATTTAAGGATTAAACCAAACCATTACAATAAATTAAAATATAAATTATTGATCAACACGTATGCATTACATTAAATATGAATCTCTCTCTCTCGCTATCTCAGTAGGTGCGTTTACATGGAGCAATGTAATCGGTTTAAAAGTCCAATCCGAATGAAAATGCTCCATATAAACACCTCAATCGGAATAAAAATGGCCAAACCGAATGAAATTGTAATCGGTTTGAGAGGGGTGGAATAAACCTTTTCATGAACCGATCAACTGAAAAATTCCACCATGTAAACGACCTGATCCGATTACTTTGAGTGCACGTCTTTCTGTGACATGATATATAGCGCGCGCGCCTCCACAACTGAAGAGCGCGCCGCGCTCACACCAGGCTAATGTTGACAAGAGAGGAAAGTTAATTTTTCTGAGGTATTAAACTTTTTATTTCGTAACATGTTATGAACATGATGTTGGAATAATGACACAGACATAGCCTGGCTACACCATCTCATCTTGACAGCGTTTTTCCGAGGCTTCAACTGCACCTGACAAAAGAATACATTTTTCTGAGGTGATTCTTACTTCTTACTTCAAATAATGAATAGCTTTTATAAAACTGACTTAAAAAAGTCCTGGTGGCCATTGAGAGTTGCCATTGCAACGGGGAACATTCCAGCTGCTGGAGAGGACGTGTCGACATTTTGTTTCTCGTAAGTTAGATATATAAAAAAAGTTAAACAACTGCTTCAAATTGGTTAAGTAAAATTACCCACAGTCTACTTTAATTACTTTTGTTAATATTCATACCTTTGTGATTATGGTATCTTTCCTTAATCATCTGAAATATCTATGCATTTATTACTAGTATGCGGAGCACGTCTTGAATGCTTTCATTCTTGTTTCACCATACATCTATTAATAAGTTGGGTGCATTTTATAGTTAATTTTGTGTTTTTCACAAATTTTGATTCCGCATTCATCCTTCACAGCTGTTGAAATAGCCATTGTATAGGACATAAATTAGTTTAATCTACTGCATGTCCGCCCACAGAAAAATAAATAAATATAAAAATTACCAACACTGAACTATTGATCCACGATACTAACGTTACGAATCTGATGTGGCAGACAAACTGTGTGCGCATGTCACAAAATGATTCCAACTGAAAGTCAGCACATGTAAACACCAGATCGGTTTATATAACGTCTCATGTAAACAGTCCACCGAATCTTTCAATTGGAATGATTTTAATCGGAATGACAAAAAAGTGTGCATGTAAACGTGGCTAGTCTCTCTATCTCGATCTCTATCTATCTCTATCTCTATCTCGATCTCTATCTCTATCTCTATCTCTATTTCTATCTCTATCTCTATCTCTCTCTCTCTTAGCATTATTTCCACTCATTTGCAGGGTTCGCTTCACACACTTGATTTGGCACAGGTTTTACGCCAGATGCCCTTCCTGACACAACCCAGCACTGAGAGTGCTGGGACACATTCACACTCTCACATACACACACACACACACACACACACACACACACACACACACACACACACACACACACACACACACACACACACACACACACACACACACACACTCACACACTCTACAACAATTGAACAATTTGAACTGTGGGGGAAACCGGAGCACTCTGAGGAAACCCGCGCCGACAAGGGGAAGAATATGCAAACATCGGCAGCCTTTTGGGTCTAAATAAGTCATGTTTCCACCGAAATTACCCGAGAACCCCCCCCCCCCCCCAGACCTGTTGCTGTCTGCATTTTTATCGCAGTCTAAAATACCGTGAAGATTAGGCAAGTCCGGTGACGTAGGAGACTGGGGATTTCCAATGGATTTCATCCTCCACATATAAGCTTAATAAAGTCTGAACCTTGTTGTCGGACAATCGGACGTATTTTTTAAACTCCATTGTTGATTCGAATAGAAAACAACTCTTACTGCATGCACCGCAACAGACTTAAAAATGTTGGTTGAAACAAAATGCTACGTGGAGTCAACCAATCAAAATAAACTTAACTTAACCAATCAGCATGTTCAGTGCCCAAGTCTCACCCCTAAAATTTCCTGAACCTGAAAAAGCCTCGTGAGCAGGATCTTTCTGAGGAGAACATTTTTACCCAGAACTTCATTTAGACCCTGGTCCCTGTGGTCGGAACACAGCGAGTAGGCCTACCACCCCAAAGTCCTCAGCTCCTGAGGAAAGTTCCTTCAGGGGAAACATGGCTACAGAGTTCTAATTGCTAACAGGGCCATACTATCAGAGGTTTTCCCTCATCTTCTCAACAATTGGAGCAACTACAAGTTTTTGTTGGATATTCTCATTCATTACATGGCCAAGATGGTGCAGGCCAAGTGTCCATCAGAGAATCCTCATCTCCATGGTATTGAGGACCGCCGGTTTCACACTGCACGCGTTAGCAGGGCGTAAGCAGCGCAGGAGCGGAGCGTATGGAGTGCGGGAGCCGCGCGCACCCTTTGTGCTTTCACACTGGCAGCGTTTGTCGCGCGCAGCTGAACTGCAGCTTGTATATTGCAAATACAGACGAATATCGTCCATTGTCCCCTTTCCCGGTGTTCTCCCCCGTCCCCTGTCTGTCTCGTGCTTTGATTTATGATGGGCAGCATGCTTCCGCCACGTCTAAAATATAATAATATATAATAAATAATATATATATATATATATAATATACCCTCAAATGTTGTGAAGGCAACACTCCATGTGTGTTGTGTTGTTGTGTCGGGTCGAACCGAACGCCCCACAGAGCAGAGGGGGCGGGGTGAGCAAAGCTCATTATCATTTAAAGTCACACACACTGAAATGACTTGCTGAAAACTGAGCTGGTTTTGACCAGGTAAAATGAGTGTTTTCTTACAATACTAATGAGATTTTTAATTAAAGTATATTACAAACTTTTCATTTAGACACTAAAGAATCATATTAACTTGTACAAAAATGTCATTCTATGACCCCTTTAAATTCTGACCAATCACACAATAGTTCTCGGACACCCACAAGAAAAAAGTTCTGCTCAGACGATGTGTCGAGAACGAGCTGCGAGAACTCCCAAACCAGGGCTGGGAGAACAAAATTACGTCATTTTGTTCTCGCAGCCCTGGGAGCGAGAACTTTTTTCTCTGTTCTTGCGGAGTATGTAGCGGCCTTGTACTTCTTTGGGGTCGGGCATGTTTTTATTGCAGTGGAGTCCAGTGACCTGTCTCCATTTGATTCATGCTCCTTTGATTTCTGCCCAGATGGTGCCATCAGATGCGATTAAGGAGTTGAGTTATTTGAACTGGGTGGTCTTCTGTTGATGTTGATGCAATCGATTTGGGGTCCATATTTGATGTCTTCATACAAGTGCTTTGATCAATGTTTTTGGTCTGTTTTAAGAGTGCATGAAAACTTACATTTCAATCTATTTATCATACAAAGTGATTTTGTCACACATACACTGGTTCCCAACCCTGGTCCTGGAGTACCCCCAACTCTGCACATTTTGTATGTCTCCTTAATCAAACACAGCTGATTAAACTCATCAGCAAATTAGTAGAGACTCCAAGACCATAAATGGTTGTGTCAGATTAGAGAGACATCCAAAATGTGTAGCCTACTGTTGGGTACTCCAAGACCAGGGTTGGGAATAACTGCTCTAGAAGACTTTGAGTATACAAATTGTATTATGTATATGTCACGGGGTGACAAAACAAACCGAACGGGACTAAGATCCTGGTGAATACTGTTGCAGGATTTTCCAGTGAACCTCCGGTCTATGCCCTGTGAATCTGTTGCCATGGCAGCGGGGCTGATTGCCTGAGTGACAGCAGGTGTGGGGCAATTATAGAGAACGCTGTGAGAGGGACACCTATTGAGATGAGGCTTTAAAAACAGAGAGAAAACAGACTGTGGTGTGGATCTCCTCCCGTATGATGCTGTGTTTGTCAGCGGGTTGCTCTTTTTATTGAGGCTGGGCTGTGGAGTGGGGAAGATTGGAGTTGTGGAAGAGGAAAGGAAGGAGTGAAGTATTTGGCAGCGAAGACTTGAGGAATATCGTCCGTAGTGAGAAAGACGCAAGTGATGAGTATTTGATCCGTTGTTTATATGCACTAACACTGAAGTGGTGTGGAGAGTTTGGAAAACGTTTGGCACGAGTGAACTATTACACAGAGTGAATTAATGATCTGTCTCCAACTTCTGTCCTCTCCTTGCCGAATGTGGTGATCGCTGCATCATTCTTCTGCTTTCCCGGAGCAAAGTCAAGCCCTGATCGAGGACGAGATCCGATCTGGTGGGAGAAAAGACCGGTGGGTGAGTGCTGGCCCGAATGCACGGTGTGCGAGTGGAATTGCAGTGCCTGAAGTGAAGATTTACACGGTTTGTGCTGTGAAGTGAACTTTGTGTGTGGAGAAGTAATAGAAGTCTGCCGTGCACTCCTCTCCTACGGTCTTCCACCCGCTGTCTCTAACGAAGGGTCTTGATAAAGCAACTGCCCAACTTCCGGCTTGAAAAGACCCGGCCCCGCTAGTGCTGAGTGCTTCTTATATCCTGTACTGTTGAAACTGTGCTGTGTCTGTTCTAGTGCTCAGCCGAAGTGAGCGTCCCGCTCTAAGTGTCCTCCCCGCCTGGTGGTCTCCACACGCCCTATTGGAAGCCTTTACCCTGTTCAGAAGAAGAAAAGGTATATCAGTTGCAAGCTTCATGTACTGTTGAACCGTTGAAACTGTGCTGTGTCTATCCCAGTGTTCAGCCGACGTGAGCGCCCCGCTCTAAGTGTCCTCCCCCCCTGGTGGTCTCCACACGCCCTTATTGGAAGCCTTGATCCTGTTCAAAGGAGAGAAGGTATATCAGTTGCAAAGCTTCACACACTGTTGAACCGTTGAGACCTTGCTGTACTGTTCCAGTGCTCAGCTGAAGTGGAGTGCTCCGCCCAAAGTGTCCTCCCCGCCTGGTGGTCGAGTGTTCCGCCCAAAGTGTCCTTCCCGCCTGGTGGTCTCCACACGCCCCTATTGGAAGCCTTTACCCTGTTCAAAAGGAGAGAAGGTATATCAGTTGAAAAGCTTCCCATACTGTTGAACCGTTGAGACCTTGCTATACTGTTCCAGTGCTCAGCTGAAGTGGAGTGTTCCGTCCAAAGTGTCCTCCCCGCCTGGTGGTCTCCACACGCCCTTATTGGAAGCCTTGATCCTGTTCAAAGGAGAGAAGGTATATCAGTTGCAAAGCTTCACACACTGTTGAACCGTTGAGACCTTGCTGTACTGTTCCAGTGCTCAGCTGAAGTGGAGTGCTCCGCCCAAAGTGTCCTCCCCGCCTGGTGGTCGAGTGTTCCGCCCAAAGTGTCCTTCCCGCCTGGTGGTCTCCACACGCCCCTATTGGAAGCCTTTACCCTGTTCAAAAGGAGAGAAGGTATATCAGTTGAAAAGCTTCACATACTGTTGAACCGTCGAAACTGTGCTGTGTCTGTCCCAGTGTTCAGCTGACGTGAGCACCCCGCTCAAAGTGTCCCCCCGCCTGGTGGTCCCCACACGCCCTATTTGGAAGCCTTTACCCTGCTCAGAAGAAGAAGAGAGTGGCTCGCTTGCCCCCACCTCTGAGTACCTCCCTCCGGAGTAACCCCAGTGACTCGCTTCGCCCTCGCATCGGCATACTTACCTGGTTCTAGTCTGAATGGGGTTCGTATGACCACGGCCTCCCCTCTTGAGTCCCGTAGAGGAATACTTACCCGGTGACCTACCTGGACGGCGCGGGGATTCCCCCCTGATTCCCCTCCGGCGAGCCTCCGGTCCGTCCCGAGCGACCCTCCCCTCCCGTCCCGGGAGGTCTGTAGACTCTTGGACTGTCCTGGTGGCAAGAAGAAGATTTTAATTAGGACTTATCCAATTCATTGACCTTTTAAATTAAGAAATAAACTGTATTATTTTATTCTCTTGTCTGTCTGGTCCTTGACACGTTCCTCGAGGTGGTTCCCGGGTTTTTCAGGGGTGGGTGCAGTCTGGGTTGGACCGCCCCGACCTGTGACAGAACTTGGCGTAGTGCGGCAGGGTTACCACCTCGAGTGGAGCGATCAAGGACCTAGATGGCAGAAGAAGAAGAGCCAGTGGCCCGGCAGCCCGTTATGCCTTTCTTTATGGGGGCCCCGTGGGCCCAGAAGTACGGAGGTCCAGGGTCAGAATTGAGCCTGTCAGCATGGAAGACCCAGGTTGAATACCTGGCAGGGCTCCAAGGGCTAAGTGCCCCTCAGAAGGTACAGTTTGTGCTAAATTCGTTGGAGGGAGAAGCAAGAAGAGAAGTACAGGCAGCGCCGGAAGCAACCCGCATCACAGTCCAAGCCATCTTTGATTTCCTCACGGGGCAATACGGAGACACCACCCCGGTAGCTGTCCTGAGAACGCAATTCTTTAATTGTAGGCAAGGGCCTCGACAAACTGTTCGGCCATTCGCGTTGCAACTGAGGGAACAGTTTACCAGGCTAAGGGGAAGACAGGATCACGGCCTGGGGGACGAGGAGACCCTATTGCGAGATCAGTTTCTGTTGGGATTACGGGAGGGCCCCGTGCGTCAGAATCTGCGGGTGCAACTGAGACGGACGCCGGACCTCACGTTCGAAGAGCTGCGGCAGGAGGCTCTAGCCCTCGAGCGTGACCACAACGAAGGTATGGATCCCCCCAGCTGTCTGGCTGCGAACGCTGTCAGTGGGCCTTCGGCCCCTGTTACTTCCGATTGGAAGCATGCCCTCCGGGAGGAACTAAAGAGGAATATCCGTGAGCAAATGTCTGAATTGTCTAAGTCTGTCGTCGAGGAACTCCGCCGAGAACGCCTCCATTCATTACCCTCACCGCGGGAGCGAGCCTACTCCGACGGGAATCACCCTCCAGAGCGTCACTTCACTCGACCCACGGGTCCCCGATTCCAGTGGGACGAACAGGGGCGTCCTATCTGCAACGGCTGTGGGGAAGCCGGACATTACGTTCGTCAGTGCTCCGCCAGACGCGCTTCGCAGGGGGGTTTTTAGAGTCTCCGGCCACTGTGGGTCAAGTGGTCGGGACCCCCTTTTCAGACCCCTCGTCTTCCAAACTGTCGAAGGAATGCCTGGTGGGCCGTTGTCCGGTCATCGTGGTTCAAGTCAATGGCCAGAAGGTGCAGTGTCTGCTGGACACGGGGTCGCAAGTCACTCTGTTCGCGGAGAGCCTAGTCCAGGAACTATTCGGTACCCAGGGCCGGCCGACGACCGAAGCCCCCTGGCTGACTCTGCGAGGGGCCAACGGTCTCGACATCCCATACGTGGGATACGTAGTGACAGACCTAGAGATCCATGGCATGGTCGTACCCCAGAAGGGGGTGGTGGTGGTTCGCGACGCCTGCTTGGGGTCTCATCGCGCCCTGTTGGGCATGAATGTCATCTCCGAATGCTGGGAGGGGCTGTTCCAGAGTGGGCCGGCCCGAGCAACTGCGACGCCTGAGGGAAGAGAATGGGATCGCATTAGAGCTGACTGTCGCCGAGTTTGCCTGGCCGAACAGCAGGGGGACCGGGAGAGCACTGGAAGAGTGGCTTGCCGCTATGCGTTGTCCATCCCGGCTCGAAGCGAGGCGATGGTTTGGGTCCGGGTGCCCCCTAGACTTTACCACCCGGAGGAGTGGGTGTTGGTAGAACCGCACAACGACGGTCCTAAGGTGGAAGTGGCCAGAGGACTGGCATCCGCCCGAGGCAGCCGAGTCCGGGTGAGAGTCCGGAACACGAACCCTTTCCCGATCCAACTGCATCGTCATCAGTGTCTAGCCCGAGTTACCTCAGTGTTGCCCCAGCAAGTGCAAGATCCAGGAGGAGTCAAGTTCAGTCAAGTGGGCCCGACCGTAGTGGAGGTTGCGTTGGCGCAGACGGGGACGCACAGAAGAGAGGCTGAAGGAGGACTGCCGGCCCATCTCGGAGGTGAGTCCCTACGGGGAGAAGGGTTGGAGGAGGATCAAACAAGACGGCTCAAGGCTTTCCTATCAAAATGGCCACAGTTGTTCTCCACCCATGACGAGGACTATGGGTGTACTAACATCGTTCAGCATCAGATTCCCACTGGAGAAGCCCCGCCTAGTAGGGAACGCTACCGGCCGGTACCTCCAACATTATATTCTGAGGTTCGGGCTCTTCTGCGGGGGATGCTGGATAAAGGGATCATCCGCGAGAGCAGTAGCCCTTGGGCGGCCCCGATTGTTCTGGTGAGGAAGAAAACAGGCGCATGGAGATTCTGTGTGGATTATCGGAGGTTGAACCAAGTGACGAAGCGGGATGCTTTCCCATTGCCTCGAGTCGAGGATTCCCTCACGAGTCTCACCCGGGCGGCCTGGTATTCCACACTAGACCTGGCGAGCGGATACTGGCAAGTACAGGTGGACGAGCGGGACCGGGAGAAGACAGCCTTCACGACTCCTTTTGGGTTATATGAGTGGGACCGGATGCCGTTCGGCCTCTGCAACGCCCCCGCCACGTTCCAACGGCTAATGCAGCGCTGCCTGGGGAGCCAGTTAGTGGATACCGCTCTTGTGTATCTGGATGACGTGATTATCTATTCCCCTGACTTTGAGACTCACCTTCAGCATCTTGAGCAGGTGTTCCGCTCCCTGGAGAAGTACGGGCTGAAGCTCCAACCGGATAAATGTCAGCTTTTCCGGAAGGAGGTGAAGTTCCTGGGCCATATCGTGAGCGCTGCAGGAATCGCTGTGGACCCAGAGAAGGTGTCGGCTGTACAGGGGTGGACTGCCCCGAAGACCGTGCGTCAGGTTCGATCCTTCCTCGGCTTTGTCGGGTACTACAGGCGATTTATTAAGGATTTCTCTAAGATCGCCAAACCCCTGAACCAGTTGCTGGGTGGAACGGGACACACCAAGGGCCGAGGGTCCCCAGCGATTCAGTGGGATCCGGCATGCGAGACCGCCTTCCAGAGGCTCAAGCAGGAGCTGTTACAAGCACCCATCCTGGCATACGCAGACTTCACCCAGCCCTTTATCCTCTACACTGACGCCAGCCACTTGGGCTTGGGGGCTGTCTTAGCGCAGAAACAGCAGGAGGAAGAAAGAGTCATTGCTTATGCGAGCCGGAGTCTACACCCCGCGGAGAGGAACGATGCCAACTACAGCTCCTTCAAGCTTGAGTTACTGGCCATGAAGTGGGCGCTCAGTGAGAAGTTCAAGGACTACCTATGGGGAGCAAAGGTGACCGTAGTGACCGATAACAACCCACTGGTACACCTACAAACCGCCAAGTTGGGGGCGGTGGAACAGAGGTGGGTGGCACAATTGGCCAACTTTGAGTACCAGCTTCAGTACCGGCCAGGAAGGGAACATACCAACGCTGACGTACTATCTAGGTGGCCAGAAGGAGGGCCGGAGGGTCCGAGACCCATGCGGGAGGTGGACCGCGACGAGGGAATGATGGTGGGCATTGTGGAGGCACCGGGACCACCGTTGGAGGAACCGCCCGCAAGTTGGGGATGGGACCCACAGCGCTGGAGGATGTTGCAGGGCGAAGATGAGGACCTGTCACTGGTCCGGGTCTGGCTGGAACAGGACAAGTGGCCGGAGGGTGCGGGACGCCGGGCTCAAACCCGAATCATGAGGGGCCTACTGGGCCAGAAGGAGAGGCTCCATCTGAAGGAAGGGGTGATTTGTCGGTCCCTCCAGGACTCACGCTCGGGTGACCCGGTCTGGCAAGTGGTGGTCCCCGAGGGAAGATGTCACGCTCTGCTGGAGGCTTATCACACCAAGCTTGGTCATCAAGGGCGGGAGAGGACGACGGCACTTTTGCGACGCCACTTTTACTGGCCTGGGATGGAGGGGACCGTGAGGACTTACCTACAGGGCTGCCCGCGCTGCACCCTGTTCAAAGCCAGGAAAGAGACACGAGCTCCATTGGTCCCAATTCGGGCTAAAGCACCGATGCATATCCTCGCTATGGACTATCTGACGCTGGGTCGGCCGGTCGATCGCATTCAAAACCTCCTAGTGGTCACTGACCTGTTCACCAAATATGCCTGGGCCATCCCAACTCTGGACCAGACCGCCATTACCACCGCTAATGCCCTGTGGAGGCATGTCATCCAGCCCTTCGGGTGTCCCGAAGTGTTCCACTCAGATCAAGGGCCAAATTTTGAATCCAGGGTAGTACACGAGCTGTGCCAACTGTACGGATGTAAGAAGACCCATACAACGCCCTATCATCCTCAGGGGAACGGAGGGTGCGAGAGGTTTAACCAGACGCTGCTCGGTCTCTTGGGGACCTTGGATAACGAACAACAGGGGCATTGTGCTGACAACCTTCCGGCAATGGTCCAGGCGTATAACAACAGCATACACAGCACGACCGGGTATGCACCGACCTACCTGATGTTCGGACGGCATGTGAGACTACCAGTTGACCTACTGCTGGGAACTGCGGCCGCTGAAGAGGGAGGCGGTGTAACGGAGTGGGTGGCCAGACACCATCAACGCCTTCAACTGGCCTACGAACGGGTCTCGGACCGAATTAAGCAAGCCGCAGCCAAGAACAAAAGGTTGTATGACCGTACGGCTAGAAGTGCGCCGCTACTGCCTGGTGAAAGAGTTCTGGTGCGAGATAGCCGGCGACAAGGGAAGGGCAAACTCAGTGATCGGTGGGAGCCCCAGCCGTACGTGGTCCAACGACAGCCGCGTCTCGATCAACCGGTGTATGCCCTCCGTCCCGAAGGGAGAGAAGGTCCAGAGCGGGTGCTCCACCGAAACCTGATGCGCCCTTGTCCGAATTACCCCGAACCAACTGTAGAGAGACCTCCGACTGAACCAGCGTGGATGCCTCCCGTGGTGGGATGGGCTGTGGCCCCCCGGAGGCTGGAAATAGGGCCAAGGCCAGAGGAACCTAACTCCCCACCAAGGCCCGAGGAACCTAACTCCCCGCCAAGGCGATCCCAACGGGAGAACCGGGGGCAACCCCCAGCCAGGTACGGAGACTGGGTGTCCGGATCCCGTTCTAGGGACTAGAACGGTTTGGCAGGGGGGTGTGTCACGGGGTGACAAAACAAACCGAACGGGACTAAGATCCTGGTGAATACTGTTGCAGGATTTTCCAGTGAACCTCCGGTCTATGCCCTGTGAATCTGTTGCCATGGCAGCGGGGCTGATTGCCTGAGTGACAGCAGGTGTGGGGCAATTATAGAGAACGCTGTGAGAGGGACACCTATTGAGATGAGGCTTTAAAAACAGAGAGAAAACAGACTGTGGTGTGGATCTCCTCCCGTATGATGCTGTGTTTGTCAGCGGGTTGCTCTTTTTATTGAGGCTGGGCTGTGGAGTGGGGAAGATTGGAGTTGTGGAAGAGGAAAGGAAGGAGTGAAGTATTTGGCAGCGAAGACTTGAGGAATATCGTCCGTAGTGAGAAAGACGCAAGTGATGAGTATTTGATCCGTTGTTTATATGCACTAACACTGAAGTGGTGTGGAGAGTTTGGAAAACGTTTGGCACGAGTGAACTATTACACCGAGTGAATTAATGATCTGTCTCCAACTTCTGTCCTCTCCTTGCCGAATGTGGTGATCGCTGCATCATTCTTCTGCTTTCCCGGAGCAAAGTCAAGCCCTGATCGAGGACGAGATCCGATCTGGTGGGAGAAAAGACCGGTGGGTGAGTGCTGGCCCGAATGCACGGTGTGCGAGTGGAATTGCAGTGCCTGAAGTGAAGATTTACACGGTTTGTGCTGTGAAGTGAAATTTGTGTGTGGAGAAGTAATAGAAGTCTGCCGTGCACTCCTCTCCTACGGTCTTCCACCCGCTGTCTCTAACGAAGGGTCTTGATAAAGCAACTGCCCAACTTCCGGCTTGAAAAGACCCGGCCCCGCTAGTGCTGAGTGCTTCTTATATCCTGTACTGTTGAAACTGTGCTGTGTCTGTTCTAGTGCTCAGCCGAAGTGAGCGTCCCGCTCTAAGGGCCCTATTTTAACGATCTGAAACGCAAGTGTCAAAACGCGAAGCGCAAGTAACTTTGTGGGCGGGTCTCGGCGCTGTTGCTATTTTCCCGGCGGGATAAATGGCTCTTGCGCCCGGCGCAAATCTAAAATGGGTTGGTCTGAAGTAGCTTCATTATTCATAGGTGTGGTTTGGGCGTAACGTGAATAAACCAATCCGAGCGTCATCCAACATTCCCTTTAAAAGCAGGTGCGCAAGTTCCATTATGGATTGCTATTATTATGGCGTATTTACCAGGCGCACGCCAGGAGCGGTTCACAGCCGAGGAGACTGATGTTCTTTTAAGAGCAGTGAAAGACAGAGAAGTGAAGTTGTAATGTTGTACATTATGGTAAAGGTGATTTCACAGTCTTTTTTTTTTCAGTCTTTCAGTTTTTTCAGTTTTTCAGTCGATTTTTGTTCCTGGTTCTTGACGGACAAACCAATTTGTCAGATGTCCTTATATACATATATGTCTTGCCACTATTGGGCAAACAGGTCTTATCCATAATTATTACAATTAGCCTGAATCATTTGTAAGCTAGATTTATGCCTATTTTTTCACATCTTCGTGGCACACCACAATGATTTCCGTCATATGACGGATGAAGATGAAGATATCTCATGTGTTAATATTTTTTTAGTGTAACAATTTATGATTTGCAAAAATAACTTGCATCTGTGTAGATTACATGAGCAAAGTGTATGCGCGTTGTGCACGCTATACATTATGGTCAAGCATGCGCCCTTAAAATAGCATAATGAACAACGCGCAACGCGCCACTGACTTTAGACTAGGTTTTTTCTGGTCAGTGGCGCAATTGTTTAATGAAACAGCAAAATAGCACCAGGGATTGTTTGCGCCGGAACACGCCTCCTTTTTTGCGCTGAACCGCCCAGGGAGCGCAAGTGCATTCACTAGTTTAGCGACGTGCTTCTGTGGAGGGAAAAGCGCGCTTTGCGCGGGTGCAAAATAGGAATGACACATGCGTCGGTGTACAAAGTCAATTGCGCTGGGTGCAAGATAGGGCCCTAAGTGTCCTCCCCGCCTGGTGGTCTCCACACGCCCTATTGGAAGCCTTTACCCTGTTCAGAAGAAGAAAAGGTATATCAGTTGCAAGCTTCATGTACTGTTGAACCGTTGAAACTGTGCTGTGTCTATCCCAGTGTTCAGCCGACGTGAGCGCCCCGCTCTAAGTGTCCTCCCCGCCTGGTGGTCTCCACACGCCCTTATTGGAAGCCTTGATCCTGTTCAAAGGAGAGAAGGTATATCAGTTGCAAAGCTTCACACACTGTTGAACCGTTGAGACCTTGCTGTACTGTTCCAGTGCTCAGCTGAAGTGGAGTGCTCCGCCCAAAGTGTCCTCCCCGCCTGGTGGTCGAGTGTTCCGCCCAAAGTGTCCTTCCCGCCTGGTGGTCTCCACACGCCCCTATTGGAAGCCTTTACCCTGTTCAAAAGGAGAGAAGGTATATCAGTTGAAAAGCTTCCCATACTGTTGAACCGTTGAGACCTTGCTATACTGTTCCAGTGCTCAGCTGAAGTGGAGTGTTCCATCCAAAGTGTCCTCCCCGCCTGGTGGTCTCCACACGCCCTTATTGGAAGCCTTGATCCTGTTCAAAGGAGAGAAGGTATATCAGTTGCAAAGCTTCACACACTGTTGAACCGTTGAGACCTTGCTGTACTGTTCCAGTGCTCAGCTGAAGTGGAGTGCTCCGCCCAAAGTGTCCTCCCCGCCTGGTGGTCGAGTGTTCCGCCCAAAGTGTCCTTCCCGCCTGGTGGTCTCCACACGCCCCTATTGGAAGCCTTTACCCTGTTCAAAAGGAGAGAAGGTATATCAGTTGAAAAGCTTCACATACTGTTGAACCGTCGAAACTGTGCTGTGTCTGTCCCAGTGTTCAGCTGACGTGAGCACCCCGCTCAAAGTGTCCCCCCGCCTGGTGGTCCCCACACGCCCTATTTGGAAGCCTTTACCCTGCTCAGAAGAAGAAGAGAGTGGCTCGCTTGCCCCCACCTCTGAGTACCTCCCTCCGGAGTAACCCCAGTGACCCGCTTCGCCCTCGCATCGGCATACTTACCTGGTTCTAGTCTGAATGGGGTTCGTATGACCACGGCCTCCCCTCTTGAGTCCCGTAGAGGAATACTTACCCGGTGACCTACCTGGACGGCGCGGGGATTCCCCCCTGATTCCCCTCCGGCGAGCCTCCGGTCCGTCCCGAGCGACCCTCCCCTCCCGTCCCGGGAGGTCTGTAGACTCTTGGACTGTCCTGGTGGCAAGAAGAAGATTTTAATTAGGACTTATCCAATTCATTGACCTTTTAAATTAAGAAATAAACTGTATTATTTTATTCTCTTGTCTGTCTGGTCCTTGACACGTTCCTCGAGGTGGTTCCCGGGTTTTTCAGGGGTGGGTGCAGTCTGGGTTGGCCCGCCCCGACCTGTGACATATACCCAAAACTTTTATGCTCCAAAAAGGACAAAAATGTATATATAATATTAGTATATATATATATATATATATATATATATATATATATATATATATATATATATATATATATTATACTAATATATATATTATACTAATATATATATATATATATATATATATATATATATATATATATATTATACTAATATATATATATATATATATATATACATATATATATATATTATATATACATTTCACACTACCTTTTTGTCTTTTTTGGGACATAAATGTTTTGGGTCCCATTTACTTTCATAATAAAATATTCTTCAAATATCTTCCTTTGTATTTTGCGGAAGAAAGAAAATCATACTCACGTGAGTAAATGATGACAGAATTTTCATTTTGGGGTGAATTTGTATCTCTTTAAGCCATATGGTGGAACAGACTCATTTGCATTTGTGTAAAAATGTCTGTCAAGAAACTCTGTGCCAAGTTAACCTACAGTAAATGGTAAGGTTTTCTTTTTAATTACTACAATGTGCCAAAATGTCATGCAGATGTGCAAATAACATTCTGACTGTAACAATAAAGAAAACTCCATCCTCTGACATGAAGGGGATGGTCAGCTGTTCCACTAAATATTGAAGATATGATTTTAGTTGTCAAAACAGCAACTTTTTTGCAAGAAGATATACATTGTCAATGTTTGAAGACGTTGTTGTTGCATGACTATTTTAGACCATAGTATTTGCTGTCTTGACATGTCAAACTGGTATTAACTGGATTGTTGTTTGCTTGGAACATTGAGCAGGTATGTGTTATGAGACGTGAAGTCAACATGTGCATGCCCGTATTAGTTCAGCCAAAACAACCTGGCAAATGAATGTTACAGTTTCCAGATAAATACAATCACTGACTCACTCAGTATATTTTTTGCTTTTGCACAGTGTCTATTATTCAAACACTTCCCTTAAACTAAAATACTTTGTTAGTCAGACAAGAGGAAGTGGCTGATGTTTTGGAGAGTTGAGGCGTGTGTCACTGGCTGATGTGGGCAGAGTCATTATTCACACCTTTATAGCCTTGTGTAGGAGACAAAAGTCATTGATGGATGAGATCATCCAAGGGGCATAATATCTCACAATGCATTTAAAATTAGAATACTGCAATGTACTGGCCTAGACTGCTCCTGTGTGCATAGTGTACATTTAAAGGGACCAGTACCAAAAATAATTAGCACACACTACCAGGGTCTACTACTACCTGGTCAGTCCCTAACTACTCTTCTGGATTATTTTCCTCCCCAGTTCTGCCCTGGAACTCCCAGTTTTGTTCCCCACCCACCCTCCCAATTGTTGCCACCTCTGTTTCCACATAATATCTTATTTTTTTATTTAATGTACATTTATAACACTATGCTTTGTTCAACCCATGTTATAATTGCTGTAAATAAGAGATGACAACACGTGATGCTGAACTTGGAGCTGTTCATATCCTTGTTTCTTTTGATCAAAATAAATCTGCAGTGGTTGCATGGAATATTGCTGAAAATTACAAATCTAAAGTTGTAATTTCCAGTTGTACGATCACATGAATGCTTTTTACAAGTCAGAATAGTTATGGTAATTACGACACAAATGCACCTTAACTTACCGGCACCTTGAAGTGACGGAAGACTGAGGAAGTGCAGGAAATTTTACATCGTTCTCCCTTCTGATCAACATAATCAATCTCTCAACATTTTTCCTCTTTTGGCAAGACCTTGAAATGCTATAGTGTATTTTTTATTTTGCTATTGGAGCAAATGGGAATGCAAAAATTTCTGTAGTACTGGTAAACCTATAGATCGGATCAGATGTAGATGTTTGCCTTTGTGAAAGTTTCAACAAACAAAGTGTAGGTGTGACACAGGGGTCATCTTCAACTAAAACCATAAAAAAATATTTTTGTTACTTAAAATAAGCGATGGATTATCTTTATTGTTTTTATTGTTTTAACCCTTAAATGCATACCTCGGGTCTTTAGCGACCCGAGACGTCATTCACTACCCTCCTCCTCATTAAAGTTATATTTTTTAAAGTTAGACATCAACCTTCTTAGTATTCCTCAATCAATCAATTTTAAACAATATAACAAGAAAAAATATCTATAATTGAATGCCTGTTTTTCCACTAGTTTTTTGTCAAAATTGTATAGGACCCGAGGTGTGTAAGATTGTACGTATTTTTTTTCCTGCACAATAATAAATGAATCTATAATGACAAAATATGTGAAATTCCCCTTTATTCCACAAGGTGGCAATGTCTGATACACAATGATGAAGTGACGTTTCACTCATACTTACTGTAGACTGAAAACGAAACAATAATAATTATAATTTGCAAAACTTGAAATGGCTCAGCGATTTACTGCAGAGCAAGTACTGAACACAATCAAATGATGGATGATGATGGATCTGGTGAAGGAAGCAGTCAGTGATCAAAATATTTATTTTCAATATGTTGAAAATGAGTTTTGAGAATATGCGTGAGATCTAGGGATGGCAGACGCGAAACAGACGTTTCGGGGCTTTGCCGAGATCCCGAAGCGCAGATGTTTCGAAACACTGCTCCGAACTGTGATTCGAAACACCCATGTCACGTGACTATGGCTAAATGAAGCTTCAAAGTGTTTCATCAGGTGGCGCCTTCCGAAACTGCGTTGATTAAAGGGGGCGGGAACAAGCCACACAGTCACACATCTGTAAACCTAATTCACCACAGTTTAAAAGTGAAGTAAATCCATCTTCACCTTGTGGGTTTTTGTGAGAGGAGAGTGATTTTGTGATAGCAGTGAGATTT
The DNA here is from genome assembly GCF_949357685.1 of Gobio gobio. Lineage (NCBI taxonomy): Eukaryota > Metazoa > Chordata > Actinopteri > Cypriniformes > Gobionidae > Gobio > Gobio gobio. The sequence continues at coordinate 27,603,751 of NC_137104.1, read as the reverse complement.
ATAGTGCGCTTTGGTTAGTTATATTTAGGCTAGATTTAAATTAGATATATTGACTGATAGGTCTAGACAGTGACATATAGATATAGTGACACATTCATATAGGCTAAGTTAGATAGTGACAGATAGATAGCACAGCATAAGTTAGATATATAGAATTATATAGATATAGATTCATAGGTGATATATAGATAGATATATTAATTGAATATATAAAAATGGAGGCTGCACGCAAGAGATGCCGTACATCTGTGGTGTGGGAGCATTTCCATTTGGAAGCACCAAATAAAGTGAGATGTGTGTATTGTGATAGGCAGCTAGCCTTCTGCAACAATACATCATCCATGTATTTACATCATCCAAAAATATTTGTGCATGCCAGCAACAAGTGTCCCTTGTGAGAGGATTTTTTCAAAGGCTGGAGAAATTATATGTAAAAAAAGAAGTCAGCTGAGTCCTTCAACAGCAGAGCAATTCATATTTTTGAATAAAAATGTTTTGTGACAAATGTGACACATTGTGGCTTTATTTATTTTATTAATGTTCATTTTGTATAACAAACAAAATATATATAGTTCTTTACAATGACGAGGCTACAGGTTACAAAACCAAGATCATGTACTTGTCAGACAGATGTTAAAAACAATTTTTTTTACATGGATCATTGTCAAGGTATTTCAGATCAACACATTGAAGTGACCACTAGATGGCGCCGTAGAGACGGGTGTCAGATTGATTCGAAGCTTCGAAACAATATGACACATTTGCTTCAACTGCTTCAGTGCTTCACGAAGCCTCGGTCTGCCCATCACTAGTGAGATCGCGAATATGATCCAGATGCAGAATGTACTGGGAAATGAGTTCTGACGAGGACAGTGGTAATGGTATAAAACATCTGCTCAAACTGAACCTTTATAAGCTCCAAAAGGTAACGAAATACGTTTTATTTTATTCTTCTGTAATTGTTGCTCTAATATCAGGAGTTTTATATTTTATCGCGACAGGTATAGAACTATCCATGTTCGATATAGATCCGGGTCGCTAAAGACCCGAATATGTAAGAATGTTTGGTTGAAACAGTCATGCATTTAAGGGTTAAATAAAGTATCTATGTTATCAATTTTCTCACCTCCATCTTTCTCATCAACTCCATGTGACACTTACATACATATAGTTACTTTTTATTTATTAATTTTTTTTGGCACAAAGAAAAAGAGCAATAACCAGTCAGGCTAACAGCATTACATTCATTCAAGCAGTTAATTTAAATTTAAAACTAGAATAGACCCTAATTTTATTCAACATAGCAATGAGAAAAAAAACATATATACCACAAAAAGTGATTCTTTAAAAAAAAACAGTTCATTTAAATCAAGGGTTCTCTACTCTGGCCCTCAAGATCCACTTTCCTGCAAAGTTTAGCTCCAACTCTGATCAAACACACCTGAACAAGCTAATCTTCAGGATTACTGGGCTGTGTCCAAAATCATAAAAAAATGCTGACTTCAGAGTATGCATTCCAAGGTAGGAATCCACTTCCTGTCTCCTGAGATGCACTATATTGCCAAACGTTTTGGGATGTCTGCCTTTACATGTACATGGACTTTAATGCCATCCCATTCTTAATCCGTAGGGTTTAATATGGAGTTTGCTCGCCCAGCTATAACAGCTCTTCTGGGAAGGCTTTCCACAAGGTTTAGGAGTGTTTATGAGAATTTTTGACCATTCTTCTAGAAGCGCATTTGTGAGGTCAGGCACTGATGTTGGACGAGAAGGCCTGGCTCACAGTCTCCGCTCTAATTCATCCCAAAGGTGTTCAGGGTTACAGTCGTAACATGAGACGTTCCCTTTCGAGGGAACTTGCACTGCCTCCAACGACACTTTGGGTATCGAATACCCACTATGCCACACCGAGGAGCACGCCTGCCCTAGTGTGAAGCTGGAACCCAGGCACACTTAGGACTCGAACACCCTAGCGCCAGGCGTCGCAGGGAGTTGCTGACTGTAGAATCTAATGAAGGTGTGCGGGGTGGCCCACCCGGCCGCCTCGCAGATCTCCTGAAGCGAGACTCCAGAAAGGCGATCCACTGAGGACGTCATGCCTCTGGTGGAATGTGCCCTTACGGCTATAGGTGAAGGCAAATTGCGCACCTGATAAGCCGTGGCTATAGCCTGGACAATCCAATTCCTGATTGTCTGTTTTGACGCAGGCAGCCCTTTCTTCGGTGAGCCAAAGCACACCAACAACGGGTCTGACTTCCTCCACTGCGAAGACTTCTCCAAATAAATCCTCAATGACCTAACCGGGCAGAGCAGGTGAAGTCTCCCTTCTTCCGCCGACACATGTGGTGGAGGATGGAAGGCCTGAAGAACCACTGACCGTGCCACACTCGATGGCACATTAGGCACATAGCCTGGTCTAGGATGAAGGATGGCCTTAACTCCGCCCGGGGCAAACTCCAGGCACGTTGGTGTTATAAGGCCTGGAGGTCCCCCACTCTCCTCAGAGAAGTGATGGCAAGGAGAAAGGCCACATTAAATGTCAGATTCTTTTCCTCAGCCGACTCGAGCAGTTCAAACCCCAGCGAGGCTGAATGGGTGAGGGAAAACCACAGTGGACAGTGGGACATCTCTCGAGACGCGAACAGATCCACTTCCACTGGGCCGAACCTCTCGCACATGGCCTTCACCACCTCTGGGTGAAGTCTCCACTCCACGGGCCTCTGCCCCTGCCTCAACAGGACGTCTGCTCCCTGAGTTTGGTCCCCGGGGACATACATCTCTCTGAGAGCCGCATAGAGGGCGTGACTTCAGACCCCCCTGATGGTTTAGATATGAAACTACTGACATATTGTCCATCCGTATCAGGACATGGTGGCCACGGAGGTCCGGGAAAAGTCCAGGCAATTTATGTGCCAGGAGGAATTCTGGTCCTCCCACAGACCTCTCGCAAATCGGCTTTCAATGGCCGCGCCCCAACCAGTGAGGCATCTGTTGAAACGGTCTTCCGGCAACATGACGCTCCCATCACTGGACCCTGGGACAGAAACCAAGGTTTCTTCCATATGACGAGGGAACGAAGGCATCTGTGCATTACCCTGATTATACAGAACGGATTCCCCCTCGAGGAAAACCCCTTGGTACCATGAATCAGTCTATAGGCCAGTATTTACACACGTGCTATTGGTGCTTTACTGAGAGCAATACACAATAAGTATGACAGCAGGTGACCAAGGGATTTAAAATGAACACAACGTACCTGAGTGAACTCTGCCACAAACTTGCCACAGTGCAGACGCCACCAATGCCACCGCTCTAATCTATAAATAACGCATATTATAATACAACACAGCCATAAGCGGCTCACATTACACCATCAGCAGGATCTCAACATACCTGTACAGGAACGGGGACGGGAAAGGAAGTGCCACGGGGAAAGCAAACCCAGAATCAAACAGGACCGTACAAACCCATCAAAATAGAGGTCCTTAAATACTACAGCTGCTTGCACCTCATTGGTTTACCAACCATACCCAGGCAGGCCAATAAGAGAAGTCACTTACCCTGCCACACATGGAAATATGCGTTTTTTAGATCTATTGTGACATCTGACTCACGATGGCTGGAATTGTGTGCATCTTGAATCTGAATCTCCTCAGAGAACGAATCAAGTACCTCAGATCTAAAGATGAACACAACAGCATCTTTCTTGGGAACTATGAAGTACTGACTGTAGAACCCGGACTCCTTGTCTGGCGGTGGAGCACGTTCTATGGCCTCATTTACCAACAGGGAGTGAACTTCCTGTTCCATTACCCGAACCTGCTCTGGTACCACTGCAGTCCAGACCACCCCGTTGAACTTCGGGGGAGTGTCAGGACTTCTGAAACTGAGGACCCAGATGCAGAGTGAACAACGAAGACTTTATTAACAAGACTCTACACAGGGCACAAAAAGGAAGTGACAAGGTGTGAGTTCAAACAGCAGGGCAAGGGACAGACACCACGATGACAGGCAGGGAGGATGACCACTGAGACCAGTCCAGGGAGACCATGAACTTGAGGATGGTGTTGGGAGGCAACACCAGGCAGGGCGATGGTGGGAAAATCCAGGCAGGAACACCAGGAACCTGAGACTTGATGTCCTCTCCCAGAATCAGCTCCAGTCTTGACTGCCAGGGATATAGAGACAGTGGCCAAGGGAGACTCAGGACACAGGGCAGGAACCAACACAAGACACACACACACACACACACACACACACACACACGACAAGACAACAAGAGATAACAAACAAGAGCAAAAATAAAAACTAAGAATCGGGAAAAATGCAAACTAAGTATCAGAAATCTAAAAAGAAAACAAAAGAGAGATAAATATATAATTCAAAATAAACTATAACAAACAAGAGGAGCTAAATAAATACTAGAAGAAAAAAAAACTGCAACCTAGCAGGAAACTAGAGAGAGAAAAATAAGACCACTAAACAAGAGAGAAATGAAATCAAAACTAGAGAAACCCCAAAAATAAGGCTAGGGAAAATAAATCTAAGAACTATAACTTGGCAAGATCAACAGCTATCACAAGGACAAGTTAAGCCAGACAACGAATGCACACAAATGCAATAAACAAGCAAGGACATGAGGGAAAGTAGCACAATATAAAGGGACAAGAGCACATGAGGATCAGGTGAGCACAATTAGTGAAACGAGGACTAGACAAAGACTAAGCAAGGGGGCGTGGTAAAGGGAAACAAGGAGGCAGGACAAGAAGAACACAAGGCACACACAAACAAAGACAGCCATGTGCTCAAGCACAAGACACACAAAGAAACACTAAACAAGGACAAAACAGACAAGACTGTCAGGGCAGGATCCTGACAGGGAGGGCAAACAAACTGCAGTTTGTATCCCTTCTCTACAGTACGCAGGACTAGGTATGTGCCGGTATCACATTTTCATGTTGCGGTTAATTGCTGAAGCTTTTATCACGGTATACGGTATTATCACGGTATTGAAATAAGTTGCAAAATATGTTGTCATACTATAACAGGTTTAATAACTTTCTTATAACAAAAAGAACCAAACATTTAAATACAATAAAGCAATACACAATAAGATATTAAAACAGATTAAATTGCAAAAGAATTATAAAGAACAATAGGTAACACTTTACAATAAGGTCTCACTAGTTAATGCATTAACATCAACAAAGAGCGAATAGCTCCATTTTTACAGAAGTTATTCTTCTTTGATAATGTTAGTTTAAAAAAGCAACTGTTAGTGTTAGCTCAGGTCCATTAAATACAGTTACAACTTTTTATTTTATTAATGTGTTATTAAATGCTGAAATTTACATTTAACTAAGATTAATAGATTTCCCATCTGCTTTTCTGCTTTTCTGTTGTTATCTCGGGACACTAGTCCCGAGGTAACTAGTTCGTCAGCTCCAGTTTGTATCCAGCCTCTGATGGAGACTTCAGATGCCCCGACACCTGTGATGAGACGACTCGACGCCTGTGAAGAGACGACTCAACGCCAGCATTGTTATGGCCTAAAATAATACATGATTGATTAACTTATCCTAACATTTTTTCTTTAACATTCTCTTTTCTAACATTTTTCAATGTACATTTATGAAATGCACTTTCTGTGAAGCTGCTTTGAAACAATGTGTATTGTGAAAAGCGCTATACAAATAAATTTGAATTGAATTGAATTAATAAATGCTTTAGAAGTATTTGTAATTGTCAGTATGTTAATGAATGAACTAATGTTAAATAATGGAGCCTTATTGTAAAGTGTGTGACTGAACAACAAAGAATTAGAACATTCCTCTTTGACGTGTTGTTCATTTTAAACGGTTGATGGGTAAAGTATTCTTAAAATGCATTATAAAATCGGAATAATTCGTAATAAATATTTATTCACGGTATTTTGAAGTGCCCACGATAACAATATTGGGCATGTTCATTCTGTGATATATCGTATTACCATATACCAGCACATGTCTACGCAGGACCCATGCAGATGTATTTGCCATGCGCCAAGATAATCTACTAAGGGAACCAGCCTCTCGAGGTTGGCCTCTGGTGTCAAACGAGCTTCGTTCACGACCCCCTGAAGTAGTTGACCGGCAGGGAGCAGTCGAGGACGATTTTTGGTGTGCGGGCGCATTCGCTGCCCAGCCACAGGTCTCTAGAGGTGGCTGGACAGTGTACTGGACAGCGGGAGCACAGCATCAATTTCCCAAGAGGGGGGACAGTTCTCAGAGGTCCGGCCGAAGCTTGGACCTCTTGCCAGAAGCCTTCCTTGCCTGAAGGACGGTCCTCAGATTGACTTTCGGTTCAGCTGGCTTCTGGAGAGAGCGCCGCCTCCTTTGCCAGGCTCCCGGAGGAGGGGCTCAAGAAGCGACGGTCTCTTTCTGCACCTGCCGGTGCCAGGAGCTGGTAGACGGCTGGGGCTGCACACTTGAGGCAGCCTTCCTTGAGGATCTAGAGCTGCGAGGGAGATATTGCTTAAAAGCCACTGACTGTTTTTTTAACCTCCTGAAATCTGTCAACGACAGTATTAACTGTCGCCAAACAGACCTTATTGTAATATAACTTGCTTAGTTTGACAGACAACACCAAATAAGACAGACAATACACAGAGCATATCTCCACTGCTCTAGAATCCAGTGGCAGCATGCTTTACACCAAGGCTTGGATGCAGCTGCCCCACCAATGAAAACCCATTCCATGAAGCTCTCTACGCACTGTTCTTGAGCTAATCTGAAGGCCACACAATGTTTGAAGGTCTGTAGCTATTGACTCTGCAGAAAGTTGGTGACTTCTGCGCACTTTGTGCCTCAGAATGTTCTGACCCCTCTTTGTGATTTTACATGGCCTACCTCTTCTGAGTTGCTGTTGTTCCCAATTGCTTCCACTTTGTTATAATACCACTAACAGCTACCAGTGGAATATTTAGTAATGAGGAAATTTCACGAATGGTCACAGGTGGCAACTAGTGATGTGACATTTGAACCGAGGCGTCAGAACTTGTGTCGAGATTAAATGGGCTTGCCAGATGAAGCCCCGATTCAAGGCTTGTGTTGTTAACGGAGAAATCACATGACCAATGACAAATGAGGCCACGGTTTGTGTGAATTTCTTCATCGGTTTGGTCTGAGTGTCACTTCGGGTTCGGAACTTGCGCCACCTTGTGGTTGTTATGGTATTTCAGAGAAGTGTCAGGAGTTGTAGAATTGTGAGTGTCAGAGAGTTACAGAGTTGTGTCATTTTCGTTATTGTGGTTCATATGTGTTAGGGCTATATATTGTTACATTATGCTATTATACTACATTATTACTATTATTATTTGGTTAGATAGTTTTTCTCTAATAGAGTTTCCCTCTATTATTAGATGTCCTTTGGCATCTGCTGGATAGCATGGTTGATCACAGTATAAATAAATAATTAATTAACAGTGTGTCAGACAGTTGTCTTTGTACAAGTAAAGTCAGACAGAGAAAGATACATATTTTATTTTATACCCAGGCAATGGACAAATGTCTGCTCAGGTCACTGGCTCAGGATTAATGGATTTGCCAGCTATTTCTTTGCACAGTAGCTAGGTGTCACTAGTGAGCAATGATTAACGAAGCTTCGGGTAATGAATCTTTTGGTGAAGCAATGGGCTGCAAGGTCGCGTTCAGGAAGCCGCATTTTGCCATCACTAGTAGCAACCTATCATGGTAGCACGCTTGAATTCACTGAGCTCCTGAGAGCGACCCATTCTTTCACAAATGTTTGTAGAAGAAGTCTGTATGCCTAGGTGCTTGATTTTATACACCTGTGGCCATGAAAGTGATTGGAACACCTGAATGCAATGATTTGGAGGGGTGTCCCAATACTTTTGGCAATATAGTGTACCTTTATCTGATTGACTGATTTTTATTTATTTATTTTTTACCTTTACTGCTTGATATCCCACAATCCTGTGCATTCCATTCTGTGACAGTTAAGTTAAAAAATAAAGATGGCGTCTAAAAGTAGTGGCTGATGGTCAGAGTGTAAATGTATGTTTTTGACCAAAGTTTTCCACTTTTGATGTAATTTCTAGCGAGAAATTGTAATTATTAAATATTTGCTTAGTTATCACCAAAGCTCTATCTATTTTTCTGTAAATCATTAAACTATACAAAATCAGTTTCATAAGGTACCTTAGTGTGCAAACACTGCCTGCAAAGTCATTGTCTGATAGGGCAGTGAGGCAACAAGTCAGCAGCCTATAGTTTTCGGACACAGCTTTAGAAAAATACAGGTAGGTGAGATGGATCAGGGTTGAAGCTAAACTCTGCAGAAAAGTGGATCTTGAGGGCCAGAGTTGAGAATGCCTTTTTTTAACTGTTTGAACACATTTCATTATAACAGTAGCAGATAATTTCCTTTTCTGTAAACAAAATAAATCACATGGTGCACAAACTTAAACATGAGAGATTTTAATATTAAAGTTCATTTTAAAAATACCAAGATAATTTTTTGGAGCAAGTATATACTAGAAAAGATAAATTTTAAACATCACCCACTCACTGTCTAAGAACCGCCAACATTTTAAAAGGGTCCATTGTGAACAATGGACATAAGTCATAAAGGTTGGGTGAGTAAATTATGACAAAATCAATATTTTTTTCAGGTGAATTATTCCATTTTAAAAAGCTGCTCTACTGTCTGTCTTGCATGAGAGACAAATGTGTGGAATATCAAAAAAGAAAGCAGGGAGAGAAAGAACGATTTACTGACTAAAAATACTTCCTTCAGCAAGGTCAGCGTGATGATGTGATTGGACCATTGAAGTCCTTGCTGCCTCTCTCATTACGTCAAACAGAGATTGAGCAAAACACAAGAAGTGTCTTACTGTCACAGTGACTCTACAGATAGATTCATGATGCTTTCAGTGTTCTTTCATATCTGTGAACAGAGAGATAACGTTTTGCTCACAGTGTACCTCATTAGGACCAAAGCTTTGAAAGAACGAAGGCCCTATTGTTTTTCTATGGATTATTATTATTATTATTATTGTTGTTGTTGAAGGTTTCAGGGGCTTTTGGGGCCCTAAAGGCCAATTTATACTTCTGCGTCGAGTGTACGCCATAGCTACGCTGTAGGCTGTGTGATGCGCGCGTACCCTACAACGTACCCTGACGCGCACCTCTCCAAAAATGTAACAACGCGTCAATTCTACGCGGACTGCAAGCGCTGTGATTGGTCTGCCAGAACCCTCCCTCAGGTCAATAAATAAATAAATAAAAATGTGCGATAGGAGTGTGTGTGTCCAGAAATGGGATGATAGTTTAATCCTTACTTCTGCTATATACAGTGAGGAAAATAAGTATTTGAACACCCTGCTATTTTGCAAGTTCTCCCAATTAGAAATCATGGAGGGGTCTGAAATTGTCATTGTAGGTGCATGTCCACTGTGAGAGACATAATCTAAAAATAAAAATTCCAGAAATCACAATGCATGATTTTTTAACTATTTATTTGTATGATACAGCTGCAAATAAGTATTTGAACACCTGAGAAAATCAATGTTAATATTTGGTACAGTAGCCTTTGTTTGCAATTACAGAGGTCAAACGTTTCCTGTAGTTTTTCACCAGGTTTGCACACACTGCAGGAGGGATTTTGGCCCACTCCTCCACACAGATCTTCTCTAGATCAGTCAGGTTTCTGGCCTGTCGCTGAGAAAAACAGAGTTTGAGCTCCTGCCAAAGATTCTCTATTGGGTTTAGGTCTGGAGACTGGCTAGGCCACGCCAGAACCTTGATATGCTTCTTAAAGAGCCACTCCTTGGTTATCCTGGCTGTGTGCTTCGGGTCATTGTCATGTTGGAAGACCCAGCCTCGACCCATCTTCAATGCTCTAACTGAGGGAAGGAGATTGTTTCCCAAAATCTCACAATACATGGCCCTGGTCATCCTCTCCTTAATACAGTGCAGTCACCCTGTCCCATGTGCAGAAAAACACCCCCAAAGCATGATGCTTCCACCCCCATGCTTCACAGTAGGGATGGTGTTCTTGGGATGGTACTCATCATTCTTCTTCCTCCAAACACGTTTAGTGGAATTATGACCAAAAAGTTCTATTGTGGTCTCATCTGACCACATGACTTTCTCCCATGACTCCTCTGGATCATCCAAATGGTCATTGGCAAACTTAAGACGGGCCTGGACATGTGCTGGTTTAAGCAGGGGAACCTGCCGTGCCATGTATGATTTCAAACCATGACGTCTTAGTGTATTACCAACAGTAACCTTGGAAACGGTGGTCCCAGCTCTTTTCAGGTCATTGACCAACTCCTCCCATGTAGTTCTGGGCTGATTTCTCACCTTTCTTATGATGATTGAGACCCCACAAGGTGAGATCTTGCATGGAGTCTCAGTCCGAGGGAGATTGACAGTCATTTTTAGCTTCTTCCATTTTCTAATGATTGCTCCAACAGTGGACCTTTTTTCACCAAGCTGCTTGGCAATTTCCCCATAGCCCTTTCCAGCCTTGTGGAGGTGTACAATTTTGTCTCTAGTGTCTTTGGACAGCTCTTTGGTCTTGGCCATGTTAGTAGTTGGATTCTTACTGATTGTATGGGGTGGACAGGTGTCTTTATGCAGCTAACGACCTCAAACAGGTGCATCTAATTTAGGATAATAAATGGAGTGGAGGTGGATATTTTAAAGGCAGACTAACAGGTCTTTGAGGGTCAGAATTCTGGCTGATAGACAGGTGTTCAAATACTTATTTGCAGCTGTATCATACAAATAAATAGTTAAACAATCATACATTGTGATTTCTGGATTTTTTTTTTAGATTATGTCTCTCATAGTGGACATGCACCTACGATGACAATTTCAGACCCCTCCATGATTTCTAAGTGGGAGAACTTGCAAAATAGCAGGGTGTTCAAATACTTATTTTCCTCACTGTAACACAATATTTTGTAGTGCCGAGATTCTTTATGTTAGTGAATAAAAACATAGATCTGCTGTGTATAGTTTATTAATTTCTCAGTAAAACCAAAGATGTTAATCAGTGATTGTATATCAAGAACAGGGACACATCACAATGGGTGCATTTCGTTTTGTGATTTCAACGGAATGAATAAAGTCTCCGCGACAGCAATTGATTGAATCGCTATAGAGATTGCTAATGTGTCGTCATCATGACGTATTCCCAGTGGGGAACGCAAAGCATTTTGGGAATCCGCGGCACAAACGGGTGCCAGTCGCCAGACTTATTTGCATGGAGGTAAGAACGCAGTGTTCAAGATGCCGTCTACCTGCTGTGTTATAAACTGCAATAGTCGTTCTCACGATAGAAGTGGCATAAAGCTTAAGAACGGGATATACAAATATAAGTAAACACTTTGCAGTTTGAATGATGTCCTGTATGAACAAAATGACGAAGTATATTTTTATGTATCCACTGTTCGATTGCGCCCGCGCCCCCCTCTCTCACTCACTCACACACGCACGCAGGTTTGTTGAATTCTGACTGCATGCAGATAGATGAGAGAGAGCGAGTGTGGTGCTTAAAGCAGTTTTCTGCCCCACTTTTACAATCTCCAGGTCCTGGACCCATTCATCTGTAAAAAAGACTGCAGCGACTTGAAGTTACTGAAAACTTTGTGTGTGTATGCTCTAACAACACTTAATATCATGTAGTTGTATATATATATGGGTTCTGGAAGTTGAGCAACAGTTTGACGTCCCTTGACCAGTCGCTCAGCTCGTACGGATCCAGTCCTTTGATTCCCTTTATTTTCCCATCATATCTCGTCTTTGCATTAGGATTTAGTTTTAGGCAATATGGTCCGACAATGTTTTCTTTAGCCTGTTGCATTTTGTAGGATTATATTCAGTTTTTCTCTCTAATTTTTAATTATTTTCATGCCAGAACACTAGCCTGCTATGCCAGGCCATGTAAACGGGCCAAACATACCCATAATTCTTTGCATTCTGATGACGTTGCCGCCAGGGTTTCCGTTGTCCGGTAATTACCGGACATTGGCCGGGAAAAAAATTAAATGTCCGAAAAAATTAAATCTTTTCGGTCAAATTGTCAGATTAAAATTTCAGATTAAAATCTGACAAATAGCTCTCCAAATCTGACAAATAGCTCTCCAAGAATATGCAGAACCAGCGATCAGAAGGATTGTTTGCCATTTCACAAGCCTTGAGTCTGCGGACACCGCTCCTCTTATCGATACCGTAAGCCTGCGACGTGATGCCCACGCTGTCATGACAGCGCTCCGTGGCTATGGAGGATTGCATTTCTCCACAGCCTGCGAAGTCCTCATATGTGATTTCAGCGAAATGTATCCAGAGTGGACCAAGCTCGCCAAGATATCCTGTGTAATCCCTGTCTCGAGTGTTCCTGCAGAGAGGGGGTTCTCACTGCAGAATCGGATCAAGACGAAGCAGCGAAGTCGCCTTGCGGAGAACAAGGTTACGCGGCTTATGCGCATTGCAAGTTGTGGAGAGACACTGGGAACTTTTGATTTTAAGTCGGCAGCTGCACAATTCAGCACTGCAAAAAAGCGTAAAAAGTAGCCAAAAATGACGCGAGACAATGTTATAGGCCTAGTCATTTGTTTGTTCAAGTTCATTTGACAAGGAGTCATTTACACGGTGGCCAATTTAAATGTTACCAACTAAATGAGACATACTGAGTTTATAATTAAATTTGCTTGAGTAAAAACAATGCTATATTCGGATATTTTATGTGGGGAAGGGGGGTTGGTTTGTTAAACTATGAAATGTGAAACCATAGTAAAAAAAATTGGTTGATTGACGCCAATCGGACGTTCATGTTTTTTTTCCCGTCTATTTGAAAGTTAGGCTAATAAACATGTTGCATATACGGCCTGATTATGTCATTTTTTTAAGTTACATAAACTGCTTTCAGTTTTCCTCAACTTGAATAATTAAGAGGCGATATATGACCGGCATATCATCAAAATGTCCGGAAAACGAAACCTCTGCCGGTCACTTTGACCGGCACCATTTTTTTCTAGCGGAAACTCTGGTTGCCGCCTAGTTGGTCACATGTCTTAGCGATCTCTATAGCCTGTGCACGAGCTACCGATACTGAAAACAGCGCCACGAGCACTTGGGATTATTTCAAAAACGCATTCCAGCGCCAGATCGCCTCTTATGTAACTCTACTAATCAACTATAGTTATATATACTTAATTTGTATTACATACAACAACTCAAGCCGCAAGAAAAGCCGCTATCTGCCACCATCACTGCCGCTGATACTTTGGGTTCGTCTCAATCAGCTCCCTAGTTCAGTAGTCAGGGCACTGATCAGGGAGTCAGCCCATTGATTTATGTCCTTATCAGTGCCCTGACTACTGAACCAGGGAGCTGATTGAGACGCATGCAATGACAATGTAAACAAGCCGCTTCTTCTTCGGCTTTTGCATTGATACTGTGGGTTACCATCAACATGCCCGTGGACACTGTCTCCTAGCGATCTGCATGTGTAATTGCACATTGACGCAGACAAAAATGCAGAAGTATAAATGAAAACTAACGCGTAACTAGCGGCATAGAGGATACGGCGTAGGTCCGACGCAGAAGTATAAATCAGCCTCTAACCCTCTTAGCCCTGAGCTGGTTTCTGGGCCCTGGAGGTGTTTTGACATGCCCTGACATTTGAGCTTATTTCTGTTACTTGTAACATTTTTATGGCTAAAGTCTGATTACACTGTATTCAGCACAAACTCTGCTACAATAATATGTGAGCAGCATGTATGTAAAAGTTTGTAGTTTTGAGAAAATTGTGTGGTTTGTGAAAAAAAAAAATTAAGTCACTGAAATAAGGCCATTAAACCCATACTGAATATTTGTTCATGAGACTTTTGAAAACTGGATCACGTACGCTAGAATTTCACATCCGAAAAGACAAAGACCCTCCCTTGATGGCCCTATATCAGCTGAATGGAACTGTGAGGGAACTAGAACGAAGAATATGAAGAGATTAAAAGAATGGCTTTTTGAATTGTTTGCATTTATTTACAACACAACATAATCCAAATATACACAACGAAGGACAAAAAGTGGGACAAAAACAAGGGACAGTCATGGTTCTTCATAAGGGACACTCAAAATTTGTACTGTACCACACAGTGTATGTCATTTCAGTGTCTGCAGTTAAGTGTGTGTATAAAAGGCTCTCAGATATAAACAGATTTGTTTTGCTTAACCTGTTAATCCACAATTTAATCCTAAAAATAATTTAAACGTCATAGAAATGAATGTCAATTGTTACACACAAACCATCTAAAGCTTTTGTAGCATTATACACTGCCGTTCAAAAGTTTGGGATCAGTAAGAATTTGTTTTAAATTACTAGTTGTATTATTAATTAATATTTTTTAAGAAACAAATAGTTTTATTCAGCAAGAATGCATTATATGTGTCAAAAGTTACACAAACTTTCAGATTAATGCTGTTTTTTTAAACTTTCTATTCATCAAAGAATCCTGAAAAAAATGTATGCAACTGTTTTCAACATGGATTTCTCATTACTGTGAATGTCAAGATCATTTTGTTTGCAATATAATCTACAAATGCATACACAAACAAATGTTCCTGCCACGCCTGCCGTTGCTAAGCCTGGGAAAAACGAGTGCGCCACACTGCATTGAGTGCCATGACGGCGTTGCTCTCTATTTGAGCGCGCTTGTCACGCGTCTACATTTAAAATAACGAAGTTGAGCACGCAAAAGACGCAACATATGTGAACAGCCCGTTAGTCAGTGGTTAGATCAGCATAGTAGTCAATAAACGGGACAAGCGAGGTCACGTACGGGACATTTAGGCATCCCGGCTCATACGGGACAGTTGACAACCTTACTTTTATATCATGCTGTGTTTAATATTATAGAGCATATAAATATCCTCATGTCGTACATGTATCTTTATTTAGCATTGAAAGGTTGCCTACCTATTTCATATTTCAACATGTTGTTGATTTCACACATTTTAGTCTGGTAATAGTTAAACTAGTAGCCTACAATGTGAAGTTTATGCATCAATAACGCTAATATAAGTGAGAAGAAATGTTTTACCTTAATAATTCTCATGTTAAAATTACGTTCCGTTTCTTCTGAGGTAAATCCAAAGTAAACTCACAGCCAGGGGCGGTTCTAGGACTTTCATTTTAGGGGGGCTTAGCCCCCAGTGAGAGTATTTTAGGGTCCAAATTGCGCTATTAACTAGTAGCTTACTAACATGCATATCCATAGGATGGCTGTTTAGTAATACTTATAAAGTAATACTTATAAAGCTCCCCCGAGAAAAAAATTATTTCTCTGATCTACATATGTGCATTTTAAGATGTTCTGAAGGCCAAAAATCAGATAACAGTAGCTTGAAAACCATGTCATTGGGCAGTAGATTATTTGTCTTTCTTGTCTCCACATCTCTCTTTTTTCTCTGTTTTTATCTTGCCCAGTCTCTTCCCCTCCTAACGCTGAGCTTTAACTGATACAGTTTTTCCATTTTCGTCAGAGAAGAAAGTTAATATGGTTTACATATTAACATACTGATATTTATATGTTTTATGAATACTTTTCTTAGACACGTTAATTTACTGTTTATTAAAGTTTTAAGTTTATTAAATTAATTCACAAAATAAACACATTCATTACTAATCTTATGCCCAATACAGGCTGAAATAGCTGAGCTTTTTTATTTATTTACTGAAGGCTACAAATGGAATAATATTAATTTACAATATGTACACATTCATTATGAATCTTATGCCTAATCTGAAGAAAACGGTGTTGTTAATATTTCTTGTTTGTTAATTACATTATGAATCACATTGGCCTATTTTCAATTCAAATTGGCGAAATTAGACAAAAGTGTAGGCTATTCATTTGCCTGAATATTTTTGTCTTTGTTTAACATTTCTGACTTAAAGAAGCAGAGTCTTAGCTTACATTTCTCTCACTGCTGCTAAAATTCGCGTTTAGCCTCAGCAGATTCTGTGTGAACATAAAGCCCGGCTACTCTGATTTGATTGGTTTTCTCGAATATTTTGACATTGACGAGCGATGACAGACCAATGAGGCTCAGATGAACGCACACACCTCTGCTTCTGACGTGCGCTCTGCCCGGCGCCGCTGCGGATTGAAGAACACGCAGACTAAAAGACGGGACAAAGCCGAAGCCTCCCGCCAGTTTCATATGCTTTAAAGGTTAATCACACATTTTTTAGGGGGGCTGGGGCAGAAGTTAAGGGGGGCTGAAGCCCACCTAAAAAGGGTCTAGAACTGCCCCTGCTCACAGCGTGTCTTCCAAACTCAATGAAAAACACAAGAATGATGAAGATGATGCTTTATTTTGAGGTGATGTGGGGCGTTTACAGTTTCGCGTTCCTTCACGTGGACGTTTTACATGTGGATTGCTTTGCTTGTGTAGTAGTGCAGTCTAGGCCCCGACCTAGTAAACGTGGTTGTCACCTGAACGGCCTATTGGCTGCCAGTCTTGGTGTATTTAAGGCAGCGTCTGTCACCGGCGTCTGGTGTGCATCGTACAATCCTTGTCGTGTGTGGGTGTGTGCGCAGCTCTGAGGGAGGTCATGGGCAGGGTCGGTGCGACTTGCTGTTGGGTACAGGCTGTCTTTCACCCCAGGAGCTGAAGGCCCCCAGTGAGAGAAGCTAGCTGTCTTTGCCCTGTGGTGGTGGTGTTTCTCTCACAGAGTGTTTTTGCCATTGACAACTACTACAGTGTGTGTAGTCTGAGTGTTTGTGCGGAGCATATTTGGGTGAGTGGTGTGCCTTAGGATACACACCGTTCAGCTAGCCGCCCTACTGGTAAACCTCAGCCTGAAAGTTCCTTGTTTTCTTTATTTATTTTCTCCATGTTTGGTCAACAGTTTTCTACATTTTAACTAATTATTGTGAAATAAAAGCATTTTGTATTTATATCCACGTCTCTTGTCTTCAGTGGTAACGAACCTGTGTGCCATATTTCCCCGTTCACAGAAATGGGGTGGCATAGTTTGCTCTATTTTGTCCTAGTTGTACATTAGTGTCAGTTCTTGCCCTTCACCGCCCCGCCACACTTTGGCACCGTCGGCAGGGTTCCACATTTGCACGTCTTGTTAAATCCAGCCCTTATCGTGGGCCTATTTTTCACCTTTCGTTGGTAAGTGCTTCTGCAGTTAAAGTATGGAAGAGGAATTACAAGAATTGAGGGAAATTTTTTCTCAGTTAAGAGCAGACAATGGGAGGTTGCGTCAGGAGCGTATTCCTGTGCCCACATGTCCCATACCCCTTTTCCACCAAGGCAGTGCTAGAGCTAATTCAGAGCCAGAGCTAGTCCTAGTTCTTAGTTGGTTCGACTGTGGAGCCTTCTAAGAACCGTTTGCTTTTCCACAAGCTGAGAGCCACAACAGAGCCAGGTCTTACGTCACTGTGTATACGTCATATCTTTCCCAGGCGCGCTAGCGCCAAACACAAACACACCATCAACAATGGCAGACGTTGCGTTGCAATTGATGTTCATGGCTTTGCGGACTTACATCGGCATCCAAACACGGCGGATCCAACGTGTTCGTGCGGCTCGCCGTAATTTGTACAGACGGAGATTACAGGCGAGAGTAACGGTATGTACATAACATTTATTTTTAACAATAAGATGTCAACTTTAGCATCAGCATGTTGCTACCATCCTAGCATCGACTTTGCTTATTATCAATCACATTGTTGTTAAATAAAAATGTATTAAGCATTGGTGTAAGAAGTATAACGACACTGTTTTGTAAAAACTCTACTAGATGTTCAATTTACCTAAGTAAAAGTATGTCTGTATTATAAGCAAAAAACACTCACAATATTAAAACCAAAAGTAGTTAATCTGCAGAAAAATGTGTCCATTGTCAGTGTTGTTCTATTCTATATAATATTTTTAATTATTCTTACTGCTGCTTTAATATTTAGCCTATATTGCATTGTACTGCTGTTGCCAATTTTTATATTAGATATATATATATAAAATATAAAATACACAGTCCCCCTATTGCCCATAAATGAGACTCGTTTTTTTTTTTTTTTATCTTTACAGGCAATCTTGCAGCTGAAGGCAAGGAGGAGGTCACCTGTAATGTGGGCATATCCACGATCTGACCACTGGTGGGACACAATTGTTCCGGATTTTACTCCGTTACAATTCATTCAGAATTTCCGTGTGTCCCCAGCATCATTTGAGTATATCTGCAGTCGGGTCAAGCATGTCATGGGGAGAAGGAACACAAACTACCGTTTGTGTGTCCCAATCCGAAAGCGTGTTGCCATTGCCATCTGGAAACTGGCCACGGGTGGTGAATACAGGACCATCAGCCATCTTTTTGGAGTAGGCCTCAGCACTGTGTTTAATTGTGTTCAGGAATTCTGCAACACAGTCATCACGGTGCTGCTTCCTGTCCACATGAAATTTCCTGATGCTGACAAGCTGTTAGAAATGGCCACTTTCTTTAATAATCGTTGGAGAGTTCCACAGTGTGTTGGTGCAATTGATGGCAGCCACATTCCAATAATTGCACCAGAGGACTATCCACGAGCCTATTTTAATCGGAAAGGCTGGCATTCTATTCTGCAAGCAGTTGTGGATGGCAAAGGTCTTTTGTGGGATGTTTGTGTTGGCTATCCAGGGAGTGTGCATGACGCCAGAGTGCTCCGACAGTCACATTTGTGGGAGGTCCTAAGTGATGGGGAATTACTTGGGCAAAACAAAGTGACCATCTCTGGCTGTGATGTTGGACATTACCTGATAGGTGATCCAGCGTACCCCATGCAGAATTGGCTCATGAAGCCCTTTTCCGACACTGGCAGACTGACCCCTGAACAACACACCTACAATTACAGGCTGAGCAGTGCACGATCGGTTGTGGAGATGTCTTTTGGGAGATTAAAAGGACGATGGAGGTGCCTCCTAAAAAGAAACGACTGCAAGCTGGAGCTGAGCAAGAGGATGGCACTGACCTGCTGTGTGCTCCATAATATTTGTGAGGAACATGGTGACAATTTCACTGAAGAGCACCCAGACAGGACTGTAAACATTCAGCCTCCTGTCCAGACAGTACCTGAGCATGCTAACGCAGAAGGGGCCGACGTCAGAGCTGCATTAATGATGCATTTTAACGGAGGGAACGAGTGATTCTTTCAATACAACAATTCCATATTTTCGTAACACCACCATTTGTGTTTAAGGACATCTGGACTGTCATAAATTGTATTATGTATTCTCTTCCATTGATTAAAAAAACTGAACCAGACATTTGTATTAAGAAACATGTTTATTTAAACAAAAAAAAACTAATACAAATATTTATCAAACATTGCAAAATGAAAAAAAAGTGCAGTAAATGAAAATTGTAAATAATTTAAATAAAATGTGTACATAAAAAGAAGAAACCAAAAATACTGGTAATGCGCAAATCTTTTGTGCTCATTTGTGCAATTTTTTGTGCAAATTTTTGGCGCTCATTTGTGCAATTTTTGGGCGCTCATTTTTGCACTTGTGCCTCCATTACGGCCACCATGCGCCCCATGAGTCCAAGCAGTGAATTTGTGTCCGCTCTCATGTCCTGCCGCAAGGCATCGTCCAGGTCTTTGCTGTGCTGCAAAAACCTCTCATCTGCCCTTTCTAAATACTGCACTAGGGATGAAACGATTACCGGTTTCACGATAAACCACGATAAAATTTAGTGACGGTTAGTAATATCGTATAAAATTTCATTATCATTAAAACCGCGTGTGATTATCACGATTGTGAAAACTCGCTGTAAATCTTGTCCAGTCAGCGTCAGTCGGACGGAGGTGCAGGCGCAGCGCTGTCTTTTGAATGAGAAGAAATGGCAGAAGGCAGTGACAGCGCTCGGGGGATTGTTCAGCCTCTAAAAGGACCAAATCTGAGGTGTGGTCATATTTTGGCTTTTACAAAAGTCCTGAGGGAAACTTAATCGATGCTCACCCTGTCTGCAGAACATGCCAGAAGAAAGTCGCTGTAATAGGGGGAACACTTCAAAACTACGAACGCAAGGCAAGTGGACTTTGACAAAACTACGTCTGGGAAATAATAACGTGAAGCGAACGAACAAATTCAGTCAATACTAGGGTGACATTTAAGGGATAATAATCAGGGCTTGACATAACAGCCATTTGCGGGTGTAACGTTATTTCGGCTGCACACTAGCCACTCTGGCTGTTGAAGTCTTGAAGTCGTAGTCTTCTCAAAAGCCATCTGTTATAATCGCGTTGCACATTATAACCACTACACGTGTTTCTATTGAGTTTATGAATGCAATGTCGTCTCATAATCAGAGGCGTTCAGATTAGCGGAGTTTTGTTCAGAGCGCGCACCGTTCACTGAGATCTGCACTCAAAGCAGAGATAAACATGGGATGTACGCAGGAGATTCACTCATCATGCAGAGGTTGACGTTTTTTGTTCTATTTCAGCAGCGAAAATGGTTTCAAACAAACAGCAGAACCACAGCGCATCTGACTGGCATAACGCTGGCGAATTTAGGGACCGTCTGTAAAGTTACATACAACATTGGTAACGTTATACACCTTTCAAACTTCAATAGCATTTGAAGGGAATGACAGTCATAAAACTGACTGTAAAGTGTTCATCTAGGTGTCAGGTATGATACACACCTTTTGATATTTAATAAAATAAACTGTCAAATCATATGGAAATATGGATATGCATTATTTCACTAGGATACTGTTTGGGCTCTTACACAAAATATGCTAGATTAAAATGCATCATTGCTGAACACTGATGAGAATATTGCTTGAATATATTTACAGAGATAATATTAGAGATTATATTTATGTCAAATTATTATTATTATTTATCCGTTATGCGTTGCTATTGACGACGGCCATTATAAGGAAGGAAATCCCACAGAATATAATCTATCTTAAAAAAGTGCTTAGAGCTGCTTGATTTATTTGTTGTTTGTTGATTTTCAAATATAAAACTTGTTGAAATGTTTTAAGTGTGTGCATCTGTTCTTTTTGAACACTTTCATCTCATTTGAACAAAACCGTGATAATATTGATAACCGTGATAATTTGGGTCACTATAATCGTGATGTTAAATTTCCATACCGTTTCATCCCTATACTGCACCAGTTCTGAAGTGCTGTCTCTCTTCCTTTTTCCTGTGTAAAACAATAATAGCAGATGACAAATCAATGTGTTGTCATAGCATTGCAAAAAAATAAATAAATATTCTGCAGGGAAATATGCGTATGCATCTATATGATTAAATACTATTTTATATTATAGCATTATACATCACTATCACTTCATATTTTGCTCATGTCCCATAATATTTCCTCCGCATAATATTGTATAAAGCAAGTTAATGTAATTAATGTTACATATCAAAGCATTTTGTGTTGATGTTCATTAAGTTAAATGAAGGGAAAAAACATTATTTTCGTAACTTTTAGATACATACATACATACACATGTATATATATATATATATACATACACACACATACATATATATACATAAACACACACACATACATATATATACATAAACACACACACATGCATACATATATATATATATATATATATATATATATATATATATATATATATATATATATAATATATCACACACACACTTACATATACATATACACACACACACACACACACACACACACACACACACACACACACACACACACACACACACACAATGTTTGTATAGTGTATGGTGTGCCCATTTGCACAGAAAGTCTTACCCCGTTCAGAAGATGTAACGTTATCCCCAGAACTGCTACACGACGGCGTGGGAGAGCTGCAGCCCAGCGGTGGCGGTGGCGGTGGCGGTAACGGTAACGCGACGGTGTCATCACCGTCGTTGATGGCAGACAATTCTATAAACAAAAACAAGACAGTGCATCAATAAAAAACACTTTTTTTGTCCACTGTTTTTTATACAAGGTTCTGCTGATACTTTAAACAATGAAATCACAGATACAACTATCCTAGCTATCAACATTGCAAACACTGATATGAGTAATTAGTACCTTGCTAAACAGCTAAAAACACAACTGACTGGGAACAAGTAAAAGATTGTAAAAACAGAACTTACCAGGATCAGTGCAACTTTGCTTCAGCGAATCATCCACCATGGCATCGAGCACTATTGTCGCCGAGTTCAGTGCCCCAGTCACCTGGCATGCTGGTCGATCGCCGAGGACCGAGTTGAGGACGTCGAAATGGGGGTTTCGGCGTGGGCGACCATTGCCGCTTCTACCGAGATCTTTTTTTTGGTCCCTGTAGTCCTTTTTTTTGATTTTTCAGTTTGTTCTTTATCTGGACGATGTTCCTGTTGAACCCTGCTGTAGCCATGTCCCGCTGGATCTGCTGCAAAACTGGTTTCGTCCGTGAAGCCCCTTCTAGTTTACTCTGGACTTCTGCAGAGGACCAGAGTGCTAAAAAGCAGCTAATTTCCTCCTCGGACCACTGTTGCTTTTGTCTAAGCGCGTCCATTGTTGTGTCTAGCGTTAGCTGCTAATTCAAAAATGGCGGTCACAAGTTTGTGTTCGTCTTGGTCATGGTAACCCCACCCCCAGCCGCTGACGTAAGCGGTTCTTACTTCTAGCCCTGTTCTAGCCCAGCAATGTTTTGGTGCTACTTAAGAACCACTTTTCCTGGCTCTGAGGTGGTGCTTTCGGTGTGGAAACACAAAGAACCGATTTGAAACTAGGCTCTGGCTCCGATCTAGCTCTAGCTCTGCCTTGGTGGAAAAGGGGTACCAGTGACATATCTGCTCCTGCTCCTGGGCCTTCCATTCCATCACAACCCAGCAATGTTGTTTTTGTACCACGAGACAGAAAGTGTCCAAAATTTAATGGCAGGGTCGGCCTTAGTATTGAGGAGTGGGTTGAGGAGGCCCAGGCTTGTATGTGTGTACATCACCTTTCTGATACTGATAAGGCATTTTACTTATTTGACCACTTAGAAGGGGAGGCAAGGGAAGAGATCAAGTACCGCCCAGAGGTAGAGCGTAAAGACCCAGACAAAATTATTTCGGCTTTGAGGGAATTGTATGGTTGCTCGCAGTCGTATGTTTCTTTGCAGGAGGCCTTTTTCTCGAGAAAAGAAACAGGAGGGTGAGAGCCTGTTGGCGTTTTCTCTTGTCCTGATGGGTCTCCTTGAGCAAGTGAAACAACGATCACCTCATGGTTTGCCAAGTTCACATGTTTTACTACGGGACCAATTCATTGAACATGTTTTTGATAGTGCCCTCCGTCAGGAATTAAAGCAGTTGATACGTCATCAACCTATGTTAACATTGTTGGAGGTGCGTAGCGAAGCCCTTAGATGGGAGTGGGAGGGTATGTCAGGAAGTACAAGGGCCCAAAGTTATTCTGTTCCATCAGCTCATGGGATTCAATATGGGGTGCAAGGGGATCCATTTGTTGTGGTAAGTAGGTCATCTGGGAATTCAAGGTTGGCCGAGTTAAGAGATATGCTTAAATGCCAGCAAGCACAGTTGACTAAACTCACACAAAGTTTTGCCTGTTTGCAGGCTCCCCAGTTGTGGGGTCAATCTTCCCGACAGGGACCAGTTATCTGTAGAAGGTGTCAAAAGCCTGGTCATTTTGCCAGAGACTGCGACGAGGAGCGTGTCCCTTCTCGCCCTCAGCTTCCCTCACTCCCCATCCTGTCAAAAGCTGGAGGTAGATAACCTGGCCCATCAGCAACGTCGGAAAACTAGCCCCCACCGTGCTTCAGGGCCATAGCACGGGTGGGGAGGTAACTGGCTCAAACGTCTCAAATATGTTGCATTTAATGTCATCATGCCCACACCTTGTTGTTTTAATTGGTGGAGTTCGAGTGCCCTGTCTGGTGGATACAGGCTCCATGGTAACTACGATTACTGAGAGTTGTTTTCAGAAATATTTCGAACCATGGAGTCAGGATCAACTTAAATCGGGCCAGTGGTTGCAGCTTAGAGCCGCTAATGGTCTTTCAATCCCTTATATTGGTTATATGGAGTTGAGCATTGAACTGTGTGGTAGAGTAATTACAGAATGTGGCGTGCTTGTTGTACAGGATCCTCCTGGTGGCTTGTGTACGCGGGTCCCAGGTGTTCTGGGAATGAATGTCCTTAGTCAATGCTACCAGGGGCTTATCGGACAACATGGCCCGGCCCTGTTTGACTCATCTTCGACCATAGAGGTCTCAAATTCTGACCACTGCAAAGCTTGGGGCTACCAAGCAGTGCTGGGCTGCTCAGCTTGCAGCGTTTGATTTTAATATCCGGTATCGACCAGGAAGGAGTAACCAGAATGCCGATGCCCTTTCCAGACAGGACCCTGCTAGTCATAGTGAGGTTAGGAGTTTGTTACCAGGGACGGAGGTCCCAGAGGTCCTAGTGCAAGCGTCAGGGGTAGATCTAGTGATGCAAGCTACCCAAGCTGTAGTTTCTGTTTTGCCTAGATGGTGGGTGATATGAAGGCGTTTCAGGAGGCAGATCCGGTGATTGGGGAGATTTTGCTGTTCTGGAGACTGGGAGCACCGGCCAGTTTTGAAAAGCGACGGCAGCGGTTCAAAGCTGCCCTAGTTCTACTGCATCAATGGGATCGGTTGCTGGAGAAAGAAGGGGTTCCGCCATTTGTTTCGTTCTAACGGTGGTGAAGAGATTCTCCAGGTAGTTCTGCCAGCTGTCTTGCATAAGAAACAAAGATAATGAGGCTCCGCTTAAGGAACTGTACCTCTTGCTGTTTTCATACGGATTACATAAACAGAGAATATTTGTTTTATATGAATTACTTCATTTAAAAGTAGGCATTCAAATCTTTATAAAGATATATCTGTCATGTCTGTGTGGCAAGTGTTTGCTGAGTTACAGTTAATTTTTAGACGCATTTCAGAGTGGACTTCACGGGGAGACAGACGGGAGAAAGTGCATCCTGTTTGTTTTCTTTATTTAGCGAAAAGCACAACATTACGTTTTTATTTTGAGTGTACATAAATAAAAGTAGACACTTTAAGCTTTGTAAAGACATATCTTTCATGTCTGTGAGGCCAAAAATTACGGAGTATTTTAAGTTGTTTTACATTGTCATGAGGAAAAATCAAGCAAACGCGCTGGCACGCTCAAAAACTGAAAATTTTCACACAGGTCAGAATCGACGGTATTAGGGCCTGGCCAAAGCTAGTACACGGGCATGGCATGTTGGCTCTACGGCACCCCTAGAACAGAATCTGAAATCTTGGATACACACTAGCACATATTTGTATGAAACTCAGTACACATAATAGATCTCATCGGGCTAAACAACTTCCGCCCTGTATGTCATTAGCTCTGCCCAACAGGAAGTCGGCTGTTTAAGGTTGTTGAACACATACTCTGTACATACATAATTTGTTATACTCCTCCACATACAGCCAATTGTTCTTATCAAGCCGGACAACATTCTAATTTACAGTCATTAGCTCTGAACAACAGGAAGTCAGATATTTTAGTTTGAATGTGAATTTAATGGATAATCAGGCTCTGAATTTTTAACTACATCTCCTAGGGGATTCATATGAATCACACCAAACTTTCCGAATATGGTGGACATTGAAGATGTTAACTTTGAGCACAGTTTCCCTAAAGCCCCCGGTATGTCGGTGGCGCCGGGGCTTGGGCCCGTCATCGCTGCAATAGGTGCAATGCAACCCAAAGGTGCCAGTGCCAGCTTTTCACTGATGGGAAACCTTTTTTTTAATTTCTTTTTTTAAGCTATTTTTTTAAATCCATTCTCAGTTTTTTTTAGAACTATAATATAATTTAATCTATTTAGTAAGTTCCACCATATGGGATTTTTATTTATCTGCCCCTGAGATTTAGAATGTAAAGTGACAACACTGCTTTGGCAGGCACTGAGCCAGAGATGGACATGGTATATATAACAAATATACAGTGTTTTCAACCCCATAATGTTTATTTTATGTTTCAAACATTTAAATACACATAAGTACTAGTAAAACAACACACACTGGTGTCTTTGGAAGCAGCAATAACAATCAATTAACATATAATTTACTGATGTGTTTTTATTCATATCAGATACACATAGTGTAAGTAACTACAAAGTTTACTCTATTCTTCTCCCAGTTCACCAGCCACATACTTACATGTATTTCGGGAGAAACTGACAAATTTATGTGCCGTATATCCGACTGACAGGACTTTCTGAACTGCGGCACAAACAAACATGGCAGCGCCCTTCTCACATTATAGATCAAGCCACATTATAGATTTAAACGACAAAACACACTCACTTAAACATATTTGAGAATCGGAATATCAGATAGTTGATGACATGGTAAGCAAGTTTGTGAATATTTTGAATAAAAAAGGAAAAACAAAATAAAAGCGATACATCTGTCATACAGTGCTATTTTGGCTGCAGTGAGTCACATGATATTCATGACGTGTGACTACACCGGACTGAGGGAATCAGACATTTATGAGGGAATCAGATTATCTTGATTTGATCATGAGACTGAAGGTCATGTTTACCTTCAAGAGCATCTCCCGGTATTTCAGTGTTATAGATTCCCAGAGAACATGGGAATATTTTAAATCACACAATTTCAATTAGTACATCATTGCGTAACACAGTAGGCTATCAGAAGCCCAGGATAATAACAGAGCCGATCCATGTGAGTGTTGAGTGGAGCGTAATGGACAACTGAGGAATTGTGGGGGAGTCCTGAAGTGCTAGTGTGACTCATTCACTGCACCCTTTCACTTCTAAGGTACAGCTCCATCCTTCCCCAAAAGACATCACCCACTCACTGTCTGGAAGAGTGTATCAGCACACAAACCGCCCAGAGGTAAATCCACACTCACACATACACATTCAAGTGTGTTGAAGTCCGCAGGTATTGTGCGCCACCCACACAGTAAAGCTCTGAGTCATAACACGGGCCAATGACAGAGTGGGGAATTTATGATGCAAGCAAGTGTGCTGACTCAGGCATGCAAATATGTGTCTGCTTCAGAGAATACAGCTGCGGTACTCGTGAGACACATGTATACATATACGCCCATCCATAAACACTAATGTAAATACTCCTCCAGAGTGAGAAGCACACATTCCCATTACAACCCTCACAAACAAACACAAACACATGTTGGTATTTCTGTCATTATGAAGACTTTCCATTGACTTCTGTTTTATTTGTGGTAAGCTAAGGGTATTTTCTATCACTACTCCTAAACTTAACCAACATTTACTTGACTATCTAAATAGGGACATTCAAAAGACTTCAATTGAATGTAAAGCCTTATAATACTTTACCCTAACCCTAACAGAAAAGAAAATCTTCATTTTTACAATAAAAAATATTTTTTTATTTACAAATTTTTATTTTGTGGTTAAAATTTGATATTGGTATGTTGGCTTTCCATGTTTTATGGATATTCCATAGATATAAAGATTTTTTATTTTGTACAAACTGTAAAGTCTATACCCTAATCATAACCCTACCCCTAAACCTACCCATCACAGAAAACTTTCTGCATTTTTACATTTTCAGAACACATTGCTTAGTATGATTTATCAGCTGTTTACCTAATGGGGAACAAAAAATGGGGACCATCTTTGTGGGGCCACCGAGCCAGAGCCAATGATTGCCACAGACCCCGAGCTCAGACAGCCTTACCCCACCCACCACATTCAGAGAGCCAGAGCCCACCAGAGACCGAGAACCTGAGCTAGAGCCCACCAAGAGTCAAGATCCAGAGCCATCGCCCAACAAGTACCTGGCATGAATGGAGAAGGTCACCCCGGAGCCAGAGCCTGCAGCCCTACTCGTCCAAGAGCCCCAGCCATCATGTCTGACTAGGTGTCACAGTCGGTACCCATGGCCGTCTCAGTGAGGATTCTAGTGGAATTTGACGGTGTGGATTTGGATTCCATCCATGCCCCTTTCCCCTGATGAACAGTGGCTGCCTAGTAGCATGATCAGTATAATGGAAGCTCTGTTTCCCTATTCCCAAGCCAAGTCTCCTTCATCACTTATCTTTTCAGCCCAGCTCCAAGTCTCCTTCAGCTCTGCTAGTCCCACCCAGCTCCAAGACTCCTGCATCTCCGCTAGTCCTGCCCAGCTCCAAGTCTTCTGTGTCTCCAATGGTCCCATCCAGCCTCCCTCTCCTGCCTCCTCTACCGAAGCCAGCCAGTAACTCGGTCCCTCCGCTGTCTCCTGTTAGCCCCTCAGATCTTCCTTCAGTGGCACAGCATAATGGTTTGGATTCGCCTTTGGCCTTTCTGCCTCCAGCGCCTTACTGACGATCCCCTAGCTCACTTGCTTCGATGGGCTCCCTCGTCCCTCCGGCATCCACCTTGGTCAGACAACACCCTGGTTTTGCGATGGGATTCCAGGCCTCTGGCTACACCTCAACCCTCCATCCCTTCGGCTTCACCGGGCTCCACCTTCCCTCTTGCTCGGTCATTGTGGCCCTACTGCGGTCTCTCCGGATCCCCACGAGCCGTAAGCTCTGCCTTGGCCCTCCAGACCAGTGGTGTAACCCTGGCTCTTCATCTCCTCAGTTTCACCTGGGTCTCCACCTCCCGCAACTCCACCTCTGTTAGTCAGAACTCTGGCTCCATCCATTAATGTCCTGTATACTCTCCATTTTCCCATCTTGAAAAGCCCAATCATCTAATCAGAAACGGCATATCCCAGCACCCCTCCTGTTCCTCACTTGCACTTACTCGGACATCACCCACACCTGTTTCCTTTTGAATCTCCCTGTGATACTTCAGCGATCTCCTAGTGATTCTCCAGAGATCTCCTTGTAAATCTTCAATGATCTCCCTGTGAAACTCCAACAATCTCTTGTAAGATACTCTTTGGAATATTACACGTACCTGTCTACTCACCATACTCCTGTGAAGATGTGTGCTCTCTCTACGCTCCCGTTTCAGACATCATTGCTCCGCAATCACCCTGGTAAAGAAAAGGCAAATCTGCTCATCATTATTCTAACTGTTCCATAACTAACCTGCTTGCTGTTAAATTCATTACTGTCAAAACATACCCTGTTTGGGTTTAACTTTATCTTTGTCTCCGAGTTTGGTGTTCCCTGACACTGAGAACGTTATTAAAGACAAGATAACTTTAAATTAATATTTTATCAGTATTACTGTTAGAACATTTGTGCATAAGAAACTTGCCAAAATTTCAGCAAAAGTACTGAGAATGTTCCCTTTTAGCTGGCTTAAATGTAAACGATAGTTCAATTTATTATTAAAATATGACAGGTCACAATGTACACACATGAATATTAAATTGACAAATTTTAAATAGCGAAGATTTTGGAAATTCAAAAAACTATACTTAGTAATACATTATTTAGATAATTCTTGATTTCAGAAACTATATTTGGTAATACTGTATGGTAAGCTGCTCTCTCTCTCTCTCTGTGTGTATGTTTTAGATGTTGGGGGAGGACGCTAGAAAAGTTATTGCAAATTTAGTTCGAAAAATGGCGTAACTAAATGAAAGCGGATACAGCGTTTGGCAAGAGTGACCACAAAAGGAAATAGATAACAGTTGAGCCACATCTAAATACATACAAATGTCTTTTCACCAGTTATGAGTTACATAAAGTGTGTTTTTTTTTTTTGTAAATTGGTTTGTCTCAGCTTTCAATTATTGTCATAATCACACCCTCACTGCAATTAAGAATACATTTGATAAAGCAAACCAGTGTCACCAAAAGAGTATATTATAGCTACTCTGAGATCTCTATGTAACGTATAATATATTTAGGAAATAATTTTGCAGGTGAATGGATATAAACTAATGTTTGAGATAAAAGAATCAGTTCTGAATGGACAAAAATGAGAGGAGACTGGATAGATGCATCATACAGAGGCCAAGTTTACAGGACAGACAGAAAAGTCTCAGTATCAGTCCCTTGGCAGTGAAAGACACCTGGGGGTGATGTGTACTGCACCCACCCACCCACACACACATACAGGCAAACACACACACACTCCTCCATCATAGTGACTCATCTGCCTACTGTTAATGACGGTCTCTCTCTATCCACCTACAGACACAGTCACACAGACACACTTGCATGCAGGAAGAGTCATTGACAATGGAGCTTGGCTGCTCCCTGGTGGCATGAATGTGAAGTACAGCTGAAAACATCTAACAGAATGGAATAGTTGCCTGTTGCTTGCTGCACAAAAATATATGAGACAGTTCAGGTCAGCAAGTGCATCAAATTATCATCTTGAAGGTAAATGCAGTTAATCGGATTTTTAATCCAAATTTGTGTAAAAATGTCTTAACTTTAGGCAGTCCAATCAAATAATGAGTCAAACAGAGATTAAAAATCACAGCTGATATTACTTATGGTTCAGTTATCATCGCTCTGTAAATGGAAGGTCAAGTCAAGAGGGCATTGCATTGTGGGATACAGTATTTAACAAAAAAAAACGTTCTGCTTTGTAAAAGCATCCATGTAGTCTGACAAAACTATTTTTAATAGCTTAATAGTTTAATATTAACAATATTAATAATAATAATAATAATTGTTAAAAAATAATAACAACATCAATAATAATAATAATGGTTTATAGTAATAATAATAATTGTAGTACATTTTTTACCTGTGACCAATTTTTGTAGGGCTCTTTTTAAAGAATAAAAAAAACCTTAAAAAGATGAAAGTTTGCACATTGAATGCTACATAAATAATACAAGTACAATGGTATTATGCTATTATGAATGTAAGATCTTGTTTTATGGCTGAACCCAGTTTATAAATTTGTGCAGTGATTACATTTTATTGCATTTTGCATCAATATCTTTACACGAGAGACCATTATGATGCTTTATTAAATGTAAAGGAACTGAATTTTACAGAAAATGAACATTCAATTGATGATAAAGAGAAGAGTGGTTTAACAGATTAATTACTTTTAATGCGTTAAAAATAATTATCATTCAAAATCCCAGGCAACATCTAAATATGCATTCAAAAAAGCTAACCATGCAGTGTAAGGTCATCCATGTGCTTTTTCAGTAATGTCTAAGTTAAGTTTCAGTTTCACTTTGATGGAATTTCTGGGTGCTTCTCAATCAGCTCCCTAGTTCAGTAGTCAGGGCACTGATCAGGGAGTCGGCCATTTTAAGGGCTGCTACGTTCTCACGTGCTCCTGAATTTGTTGTAGTGCCTTCTTTGGTTTGTTATTTAAAAAAGTAGCCCCTTCTTATCTTCATTCTCCTGAAAAGATGTGACATAGATATATTGGCAACAATACAAATATTAATTACCAATACTAAGTATAAATTAATTAAAACATGTTCACCGCCATAGACAATGGTTAATACACTATATATATTGAACAATAAAATTATTATTATTATTAAAAGTGAAATTTAGAGCAGATTACTTTGAATTCCATTACATTTATATTACTTGTATAAATGTAATGTAAAATATATATATATATATATATATATATATATATATATATATATATATATATATATATATATATATATATATATATATATATATATATATATATATATAAATTATTATACAGTCAGGCACTGATGTTGAATGAGAAGGCCTGGCTCACAGTCTCCACTCTAATTCATCCCAAAGGTGTTCTATCGGGTTGAGGTCAGGACTTAGTGCAGGCCAGTCAAATTCCTCCACAGCAAACTCGCTCATCCATGTCTTTATGGACCTTGCTTTGTGCACTGGTACGCAGTCATGTTGGAACAGGAAGGGGCCATCTCCAAAGTTGGGAGCATGAAATTGTCCAAAATGTCTTGGTATGCTGAAGCATTAAAAATTAATTTCACTGGAACTAAGGGGCCAAGGCCAACCCCTGAAAAACAACCCCACACCATAATCCCCCCTCCACCAAAATTTACACTTTGCACAAAGCAATCAAGCAAGTACCATTCTCTTGGTAACACCAAACCCAGACTCGTCCATCGTACGGCCAGACAGACAAGCGTTATTGGTCACTCCAGAGAAATTTCATGAATGGACTTATTGCACAGGTGGCAACCTATCACGGTACCACGCTTGAATTCACTGAGCTCCTGAGAGCGACCCATTCTTTCAGTCTGCATGCCTAGGTGCTTGATTTTATACAATTCAATGATTTGGAGAGGTGCCCCAATACTTTTGGCAATATAGTGTATGGATGGATGGATGTACCCAGAGCTCCTGGAAACCACAAATTCCTTATGTGTTTGCGCACACTTGGCGATTAAAGCACATTCTGATTCTGATTAATTTTAATTCTTAAAATGCCATTCAAAATCAGAAATTCAGGAGATAAATAATGATAATAATAATTAAACACTGTAAATGTAAATGGTTTGTGAGAATCCAACAAACAATAAAACACTTCTTTATGATACAGACTTGGTGCAATATCAAATAGCACCAACAGGGGTGACTGTTGCTCTACTGGCAGAGCTTTGTTTCTCTGTCTGTGGTCTTGTCAATGGTCGGTTACCTCATGTGACCACTGATCATATACAGGCTCAGTGAACTAATACCTTGAAAAGAGAAATGAATACACACGACTTTATCATAGATAAAAAAAAAATCACTTAACCACCAAGTGTGCGGTCAAGTATAATAAAGAAATGGATCTTTGTAAGCCAATATGAGGGACTGGCACACACAGTGAGGGGCAATAGCACTATATTTCTGTTTTTTTGTACAGCTATATGACAATTAAAATACTTTCTCTTTTTCTCATTCTTTCGCTGTCAAACAGTGATGTTGGATATCTGCCAGTCAGAGTAAGTATAACCCACAGTAATTGTCTTTCCCAGCGTGAGTGTGTGTGTCATTGTGTGAGTGTGAATGCACTCATAGTTATCACAGTAGTATCGAAATACACAATGCAGGTTGAAGATAAATTTGTTGTCGTTCAATCCAACTAATGGTTTTTGTTCCAGAAAGGTGACAACAGAAAATTGTGTGCATGTGGGCATATGTGTGTGTGTGTGTGTGTGTGTGTGTGTTTGCATGTGTTGGCATGTGAGTGTTGTCTTACATGAAACAACACTGCTCGCAGAAAAGAGGATTTTTTTTCTCAACCAATTTATTTATCCTTTTAGGCAATGTTCCCTGTTCAGAAATGCAAATTGAATCAATCTGAGTCTGACTTTTAAGACTTTCAAGTGGGATTTAATTAGAAGCCGAGGCGCAGAGTTTTAATGAGAGAGGGGGAGGAGAGAGGGGGAGCAGAGAGAGAAAGAGGGAGAAAGAGAGAGAGGAATGATGATGTTCTGATAGGGAGATCCTTTGGGAGAGGTGAAGGACACTGTTTCAGACATTTCCCTGTTCTGTTTGGCTCTCTGTGCGGCCTTGGCCTGTGACATCACAAGCCGTGAGATGTGTGACGTCATTAAATTAAGTTAAAAAAAAAAAGTTTACCTTCATTGCACTCCGGTTTGTATGAGATGTGAACTTGTGAAGTGCACCTTGCAATTAGTGAGTGTTGAACGAACAAACAGTTAAAAACACGTTCTCACACAATATGTTCTAGAATCTACACCACCAACACACCACGTGACATCCTCTTTCAATATATCTGTCTCTCTCTCTACTCTGTCTGTGTGTGTCCAGAATGTGTTTGTAAGACCCACCTGCTTTCAGATTTTTAGAATGGGTTCCTAGATAGATAGATAGACACACTCAATGGTGAACTTTACCTCCTTATTTCAGTCTTAAAGTGACCGTTTAACCAAAAATGAAAATTCATACTCACCCTCATGTCATAACAAACCCATAAGACTTTAGTACTTGTCTGACTAAAACCAGACCACGCTCAGTCTTTTAAGATTGAACATTGGTCTGAGGAGTCTGCTCTGTATTTTCTACTGCACAAGAGGCGTGATCAACAGGCATAGTTCAAATGACTCTGTGCACCATTGGATAGTCATTCAACCAGTCAGACCAACGATCCGGGTGACATACTTTGCAGAGTGGCAAACACATCCTTCTTTTGTAGGAATTGTTCCAGGGCAAGTTTCTGTTTCTTTTTCAAACAAAACTTGCCTTTGAAATCTTTTAAAACAGCAGCGACAGCGGCTGCTCTTCGGTGGCCATCATGTTGAATGTAAACAAAAAGCTGCTTGCCGTCGCTTCTCTATCGTCGTGTTAAACCCGCAAATAGTGCGGCAGGTGTATAAGCCAGTTTGTGATTGGTTCCTGCAGATTTGAAACGGAAGCAGGATAGAAAAATGTACAGGTTTCCAGCCTGAGCTGCAGGGCGAAATCAAATCGCTGGCAGATTCTACTAGGGCTGGGTCTACTTTAGTTGATCTTCAAAACACAAAATTGCATATTTTTAATATAATATTTTAAACATTTAATTTATCGCTAACGACCCGAGGTGTGTAATATTGTACTTTTTTTTTCTTCTGCACAATAATAAATGAATCTATAATGACGAAATAAGTGCAATTCAGCTTTATTCCACAAGGTGGCAATGTCTGATACACAATGATGAAGTGACGTTTCACTCATAGTTACCTCAGACAGAAAACGAAACAAATAATTATAATAAATATAAAACTTGAAACGGCTCAGCGATTTACTGCAGAGCAAGTTCTAAACACATTCAAATATTACTGTAACTGTCACTTGATGGTGGATCTGGGGAAGGATTCTGTCAGTGATCAAAATATTTATTTTATAGACGTTGAAATTGAGTTTTGAGAATATGCGTGAGATCGCGAATATGAGCCAGATGCTGAATGTACTGGGAAATGAGCTCTGACAAGGACAGTGGTGATGGTATAAAACATCTGCTCAAACTGAACCCTTCCATACTCCAATAGGTAACGAAATATGTTTTATTTTATTCTTCTGTAATTGTTACTTTAACATAGATCCGGGTCGCAAAAGACCTGAATATGTAATAACGTTTGACGAAACAGTCATGCATTTAAGGGTTAACGTAATTTATGTCACACATTTACATGATCTTAGAAGTCGTAAGTTTATGCATTTACAATGGCACCTGTAAAGCTTAATACTTCAGCGTCGAGTGTATGCCATAGCTACATCGTAGGCTGTGTGTTGAACACATTGCCGATGGCGTAGCCTGACGTGCACCTCTCCAAAAATGTAACAGCGCATCAATTCTACGTGGACTGCAAGTGCTGTGATTGGTCTGCTAGAACCCCTCCCTCAGGGGTACACATGCTTCCTCTGCATGAAAATCGATGAAAATCGACGCGTAGCCCATGGCTTTTATCTTACACAAACGTGCCACTCCACTTCAGAAGGCCTTTATTAACCTCCCGGAGCCATGTGGAGCAGTTATATGATGGATATATGCACTTTTATGGACTTCATAAACGGGGCAACAATTCACTGCCATTATAATGCTTGGATTAGCCAAGACCTTTTTAATATAACTCCGATTTTATTTGTCTGAAAGAAGAATATCATATACACCTAGGATGACTTAAGGGTGAGTAAATCATGGGCTAATTTTCATTTTTGGGTAAACTAACCCTTTAATATACAATGTATAAATGGTGTGAGCAAAAGAGAACAACAAACAGAAAGAGGCAGTCAGGAAACGCTCAGAGAACAAGAAAAGGTGTCAACCATATCAATGAACGAACAGAACACGTAAGTAAAGGAAAGAGGCAAGAGGAAAAGAGGAAATGGGTTAAGAAGGAGGGGGACTGAGAGAGGAAGAGGAAAAAGACAGGAAGGAGGGAGGGAAGAAGAGATAGACAGGCAGGGAAGGGCTTCTTTAATGAATTAATGACTGCTCTCTCTTTACTCTCTCTCTCTCTCTCTCTACATCTCCGCTCAGACAAAGATGGAGGAGGGTGGGAGGAGAGCAGCGCCGCCGATGAAATAATAAATAAACACATGAATAAGTGAAGAGATACACATGAGGCGCAGCACTCACGCAGGAAGATGGCTGTCTCACTCTCTCTGCCTCTCTCTATAGTTCCATCTCCTGAGTGATGGGCTCTAACTTCAAGCAGCTGGAAGTGTTGAAATATTTAGCGATCACGGGGAAAGGGTGAATGCTAATTTCGGGCAGTCCTATGCGCCCGTCTCGCTGCGCCATGCGCCGGGTCTCTGGTGACCTTGTGCTTGGCGAGGGGGGGAAGAACTTTGGGCATGCTAACAAGACAGGAATGAACTAGTGCCCACGGTACAAACGCACGCAACAACATGTGGAAACAGGCCACAACGGTCTTGTTTTCTAGCATTAGCGCAGATTGTCAATCTAAAGCTTGTTTCAGAGGCTAAATAGGTCTAGTGAAGAAAACTCTTCACTCCTTACAGTGGCTTCCCAACACTGACACTATTGTTTTACACATGCTTACATAACATTGCATGACTGTCAGGTCAACTGACTTGACACAGTTTTGGTGCACGTAACTGGCAAGCGTTTGAATGAATCAATAATCTAAACATTTCAGGCATAATAGTGAGATTAAGCCAGATGGCATATCAGTTGTAAAAAACAATAGCATAAACGTTGCTCAAAATAACACATAATGGGTTATTATAACCGTCTAAACGGTCTACTGCAGGTGTATCCCTTCAATTGAACGAATAGTGCATTCAAATTAATATAATATAAATTACTCATCCTTATGTCGATCCAAATCCATATGACTTTTTTAGTGTGAAGATGCCGAGTCTCATGCCAGGTTTGATGATGTCAGTGTTGCCGTTGGTTGCATGTCGATCGCAATGCTGTTTTGAAGTGTGAATTTACACTACAAAAATCATTTTCTGCATTAGTAATTAATCAAAGTAGTCTGGTTTTACAGAAAAAAATATTCAAGCATCTGTAAAACAAGATTGATATTTTTTCGAAAGATATTAAAACTTGAATTAAATATATTTTTCTTACCCCTTCCCTTACAAAAACAAAATATATATGGGAATATATACTGGAAAATATGATGCAATATATTGCATATATTTTTCAGTCAAGACAAAAAACTACACTACATTTTTAAATGTAATAGCTTTTTTGAAGCCCTCAAATTTATTACATTAATTTGTTTTTCTTTCATGAGTTAACACATGGGATCACATAAAATTGAACATATTTATACAATTTTTATTTATTTATTTATTTTGCATTGATACACATTTTTATATATGAAAATATGTGTAATGGTAAAGATTGTTTTCTGAAAACAATTATTAAAATGTTAGGATGTTTGGACAATTGGTCGTCTTGTTAAAGTAATGGCAAAATGGTGAGTGCATGAGATTTTACAAATGGATATATATAACAATATATATTTTCCTCATAATTGTCTACATATATAATACACACACACACATTATGAAGTGCATTATTGAACATAATATCACATATTTTTCAATATATGGAAAGTGGCAATTCCTTATGTATTATTCAATATATTGTAACATATTAACACAATATATTATTCTGTATGTTTTCAATACATATTCAATAATTTATACGGATTGTTCATATAAAGAATGTAGATTGTTTTAAGGATTTTAGTTTTGTTTTCTGACAAAGGGAGATCACCCAAAATGACAATTCCGTCATAATTTACTCATCTTCATTTTGTTCCAAACCCATAAGATATTTTTGAAACACAAACTAATATATTTGTATATATTTTAGTTTTTTTAATCCCTCCATTGAAAGTTCATTGCACCAAAACTTTAATGCTTCAAATAGAAGGCCTGACAAAAGTAATCCATAACAATCGAACGATTGAATCAGAAGTGCAAACATTCTTGTCTGACACAAGCACAAACCTCACTAGTTCTTGCATTTCAAGCAAGCATGTTTATGCTTCCATTTTTGATCTGCACTATGTATGTGTGTTCATGAATGTTTGATGTGAATAAAAGTCTAAATTAAATCTGTTTTGAATTAAATGCATCATACAGACATAATCATAGACACATTTTTTTGGTACATATT
This sequence comes from Gobio gobio, assembly GCF_949357685.1. NCBI lineage: Eukaryota > Metazoa > Chordata > Actinopteri > Cypriniformes > Gobionidae > Gobio > Gobio gobio. Next base: position 27,565,697 of record NC_137104.1, on the reverse strand, counting down.
GGATTTGTATGCTTTTCTTCTATGGAGCAGTGTGAACATTTCTCAAAACTTCCTTTTGTATTCACAGAAGACAAGACGTCATAGGGGCTTGGGATGACATGAGGACATGAGTAAATGATAGCAATTTTCATTTTTGTGTGAATCATTCCTTATTGTTCCTGCTTCTACACTGGCCTGAAGTGACTGTGGTTGGAGGACACAGAGGGACAGGAAGTGCAGGGTGAGAAGAGAGGAGCAGAGGGTTGGCTTAAAGGAGGAAAGGAGGCAGAGATGGAGAGACTTACTACTATGTGACATGATTTACAGACGGGGCTGCTAGGAGACATCTAGCCGCGCTCTCCCCTGCCACTATAATCGCAGTGCTGTGACCGGCTCCAAAGAGTCTACAAGGGCTGCACTACCCCTAACACACACACACCCAACTAAGGAATCCAGTGTCTGTCCAATTACAGGCTGCCGTTGTCAGACAGAGTCCCAAGGCTAGACACGAGAGTGTGGAGGAGAGAGCTAGAGAGAAAAGGAGGACCCGGGAACAATAGGAGCAGTGTGACGTGCGACGCCTTCCCATTGTTTTGGCCCTGGGTGTCCTGAGACCTACAAACACAAGTGTATTTGCACATAAGCTCACAGACACACAGTCACATATATTCATGGAATCTTACACACATGGGAACAGGATATTTTTCCCTCGCTTTAGTACCAATTAAAACGCATAAATAGATAAAAACGGGAACATGCAGAGGGGTCGTCATTCTAGCACTGTGGTGGTAACATGGTAGATCCTTGTAAAAAAAAAAAAAAAGTACACTTTATACTTTTTAATTGAAATTAAAACATTAAAAGATTTATAAGCATTATGATTTAACATGCTGGTAACATTTTAGAATAATGGTCCGTGATTAATAGGTAACTACACTCTCAGAAAAAAGGTACAAAAGCTGTCACTGGGGCGGTATTTCAAAAGGTACACCTTGAGTTGCATGTTAGTACCTCAAAGGTACACATTGGTACCAAAAATGTACATTTTAGTACCTAAATGGTACATATTATAACCTTTCGAAAGGGTACTGTCCTAGTGACAGCTTTTGTACCTTTTTTTTTTTATAAGAGTGTAGGAAGTAATGCAGGACAAATGAGTAGTTCTACATTAACTCTTCAGCTACTATTATTCACTAATATTAAATAACACGTTTAACTAATCAGTAAGAAATAGCAAATTTAGGGCTGAGATAGTTCCTTATTAGGTCATCAGTAATTACTGAATGAGATTAGCTATTAACTAACTATGAACAATTACAAACTAATAACATTCACATGTCTGAGATGTGAGCAATTGTCTTCTTTAACTCTGAACATGGTCATAAAGTGCATCACTAATTACTCAATTTTAAAGTAAAAACTCTAAACCTTACCCTAATGGTCCTGATCAGTAATAGTTCCTGCAGAGTGACTATAGATAACACTTGAGTACTCTTCAAGATCTACTAGGGATCTGGAACATTATTTTAAATGGAATAAAAAAAAAAATGTTAGTGTTAATGAGGAACCTTTTCTTTTGTACTGCATTACCTGGATAGTTACGTTTCAATGATGGACCATTATTCTAAAGTGTTAGCAACATATTTTAAAGATACCTTTTCATTTGACATTACAGTGACATTTAAAATTGACATTTTGTTTATTTATTGCAGTTTTTTAAATATAATTTTAATGATTTGAAGGACACTACAAGTGCAGATTCAATAGAATTAAGCACATTTATTTTTCACATGTGGGGGGCTGGTTCCCCGATACTAGTACTTTGATATACTGTAGTATGGTACTAAATGACTGCCATGGCATTTACATGGTTTTCCAACAATGCCATAATGCCACCAAAACTATATTATTACCATAGTACCCTGCTCAAAAAACATGGTATTAATGGCACAAAAAAGTATTACCATAACACAGAAGGAAACAAGCAAGGTAAGTGAATATCACAGTTCTTTACTGAAGCAGAGACCGGGGAAGAAGCGGGAGTTGAGCAATGGTGAGTATAGGATGGTTCATAGAAGACTTATCTGATGGATAATGGAGTTAATTGTATTTGCAGACGGAGATCATGAACTGGAAACTAGAGAACCAGACCTAGGAGGATGGTGGTGGCAGACTGATGACTGAAGAGGACATATAACCGGTACTGTAAGTAGCTCAGGTGAGGAACACCTAAGATGGGTAGTCGGTAGTATATGGTAGATAGGTCGAGAACAGACACTTGTGAGGTGGAAGTTTGACTGCTCATATAGAGGGTGTAATAACAAGGATGATTGCTGGCCGGTGCTGATGATGGTGGAGTTTGTGCACGTGGAGAGCAGGGAGAATCCTAATTGTAGAATCTTAATTGAATTGTTGTGCTAATGAGTGATGGACTGATGCATGGAGATGTGACAGTACTTCCCCCTCCCGGAAGGCGTGACCTTGCACAAAATCTAGCCAGGGTGTGAGGGCAGGCATCCTGGAGGCTCAGGGGGCTCAGGGTCTTGAGTGGGCTCAAGGGCTGGAGCAGGCTTGTGGGCTGGAGTGGGCTCAGGGACTGGAGCCATCACTGGACTCTGGTCAGGGGCTGGAGCCATCACTAGAATCTGGTCAGGGACTGGGGCCATCACTAGACTCTGGTCAGGGACTGGAGTCATCACTGGACTCTGGTTGGGGGCTGGAGCCATCACTGGACTCTGGTCAGGAACTGGAGTCATCACTGGACTCTGGCCAGGGGCTGGAGCCATCACTGGACTCTGGTCAGGGGCTGGAGCCATCACTGGACTTTGGTTGGGGGCTGGAGCCATCACTGGATTCTGGTCAGGGGCTGGAGCCATCACTAGACTCTGGACAGGGGCTGGAGCCATCACTGGACTTTGGTTGGGGGCTGGAGCCATCACTGGACTCTGGTCAGGGGCTGGAGCCATCACTGGACTCTGGTCAGGGGCTGGAGCCATCACTGGACTTTGGTTGGGGGCTGGAGCCATCACTGGACTCTGGTCAGGGGCTGGAGCCATCACTGGACTTTGGTTGGGGGCTGGAGCCATCACTGGACTCTGGTCAGGGGCTGGAGCCATCACTAGACTTTGGTTGTGGGCTGAAGCCATCACTAGACTCTTGTTAGAGGCTGGAGCCATCACTAGACTCTAGTCAGGGGCTGGAGCCATCACTAGAATCTGGTCAGGGACTGGAGCCATCACTAGACTCTGGTCAGGGACTGGAGCCATCACTGGACTCTGGTTGGGGGCTGGAGCCATCATTAGACTTTGGCCAGGGACTGGAGTCATCACTGGACTCTGGTCAGGGGCTGGAGCCATCACTGGACTCTGGTCAGGGGCTGGAGCCATCACTAGACTCTGGTCAGGAACTGGAGTCATCACTGGACTCTGGCCAGGGGCTGGAGCCATCACTGGACTCTGGTCGAGGGCTGGAGCCATCACTAGACTCTGGTCAGGGGCTGGAGCCATCACTGGACTCTGGTCAGGGGCTGGAGCCATCACTGGACTCTGGCCAGGGGCTGGAGCCATCACTGGACTCTGGTCGAGGGCTGGAGCCATCACTAGACTCTGGTCAGGGGCTGGAGCCATCACTGGACTCTGGTCAGGGGCTGGAGCCATCACTGGACTTTGGTTGGGGGCTGGAGCCATCACTGGACTCTGGTCAGGGGCTGGAGCCATCACTGGACTTTGGTTGGGGGCTGGAGCCATCACTGGACTCTGGTCAGGGGCTGGAGCCATCACTAGACTTTGGTTGTGGGCTGAAGCCATCACTAGACTCTTGTTAGAGGCTGGAACCATCACTAGACTCTAGTCAGGGGCTGGAGCCATCACTAGACTCTGGTCAGGGGCTGGAGCCATCACTAGACTCTGGTCAGAGGCTGGAGCCATCACTGGACTCTGGTCAGGGGCTGGAGCCATCACTAGACTTTGGTTGGGGGCTGGAGCCATCGCTGGACTCTGGTCAGGGGCTGGAGCCATAACTAGACTTTGGTTGTGGGCTGGAGCCATCACTAGACTCTGGTTAGGGGCTGGAGCCATCACTAGACTCTAGTCAGGGGCTGGAGCCATCACCGTAATTAATTGATATTAATGTGTATGTCTAAAATGCTTTGGCAGAAGTCACACATTCACACAGTCTAAATTAGGTTGCACCTTCTGCAGATAATTTGCTTTAAACTGAAAATTCAGTGATCATCTACCCAACCTCATGTCACTCAAAAGTTGTGAAACAAAATATCAAAGTATCAAAGCGTGTCTTATCCATACAACGAAAATGCATGGCGATCACTGGCTGTTAAGTTGATATAAATAACAAAATAATTATTACATCACTGTTTTAAAAAATATTTTTTACTGAGGTGAAAACAGGCTTTCATACATGAGCCAAGAGTTGTATTGGTGCTCCCTCAAAAAAACAACAACAAAATACATCCTATGTCCAAAAACCCATGTAAATACAATGGTACCAAGTCCAAAAAGACTTACCACTGGGTCACACAAACCCTCTACTGCACATGCACAGCATGTCAGTATGGCCAGTGCTCTCTTTACAGACTGCAGATGTAGGACATGCTGGCACCGAAGGTGGGTTTGATCTTGACTGGCGATTCATAAGGTCACACTGCACTCTAAGGCCCAGATCTACTGTCACTCTACATTACTGTTTCTTCTCCTGCAGGTTCTGCGTGTAAGTTCTGAAATAAGCACTGCTTGCATGAGCTCACCACACATAGCCCACCCTCCATCTCCCTCTGCTTCCCTCTCAATGTGTTTGTGGTAATGACTTACACATGTCTCCATTAAGACTCTTGGCACTTGGCATGAGTCTTTCCCACTGGCGTTAATTGATACAGCTCTCCGTGCCTTTGTGTAGAGGAGAGGGTCCAGAGACCACAAGGACTTAACTTGCCATATTTTTGCAAATGCACTTTGCAAATAAGAGTAGCAACTGTGGTACAGAAACACAGTCGTATAAATGAAACATCTAAATATAAAGGTTATATCTCATCTGTATGAAGTGTTCGTGTGAATTCAAGTTGAAGTTCAACTTGAAATTCACACGACCACTTGTGAACTAGTAAGTCTCTTCAAGGAAGAGCAGAACACTTGCTAGACTTGCTCTTCATCTGTTTAAGTGTGCTAGAGCACTCTTTAAAGACTCTAAGGATCTAATAATTGCGGTTCTGATTGGTGATGCTGATCAAAAGAATTAGAGTCAATCCGAAGCTGAATATTTTGTGAGTGGACCATGATGTCCTGACCTCTGAGGAGACTTCTGGTGCATGCCGGCAAACACACTCTTGGGTAAATGTGACAGAGTTTATTTTAGACCACACATACATACGCATATGTGTGCACTTTCATTTCCGCGGGCCCTTTGTGAGGGCTGCTGCGGAGCCAATGGAAATGAGGTGCCCAGCTGTGTGCCAGCCGTGGCCCCCAGCTACACACAATGACCCTTGTGTGTCTGTGGAGGAACGGTTCCCGTAGCCAGCCAATGTGAGTTCACATTTTGTGCATAATGTAACTTACTACACGGCTCTTTGGAATATTTCATGATGGCTGGCTGATCACAATATTCTGCAGTCAAATATTTTTCTACAATAACACTAAACTAACTGACCAATGTCCCATTTACCCCAATTTACATTTGCTTTCCATTAACAGCTGTGCTAGATTCAGTTCTAATTTTACTCCATGTTCTCGTTCTTCTCACATAATTAGATTAGAGATGAGAGTTTATTGTCAATCCAACCTGGAAATAAATGTTGTTTTTCTAGGTGTGCAGTGCTGTTTACAAAAATGACAACATAGAATGGATACAAGTACTTTACATTATGTATATTATGTTCTAAACAATATACCAGAAGTTAAAGGGTTAGTTCACCCAAAAATGAAAATTCTGTCATTAATTACTTACCCTCATGTCGTTGGACACCCGCAAGACCTCCGTTCATCTTCGGAACAGAAATTAAGATATTTTAGTTGAAATCTGATGGCTCTGAAAGGCCTCCATTGGCACAATGGCACGGTTCACTCTCAAGACCCTTAAAAGGTACTAAAGACGTCGTTACAAAGTCCATCTCACTACAGTGGTTCTAAAATAACTTTATGAATCGGCGATAATAGTTTTTGTGCGCAAAAAAACCCTAAATAACGACTTATATAGTGATGACGATTTCAAAACAAGGCATCATGAAGCTTCGAAGCGTTATGAATCATAGCCGATTCATGATTCGGATCGCGTGTCAAACCGCCAAACTGCTGAAATTTGGCGATTCAAACCGCTGAATCGACTCGCTGATTCATAACGCTTCGAAGCTTCATGATGCCTTGTTTTGAAATCGTCATCACTATGTAAGTCGTTATTTAGGGTTTTTTTTGCGCATAAAAACTATTATCGCCGATTCATAAAGTTATTTTAGAACCACTGTAGTGAGATGGACTTTGTAACGACGTCTTTAGTACCTTTTAAGGGTCTTGAGAGTGAACCGTGCCATTGTGCCAATGGAGGCCTTTCAGAGCCATCAGATTTCAACTAAAATATCTTAATTTCTGTTCCGAAGATGAACGGAGGTCTTACGGGTGTCGAACGACATGAGGGTAAGTAATTAATGACAGAATTTAGATTTTTGGGTGAACTAACCCTTTAAGTATCGCAAAAAATGAAGTACCAAAAGACAGTGAGTTTTGGGGGTCAGGGAAATAATAATAATAAGTGATAGAGGAAGTATAGTGGCAGGTGATTTTTGCAGTGGTAGCAGCAGTACAGTAAGAATATGTGAGATATTAAAGTGCAGGTAACAATTATTGGGTAACACTTTACAATAAGGTTGTATTAGTTAACATTAGTTAATGCTTTAGTTAAAGGGTTAGTTCACCCAAAAATGAAAATTAGACCATGATTTACTCACCCTCAAGTCATCTCTACTTTGAAAGTAGATTCTCTACTTTCAGAAGAATAAAACCGGAGTTATATTAAATAATGGCAGTGAATGGTTGTGTCGTTTTTGAAGTTTATTGACTAAAATAACTAGCTTCCGATGGTCAGCGGTACGCGAGTCGTCTTGCGCTAAAATAGTAACCCTTGACCCTTGAACCCTTGACCGATGCGTATTGATAAACTCGGAAGCGCAGAAGATAGAGAAAAACAAAACACCGGTCATGAATTAGAAGTCTGAAACGAGAATTTTTAAAGAGAAATGGCGACACCTCTGTTCAGCATTAGCTAACAGCTAAAACAGTAAACAGTTAATCTTTGTTAACCTTAACTCACATATAATAATGCATATTAATGCATCTATTCACATTAACAGCGCAATTAGTTAATGCATTAGTTAACAACACCTCTGTTCAGCATTAGTTAATCTTAATCACACATATATTAATGTTGCAACCTGGTCTCACAGAATTCTGTGAAATGAACACGGGCCCCTTAACTCAAAATCCGTGGCAGTTTCACGGAATCGCCAAAAATTCTGTGATGGGTCCATGGAAGTGATTCCTATGTAAGTCAATGACAGTATACAGACGCGTTGGGCTTGGTTATCATCATGAAACAATGATTTTGCCATTATGACATGGAGTGTGATTCTAGATTTAATCAGCCAGCATTATTTTATTTACAATTATTTTCATTTTTTTTTTATTTACGGTATTTAGACACGTTTTGAACATGTAACCCAATCCCTTCCCTAAACCTACCCATTTGTGTATTATAAAAAACAGGATATAACAGGCAGATACGACTGCAGGCACAATTTATTCAAAAAGTACAAATATTCCAAGTGTTCCGAGGCCAAACGATTGATTTGTGTGAAGAAAATAACCAAAAGCGATCAGCAGCGTCGAGTCCATCCGCTAAAGATCATAAACACATTTCAAATTTTACCGCCGGAAGAAACGTTACGTCAGCTTTGACAGCATTGGCTGTCGTATATCTCGTGACCAATTGCATCATTACGTCAACTTTGATTGTAAAATGCCATTGGCTCTCGTGTGCCTCGTGACCGATCGCATCATGCTAAAGAGTTGTGTGTATTATTTGAATGAGATATGAATGAGTGTGTTCACGGAGCGGCGGGATCATCATTTTAGCGATTAAAACATTAATACAAACTCTGTTCTTCAAATGAAGACATCGTGTGACTTCAGAAGACTTGGAATGCAACATACTTTTAAACTTTTTTTGGTCAGTTTTTGCAATAAATACCTGTAATTTGCCTGTTATGTGTTTTATATTGTTGAGAGTGGGTAGGTTTAGCGTAGGAGTGGAGTTAGTTGCTCCAAAATATAAAAGTAGCCTATAAATATTCATAAAATCATGTCTACTTTTTACTGTCATTGACTTGCATAGGAATCACTTCCGTGGACCCATCACAGAATTTTTGGCGATTCCGTGAAACTGGCATGGATTTTGGCATTGTTCATTTTACGGAATTCTGTGAGATCAGGTTGCATCTATTCACGTTAACAGTGCATTAGGTAATGCATTAGTTATCATGAACTAACCATGAACAATGCCTGTAGCTTTACTGTTTTTGTAAGGTTATCTTACAGTACATATTTACATTAGTTTACGTATCAGTTGACACACATTAAGGATGAACATTTCTAACTCACCATCTTACTCTAAAGGTAAAAATGCTGTTGTGTACCTTTTCTTCATTATTAAACAAAGTATGCATCAATGGTTTTTGAGAACCTTATTATCAAGTGCACACTATTTCAACATTAACTGATGTGTTAAAGGGTTAGTTCACCCAAAAATGAAAATTCTGTCATTAATTACTTACCCTCATGTCGTTCGACACCCGTAAGACCTCCGTTCATCTTCGGAACACAAATTAAGATATTTTAGTTGAAATCTGATGGCTCTGAAAGGCCTCGAGTAATGACGATTTCAAAACACAGTCTCATGAAGCTTCGAAGCGTTATGAATCAGTGAGTCGAATCATGATTCGGATCGCGTGTAAAACCGCCAAACTGCTGAAATTTGGCGATCCAAACTGCTGACTCGGCTCACTGATTCATAACGCTTCGAAGCTTCATGAGGCCGTGTTTTGAAATCGTCATCACTATATAAGTCGTTATTTAGGGTTTTTTTGCGCACAAAAACTATTCTCGCCGATTCATACATTTATTTTAGAACCACTGTAGTGAGATGGACTTTGTAACGACGTCTTTAGTACCTTTTAAGGGTCTTGAGAGTGAACCGTGCCATTGTGCCAATGGAGGCCTTGCAGAGCCATTAGATTTCAACTAAAATATCTTAATTTGTGTTCCGAAGATGAACGGAGGTCTTACGGGTGTCGAACGACATGAGGGTAAGTAATTAATGACAGAATTTTCATTTTTGGGTGAACTAACCCTTTAACATTTGTAGGTTCATTACAAAGCAGTAAACAATAAAAAATGCTTTCTTAATGGCATGTCATGTTAATAAAGAGTCAACAAATGTTAGTAACACATCAGTTAATGTTGAAATTGTGTACACTTTACAATAAGGTTCTCAAAAACCATTAAAGGTCCCGTTTTTCGTGTTTTTTTGAAGCTTTGATTGTGTTTACAGTGTGCAATATAACATGTGTTCATGTTTCGCGTGTAAAAAAACAGTATTTTTCACACAATTTACTTATCTGTATACTGCTCTTTTCACTGTCCTCAAAACGGCTTGAAAGATTTCCCTGTTCTATGAAGTCCCTCCTTCAGAAACACGTAACGAGTTCTGATTGTGCCAGCGGTTCCCGTGTTGTGATTCGACAGCAGCTTAGGGCACGCAGAGCGCACGTTACCGGAAAGGTCACGCCTCTTACCAAAACGGGGATGCATGTGCTCAATGATCTCTAAGTACAACAGTTTTTCCCTGGGAAAGCCAAACAAAGGTGACTTGACTCCGGGATGAAAATAACAGCGTCCTGACGACATGGCGACAAACGATACTCGGTTACTTAACGTAACCTCGGTTCTCTCTAGAAGAGGGAACGAGTATTGCGTAAGTTCCTTAGGCTACGGGAAAGTATTCTTTCTTCGAGATTTCTGAAAAACCCAAAATTATCCTTAATTTTGTAACATTGTCAACGCAGTGCGGCAGCCTGGCAGACCATAGCAGGCTAATCCAGCGTGCTATTGGCTGCTCTGCTGGCAACTGCAGCAGCCTATCGGTGAGCCCGCGTGACGTGGCGACCAATGAGGGCGCTTCGCGCCCACCTGGCCTCATTTGCCTACAGGTGGGGCGTGGCCACGTGTATATAAGCAGGGCTCACGGGCTGCATATTCGGTTTTCGTAGTTCTGAAGCGCAAAAGCCCGCGGTGCGCACGGCAAGGAACACAATACTCGTTCCCTCTTCTAGAGAGAACCGAGGTTACGTTAAGTAACCGAGTATCGTTCTCTTACGAGAGGTTCTCTCGTATTGCGTAAGTTCCTTACGCTACGGGAACATATTGTCAACGCCGTGCGCGCCTCACGTACAGCATATGTATCCCAGGGAACCGGGGACCATAACACTGCTCGGGCAGGGTGGCCGGTAAGGAAAACGGGCCACCACATATACAGACACTTCATTCGAACTGACGGGTGGTTTATGACGGGTGGTTACAACACCCTGTCCCCTGAATGAGGGAACGGCACCTGCCGGTCTCCTTCAAATTCACCACACCTTGTCTCATGAATGAGGGAACGGCAACGCCGGTCGCCTTCAAATTCACAATATCTTGTTATATGAGTGAGGTAACGGCACCGCCGGTCACCTTCAAACTCACAACAGCTCGTCTCGTAAATGAGGGAACGGCACCGCCGGTCTCCTTCAAATTCACCTGAGCCTAGTACCGAACTTACTACCAGTATGTGAGCTATGTCTGCGCAGAATCACTGGGCAGAACCAACAGCCCTATTGAACTGATAACACTTTCGCCTGTAAGGCAGGAACTTCCAGATTGTAAAATCTCACGAACGTAGACGGGGAGGCCCAGCCTGCCGCCATACAGATATCGTGGATGGAAATCCCTCTGGCCCAAGCCCACAAAGAGGCCATGCCTCTAGTGGAGTGTGCTCTGACACCTAGCGGGCACTGCAGGTGTTTGGAAGCGTATGCAGTTGCAATCGCGTCCACTATCCACCTGGACAGGGTCTGTTTCGAGGAGGCGAGACCTCTAGTGCGCCCACCAAACGAAACAAATAGCTGCTCAGAACGCCTGAAGGCGGCGGAGCGTGTGACATAAACCCTCAATGCCCTGACAGGGCAGAGGATATTGCCACCGTCCCCCTCGTCGGATGCTGGCAGAGCCGAGAGGGAGATAATCTGCGCCCTGAAGGGAGTGCCGATCGCTTTGGGGACATAACCATGCCACGGTCTGAGAATGACCTTAGAGTCATTAGGACCGAAATCCATACACGTCGGGCTCACTGAGAGCGCGTGTAGATCCCCCACGCGTTTCACTGAAGCCAGAGCTATCAGGAACGCGGTTTTTAGCGAAAGGAACCTTGGTTCCACAGTCTCGAGCGGTTCAAAAGGATGAGCCTTCAGGGCCTCTAGGACCAAGGCCAGATCCCATATAGGAACCGATGGGGGCCGCGGGGATTCATCCGTCTGGCTCCTCTGAGGAAACGGATGATGAGCTCGTTCCTTCCTAGCGTGCTACCTAGCGTCGTCTGAGCGAACGCTGCTATAGCCGCCACATACACTTTGAGCGTGGAAGGGGACCTGCCCAGTTCCAAAAGCTCTTGGAAGAACGAGAGCACCCGCTGGACCCCACATTGCTGTGGGTCCAATCCCTTGGAAACACACCACTCAGTGAACACCGACCACTTAGAACTATATAACCGCCTCGTCGAGGGGGCTCTAGAGTGTGAAATCGTGTTCATAACCCCTTTGGGCAGGTCAACGGGTATCCGTTGGTCACCCATACATGCAGAGACCATCGCTCTGGATGGGGATGCCAAACTGACCCTCCTGCTTGAGAGAGAAGGTCTGCTCTCAGCGGAACTGGCCAGGGGGGTGAGTGCGACAGCTTCACCAGCTCTGGGTACCAAATCTGGTTCTCCCAGCGCGGCGCTACAAGGAGCACCGGGCGGCGCGTCTCCCTGATTTTCGCTATGACCTGGGGCAATAGGGAAATCGGCGGGAAAGCATACAGCGGGAGGCTGGGCCAAGGTTGGGACAGCGCATCCTCGCTTTTGGACAGAAACGTCGGGCAGCGGGCTTTCTCTTTTTTTGCAAAGAGGTCGAGCTCCGCTCTGCCGAATAGGCGCCATACCAGCTGGACTGTCTGAGGGTGCAGGGACCATTCGCCTGGGAGAATGCGGCCCCTGGACAGCTTGTCCGGGCCCACATTGAGGTGGCCCGTTACGTGCGCAGCTCTCAGCGAGCGCAGCGAGCTGTGTGCCCACACGAGCAGGCGTTCTGTCAGATTGCCCAGACATCTGGACCTGACACCGCCCTGCCGGTTCACATAGGACACCACCGTGGTATTGTCCGACCGGACCAACACGTGGTGTCCTCGTATAAGCGGGAGAAACTGCTTGAGCGCGTTCTCTACCGCTATCATCTCCAAACAGTTTACGTGTAGGAGTTTTTCTCCTCTCGACCAGAGGCCCGAGGCCGATCTGCCCTCGAAAACGGCGCCCCAACCCGAGGTGGAGGCGTCGTTCGAGATGACCTTGCGTTGTGAGATGGCTCCCATTGTCACTCCCTGCTGGTACCAGTCGGCTACTAACCAGGGCTCTAGGGCTGAAACGCAGCCCTGAGTCACTCTGATCCTGAAGCCTCCGGACGCCCAGGCTCTGTGAGGCACTCGGGCGTTTAACCAGCATTGCAGCGGGCGCATGCGCATTAAGCCCAGCTGGAGCACAGCTGCAGCTGAGGCCATACGTCCCAGCATCCTCTGAAAAAGCTTGAGAGGTGCGATTTTGCCCGGCCGGAAGTACGCAGCCATGCGCCGAACTTGGCGCGCGCGTTGGGGTGACAGGCGGGCTGACATTGCCACAGTGTCCAGATTCAAACCCAGAAATGATTTTGATTGCGTGGGCACTAATGAGCTCTTGGTCCAATTGACCGTGAGCCCCAGGCTGTCCAGATGGCTGAGCAGCATTGCCCTGTGGGCGAGGAGCTCGGCCTCTGACTGCGCCAGGATGAGCCAATCGTCCAGATAGTTCAATACTCGCATCCCTCGATTTCTCAGGGGAGCGAGGGCCACGTCCATGCACTTCGTAAATGTACGGGGTGCTAGCGACAGGCCGAACGGAAGGACGGTGTATTGATAAGCCTGGCCGTCGAAGGCGAATCGTAAGAATGGCCTGTGACGCGGCGTTATCTTGATTTGAAAGTATGCATCTTCAAATCTAGGGAGATTAGCCAGTCTCTCGGGCGAATATGCGCGAGGATCTGCTTGGTCGTGAGCATCTTGAACGATGTTCTCATAAGAGCTTTGTTCAGACGCCTCAGATCCAGAATCGGTCTGAGCGACCCATCCCTTTTTGGTACGAGAAAATACCGGCTGTAAAAGCCTGACTCACTCATAGAATGGGGAACCGGTTCTATAGCCCCTTTGCACAGCAGCGTGGCTATCTCCGCTCGAAGTCGATGTGCTACTTCCTCGCTCACTCTCGTCTCTGTACGCGCACAGAAGCGCGGAGGGCGGCGAGCGAACTGCACAGTGTAGCCGTGCTTCACTGTTTTCAGCACCCATTCTGATACACCTGGAATGGCTTCCCACGCTCTCGCGTGTGCCACACGGGATAGAACGGCCTCCAGGCTCGAAACGCCGCGCTTCGCGGGTTTGAAGGCCTGTATAGGAGGGGCGGGCGCAGTGCGCGCGCTCTCTGTGCTGTGGGCCAGCCGATCTCTCGCGATGGCTGGCCGCCTTACACACTGTATCTCTGCCGCTTCGAGCGGGGAGTGGCTTGTGTGTGGCCCTACACTCATCGCTCCGGCCACCCTGGGCGGAGAACAAATGGTGTGTGGCGCGGCGCGTAGCGCCTGAGGCATAATGTTCGCGAAAATGTGTGAACGCGTTTGAGCGGGCACAACTCTTACGCGTGGAACATGACCGGTTAAGAGTGGCTGTGTGACAGGGCGTGTGGTGGTTAGGCGTGGACGCAAACAAGCGGACACGTGACCTAACTCTAGCACTCGAGCGGCCGGTGGCCGCTTTATGTGAGTGAGAGACACGGGATTTGTGGTGCTTGGGTGCAGGGGTGAACACAAAAGTGGGCACGTTTTCTGCATTTGAAAACACATACGGCGTGAGCCGTGCAACCAGAAATAAAGCAACTTCGTGATTTCTCTGGTTCGTCGTAAAAACGGCGGTTGTAGACAGGCGAGAGGGCAGTTTTGCCGGCTCGTTGGCTGCGTGAGAGCCATCTGCAGCAGCCACAGGAGTGGGGGCTGACAGGAAAACAGAGTTTTGACGATGGTCCGGCCACGGCGGGACTTAACCGTCGCTTCCCCCCTCTGCTAGGAGGACTTTGGAGGGGCTTCAGTTGGAAACAGGCGAGAGGGCGAGTTCGCCAGCTCGTAGGCTGCGTGGAAAACATCTGCAGTAGCCACAGGAGTGGGGACTGACAGGAAAACAGAGTTTTAACGGTGGTCCGGCCGCAGCGGGACTTAACCGTCTTTTCTCTCCTTATGTATAGACGCCCAAAAATACTTGAGCACCACGTGGTGCGAGTTAGCTTTCTGTATGTAAGAAAAGCTGGCCGCGAGCCCAGGGAAGCGGACAGTAAAACATTTTTATCTGCCACGAGAGCTGGGCTCGAACTCGGGTCTCCGGCGTTTCAGCCGCTGATTTTGCCACTGTGCTACCGGGAGGGACACATTAGTGTTCAGTTAGCGCAAGCATACGGCAGTACGTCCTCGTGCTTGTTGGCAGTCGTGCGTGCATAAAAGACAGGCTCGTTACTGCAATAGTAATATTTCCAGCCGCCTGAACTGGAGAGGGGGCTGAGAAATGCTAGAAAATGGCGGTTCATCCGGCCACAGCGGGACGAAAACACCCTCTGTTAATTTCCCGGTGAGTGCGGCGCGCGCGCGCGCTGAACGTGCTCGTGACCGTGCGCACTCTCAGTCCTTGTGAACGGCGCAATCTGCGCGGTCCAACAGGGGGAAGTGCGGGTTCGTTGGAGAGCATATGTCAGCGTCATGTCTCATGACGGCGTTTGTTTGCTGGCGTGCTTGTCTTAACAGGCTCGTGTACAGCAATATGAACAATTCCAGTCGCCTGAACTCATGAGGGGACTGAGAAATGTGCGCGAGGGTGGAACAGCTCTCTTGTAACGTAAAGAGAGCTGCAGGACCATCCGTTTCTGCCATCCCTTGTATGTAAGCATGAACAGAGAGGGGGAGGAGGCTCGCTTCGTGACCGTTCATTTCTACCATCCCTTGCAAGCGGCGCGGTGGCGCGGCTTGAACAGAGGGGGAGGAGGCTCGCTCCGAGACCGTTCATTCCTACCATCCCTAGTAAGCGGCGCGGTGGCACGGCTTGAATAGAGGGGGAGGAGGCTCGCTCCGAGACCGTTCATTCCTACCATCCCTTGTAAGGGGCGCGGCTTGAACAGAGGGGGAGGAGGCTCGCTCCGAGACCGTTCACTTCAACCATCCCTCGTAAGTGGCGCGGTGGCGCGGCTTGAACAGAGGGGGGAACAGCGGAGTGATGTCGTCATAAAACTGCTCGAGTCGAGCCCGCAGGGTCGACATAGAGAGTTCCTCGCACTCGGGGCATTCGCCAGCGAGGAGTGCGGCGGCGGCGTGGTCACGGCCCAGACAGAGAGCGCAGACACATGGCGGTCTCTGGTGCTGAGCTGCACGTGGCACGAGCCGCAGGTGGAACGAGGCGTTTTGATAAAAACGCTCGTGCTCTTTTATGAAACGTGTGACGCAACTGCGAGAACACGTGCAATGAAAGGATATAATGCTGCCGGATAGCAGAGCAGGCACGGATGGCTGAAGGGGCGTGATGCTGCCGGCTTCTTCAGGCGCTGTCCTCTGCTTGCTCGTCTGCACGATCACGGCGGCGGGTTCCAGATCCAGCGATGCGAAGGGCTTCGCTGAAGAAAAGAAAATCGAATATGCTGCCCGTGAGCCCTGCTTATATACACGTGGCCACGCCCCACCTGTAGGCAAATGAGGCCAGGTGGGCGCGAAGCGCCCTCATTGGTCGCCACGTCACGCGGGCTCACCGATAGGCTGCTGCAGTTGCCAGCAGAGCAGCCAATAGCACGCTGGATTAGCCTGCTATGGTCTGCCAGGCTGCCGCACTGCGTTGACAATGTTACAAAATTAAGGATAATTTTGGGTTTTTCAGAAATCTCGAAGAAAGAATACTTTCCCGTAGCGTAAGGAACTTATGCAATACGAGAGAACCTCTCGTAAGAGAACAAACTATACAAACGCAACCGAATGCAACACTTCCTCTTATCCACGCGGGAGCAACAAGACCACGCCCCCTTTTTCGCGTACTCTTGTGGGCGGAGGTTAGTCGACAAACTGCTCTACTGACGTAATTAAAGCAGGATGTACGGAGATGTAGTCCAAACCGGCCGTTCGCTGTAGGCTTTGAAAGGGAACTTCTGTTAAATAAAATATCTCGCTTGGCATTGAACTTTGAGCTTTATAATTTTACAGGTATTATATATGCTCTAACAGCAACATTACACACTAACTAAAGTTTGAAAAATGGGATCACGAAGAACAGGACCTTTAATACATGCTTTATTAATGGTAAGTCATGTTAATACAAGTCTACAAATGTTGGTAACACATTAGTTAGTGTTGAAATAGTGTACACTTTACAATAAGGTTTACACATTTCATTAATACATGCTTTGTTAATGGTAAGTCATGTTAATAAAAGTCTACAAATGTTAGTATCACATCAGGTAATGTTGAAATAGTGTACATTTTACAATAAGGGTCACAAAATCCATTAATAAATGCTTTGTTGAATGTACCTATCAGCCTATCCGTTGATGTTCAGATGGTTTCCACTTTAGAATTATGTTTACCAACTTATTAAACTTATTAAATAATGTTGATAAGGTACACAACAGCATTTTTACCAGCAATGAGATGGTGAGTTAGAAATGTTCATCCTTAGTGTGTATCAACTGCTACGCGAACTAGCATAAACGTAAACTAAATATGTAAGATAACCTCACAAAAACAGTAAAGCTACAGGCACTGTTCATGGTTAGTTCATGTTAACTAATGCATTAACTCATGTTAACTAATTCAACCTAGTGATATAACAGTGTAGTATGAAGAAATTTGAATAAAGCATTATACAGATATTGATAATAATCTAATTTGAACTAATTTGAACAATGTTTCAAGTATACTTATTTATTTATTTAATATCAATGTAGTCTGTGGTATAATGTACAGTCAGCTAGTCAAAAATAAATAATAAAAATGTAACCCCTTCAAAGTTGATGTTTATTTTACAATAATGACTGACTGCAACCTACAAAAAAATCTATAAAATTGAGGGACAACACAGCACAGACATGTAATTTTAACCATCACATCTACAGCAACATTACAAACATGTACATTGAGACTCAATCCTGCACACTGTAATTATTACTTTTTCGCTCAGTTTTTCTCCAAAACGTCCAACTCCCATGCGTGTGTGTCTGTGTGCACTGATGTCCAGTCTCCCGCTGATGCAGCATGTGATGATTGCCGTGCGCGGACCACCCGCGGTCCCACACAGCGCGAGACACACGGCACTCATCTCGCGGAATCTAGCACAAGGCCTCCGCTGCTACCACTGCCTCGGCCGCTGACTCGTTTTACGCTAAATTAACCAACATAAATTGGCCGAACAGAGCAAAAAATGGTTTAATGGCTAGGGGTGTCTGCTGGAAAACAGTAAGAGAAAGTTTCAGAGAGGAAAACAAGACCAAACCAGAACGAAAGATCGCTCGTAAAGTTAAAACCAAAGCCAGACGGAACTGAATGCTCGGGGTTTCAGATATTCCCTTTGAACAGAGAAATTCTTTCATAACTAGAGACTTTTTTGGACTATTTTTGGGGCCTGAGAGCATTGCAGGCAAGAAATAAAGCCACATGCACGAGAATAGAAGGAAATTGTAAAGACAAAAAAAGAGTTTAACTTGTGGCAAATAGTTAGTTGGAGGAGTGGGCAGCTACAATGAAAGATATTGGAGTATCGTCACCAACCCCATGTTAGAGGAGTTTATAGAAAGTCTTAGGGGCTGGCAAGTTGTGTGTTTTGTGTTGTCAGACTACTTTTGAGTAATTCAGAATGCAGGAGAAGGATTGTATTATGCTGCACCTGATTCCTCTCTGAGAGTACTTTTCTGTTCAGCAAATCTTACCTAACCTTCCATGTCTCCGGGACATCATGTTTGTCACTTGTTTAGCCACTAAGGAGCCAAACTAAACTGGCAATACTGCCTTTCATGAAACCTTCCTCTGATTAAGTTCACCCAAAGAAATTAAAAGGCTGTCATCAATTACTAACCCGTTGTTCTAAACCCATAAGACTTTCGTTCATCTTCGAAACACAAATGAAGATAATGAAATCTGAGATTCCTTTGCCTCCATTGAAAATCCATTACACCAAAAATCTGACTCTTCAAAAAGTTTTTAAATAGATTGTACAAGAAATGCACTGTTATTTTAAGATTTTCACCATTTAAGATTTTTTGACATTTGGAAGCAAAATCTGGATCTGATTTAGAAAGAATACTGGAATTGAAATGACATTTGTCTACCGATGCTGACAGAATACTCTACTAAAATATTCTGACAGTGCATTCATGTAATACATATGAATGACTTTCTATGAGCTGGTTTAGTGAATCAAAAACATACAGTGCAACCAGTGAAGTCGGATTCCTGAATAAATCGCTCAAATGAGTTGGTTCCTTTCAGTGAATCAAATACAGCCCAACTAACCAACACACTGGCAGTTAGTAACTATTTTACGTTTGACTAATTGGTAGATCATTTGTATGAATTTGTTAAATCTCATTTCATATGTTTTCATGCAATCTGCTTATATCCACTGCCATTTAGGTTTAGGGGTGGAACTTCATGATTGTTTTTATTATTATTATTTATGTATTTATTTTTTAATCATACATTTGTAAAAATCACATTTCGAATTCAGTACGAAATTGGCACCTCATAGAACAGGTTTTTAGTTATGTATGTGAGACTTACATCTGTTACTGTGGTTGCTGACTGGTTGTTCACATGACAACGTGTAGTTAAAGGGATTGTTCACCCAAAAATGAATATTCTGTCATAATTTATGCACCCTCAAATTGTTCCAAAACTGTATTCATTTCTTGATGGTGGTCAATGGCTGCCGAGATCTGCTAAGTTACAAACATTATTCCAAATATATTCCTTTGTGTTCAGCAGAACAAAGAAATTCATACAGGTTTGGAACAACTTGAGGGTGAGTAAATGATGAAATTTTTGGTTGAACTATCCCTTTAAGTTACACATTATGCATTTTGTCAGTGCTATTTAATAAATGTTAAGGAATGAAATGTTACAAAATGTTTTGTTTAATTAATATTGTTGTTTAAGGTTGGTTTGTGTTTGCATTTATGCTACCTAAAAAAGGAATCAGGTTTTTTTTTTTAATATATATATTTTAATGGAGTCCTTAGGGAACTGGAATCGTTGGGAAGAATTGAAACTGGAATTGTTGAATTCTTCATGATTCCCAGCCCCATGTTAGCCCTCTTGTTTTAGGGTTTAAAGCTATATTTGATTGTTATACCTTGGTTTAAAGATTAGGTGCTGGGGTTGCGATTGTCTGATGTCAATTTTGTCCCAGAAACAGCAAAGGATGTTCTTCTAGGAACACGTTCTGCTTGTGTAAATCACTCAGCTGTGTTTAGTAGGTTTCAGCATTATGGTAAACTGACTAACTGTGTTTAAATCCCATCTAGCATCATGGAGGTGGTGTACTTGTTGTGTGTTTGTCCATGTGCATGACCATCACAAACACATGCTAGCCTATGTGTTCCACTGACAGCCCCCTCCGCCGACTGTCTGTATGCCAGTCATGTTCAGAGAGTGAGTGAGGGGGTGGCAACTCCTTTAAAAATGTGGGAATGAGGGCACACACACACAGAGAGACTGGGCCTCTGCTTTCACACATTCCAGTTGAGGGCATATTGAGCTCATTAACATTACTAACTAACAATGCCTCTTTGTACTGGCAAATGGGGTTCGAGAAGGCGCCAAATTGCCTCAAGTGTCTTGGTGTGTGTGAGAATGCTTGGGTGTGTGGTGTCTTCATTTGTGTGTTTCTGTAAAGGGGGAGGGGTGGTAAGATGTATATCATGTTACACAGACATGCATTAGCAAGCGGGGTTATGATACTGACGTGCTTAATGTCTGATTCTCCCAGCAGTCTCTATGTTGTTATATTTTCTGAAGTTTATTTATATACTGTCTAAGAGGCTCATGTACAGAAATTGTGATTACAGTTATATGAATAGTTCACACAAAATATAAACATTTGGTCAATATTTATGATGTTGTTTCGAATTTGTCATTTTCATTGCACCTCACAAACTGGCACTCAAGTATGAATGAGATCTGGGAGCAACAGAAAAGTGGACGATTTTTGGCCCTATTTTAACAATCTGAGCGCCTGGCACAGGTGCACTTAAGGTGTGTCCGAATCCACTTTTGCTTGTCTCTTAATGAGTCATGGGTGTGTTTTGGGTGCAATGTGCAATAAACCAATAAGAGTCTCATCTCCCTTTTCCTTTAAAAGCCAGTTGCGCTCACACCATGGCAGATTTGCTATTTACGGAATGTCTACAGCGGAATGTCTGAATGCTTCTCCAGAGAGGAATCCTTTTATTTTTAATATTTAAAAATGTTTGTGTGCTGCTGCGTGTCCCTGTGTGTGTAATAAGCAGAGTGTACGCGCGTTGTGCACACGCCTATAGGCGCATATTCCTAATGCGCCCTGAACACAAAAAATACTGCACCATTGACTTTAGACCAGGTTTTTGTTGGTCAATGGCACAGTCTTGTGCCTGAACACACCTCGTTTTCAGACCAGCACGCCCATGGGTGAACAGATGGGCACGAGTGCATTTGCTATTTAAACAACGTGTCACTGGATGTGAAAATGATAACAGCGAAAAACACGCCGGGTGTATGATAGGGCCCTTTAAAGGGTTAGTTCACCCAAAAATGAAAATTCTGTCATTAATTACTTACCCTCATGTCGTTCGACACCCATCAGACCTCCGTTCATCTTCGGAACAGAAATGAAGATATTTTAGTTGAAATCTGATGGCTCTGAAAGGCCTCCATTGACACAATGGCACGGTTCACTCTCAAGACCCTTAAAAGGTACTAAAGACGTCGTTACAAAGTCCATCTCACTACAGTGGTTCTAAAATAACTTTATGAATCGGCGAGAATAGTTTTTGTGTGCAAAAAAACCCTAAATAACGACTTACATAGTGATGACGATTTCAAAACAAGGCATCATGAAGCTTCGAAGCGTTATGAATCAGTGAGCCGAATGATGATTCGGATCGCGTGTCAAACCGCCAAACTGCTGAAATTTGGCGATTCAAACCGCTGAATCGACTCACTGATTCATAACGCTTCGAAGCTTCATGATGCCTTGCTTTGAAATCGTCATCACTATGTAAGTCATTATTTAGGGTTTTTTTGCGCACAAAAACTATTGTCGCCGATTCATAAAGTTATTTTAGAACCACTGTAGTGAGATGGACTTTGTAACGACGTCTTTAGTACCTTTTAAGGGTCTTGAGAGTGAACCGTGCCATTGTGTCAATGGAGGCCTTTCAGAGCCATCAGATTTCAACTAAAATATCTTCATTTGTGTTCTGAAGATGAACGGAGGTCTTACGGGTGTCAAACGACATGAGGGTAAGTAAATAATGACAGAATTTTCATTTTTGGGTGAACTAACCCTTTAAGTCAATAATGCTTTAAATGTCTGTTTGTCAGAAAGCTATCACAAAACTAGCATATAACTTCAGAACTCGCTTTTGGCGCTTTGAACCCTGGCTAACATGCTGGTGTCTTGCAGATGTTGCCACAAGCTCGTTCAGAGATGGATAGATGTATTAAAAAACATTTAGCAGTTTATTTAGTAATTATTTCAGTCATCATGCAACACCCTCAACCTTTTCTTGGATTTACACGATTCATGTGGGACATACTTCCAAAAACAGGTCCAAAAATACTGCAAAATCACATCCTTGACAAAAACACAACATAGGCTATTTCTTAATGTGTAAAAAATTTTGAATTAGCACCAAACTATTGAGTACAACTTTAATATCTACAACACACTTACAATTAAAGCTGAAATTCTTGACAGCTACTGTCACATAAAGGACACTCTGTCCTCTAACACACTTTCAAAAGGTTTAATGTTATGATGTAAATGAACAAGGGATGCGCAAAACTACAGACATTCATATTTAACTAGTTGGTGGGTTGTCTGAATGACTGTTTTGAAGGGATGGTTCCCATTCAGTCGGTCACTCTCGACGCCACGTCGGAGTACCGACGAATAGGAATCTCGCTCGCGAGAGCCAATCTACTTCGAGTGTAACTAAACGAGCCAATGCACATTGGCATGCAATGATTGCACCAGGTGCTCATGCCACGCCGTGCGGGTATAAATGAGACACAGGTGATTGCATCAAATCAACCTTTTGCTTCGGAGCCGAGTGGTGAATGGTTTGTCCTAAAATCACTCTCTACAAAGCGCGTGTTAACATTATAACGAGTCAAGCTCTTCGGTGGACCTCTCCTCGTTTGGTGTTGGAGTGACGGCACTGCAGCGGGGTTGATTTCTCTCTTTCTTTTTCTATTTTGAGCAAAAACAAAAGGCTGTTCTCACAGCTGGTTCGGTGCGCTATTAAGAGCGCTGAAAAGCCGTTTTCACGGCTGGTAAGAGATCGCCTTCTATGAGAGAGAGAGCGCGCATGTCAGGCTGCACTTTTTCCCTGTCTGTGTCGCCGCGACTATTCCCCTGTGTGCTTCAGCACCGCGGAGAGCAGTTTCCCTAAAAGAGCTACACAGATAGAGCTTGCGTCTTTTTAAAGATGACATTCTATCTGTGTGTTTCTGGATGCGGTTGTTTCCTGTCCTCACTGACGGCCACGAACACTGTTTCACATGTCTGGGCGCATGCTGAGATTGTGTTCGTGGGTGGTCATGTTTTCTAATGAGAACATGACCACGTCGGCACGCCGGTCACGACTCATCTTTCTCTGGGAAGCTTGAGTCCCCTTTGTTGTTGGCCAGCCGCCGCTCGTGTGTAAAAGCACAGCCGCGGGTCTGCTCGACACTCTGGGAGACCGCGGAGATCAGCGAGAGTTGCCGTCGGGGAAACCCGAACGGACCTCTCGTTTCTCTGCTTGCCGTGTGCCGTTGAGTGCTAGGCTGTAGCGCGGGTTGTCACGGCAACCCAGCGCTCGCTCTGCGCTCTAGGTGCGCTGTCCCCTTGCCTATTTCTCGTTGTAGCGCCCTCCCTGGCAACAGGAGAGGTCTATTTCAGTGAAATGGCTGGGGTGACCTGAGGAGAGGAGGGCTTCTCCTTCGGGGAACCAACCCCCTAGGGCCCCTCCCCCTCTAGCGCACTGCAAGCTGTGCAGCTCTGGGTGGAATTGCTGGTCCTTCTTATGGGGGAAGCCTAGCATTTCATTCAGTGCTCCAGCTGAGGATCAGATGTCAATCGCTGCATCGGAGAGAGGGCTGTTGTGCTCTGGGAATGAGGATGATGCTGAGCCCACTGTAATGGTGTGTGCTTCGCTGAATCGGATTCAGAGTTAACAGCCATGCTTCCCGGGATCACTCCTGGATGTGCATGGAAAACTTGGCAGTGTGGCACTTCTTTGGATATGGAAAGCCAAAAGGGCCAAAACTGCATAAGTTTTTCCTCTCTCACTACCCTCAACGGTGGGGTGGCTGTGCGCAGACCACCCCTGCCTGCACAGGGTAGTTCTGAGTTGAGGTTGAGCTGTGCATGTTGACTAACCGTGATCAAAGTCATGGCGCAGGCCCTCGGCCAGACGATGTCCACCTCAGTGGTCCAGAAAAACCTCCTGGCTTGCCTTGCTGAGATGTGAGTGGTCGTCAAAGTACGCTTTCTCGATGCTCCCATCTCAAAAGGTGGCCTTTGGCGACACTGTTGAGAACTGGGCCCAGCAGTTCTTCGCAGTCGGTAGCAGGCTGAGGCAATCAAGAGCCTCCCCCGACGTACCATCAGAGTGCCTCGTGGGCCGCCCCTCAGTCTGCTCGTCGCCAAAGGCGTCGTCCCCTGCAACAAAAAAAAAAAAAAACACACTTGGCACAGCCTGCTCTACTGTGTCCTGCAGGGGATGACGCTACCTGTCTCTGCTGCTGTTTAAGCGGTCGGTGAAACATCACCTCTGAGACGGGTGACCGGGAGATGGGCGGGGCTGCTCTTCCCCGGAGGAGGGCCGGGTAGAAAATCTTGAGTCAAAATCCGTTCTGCCGCTGGTGTCACAACCAGTGGTACCCAAATTCTCAAAAAAACAAAAAAAAAAAGAGCAGTTCCTCCCATCTCTGGGTCCCAAGGGGGTTCGGAGAGCTGTGGACGGTCAAACGCCGGACCACACTCATCCTCCTCCTTCGCCAGTGGACAGTAGTGGACGGTTCGAGGACGCAACCTAGCCTTCTCACGTACCCTCTGCCCTCTCGTGGAATCAGGTAAGTCACTCACAACCGCGCTGCGGGCCGCCTCCACGAGACAGCCGCCCCAGCCTGGTACCTGCATTCCACCTCGCTGCCCCACGGTGGGTACGCCGGTGGTCCCTATTGTCCCGCTTGCACGGACTCTGCGAGCCTGGCTAGAGCTCCCCAGTCCGTCTCGCTGGCTCATTCGGACCATCAGGCTCGGCTATGCGATTCAGTTCGCCCGGCGCCCCCCCCCCCAAGGGCGTCCGCTTCACCTCGGTGAATGCCGCAGATGCCCATGCCCTGCGTGCGGAGATCGCTGTCCTACTGGCGAAGGACTCGATAGAGCCGGTCCCTCCAGCCGATATGAAGATCGGCTTCTACAGCCCGTACTTCATTGTACCCAAGAAAACCGGTGGGTTACGACCAATCTTGGACCTGCGAGTCCTGAATCGGAGCCTCCACAAGCTACCGTTCAAGATGCTCACGCAGAAATGCATTTTCGAATGCATCCGTCCCCAAGATTGGTTTGCAGCGATCGACCTGAAGGACGCGTACTTTCATGTCTCGATTCTTTCTCGACACAGGCCGTTTCTGCGCTTTGCGTTCGAGGGTCGACCATATCAGTACAGAGTCCTGCCCTTCGGGCTGTCCCTGTCCCCCCGTGTCTTCACGAAAGTCAGGGAGGGGGCCCTTGTGCCCCTGAGAGAACAGGGCATTCGCATCCTCAACTATCTCGACGACTGGCTCATTCTAGCACAGTCAAGCCAGGGATCAGTTGTGCGAACACAGGGACCTGGTGCTCAGACACCTCAGCCAGTTGGGTCTTCGGGTCAACTGGGAAAAGAGCAAACTCGCCCCCGTGCAGAGGATCTCTTTTCTCGGTGTGGATTCGGTCGAACGGACAGCGTGCCTCCCAGAGGAGCGTGTCCAGTCGATGCTGAACTGCCTGAACACGTTTCAAGGCAGGATGGCGGTTCCACTGAAACAATTTCAGAGGCTCCTGGGGCATATGGCAGCCGCTGCAGCAGTAACACCGCTCGGCCTGCTTCATATGAGACCGCTTCAGCATTGGCTACTCGGCCGAGTCCCGAGATGGGCGTGGCAACGCGGCACTCTCCGGGTGAGCATCACACGGCCTGCCGCCAGTCTTTCAGTCCATGGTTAGACCCCTCGTTCCTTCGGGCCGGAGTGCCCCCGGAACAGGTGTCCAGGCACGCTGTGGTTTTCACGGATGCCTCTGCCATGGGCTGGGGAGCCACGTACAACGGGCATGCAGTGTCAGGGGTTTGGACGGGCCCGCACCTGCATTGGCATATCAATTGCCTCGAGTTGCTAGCGGTGCATCTTGCTCTGGGCCGCCTCAAAGCGCGGTTACGGGGCAAAGATGTACTGGTCCGCACGGACAACACTGCGACCGTTGCGTATATCAACCGACAAGGTGGTCTGTGCTCCCGTCGCATGTCGCAACTCGCCCGCCATCTCCTCTGGAGTCAGAAGTGTCTGAGGTCGCTTCGGGCCATTCATGTCCCTGGTGTGCACAACCGTGTTGCCGACGAGCTTTCACGAGCTGCGCTCCTAGGCGAGTGGCGACTCCACCCCCCAGGTGGTTCAGCTGATTTGTAGACCGTTCGGGGTGGCACAGGTCGACCTGTTTGCCTCCCCAGAAACGTTCCACTGCCAGTGGTTCTATTCGCTGACCGAGGATACACTCGGCACGGATGCTCTTGCGCACAGCTGGCCCCAGGGGCTGCGCAAATGCCTTTTCCCCAGTGAGCCTACTTGCACAGACACTGTGCAAGGTCAGGGAGGACGAGGAGCAGGTCCTGCTGGTGGCGCTGTACTGGCCCAACCGGACCTGGTTCCCAGAACTTATGCTCCTCGCGACAGCCCCTCCTTGGCCGATTACTCTGAGGAAGGACCTTCTGACTCAGAGACGGGGCACCCTTTGGCACCCGCGTCCAGACCTGTGGAAGCTTCATGTCTGGCCCCTGGACGGGACGCGGAGGTTCTAGGTGACTTACCCCAAGAGGTAGTTAACACCATCACTTCGGCACGAGCACCGTCTACAAGACAGGCTTACGCCTTGAAGTGGGACCTGTTCGTCGAGTGGTGTTCTTCTCGCTGAGAAGACCCCTGAAGATGTTCGATCGCGTCTGTGCTTTCCTTCCTGCAACGGGTTGGAGCGTAGGCTGTCGCCCTCCACCCTCAAGGTTTATGTTGCTGCAATATCTGCCTATCACGACCATGTAGAAGGTAAGACGGTTGGGAAGCACGACCCGGTCGTCAGGTTCCTTAGGGGGGCGAGACGGTAAAATCCTCCTCGCCCTCCCTCCATACCCTCTTGGGATCTTGCTCTGGTGCTCAGAGCACTTCAAGAATGCCCCATTTGAGACTTTGCAGTCAGCAGAGCTAAAGATTCTGTCTATGAAAACTTTGCTGTTGGCTGCATTGGCCTCCATCAAGAGGGTAGGGGACCTGCAGGCATTTTCGGTCAACGAATCGTGCCTAGAGTTCGGGCCGGGTGATACCCACGTGGTGTTGAGACCCCGGCCTGGCTATGTGCCCAAGGTTCCTACCACTCCCTTCAGGGACCAGGTGGTGAACCTGCAAGTGCTGCCCCCGGAGGAGGTAGACCCAGCCCTAGCTTTGCTCTGTCCCGTCCGCGCTCTGCGGGTTTACGTGGATAGAACTCAAAGCTTCAGAACCTCAGATCAGCTCTTTGTCTGTCACGGAGGCCAGCAGAAGGGAAAGGCTGTCTCCAAGCAGAGGATGGCCCACTGGATAGTGGATGCCATCACCTTGGCTTACCAAGCACAAGGTGTGCCCTTTCCGCTCAGGGTGCGAGCACACTCTACTAGAAGTGTTGCATCCTCCTGGGCGCTGGCATGTGGCGCCTCGCTGTCAGACATCTGTAGAGCTGCGGGCTGGGCGACACCCAACACGTTCTCTAGATTCTATAGCCTACGTGTAGAGCCGGTCTCCTCCTGTGTTCTCACCTCAAACGGGTAGAAGCACTGAGAGGCCCCGTCTCTTGTCGGCTTGCTGCGCTACGGCGCTTATATTCTCCAGAAGCAAACTCTGTGAGTCCTCCACCGCCCTCGGTGCCGGACGTGGCGGAACGTCTGGCATCAGGCCCCTTGCCGCTGAATCCTTGAGAACCGGTATTGGGATCGGGTTATGAGTGACCCTACGGGGATCCCATATATCTTTCCACGGTCGCTCCTACGGGAAGCCCGTGTCTTTCCCTTGGGAGAGCCTTCCCGTCAATGGGACTGAGCCCCCTCTCTCCGTTGCGGGCTACGGCTCAGCATTGTACTCCACATAACTCCTTCGGGGTACGATGTGGGCTCCGCAGCGTCCCCTTCACTAGGGCACGCTTCCCAGTGTTATCCAATAAATCACTGAGCGGGTCTTGCGGAACGGCAGTGATGGACTTCCCGGTGTGAGCCCCGTCTCATCAGGTAAGAGAGCTCAGGTGGCTCACACAGGGCACTGGAAGGGGGCAGAGGCCATGGCGCTTTGGTAGGGATTCCTATTCGTCGGTACTCCGACGTGGCTTCGAGAGTGACCGACTGAATGGGAACGTCTCGGTTACGTATGTAACCCTCGTTCCCTGAAGGAGGGAACGGAGACGCCACGTCCCGTCGCCATGTCCTCTGTACCATGCTGGGGTGCCTGTCTACCTACTCGGCTCCTCAGCAAAAGGCTGATTTGATGCAATCACCTGTGTCTCATTTATACCCGCACGGCGTGGCATGAGCACCTGGTGCAATCATTGCATGCTAATGTGCATTGGCTCGTTTAGTTACACTCGAAGTAGATTGGCTCTCGCGAGCGAGATTCATATTTGTCGGTACTCCGACGTGGCGTCTCCGTTCCCTCCTTCAGGGAACGAGGGTTACATACGTAACCGAGACGTTCACCCTTAAATTAATTTTGTAATAATTTATTCAAGCTCATCCTTAACCTATCTAACTGACTTTCTTTTGTGGAAAATAAATTGAGATATGACATGTTTGATTTTTCAAAATATCTCCTTTTGCGCTTTTCAGAAGAAATAAATACATAAAGGTTTGGAATGATATGAGAACGTCCTTTAAGGAGGCACTGATACAGGCTTTGAATTAGAGCTGATTTTAGGAAAACCATCCAGTTGGACAAATTAATCTTGCACAAAATTGACAAAAAAATTCAGATATACTAGTCAGCCTTACTAATTGACTAACTACTTGACCCATTCCTATATACCCTCTTCTCTCTTCATCCATCCTGAGTGGCCTTTTTTAATTTGTTCTCACCATCACTTCCTTTTCTTCCCTACACGCTTCCCTCAGGCTCATACTTGCATCTTTCCCCGGCCCTGAGAGAGCGACAGACCGAGTGTAGAAGGAAAAGGTTAAAACAGGCCGTCTTTCAAATGCTCTTCATCGGCTGCTGGCCTGCATAATTTATGGGCTTGTTACTGTAATCAAAAATTCTTATTTATTTGGAAGGGTTGTTGGGGTAGGGGGTAGAGAGAGGAGAAAGATAGAGGGAGAGAGTACACGCGCACACACACATGCTTCACTGTGAGCCTCCAGCTTTTCATGTGAAACGAGGTGCTGCTTTGTTGTCCCCTGGGTGGGTCCTACAGCGCACTCCGACACACACAAACACAAAGACGCATGCATTCCCAATAAACTCTCACATATACATGCATATTAAAATTGCTTCTTTAAAAATCTTGAAAAAAAAAACTTTATGATGGATGCAGTGCAGTGCAATGTCTGTCCCTCAGGGCGGGGTCCGACCGCTCGCTTGCAAACACACATACATACACATAAACAGAAACTTAGTGATTAGTCTTACTTCAACCACATGCGTAGACACATAAGCAATACCACAGAGAGTTTGCACAATCAGAAGTGTAGTCCATAAGTAAACTGGGTGTACTTTCTCAATCCTTGTCATTAAGAAAAATAGGATACACTCAAGATTTAGAATTCACAAACGTGGGGGAGATCTTACGCACAGTTCTGAAGAAAAAAGTTTCCCTAACCCCGGGAAACTCCAGCAGAGAGGTTTGGCTGGATCTCTGGCCACCACGGTCTGCCATCCAGTGTGGTTTTTGTGTAGTCTCAGGAAAGGCTCGGAGAAAGAGGAAAAAAGAAAGTGAGATTGAGTATGTTTATATACACACCAATACGCTGATAACTCCCAAAAAAATGTATATTGAATTAACCTTTGTCCTGGATTACATGCAAACCAATAACCCAGCAATGCAAGTAAACTGTGTTTACAAGCCTTTTTTTCAAAGGATGCGGTTAAATCTGCAGTAAGGATGCTTTTCTATTACATATCACACATGCACAATTCAATAAGCCGACAGAAAGCTATTCTGGTCCCACTTTATATTAGGTGGCCTTAACTACTATGTACTTACTTAAAAAAATAAGTCCAATACTTATTGTGTTCATATTGTATTGTAAAACACTTTTTCTGATATTGAGGTGGGATACGGGTAATGTTAGGGACAGGTTAGGTGTAAGGGAAGTATCAACAGTGTACTTATAAATGTAACTACAGAAATTATATGCAGGTAATTTGTTTAATGCAAGTACAATGTAAAACATGTATGTACACAATAAGTGCATTGTATCAAATTATTAATTAAATGTTAGGACATAGTAGTTAAGGCCAATTTATATAAAGTGGGTCCGCTAGTCTCGCTTAGTCAGACCTTCAGACTGACGGCAGAAGGTCTGGACTCTATCGCAGCTTTCATTGGTCAAGGACCACCCAAGAGGATGCTTGACTGACATAACACAACCAATCACAGTTAGTTTTGATCCGTGTCATGTTTAGGGGTGTGAAAATGTAAAGTTGATGTCCCTGCAATAACAGACCAGCGTGCATCTATAAATTATTCATTCAAGAAAGTTGTGCAAGTTTAATGCCACAATGGAGCTGCGAACTTCACATACTTTGGAAAATCCAGTGTTTAGTTGATCCTGGTAAGCGCTCATTGTCACAGTTGTAAACACGACAGCGTTCTTCTTCCACGAGGGAGTTTGGCGTCACAGCATTTGTTTCCAAGCGGACCGTTAAAAAACACAACATACACGTCTTGTGGACATCCTGTAGAATTCAACCAATCAGATGACGACTTCGAAACTCCTGAAGTGTTTCCAGATAAGTGTGCCATATGCATCAGACAGCCAACGGTCTGTGGGCGTGAATTCTGAGGCTGAGACTAACAGAAAGCAGACATGCCGGGTGAAATCGCATTGTAAACCTTAATGCTCAAAATAATGAATTGATTTAAGTAGGGTAAACTTTAATTTGTTCAATCAAATTAACTTTTTTGTGTATTTAGAACTTTTTCTTTTGAGTTCACAAAACTGACACATTCGTCTGAATTGTTTCATTGTTTAGAGTTTATGAGCTTTTTTTATTTAAAAAAAAATGTTTTAAACAAACTTACATTTAATTAAACAAAAAAAAGATTTGGTGTTTAATGTTTTGTTATGCTAATTTAGAGGATGCTATGCAAATGTTATCGAAGCATTGCCAATTAGCAAGTTAGCATTTACTGTATTAGCTAGTAGTTAAAGCTAGCCAAGTTTCCACTACTAAAAATATTTAAGTAGTGATTACATGATTAATTTTAAGTATTGAGTAAATTAACTTACTCAAATATTTCATGTTAAGCGCAATTTAAATGTGTGAGTACCCAGTTCTGTTTACTCAAACTTTGAATTTCTTAACTTAAAAATTTCGATTTAACTGTTTACCTCAAAAAGCTGGTATTGGATTAAAGGTAAATGCCATATTATGTGACTATGGCTCACTTAACAAATTGCTGCAACCAAATTAAGAACATATTTAGTTACAAAGTAGCTAGCAGTTACTAAGCCTTTAGTGATGATTTTACGTTCTAAGAGTTTACAAACAAATGAATCCTGAGAGTCTGACAGATGGAAAATGGACATGAAAAAAATATTTTTTACAAAATGGCACACAATGACAAAATGGCACACAAAGAGGGCAATATCCTTGTCTTGTGGGGACATTTTTTTAGTCTCCATGAGGAAAACAACTTATAAATAATATTTTTTTGGAAATATAAAAATGCAAAAAGTATGCCTATGGAGAGTCCCCGCAAAGATGGCGAAACCGAGTGTGTGTGTGTGTGTGTGTGTGTGTGTGTGTGTGTGTGTGTGTGTGTGTGTGTGTGTGTGTGTGTCTGTGTGTCCCACCCGGACTGTGGTGGCTTCCGCAGAGATGAGTATATGGAACAGCTCACATAGTTGAAATCTTGTAAAGCACTGCGGTTCAAACCAGCGTCTCAAACACTGACCTCAGAGTCATGACAGTCAGAATGTACTTATCACTTCCCGAAAGTCTGTCAAACCTCATAAGCAGAAACATTATGACATTTGCATCCAAAGCTCTGCCGCTGTCAACACAAGCACTGCTTCAGACACAGGTCCATCAAATAATCAATGTGTGTGTGTGTGTGTGTGTGTGTGTGTGCGTGCGTGTGGGCATGTTTTTGTGAAATATCAGGACACAAATGTGTATAATGACATGGGTATGACATAGGTATTACAAAAAGAGGGTGAAATATGAGGACGTTCCCCATGTCCTCACTTTTCAAAATGCTTATAAATCACACAGAACAAGTTTTTTTTCACAGAAAGTGAACTGCACAGTCTCCTGTGAGGGCTAGGTTTAGGGGCAGGGGCAGTGTAAGGGGATAGAAAATACGGTTTGTACGGTATAAAAACCATTACGCCTACACTCTAAAAAAAAAAAGGTTCTATATTGCACCAAAAATGGTTCTTGGCTCGTAATCATAGGGGAACCTTTTTTAGTGCTATATAGCACCAATTTTGGTGCTTCAGTGGTTCTTCAGCGGTTCTTCAGAGGTTCTTCACCGGTTCTTTGACTAAGGTGCTATATAGCACCTCTGAAGAACCGCTGAAGAACCGCTGAAGAACCACTGAAGGGGTTTTTACATTCAAAATCATCATAATGAATAAGTAAAAGGCTATTTCGTACCCTGGTTTTTAGCCTCTTTCCTCTCGTTTTTTTTATGGGCATGCCGCACTGAAGACTTGGAAGTAAACGCCCACTGCTATGATTGGATAACAGTTTTGCATAATAATGAGTTTCGTCTCCCCCGTCAGTACATGTGGGGAATTGTTTTGAAAACTTCCAATGTGGAGAAACGGCAACCGGAATCGGCCCACAGGGTTCGCAAAATGTCTTTATCAAACAAACACAATTATTTATCTCTCATCCACCCGCAGTTAATATGAATGTTATTTTTTATTACTTGGCCCGCCCGATCGGTGGATATATCCGCGAACCGCACATCACTAACACACACACACACACACACACACACACACACACACACACACACACACACACACACACACACACACACACACACAAGCCAAGTACGTGCATCAGCAATACTTCACTGCAGACAAATCAGCATGTTCAAAACTTCTGCAACATAATCAGTAGATATCAAACGATCTGTAACAATGCAATACTATCACATATAAAAAAACATGTTTTACTCACATAAGTGTGTTGCACCATTCCTGTCAGATCCAATATAGAAGGCACAGCATTGTGTTTTAATCTCAATATGTCTGCAAATCCAGTCTCGACCTGTGTCTTGTTTACAAACGATTCTGCGGTGAAATGAAGTGAACAAACGTGCAATACGCACATGAGCTGGAACTTCATTAAAAATAAAGTTCAACCACACATTCCTAATATTAGAATCCAGAAGGAAGCTTACGCAGCAACTGTGTTCTTCAACAACCAGGCACAGCGCAATATCTTGCTATCTTGTTTATTGCTCGGAAGCGCGATCCATTTAGCTTCATGAGTCGGTGGGCGGGGCTACAGAATCAGGCATACTTTTAAGGCGGCGTTTCACCACACGCTGACGTCAAGGGTTGGCATATTATGAGACCGAGCGTTTGCTGGGTCTGGTGTCAATAAAAGCTTTTCTTTGACTAACAAGGAAGTTTTCAGCTCCGAAACTTACAGGATATTCTTATATCACATTGAACTTTTATATATCAAAGGCTGAATGAAAAGTTGATTACTCAATTAATGACCCCTTTAATAAATATTCACTTTAATTTTGAACCTGCATTGTCTTCATCTTCATTGGCCTTTAATATAGTGTTACAATCGGCTAATCTTCAACATGGATTTATCTATTTTTAGTTTTAGTTTTAGTTATAGTTTCTTTGGTATCCACAAACAGTAATTGAGGTCAATGACGTCAAGGCTGTATTTGGGATTGGTTATCAAGGCACACACCCTCTTTTCTCAGATAACCTCTGAATTGAAAGAGGTATTTGTCAAATATCCAGACTCTTTTGTGATTTTGGCCGGTGATTTTAATGAGTGTATGGATGGCACTTTGGACAGATTTACCCCCAGAAGCAACGATGGTCTTCATATAAATAGTAACATTTTATCGTTATGTATGGAATTTTCTCTTACAGATAAATGGTGGGTTTTTTTTCACCCTGATTCACAGGAATTCACTTGGTCTAATTGAAATAGGTCTTCCCAATCAAGAATTGACCTCTTCTTGCTTTCTTCCTCAGCTCTTCAATTTGTAAAAGATACTTCTCACTCATTTGCTCCTCTCTCAGATCATAGACAAATAAGTTTAATATTGTATTGCAACATTACACAATTTAATATTGTGTAGCAGCATTACACATTACACAACACCCCCTGTTCTGTGATACTTTTACGTCTTTTTTAAAAAGCTTGATGCTAGTCGCTATTCACTGCCATATGGACTGTCATATATGAGTGGGACATTTTCTTATAAATTCTCCTTTTGTGGTCTATAGAAGAAAGAAGGGCATACAGCATTTGAACAACACCAGGGTGGGTAAATTATGACTTAATATACATTTTAGGCTAAACTATCCCTTTAACTCTTGCCCATTACTTTTGTTTCTCATACTTTCCTCTCATCATGTGTTTTTGATGTGGTGGGTGTGAGAAAGATTCTGATCTGTTTGATTGATATTTTGAAAGTTGCATTTAAGATCAGGGGAGAGACACCTTGCTCAGCCTCTTAGACTTGATTTCTGTGTTGCTGAGATGTTTGTGTGTGTGTGTGTGTGTGTGTGTGTGTGTGTGTGTTTGTCAAAGACATTTGAAACCCAAAGGCTTTATGCTTCACATCAAAAGCCAAAGCATTTGAAGTTCTCAAACAGGAATCTTTCAGCTGAGCTTTTTCCCAGTCTTTTTCTCACACACAGAGACATTGGGTTTCCACGTTTTATGGGGACTGTACGAACTATATATTCTATCCTCTACATATGGAAGCTTGTTTTCGCAACTGAATTAAAAATAAAAAGGTAATTGCAATGTTTATTTCTCACAATTATCACTTTTTTTGATCATATAGTTATAAAGTCAGAATTGCGAGTTTATAAACTTGCAATTCTGAGAAAAAAGTCAGTATTTTTGCATTCAGAAATGGACTAGATAACTCACAATTGCAAGTTTATATCTCACAATTCTGAGAAAATAAGTCAGAATTGCGAGAAAAAAAAGTTTATATTCCACAATTCTGACAATAGTAATAATTTTATATAGAGGTTTTCTCTGCACTCAAAGCGCTTTACATGGAAGGGGAAATCTCCTCAACCACCACCAATGAGCAGCATCCACCTGAATGCAGCCATAGTGTGGCAAACACCCACCACACACCATCTTATTGTTGGAGAGGAGAGTTATGTAGCCAATCAGTATAGTATATGGGAATGATCAGGAGGCCATGATGATGGACAGAGGCCAAAGGGCAAATTTGGCCAGGATGCCGGGGTTAAACTCTTTTTCTACTCTTTTATGAAGGACATACTGGGATTTTTAATGACCACAGAGAGTCAAGACCACGGTTTAACGTCTCATCCGAAGGACTGCTTTTTGACAGTATAGTGTCCCCATCACTATACTGGGGCTTTAGACCTACACAGACCACAGGGTGAGCACCCCCTGCTGGCCTCACTAACACCTCTTCCAGCAGCAACCTAGTTTTCTAGGTTATCTAGGTACCGACCAAGCTCTTTCCGGTCTGACCAGTCTGACCAAACTTTATAACTTGCTATTGCGAGATTATTGCGAGAATTGTTATAGAATTATATTTTTACATTTTCAAAAAAAAAAAAAAAAATTGTATGATTCATAATGAAATAAAATAAAAATATATTGCCATCCTTGTGAGGACATTTTCAACTTACCCATAGTTACCCTACACTTATGCCATTATTTTTTTACAATGTAAAATAACACTTTTTTGAAGTTAGAAATAAAGATTTACAAGTTTAATTCAACTAGTTGTTTTTTTTGTTGCTTTATAATTATTTATGGTCAAATACATATGCAAGTTTGAATGCAAATGCCTAATTTAAATGTACTTTGTTTCGTAATCTAATCAATTGATTAAAAAAAATCAAACAAACTAACAGACAAACTGACAAATACAAATATAATTTGATAATAATTGTCTGTCAATGTCAATGGCTTGTGAAAGGATTAATCTACTTGATTTTGGTGAAGGGACCAATCTATCTGGGTCTTTTTCCTGGGCAGGTTTAGTCGAATGTCCCT
This sequence comes from Gobio gobio, assembly GCF_949357685.1. Lineage (NCBI taxonomy): Eukaryota > Metazoa > Chordata > Actinopteri > Cypriniformes > Gobionidae > Gobio > Gobio gobio. The sequence goes on along the minus strand of NC_137104.1, from coordinate 27,529,333 downwards.
CGTCACTAGCCACGCCTTCTGCCCGGCCTGGTAGATGGGGGTGTTGGGTCTAAAGGCATCAGTGTGGCTCTTTTGACGGCACACCGCTCACTGTAAATGGTGGTTTGCAGCGTCCCAGCACCTTTCGTTGTCCTTTGTGAGACCAGTAGCTTACGGTCACAGCCAGGAAGGTGAAGAAGGCACCTGGTAGGTAAATTGAGGGCCCGTCTGACACAATGTCCTGTGGAATTTCAAAGTTCCAGACTCCTGAGGGGAACCAAATGGCAGGCCTTGTAGAATCTGTCCACAATGACAATAAAGTCAACCCCCAGGCGTGACCAAACGGCGATGATGAACAAGCAGTGGGATAAGTTTGCCAGATGGTAAGTGGCGGGCCCCATGCCAGTCGTGGATAATTAATAATAATAATAATAATAATAATAATAATAATAATAATAATAATAATAATAATAATAATAATAATAATAATACATTTTATTTATAAAGCACTTTACATTTTAAAGAAAATCTCAAATTGCTACAAAAGAGGTAAAATAAAATAAAGCAGTTAGAGCAATTAAGATTTAAGTTAAAATCAGCTGCCAACTAAAATTAACACAAAAAATGTAAACACTGAAAAACGTTTTAAAAAGGTACGTTTTAAGGCCCTTTTTAAAACCATCAGACGTTTGTGTAGCCCTCTGGCATTCCACAGGCGAGGAGCGGCGGCGCAGAAGGCTCTGTCCTCAATGGTGTGGGTCTTAGTCCTAGGGGGAGGGAGCCGATGAGTGTTTGTGGAGCAGAGAGAACGTGCTGAGATCTGTGGAGTAAGGAGTTCTTTAAGATAAGTGGGGGCATTGCCATGGATGCACTGATGTTTGAGGAGGGCAACTTTATACCTGATCCGGGCGAAATAGGAAGCCAATGTAAAGATCGAAGAATTGGTGTGATGTGTTCATATTTACACACTCTAATCAGGATCCTAGCGGCACTGTTCTGTATGTGCTAGAGTTTCTGGATGCTCTTGCTAGGGATCCCAAAGGGAAGAGCGTTACAATAATCCAGTCTCGAGGAGACAAAGGCATGAACGAGTTTCTCAGCATCATGAAGGGTGAGTGTGGGACGGAGTCTGGCTATATTCCTGAGGTGGTAAAAATATGTTTTGCAGAGATATTTAATGTGGGCCTAAAAGGTTAAGTGTGGGTCAAACCTGACACAGAGATTGGTGCCTAATGGTGATAGAGGAATGTCCTGGCCAGAAAATGTAATAGAGGTTATGGTGGATGAGGGGAACCAATAAGGATGGCTTCTGTCTTTGAACTGCTCAGCTGGAGAAAGTTGTGATTCATCCACACCCATATCTCTTCCAGACAGGCAGTGAGTGTAGGTAGAGTTGTTGATGATGATGATGATGATGATGAATGAGTGTCAGTTTTCATGTATAATTGTGTATCATCAGCGTAACAATGGAAAGAAATTCCCAAGCAACTGTTGACTTTGCCGAGGGGGAGCATGTCGAGAATGAATAAAATAGGTCCTAGAACTGAGCCCTGTGGTACCCCGCAACCAACTGCATGTGAATGGGACCTTGAGCTTCCCATGGCCACAAATTCAGATCTGTCTGTGAGGTATGACTGAAACCAGTGCAAGACAGTGTTATTAAGTCCAATAGAGTGATACAGTCGTTTGAGAAGTATACCATGGTCAACGGTGTCGAATGCTGCAGAAAGGTCCAGGAGGACAAGGAGTGATGGTGAACCAGCATCAGCTGTCATTAGCAGGTCATTTGTCACTCTCACTGAGGCTGTTTCTGTGCTGTGAGCAGAATGGAAGCCAAACTGAAACTTTTCAAAAATGTTGTTTTGTTTGAGGTGGTCCTGAAGGTGCCAGGCAACTACTTTCTCCATGGGCTTAAAATTAACAAGATTTTGAGGATCAAGGGAAGGTTTTTTGAGTAATGGTCTGATTATAGCCATTTTTATGACAGACGGTACGTGACCAGATTGAAGGGATTGGTTTATTATCATGGGGATAAGGGGACTGATGGCAGATAAATTTGCTTTCAACAGAGCTGTTGGGAAGGGGTCAAGGGCACAGGTGAAGGATCTTTTCCCCCTGATGGTGTCCTCAACCTTAAATTGAGTAACTTCTGGGAAGCAGCAGAGTAGCCCCGAAATACCAAATTGCAGGACTGCAGTTGGAACAGACGAGGAGGAGGAAACAGAAAGGGATGAGCCAATTTGAGCAATTTTGGTTCTAAAAAAGAACCATTGTTACCATCGTTACATTGTTCTTCTGTAGGTTTAAGGAGATGTTTTATGATGGAAAACAACCGTTTGGAATTGCCAGGACTATTTTAAATAATATTTGAATAGTACTGTGACCGTGCTTCTTTGATGGACTTCAAATAATCTTGTTGGTGGTTCTGATGGGCCAGAAGCTCAGCTCAGAAGTGTTATACCGTTGTTTAAGGGCACGTCCAGCTGCCTTCATTTTCCGCAGGTCACTTGTGAACCAGGGAGCTGAGCGGGAAAACGTAATTGTTCTGACTTTGATGGGTGCATGGAAATCCAAAATACAGCAGTCTTATTGTAAAATTCCACAGATTCAGTGACTGATGATATATTTGCAGAATGGAGATGTTGAAGGCTTGAGCTCAGGTTTTCTGTGTTAATGTTTTTCAGGTTTCTGAAACGTATTTCACATTTGGGCTTGATATATGAAGACAGAAAAGACAACTAAGTAAGATCCATGCAACCAAGCAAAGACGGTAAGATCCATGCAACAGTCCCAATTATAATTCTGACGGATTTTACTGGTTACATTCATTAAGAGTCCAACGTTGTAACTATTATAACAGTTACTATAACAGTTCAAACTTGAGTCGAGTGGAGAAGCGGCGAACAGACAACGCCAGCGTCCTCTCCCTCCAAGCTCCAAATTAATTACTACCACAACTATCCACTTCTACCACAAAAGGTTTGTCTAGATCTGGATGGACTAAGAGCGGAGCTGTGGTGAAGGCATGTTTCAGTCATTGGATGGCATAGATGGCGTCTTCTGACCAGAACAGATTTATGCTTGGATTTTAAGAGAGACTGTGATGACTGTGACAGGATTGTGATGGAGCTGTAGTTCTTGATAAACCAGCTGCGATGGAGCTGTAGTTCTTGATAAACTTTAATGGTGATTGGAATGGGCCAGGATCACATTGCTTCATCTTTCCCTTGTCCATATTGATACTTTCAGCTCTGATGTGAAATCTGAGGAACTGGGTGGAGGCTTGGTGGAATGTGCACTTCTCCGCCTTGAGATACATATGGAATTCACAGAGCTTGTACAGCACCAGCACGACGTGTTGGCAATTTTCTGACAGGTTCCAGGAGTATACAAGGATGTTGATGTGCACTAGGAAAAAATTATAGAGATACTCCCGGAACACCTCATTCATGAAACCTTTTTAACACGGAAGGGGCGTTGACCAGGCTATACAGCATGATGCAATACTCATAGTGCCCAATAGGTGTCACAAAAGCAGTCTTACACTTATCCCCTTTCCGTATCAGAATGAGGCTGTATGTGCTTCGGAGGTCCAGCTTGGTGAAGAGGTTGGCTCCACGCTGCAGTTCCAAGGTAGCTGGGACTAGGGAAAGTGGGTAACAAAATTTGAGCAGGGAAAGTGACACATGTATCCTTCCTTGAAAGCCTCTTCAACAACTCCTCCATGGCCTTTTGTTCTGGTAGAGTGTATATATTTTTCCACAGGGTACTAGCTCATAGTTTATGAGGTCAATTGCACAGTCCCATTGTTGGTGTGGGGGTAACTGAGAGGCTTGTTTGGGTCAGAAGATGCCTTGATAGTGGGAATAACAGGAAGGGATGTCGACCGACTGCTTTTCCATGGGACTCTCAAGGAAGGTTGAATAAATGGTTACCATCCTGACTGGTCACTCTGGAGGGATAGGCTGATCTGGGAAGTAGTTAGGAAAGCATTGGGAGCCACACTTCAAGATGTCACCATTAGACCAAGACAAGATGGGATCATGTTTCATGAGCTCCCTAAGATGACATCAGCTGTTGACTTCTCTAGAACCAGGAGGACAGAGTTGAAAACAGCCAACATGCAGTTGGATGGAATCCACACAATAGTGTACATTGTGTGGCTGAGAGGTTTTCCTGTTATTGACTGGACTTCATAGGAGGATTCGCAGAGCCTCTTTTGGAGGTTGAGGTGACAGCAGAGCACTCAAAAAATGAAGACAGAAACCGAAACAGAGGTAGTAAGTTATGGGAAATTCAGATCATTTTACTGACTCAGATATTTGACTCTTGTTTAGCAAAATGAACGGATCTTTGTTCAAGTAATTTTGTTCAATGAATGAATCATTCATGATTGACCCATCACTACACTCAACCGGAGAGAGTCGAGTGGTATGCTACTTCATGGGTTCACTGCCTGGTTCTAGAGTGCCAGGAGTGACTGGCTGGCGATGGAACACGGAGGACTGCAAGGCAGGGGAATCTTCCAGGCAGTTCTTCATTCAATAAGCCAATGACAATTGGATGAAGTGCTCAAGCCTCATTGACTTGTCATATCTGAACAATGCAGCCGCAATTCTGGTTCGAGTCCCTGGTGTACCAAATCGTTTCCGCCCATTGCAGAGGCCTTCATTCAATATATACCAGACTCAGAGACAGAGAAGTTAGTTGAACCCAAGTGCAGGTGTTTATTGACAGAGATGGTAACATAAGCAATGCAGACATGTGAATGCAAGTTAGACAGTTCTATGATGAGTTAATGAATGATTAACATGCTTCTCTTTCCTTTACCAGGATAACACATGCAAGTTTTCCAAACAAAGTAGATCACTGGAGTCAACCACCAAGGTGAGTAGAGCTGGTAGGAGTAGGAGTTTCCTAGTCGTAGGTCGACACTGAGGCCACATCCACACGAAGCCAGAATTTTCCCTATCCAATCTTTTTTTCCTCGTCTCCAGATATATCTGCGTACACACAAAACCACTGAAACTGACTCAAACCGATGTAGTATACATGCCAGACCAGTATGTGGCACTGTAATTCTGCCACAGAGATACACTAAAAAAAGGGAAGACTTGGCGTATGCGGGGTGTTTCTCAAATGGAAGGCTGCATCCTACGAAGGCTGCATATCTCGGCTGCCACATCATCAAACGTCGCCGAAGGCCATCTCAATTTGAAAGATCCTTGGAAGGCAGCCTACGTTTCTCATTCTTAATGTGCAGCCTTAAATAACTTGTGCTTAGCCTATCCTTGAAAGCGTGTTCTATATTTACTAGTAATTTCTGAAAAGTGAAAATTGAAAAAAGTGAAAATTGTTTCTCAGCTTTTTAGTAAAATCTACTCCATTTCTTCTACTCCAAAGTTTCCAGAACATATAATTCAATCAAAGTTCTCAAAGTTGCCGTTTGGAGCTAATAATTTCCTATTTCATGTTTTTTTTTTGGCTGTGCAAAAGATCATTCAAGAATGTGATGCTTAGTTGCCAGTGTTCATGTGTAAATGTGTTAATGCAGCATGAACATCCTTTGTGTGATAATATATACTTCTTGCAGTCTGAAACATTGCATCATAAAAATGGTCAACTCCTTCTACCTGCTAAGGCTAATTTTGAAGCTAGCATTTCACAAGTTTGCATGTTCATATAATTTTGAGATTATGTGAGATAATTTGAGATAAAATGGTTTGGCTTGGTGTCCAAATGGATGGTCTCAAGTGCATGACATGACTCCTCACCTCACCCACATGCACATATTTTGTCACAGCATTACGATGGGCTTCCCAAGTGAGGTCTAGGGTGCTTTCCTTGTCATTGTTACCTTTGGTTTGTACAGCTTCAGAAGTATTATAGGTATGAAAAGCTGAATCAAATTAGTTTCTTAGTTTTAATTGCAAAATTAAGCCTCTATTTGTGATGCAAGGGTGTGTCTTCTGTTTCTGTGGTTGGTTTGGAATGCCCTTTGAGGAGAGCGGCATCCCACAAGGCCCGAGGACGTTACTGCATCAAAACGAGGAGGGACATGTTTGTATTTCAGGTATGTAAGTGTATTTGTAAGCGTACATTCTCTCGTTCTCTCAAGGGCAAACATTCCAGAAATACCCCTTCAAATACACCTGGGTGGAACTGCCAGACATTTCTTTGGTTCTTAATTGCCAAACTTCCAGTGAGGTGTGACTTCTAGGCCAGAACGTCTGAAATGAAACTAGCAGTGGTGTGTGTGCCGGCGGTGAGGATAGTGTAGTATGTTACACCCGTCACAGACCCCCACCTCCTCTCACTCCCCTCAACTGCCATCGCACCAGCGTGTGGTGGTAATTGATTCTCCTCATGCCATTAGTCTTTGAGACAGAGATGCACCAACAAGGGAGGGTGCTGTCACTTAGAGCCGAGAACGGTAGCTGGTTTACACACACACACACACACACACACACATTCTCACACAATACAAAACTAACACACAGACACACACACAAACACACACCTATTACTTGTGTCCGCCAAGGTCTAGGAAATCAAGGACAAATTATGAACACATATGCAAAATAAATACACACAAACAGATTTTCATAAAAGGGTAAAAACTGTAATATTCATATTTTTAATGCAACAACTCCAACAAGAGGTTGAAGCATGACTTGTCTGCTGAGCTTGAAAGGTAGAGGTCGCCAGTAAACAACACCAGTGTGACCCAATTTTTCTAACATATATATATATCTAACATATATATATATATATATATATATATATATATATACAGTATATATATATATATATATATATATATATATATATATATATATATATATATATATATATATATATATATATATATATATATATTTTCCACAGCTGTATATATATATATATATATATATATATATATATATATATATATATATATATATATATATATATATATATATATATATATATATATATATATATATATATATATATATAAGGGCTGTCACATGCAATTAATTTAAATTCCTTGACGCGTTAAAATAATTTAATGCAATTAACACAAATAAATTACCGAAGTACGTGAAGCTGCATCATTAATGTAATTTTCGTCACACAGTTAGATGATCTTAGAAATCGGGAGTTAATCACAGTCACACTTTGTGTAGGAGCATCTACAAGTACCTGTAACCCTGGTAGGAGGAAATTTCGATTCTAACTCTTTAACCCGATTCTGCTTCTCTGTTTGTGATCAGGCCATTTTAAGCCATTAAACTCTGGGAAAATTTAATTCATTCAAACAATCCAAAACAGTGCTAATGTAAAGAAGGCCAGGCTGATTACATCACACATATTAGAGAGAATAGAGACTCACATTGCATTTTAGTGAATTATTCATTCCAGTGTGTGTTTTGCTATAAAAACAAGCTCTGTCGTATTCTGCGATTGTTTCTGAGGAGCGCAATTTTTGTGTCGTAAAGTAAATGCATGAGAGTGGTATATTGATGCACAAAGAACAAACCATATGTGCGCGCTCTAGATCACTGATCGCACGTTGCATTCATGTACAGACACATTTCAGTACATTCACGTTGTTTCCATACACACTCGGGAAGGATAATGTTTGATTTGTCATTTGTATGTTGTTGTGTTTAGTAATCGTGCGATTAACAACAAGAGTACGATTAATCGCGATTCAAATTTTCAATCCATTGACAGCCCTGATCAGGCATAACAGATGAAGTGGATAACACCGATTATCTCTTCAACACAGGCACCTGTTTGTGGGTGGGATATATTAGGTAGCAAGTGGAAATTTTGTCCTCAAAGTTGATGTGTTAGAAGCAGGAAAAATGGGCAGCATAAGGATTTGAGCGAGTTTGACAAGGGCCAAATTGTGATGGCTAGACGACTGGGTCAGAGCATCTCCAAAACTGCAGCTCCTTTGGGGTGTTCCCGGTCTGCAGTGGTCAGTATCTATCAAAAGTGGTCCAAGGAAGGAACAGTGGTGAACCGGCAGTCTGGGTCATGAGTGGCCAAGGCTCATTGATGCATGTGGGGAGCAAAGGCTGCCCCGTGTGGACCGATCAAACAGACGAGCTACTGTAGCTCAGTGCGCTCAAGAAGTTAATGCTGGTTCTGATAGAAAAGTGTCAGAATACAAAGTGCATCGCAGTTTGTTGCGTATGGGGCTGCATAGCCACAGACCAGTCAGGGTGTCCATGCTGACCCCTGTCCACCGCCAAAAGTGACAAAACCAGGATGCACTATGGGAAGAAGGCAAGCCGGTGGAGGCAGTGTGATGCTTTGGGCAATGTTCTGCTGGGAAACCTTGGATCCTGCCATCCATGTGGATGTTACTTTGACCCGTACCACCTACCTAAGCATTGTTACAGACCATGTACACGCTTTAATGAAAACAGTATTCTCTGGTGGCTGTGGCCTCTTTCAGCAGGATAATACATCCTGAAACAAAGCAAAAAATATTCAGGAATGGTTTAAGGAGCACAACAACGAGTTTGAGGTGTTGACAAGGCCTCCAAATTCCCCAGATTTCAATTCAATCAAGCATCTGTGGGATGTGCTGAACAAACAAGTCCGATCCATGGAGGCCCCGTTTTGCAACTTACAGAACTTAAAGGATCTGCTGCTAACATCTTGGTGCCAGATACCACAGCAGACCTTCAGGGGTCTAGTGGAGTCCATGCCTCGACGGGTCAGGGCTGTTTGGCAGCAAAAGGGGTACCAACACAATATTAACGGTGTATATATGTATATATACGGGAGGAGCAAACGACAGAGACTGTGGGTGTGGCGTCAGGCCTCAAGGAGGTGTTTATTAACATAAATAAACATAAAACATTTTAAAAAAGGGAATAAAGTGTCAAACAAACGGGATCTGGTGTCCTCGGGAATCATGAAGGAAGGGTAGTGATCAGATAAGATGGGTCCAGGTAATGGGCAGGGTCTGATGGCCACCCACGCTTCTCTCTTCAGTCCGAGGCGCGAGGGGCGGCGGCTTCGACACGGCGGCTCGTCCTCTTTAGGCCATGGTAATTGAGGGGAATAGCGGCCCGGCATCCTACCCTGTCAGCGGCGTTACGCATGCTTCTCCATTCTGGACCGCCAGTCTGGCGACTCCCCGGAGTCCCTCCGCGCTCCCTTCCTGGACCCACGAGGACACCAGCATGCATACACGAGGAGAAAGCCCGCTCGGCAGTTAACAGCAGCGGTGATGAGGCTTCATTATATCCAGGTGTGCCTCATCACGCACCGCCAGTTCTCTGCATTTCAGCACCCCTCCTCTCTCTCACAACCACTCCAGTCGGGAACCTGGCAAAGGGCGGCAATTTCAGGGATGGGGTGGTGCTGATAACAAGGGAGAGGCAGCCGTTCCGTCACATTTTTTATATATAGTATATATATATGGATTATTAGGAACACCTGTTCAATTTCTCATTAATGCAATTATCTAATCAACCAATCACAAGGCAGTTGCTTCAATGCATTTAGGGGTGTGGTCCTGGTCAAGACAATATCTGAACTCCAAACTGAATGTCAGAATGGGAAAGAAAGGTGATTTAAGCAATTTTGAGCATGGCATGGTTGTCGGTGCCAGACGGGCCGGTCTGAGTATTTCACAATCTGCTCAGTTACTAGGATTTTCACGCACAGCCATTTCTAGGGTTTACAAAGAATGGTGTGAAAAGGGAAAAACATCCAGTATGCGGCAGTCCTGTGGGCAAAAATGCCTTGTTGATGCTAGAGGTCAGAGGAGAATGGGCCGACTGATTACAACCGTTACAACTGAGGTATGCAGCAAAGCATTTGTGAAGCCACAACACGCACAACCTTGAGGCGGATGGGCTACAACAGCAGAAGACCCCACCGGGTACCACTCATCTCCACTACAAATAGGAAAAAGAGGCCAAAATTGGACAGTTGAAAGACTGGAAAAATGTTGCCTGGTCTGATGAGTCTCGATTTCTGTTGAGACTTTCAGATGGTAGAGTCAGAATTTGGTGTAAACAGAATGAGAACATGGATCCATCATGCCTTGTTACCACTGTGCAGGCTGGTGGTGGTGGTGTAATGGTGAGGGGGATGTTTTCTTGGCACACTTTAGGCCCCTTAGTGCCAATTGGGCATCGTTTAAATGCCACGGCCTACCTGAGCATTGTTTCTGACCATGTCCATCCCTTTATGACCACCATGTACCCATCCTCTGATGGCTACTTCCAGCAGGATAATGCACCATGTCACAAAGCTCGAATCATTTCAAATTGGTTTCTGTACTAAAATGGCCCCCACAGTCACCAGATCTCAACCCAATAGAGCATCTTTGGGATGTGGTGGAACGGGAGCTTCGTGCCCTGGATGTGCATCCCACAAATCTCCATCAACTGCAAGATACTATCCTATCAATATGGGCCAACATTTCTAAAGAATGCTTTCAGCACCTTGTTGAATCAATGCCACGTAGAATTAAGGCAGTTCTGAAGGCGAAAGGGGGTCAAACACAGTATTAGTATGGTGTTCCTAATAATCCTTTAGGTGAGTGTATATATTAGGGGTTCAAATCACTCATGGTTCGAATTGTTTTGCAGTTTTAGGGTCACGATTTCAGTACAGTTCAGTATGTGCTATGTTCAGGGGAAAAAAGGACCACTGTCAAATAAAAATTAAGTAAATAAGAACAAATGATCAAACTGCAATAGCACAAATAATTACAAGTGAGCAAAGATACAAATAAAAGAAACCAGTACTTTTCAGATAGGTTACAGTAGTTTTTAAATGTAATATAACACTGCATATAATCTTCACTGTAAAAATTTGATAAACATTAATACTTACTAAAGCTACAAAAGTTATTCAGTCAAGAGCAGTCAATGAATTACTTGTCTTTTGTTGTTTGATTAACATGATAAAACACAGTCAGCAGCAGGAATATTAGGCTGCTCTCACTTTAAAATATAACGCATGGATTCAATACTGTACACATGCATTGTCTTTCTTGACTGTTTACATTCATTTAAGATATATCTGACTATGTTAACTAGGATACTTGCTAAGACGGGCATGTTGACATGATTTTTGAAATAATTTGTCCGTTTAAACTCTTAAAATGTATTATTCAAGCACTGGCTAGCGTTGCTTTCCTTGTGCGCGCCTTGGATGTATGTGCACTGCGTAAATCTTCTCACACAGCACGCAAGTTCTTTCGCGTCTTTTTACGCTTGAATGATTAAATTGAAAAAGCTTAAAATGATGCACAAATGATACACTTTTTGTGACGATGCAACACTGGCCCGACAGTTGACGGAACTGTCGCTGTCCCGAGCATCTTTCACGCTGGCCCCGAGCCATCGGGCAGTCCTTATTGTCAATTCCTGGCCAGCGGTTTCTTATAGTTTAGTGCTTATCTGAATTAGCACTGAGTGTATATTTAAACACTGAAAGCAGTGTGTGCTGGTTCAATCTCACCGTTATCAATACACGGGTGATTATGGCGTAAAAGACTGGTCATATTGGAGCATACAGCACTTACATCGGACAAAGTTTACAAAGAGTTTTTTTGGACAATCCAGCTTTTAAAGATATTAAAAGTTTTGTTTGAGGTATGTCTAGTACTGCTGAAGATACATATTTTCATTTTATTTTAAATCTACAAGTTGGAAAGTTGGAAAATGCGATTATAACGAGGCCCTAAAAGCAAACTAGTGAGTAGATGTCTTCACCTGTTCGTGTGATGACGTCTAATATTCCCAATAACCTCAGTAGTATCATTTTGTCTCTTTTTAGCCACTGTCTTTTTCCAAGACATGTAAAGGCTTTAAAAAAATTAGTGGGCTAATACTGTTTTATTTATGGTGTAGAAACTTGAAGATACATCTTGACCTTGTATAAACCACAGACATTATTTCAGGCATTTAATAAAAAATAAAAAAATGGACTTGGAAAAAGGTGTTAAAAAAATCAAGAGTAGCGTTATGTCTGGCAGGTCACATTAGTCAAGCTCGCATTAGCTGACTCTCAGCTGTTTCACTCCTACATATAGGAATATGACACCTATTACAGCAAATCTATATATAGGGTCCATTCAGTATTATCAGCAGCTTTTCGCATTGTTCAGTAGCTAATAACCCTCCTCCATCCCCAGCTCCTCCTGACATCCAGGATTTTGCCTTCTGATATTCCTCGTAAAATCATACTAATTTCTCGAATTATGTTGTTACATTCAATTATTGTCATTAAGAACTAATGATATTGCTACCCTATATTGGTTCTGTTCTGTTTACCCAAAGGGGGGTTATCGCTGCTCTCCCTGCTCTCACAGGGAGTTCTTGCCCAGATCAAAACCATACCGCCAATCCAAACTGTATGCTAACTGTCAATAATCTTTGACGATAGTGCCCCTGACAGAAATATTGTAGCTGGAAAACTTGTTTCTAGGTTTTTCCAAAGACTTTAGATATACCAAGATAGGGCACTGATATTACTATGAATGGGTGAAATAGAGGACAAAGCCTGCCTTCTAAATAAAAGAGGCCATCACCCATAGGTAAAGTCCTCGCATCACTGCAGCTGCTGTTACAATCTTCAGTTGATAAAGAACCAGTGGTATGCACATGCACATTGGCTGGTTCAGCCTGAAATACAAGCTTTTTTTAAATGCTCTTTGAGCATAAGAAACAACATTTTGTCAGATTTGGTTGCTGATTTGAAATATTTTATTTAAATCTGAGTATGACAAGCAGTTTTTGAGATTTACCCATTCAAATAGAAAGAACCTGGTCTTGAATTCCAGAAATAGCTGGCATTGCAAAAATGGCCGCCGAGTGAACAGACTTTCTTTGAAAGGGATTTTGGTTTTAGGACTGATTCCTGCAATACTCTATTACTCTGGAGATGCATGAAAATGACATCATGGCAACACCGACTGGTTTATGGCAAAATTGCAAACTCTTCCCTAGTGGCTATACTGAACTGTGACGTCAAAGACAGCAGATGGAAAATCCATATTTCCCTTATTCATCATGACACAGTACTTCAGAATCAATTAACTTTTTCCCCAATAATGGTTTAGTTACAGCATCTACCAGAAGGGCTAACTGGACCATGCTAACCAGCTAACCATTAAGGTCCTGGGCCCGTATTCATTAAGATTCTAAGAGTCCTCTCAGAAAACTCCTAATTTAGCTTAAAAACTTTTACGTAGGAGTCTTAGCTTAAGAGTTATTCTGGACCGATCTGAGAGCAACTCTGAGCAAGGAAAATACAAAAACTTTTATCTTAGTGAAGAGGCGGGGCTGACCCCGTTGCTACGTATGACACAGTCTTTTGAAGACTGTGATTGGTTGGTTGTCCAAAAAGGGGAAAAAAGGAGTGCTTTTAAGTATAGGGTCTATTCTAAGCCTTCACTTTGAATTTACAAGCGCAAATTGTCCTATTTTACCGTTCTCTCTCACTCACACACACACACACATACACACACACATTATATATATGTACACTGAAAAATTTAATTAAGCATAATTAATTAGTGCTCGTTTAAATAATGTAATTGTAGTTTTTTATTTTAATTTGAAAAAATGAATTAGCTTTATGGGAATTGCATGTGTTTTTGTTTAAATTTAGATCAAATAAATTGATTGCGACCACTTACGATAACATTTTTTAGTAAATTCAACAAATCATTTTTTTCAGTGTATATAAATCCTTTTATTATTTACCATGCTGTCAATTTCCTATAAGGTATTTGATTGGCTTAGAATTATAAACATTGTTCCACTCTTTCCAATTACACTGATTGCTGGCATGTCTATTTAATTGGTGGTTTGAAAGTTGGATTTAATGCAACAAACATGATCCCTGCACGATCTAATCTATAGCGTTTTATTAAGTCAGTGTCATCCATTGTCTGCAACACATTTCTTCTCCCTCTTCGTCTTTCTGCCATTTTCTCCGCTGCTAAAGAAACTCTTAAGCCTCTTAAAAGTCCTCGTCCGTGCTCCTAACAAATTTGACCTTAAGACCTCTTTTAAGGGTTAAGAAGCTTTCTGAATTACTTTTTTCTTTACTAAGATTTTTTAGTTAATTTTAAGAGTAAACGCCCACATTTCTAAGAATTTTCTTAGAATTTTGTCACTAGGAGCTACTCTTTGCAATAAGATTCTTTTTGAATACGGGCCCTGAAGTTTCAAGGGTTCAAGAGACACTACTACACCCATTAAAGATGACACTGATCAGGTTATGCACATCCTCACAACAATCTCACAATCAGTCATTAACATTACTGTTTCCATGACAACACATTGTCATTAGCGCAACCGTCTGTAGAGCAATTGTCATCACCATAACAATCAGCAGCTCAATCTTTGTAACTACAGCAGCAGTAGTGACTGTAGTCACTGTCTGTCATGTTGTCACTGCTCTGATATCACCCATCAGTTTCACACGTGAAGTCCTTCACACATTCCTGCATAGATCATTTGAAGTTGCCCATTAATTGGAGCAGCTACTCTTTTCTTTATCTATTTTTGTTTGGCTGTTGACCAACGTGAGCGTGGTCCTCGATTGCCCGCGTCTCTGGGTCGACTAATTAAGACTCCAGAGAGCCGCTAATTGCTGTTGCGTGCCTCTCCGTGAAACGAGGGAAACTTCTCTCCTGTTGCTGCCCGGAAAAGTGAGTGCGAGAGCGCGGCGGAATTAAAAGGCTTATGTAAGCTTGTGGTGGAACTATTAAATACTAAGCAACCCTCTTTTTTTGTCTTGTGGGGAACTGCCACTTGATTTAATAGGGCTCATTAAAAGTGCATATCACATATAGAGCCTCTCCCAACTTGACACACACATATGCATACACAACTTCAGAGGACCAGAACATAAGGGAACACGCAATAAGAGGTCTAGAAGCTGGTGTGGAGAAAATGTGGCCATGTGAACACTGTCAATGGATATTTTAGCAAATATTGTTGATATTGTTGCCCTTGGACTGCTCTAGCTGCTTCTATTGCCCTCATTTGTAAGTCGCTTTGGGTAAAAGCGTCTGCTAAATGACTAAATGTAAATGTAAATGTATTAAAAACATTAATGCCTAATACGAATAATAATAGTTTGAGCATTTTTTTTACTCTCCATCAATGGTCTCAATGGTATCATACTTTGGAAATTTTGGTTTCCAACCAGGCCTAAATATACAAGATTCTCTGCAAAAACACTTTCTAATCATGGACTACATTGTGCTCCTCAACCTGCCGTTTACCAGTTGGATTTCAAAAATAACTGAGACTTGTTTGCTTACACACTTGTATTTTGTTCTATTGCTTGCAGGCTTGCCTTGTACAGTTTTAGCTATGTGCCATACTTGCACATGTGAACTACATACATAGAGTATGAAAGATGTAAAAGCATCAAATGCGAGTCTATCGCGTCTAGTTGAACATTTTGAATCACAATTCAATTGAATTCACAGCGAATTGGACGTGCGTATAAATCGAGCATTTGAAGCGAAATAGACGCGCGTTCAACACCACTCTGCCCCTTTTCATTTTCATTAAAAAAATATTAAACATTAATAGCAACAAAAATGTGGTTCAGGCAACGCATACCGTGATTATCTTCACTGCATGTATATTTACAACAAATGAAATATAAAACACAACTCTTTTCGTTTGCATTTAAAAACAAATATTAAACACATTAATATGTGGTTCAGACAATAAGTGTACAAATGATTATCACTGTAATAAAATTAAATATGACATAAAACACAACCCAGTCTCTTTTTTGCAGTTTATGTGTTATCAATAATAGCCATTATAAAAGTATAAGTAAAAAGGTATAAGAAGCTATACAATAAATAAAGCAAACAATTCAGTCAAACAAAGTCAGCGCTAGTGGCTACAACGGTAAAGTTAAATAGCCTAAAAAATAAAGTTATGGAACTTCTCTTTGCCCTCAGTCAAAACTATTTGGCAGGCAACAAATTATAGATTCATGAGACCAAAGATCGCCCTTTAGATCTACACAAGATTAATTATATCTCATGTTTAAACACTACAGAGACATCAGAGCCAGCGGCAAATGTCAGAAGGACTAGCCGAGGTAAGGCTGCTCTCGCTGGGGTTAACGAGCACTGAGTGCCCAGTGATCACCTGGATCTCACAACTCCAAAAATGCAAAATAAAATTTTCAAATAGGCGCTCTCTTTATAAACAAACCACAGATTTGAGCTACATTCTCACCTGAAAAAGTCATAAAACTACATTTTGTGACACAATAACAATAATAGTAGTATTTTTAAATTATGCATGGTTTCTCATCCGCTATTGACTTGCCATTAGTTTATCACATCACCACGTGACAGCAGCACGCAAAACATATTCTCATAGGAAACAAAATTGTGATATCAACTGCAAATTTGGAACATACTTGATTAGACAAGTGGCTTTGATTTTATAGCAACTTTAGAGTTATAGCTAATTATTTTTGCAAAACATATTATAAAACCGTTAGCTGTGTTTTATTCACGATAACCAATTCACCTAACAGTTGTCTGTATTACTGCCCAACACCCTTAGTAACCACTCTTAGCAACATAAACATATGTTTGTTCTCATTGAAGCTTGTATTATTGTGAGAGAGAGAAAGATTGAGTGATCGAGTGTATTTGTAACGGAACTGCTCTGAGACAGATCGTTGGAGATCCAAGTGCAGCTTTAATAGAGGGACAATCCAGACACCTAATCCAAAATACAGGCAAAGGGTCAAAAACAGGCAGGCAGTCCAAACAAACAAAACACACAAGGCTGGGAACAAGGCAAACAGGAAACAAAAAAAAGCTCAGAGATGCAGTAGTAACACATGCAAAACCTTGCAATGAATGATAGGGTGAACAGGCTAGATATAGGCAGAGATAATGAGGTAAATGAGACGTGTCTGGACGGAAACAGGAGACGTTACTGGGCTCTGGACAGAGACAGAGTCAGGAGACATCACTGGGCTCTGGACGAAGACAGGAGACGTCACTGGGCTCTGGACGGAGACTAGGACGGGACTAGACTCTGAACTGGCGGGTACTGCGGGAGTGCAGTGTTCTTCCACATCACCCACAGTAAATGTGGAGCCTCTCAGTTGTAATGCAAATTCAATATAACATTCTAAAGTCCAATGAGCCTCATGCAAGGGCATGAGTGAACTGAGCGGCTCAGATAATCCCCCTCTAAAAAATATCATGAGGCATAACATGTCCATTGAAGTTAGGTGTGCCAGTTCAATAAACTCCATGGTATATTACTCAATCGGGCGATCTCCCTGGCGGAGACACATGATCTGTGCGGCTGGACTCATGTTTTTCATTTGTGGACGGACGTTCACTCAGCTGCTGGATCAGTGCATGGCGAGGTTTTCTGTAATGGAACTGCTCAGAGACAGAAGGTTGGAGATCCAAGTGCAGCTTTAATAGAGGGACAATCCAGACACGTAATCCAAAAAACAGGCAAAGGGTCAAAAACAGGCTGGCAGTCCAAACAAACAAAACACACAAGGCTGGGAACAAGGCAAATGGGTAATCCAAAGATCAGGCAAGAAATTCAAAAAAACAAGATAAAATAACTAGGGAAAATCGCTCAGAGATGCAGTAGTAACACATACAAAACCTTGCAATGAATGACAGGCTAGATATAGGCAAAGATAATGAGGTAAATGAGACACAGGTGTAAACAGTGAGTGCTGATGAGTCCGGGCAAAGGATTATGGGTGATGTAGTCTATGATGGAATGATAGTCCGAGTTGGAGTGCCCTCTGGTGGTGATCAGGGGCACTCACACTGGTGAATCGTTACAGTATTACCTGCTTTCAGATTTAGCATATTCCAGGTCAGTCATAAAAAAATAATAATAAAATAAAATTGTATTCATAATAAAAAAATCTGTTGAATGTCTGCTGCAATATCTTGTAATTTTAACAGTAAAGGGGTTATCCCGTGTCCTGACAGTGACAGCGTTATTTGTCATTGTGTCTTGTTCTCACAAGTTTTAGTCCTTTCAATATAAAAGTCTTTGCTATTGAGTGACTCACTCATTAAGACAGTCTTTGACACCGTCTAACGGCGTAATAATGTAACTTCTGTTGCTTTCACTGATCTAAATAGAGAACATTAACCGTATCTTATAACATTCGGAGATTGCACTGATGACGTGAAACGGTAATTTTATGGTAATGAAATTATGGGCATGTGACGTCGTAGTTACGTTGTCAATTAATAAGTCATGAAATGACCAAAAAGTATGATGGTTTCTGTTCACAATCAGGGACTATTTTTTTCTGGAAGATTTTTCGTGATTTTACTTCATGAAAGTTGCATTGATACATATATTTTAGCTTTAATATTTGTATTCTGTGGTAACCGTTTTATAAAAGCAATAAGCCGTGGTTTACAGTGAATTTATAACAGCTAAGGGGCATTATTAGGCACAACGCGGAGCCAAGCATCTTGGGTCACTCTGACAGAGGTCCAGCATTTCTCTGTGGAGAGATGAGAACCTTCCAGAAGAACAACCATCTCTGCAGCACTCCACCAATGAGGCCTGTATGGAAGAGTGGCCAGACAGAAGCCACTCCTCAGTAAAAGGCACATGACAGTCCGCCTGGAGTTTGCCAAAAGGCACCTGAAGGACTCTCAGACCATGAGAAACAAAATTCTCTGGTTTGATGAAACAAAGATTGAACTCTTTGGCCAGAATGGCAAGCGTTATTTCTGGAGGAAACCAGGCACCGCTCATCACCTGGCCAATACCATCCCTACAGTGAAGCATGGTGGTGGCAGCATCATGCTGTGGGGATGTTTTTCAGTGGCAGGAACTGGGAGACTAGTCAGGATCGAGGGAAAGGCGAATGCAGCAATGTACAGGGACATCCTTGATGAAAACCTGCTCCAGAGTGTTCTGGACCTCGGACTGGGGTGAAGGTTCATCTTCCTGTTGGACAACGACCCTAAGCACACAGCCAAAATAACAAAGGAGTGACAACGGGACAACTCTGTGAATGTCCTTGAGTGGCCCAGCCAGAGCCTAGACTTGAACTCGATTGAACATCTCTGGAGAGATCTGAAAATGTCTGTGCACTGACGCCCCCCATCCCCTGATGGAGCTTGAGAGGTCCTGCAAAGAAGAATGGGAGAAACTGCCCAAAAATAGGTGTGCCAACCTTATAACAGCATACTCAAAAAAGGTACTCAAAGGCTGTAATTGGTGCCAAAGGTGCTTCAACAAAGTATTGAGCAAAGGCTGTGAATACTTCTATTACATACTGTGATTACTTCTATACTACTATTTTTTTTATTATTATTATTTATAAATTTGCAAAGATTTCAAACAAACTTCTTTCATGTTTTCATTATGGGGTATTGTTTGTAATGAATTTAGCGTTTGAAATAACGCTGTAACATAACAAAATGTGGAAAAAGTGAAGCGCTGTGAATACTTTCCGGATGCAAGTTTGGGAAGTGCATTTTCACGTATAGGTTCAAAAAACTTTGAACAAATGTTCAATTAACATTACTGGAATAATGTTTAATCATAGCTTTGTACAAACTTTGCCAGAAGATTAGAAAATTTGTTCAGCGAACATTCCCTGTTAGCTGGCATACTGTTATGTATATAAAGCATTAATGTTTTAACACAGTCATTCAGTTCAGTTATTCATTCAGAAAGGCCATATTTAAGTTGTCAGCTGTTGTATAAACATAACATTTGAAAATGTACATGTAGTTGACTATAACCGGCTTTCTGAATGTAGCCTACGATATTCTGATCTCTAGAGATGTGTTGGGCCCTTTTCAATTAAAATCTATAGTATTTTGTCTATGCTTTGCTTTACCACTGATTGCTGTTTTCAAACAGGTTTCTTGAATGAAAATCTTCTCTTGGTTGGAAAACCAGACAGTCTCACAGTAAATTCAGAGCCATTAAGTCAATGTTTAGAGGATCTATGGCTGGTCATACTAACAAAGAAATGTTTTGAAAGAGCCACAGAGGCACAACCCACTAATGTTTTAGTTATAGTTGTCTCTGCAAATTAAGCTGGAATAGGGGAACATATTTTAATATAAAAAAAAAAAATAGACACAACAGCTTTAAAGATTGTAAACATATTCATTTATAAACCGCTGGACATGGAAGCAAGAAAAAGAGAGCTATAAAATGTTCTATGTGTGAAAGAAGAAAAAAATTGTTGTGAGACACAATTAAGTTATGAACAGGAATCAGGCCATTACGGGAACAGGCACATAGGCAGATATCCTTGAAAAACGGCTACACTTCAAACGCTGTACTTATGATGCTCAGTAAAAGGACCCCGAAAGAAATTGAAGGAATGAGAAACAAAACAAAAAAGGGGAAAAAAATCAGGAAGGGCTGGAAATGAGTCCAACTCATGCATAACTTCAAACGCAGAGTCTTCAAAGTTGCATAACATTAAAAGGAAAGCGTTTCTCTCACTCTTTCTCTGTGCATGCTCAACATCAACATCAAAACACACACAGAGGGCGAAGCCTCGCATCTCATCGCACCAACTCACTCACACACTCTCAGTCCTTCTCAAACTACTTCTGCTATACAGTACATACACACACACACAAGTCTCTGGCTTTAGCTTCCTCTGCCCCTGTACGGTCTTCTAGTTTCCTTCTGGGCAGGGCGTCTTGTCTTCTCTTGTCCCTTTGGTCTGTCTGTCTCATCCCATTCCATTGTTTTGACTGTGGAAAAGTGACTTTAGAGGCTACATTGTAGAGACTAAATTGTTAACACATGCCAGTTCAGTGGCATGATTGATGATGAGGGCATGACAGTTGTCTCAGCCAATAATGGCTGATCCTTCTTATTTTGCACCCAAAAAATCTCTAAATATTCAATTGAATCTGACTGTTAATCATACTGAAAGTAAGCGTAGCGGACAATGAGTTCAAGTACAGTTTTGTAAAATCAACATGCAATTCTAACTCATATATCATTATGATCATGCTGCAACTACAGCAAAGGGATTTTCACTTAATAATTACTTAAATTGTGGTCTATTTCCTCCCATAAAGATATAATATGGCTTCAGACTATTTGGAATATAACACATAAAATATTAATATTAAGGATGTTTTATTATAATACTTATGTGGTGGTGCTTTTTTTCTAATTCTTTTTGGGGAGTGTGACAGTGTCATTGTTTGCAAAAAGCTGCATATTCATTTTTCAAAACATCTGCTTTAATATGGAGTCTTGCTCATGATATGCGAAGAAATAGAATCTCATAATCTTTAATCAAAAACATTACTTCATTAAGCAACAATCTCTTCTCTGATGACGTGCACCGGTGAAATGGCTGGGCAATAACAGAAAATGACAACAATCCAATCAATTCCTGATG
This sequence comes from Gobio gobio, assembly GCF_949357685.1. Classification (NCBI taxonomy): domain Eukaryota; kingdom Metazoa; phylum Chordata; class Actinopteri; order Cypriniformes; family Gobionidae; genus Gobio; species Gobio gobio. The sequence goes on along the minus strand of NC_137104.1, from coordinate 27,507,934 downwards.
GACAAAATCATGTCCTGCCCTACATTTTTATTTTTATCCGAGAAGTTGCTTCACTCGGGTATGCATAACAATAGGGAAGAAAAGATGATCTTAAATAAAACAGGGGAAAGAATTAATACAAATGGATAAGAATGAATAAGTTGTGTGAGTGAATTCTTAATTTGTGTCGACAATACCTTTTTATGTCTATTAAATAATCTATTTTTCTTCCATGTTATGTGCAGGGCTTTGCACTTTTTTGCACAGGTTCTCAGCGACAAGGTTGTCTGTACATGTCAGTTATGTTTTTATTATACTAAAGGCAGTACTAATTGTACTAAGACTAATTGTAGTAATGATACAATTGTAATGTAAGTCTAAAACATGAAACATAAATGAAGAAAGACATGTTTAAGTGAGGTACTTAAGGAGGAAGGCTCTGATTGGTCGGTGTGTTGTCTTAGCATGACCTCAAAATGGATACATAGGGGTCACGCTAACTCGCACTAACTGTTTCTCCCACACAAACAGTATCTCTACATGCATATGCACATGTAAGCTCACACTTTCTGTCACATGCACATCAATGCTGCATTTAGTGCTTGCTCAATTAAACATAAAAACACTTCAGAAAAGCACCAATCCACCCACACAGGTTGTCTTACAATCACACACAAACCCACATACAAACACACTCATGGTGAAATGAAATCGAGGTGTTTAAAGACAGCCACACTTTGATGTGTGTGCATTCATATCACAGTGTCAGTGCTCCCTTTAAACATGCTAACAGTCATGACTGATTCATTGACACACTTCATATATATTTGTTCACATGTTCTTGGTACACATTCTGTAACTCCTCCTCAACTGCTACAAAGACTAGCTAATGCGTATGTGTGCATTTATATGTGTTGATTCATTTATGCTTAATATGTTTTTGTATCATAGCAAGTGTCAAGAAGAAAATGAATCTATGTGTTTTTATTTTTTAACTTTACCCCTGGTTTACCCCAAAGGCTTAAGCTAGTCCCAGACTAAAATGCATGTTTTAACTGAAAGCAACTTGCACTAAAATGTCTTAAAATATATGTGCCATTGTTTTGTCTCAAGATGCACATCAGAATTTTTTTTTCTAAGGCACGCTTATAAAAGCTACTTAAATGCCCTAATTAAACTACGGCCTGTCTAAGCCCTGACTGTGAAACCAGACCGTTTCAGTACTTCAAATTGAACTAAACAAAAATGAGAAAGGTTGCCTTGCCAACTAGCCAAAATAAAGGGAGTAGGCCTATATTGAAAATATTTTAGTGTATTTCAATTAACATTTATTTTATTTCAAGTAGAATTTTTTATTTTTATTTTTTTTTTTTTAGTTCAAATCATCCATAACATTTATTTATAAACTAAACTAAAATTTCAATTTAGATAAATAATTTTTTTAAGTCTGAGTGTCAGTGGATTTCTTGCTCAAGTCTCTCAGTGTTGGGTTTTTCCAAAGATTCAATTATTTTTGTGCAGAAAAAAATACACTCTAAAAAAAGGTTCTATATTGCACCAAAAATGGTTCTTGGCTCGTAATCATAGGGGAACCTTTTTAAGTGCTATATACTGTTACACACCTCGGGTCGTTAGTGACCCTGTAACATTTTTTACAAAAAAAATCATGGGAAAACATCTTCTTTTATTCTTTTATATATTTTTTTGTCTTGTTATATTGTTTATAATGAATTGGAGGAATACTAAGAAGGTTGATATCTAACTTTAAAAAATGAATGAGGAGGAGGGTAGTGAATGACCTCCCGGGTCACTAAACAACCGAGGCATGCGTTTAAGGGTTAATGTTCATTGTTGTTGTCTTGTAATGTATCATTTTAATGTTAAATCAACATTACTTTTATAGCATTTATTCATCTTCATTACTGAACATTGTTTGTTCATGTTAACTATTGAGTTAACATACATCCTTAATTGATGCAAAGTGCTACAAATATTTTATGACATTATATTATGCGTATATAATATGACTTTTCTTCAGAAATATTGTTGCCTCAATCAAAAATTTATTCATGTTAAATGTCATAATATTGCTCTGTGCATTTACTTTAGATTGTTTTAAATTTCTCATTTTCCAATACAAACCCACAAACAGCCTGATGCCAGTATATGCAAGCAACACACACACACACACACACACACACACACACACACACACACACACACACACACACACACACACACACACACACACACACACACACACACACACACACACACACACACACACACACACACAGCCCAGAGGATACTCTGGAATGCAGACTCCTCTCATGGTGAATAATATTAAGTGTCATATCATGAATAAATCAGCAGACGTACATCAGTGAAGTGACAAATACACAGAATGAGAGAGAGACTTTTCAAAACACATTGGCAAATGTTACAGTGAGGGCAGTTAAAGCAGCAGAAAGGTCGATGGGCAGAATGAGGTCAGGATGGGGGACGGAATAAAGGGCAAGAGGAAAAGGAAACAAAAAAACAAGGAAGAGAACCAGCAAGCAACACTGAAGTCAGACATATTTCAAGGACAATTTCCAATAACTATGTATGCATGTGAAATGAAATGTGTTCATATCAGTCAGTACTGGGGAAGCTTTGAAACTGTAGCTTGTTAATCTACAAACAAATCATTTTAAATTATTCAGTCATTCTACACTTTTGATAAAGTAGCCTAGTTATGTAGACTACAAACTACAAACCCTGAAGTTACTTAAAGTGTAATTTTGTGGAGGGTGTATTTTTAACGATAGTTTAATATTCCAGCTTTAACAGTAATAATTTTTGCAATTAACTGCACAGAAAGGACTTCAGTTATAAAGAGGTAACATCTTTTTTAATATACACTGCAAGAAAAGTCCATAATAGGGGCCATAGGCTCAAGTACCCACGGAAATGATTGAGCACCCACGGGAAAAAACACGAGATATTCTCCATTAATGTTAACCAATCAAAACATCTATTGAAATTCGGGAACCTCTCTGATTGGTGGACCTCGCTGGTCGTAATATCTGCCTTATATGAGTTCGTGCTTTCTTAAAGCGGTGTTGGGCGTGGTTATCAAACCGTTATCTTAAGGTCAATTAGTCTTTCATAAACTGTTGACTTTTAAATAATATATAAATTTGCGATTCTCGATTATACCGATTCTCATGAGCTGATTTAAAAAAAGAAATGAAAGGCGTATTGTAAGTGAATACGCTTAGTTTGCCTAATATGTTATAGAAGCTATCAATAAGTTTTATGTGTATTTCTTGTCTAAAGCTCAATTTTTGTAACTTAAGATCTGGCAATATGAATTATTTGTTGGATTTTAACAAATTTTTGAGTAGGGTTAACATGTTTTAAGTTATCATTTGCTCGTGTAGAGCTACAATTAAAAATGAAAAGATTAAGTTTGTTTCTAAACCCAATCATAAGTGAAAATGCTTAGTATGCATAGGTCTAATATTTTTTCTTGAAAAAATCTGATACAGACCCATTTTTTAACAATAAATATTCAGATTTAACTTTGATCTTTGAAGTATTAAATATTTGAACACTATTTATGACACTAATAATTCTTAATTTCTGATAATAATGCAAAATCCATCGGTAGTTATTGATATTTTGAATGGAATAGGAGACACAAACCTGTACATAATCAATCGCGTTTGCTCCCTTTCTTTATCACAGTGCTTTGGTGCACAACATAGGCTACAAACTTTTAGTCCAGAAGTGCACACATTTGGAGAAATATGTCTTCACACGTTTCCCTCATATTTCTTTAGAATAGAACCATCATTTTTTGATGATTGTAGAAACAGGTCTCTGCCGATCCGTCAGTTAATAATTCCCACCTTATGGTGACGGGAAAATTCTGTGTTCTCTCTCATAATACATATATGGGTCAGTTCATTATAACATCTGCATTAGGTAACAATAGAGTGAGTTTTGATCAGAAACATTGTAGTAATCTCATACTGTCACTCTGAAATAGATTAATGGTGTGCGCTAACTTTCTTAACTCTGGATTGATGCGCATGAAACAGGATCACGAATCCCAGATGATCTCTAAGCGGGAGCACTAAAAGTTAAAGTCCATTTGTGATTGTATTGTTGTTGTCATGTTGCAGTGTTTTACTTTGTGATGTTTTAAAACAAAAATGAACACAAAAAAAAAATTAAAAGAGGCAGGGATACGTAGACCAGAAGGGGGAAAATCTGAACCCAAAAGCCATGACAGGATACCATGGATAGCTGGACAGAAGGCTAGATTGACGCAAATACCTCGTCGTGTTTAGTGAGTATGGTGGTAATGGTCCTTTGCAGGTTGATGATAGGAGATCACAGGAGACACTAGGGAGAGGAAGATGCTGGAGTACTAACACTGGAGATAATCGCTGGAGAACAGGTAAGAAGTCCACTTCGTAGAATCAAGACCGGACGAGGTATGTGCTTTTGTAGCTGGCTTGATGATTGGCTGAAGTGAGAGCTTGCCAGATCCGTGACAGGACACAAACCATGGTCCGCTCCTGAGGACCGAGGACGCTGACATTGTGACTGAAATGGTGGCCGACCTCTTCCACGGGGTGCAGGACGATCTGAATATCAAGGATATCGTCTCTGGGGACCCATGAGCATTATTCATGGTCCACATCCGTCCCAGTCAACCAGGTACTCTAAATGCCCACCACGGCGCCAGGAGTCCAAGAACTCACTTGGAGCTGAAGTTGGTACGTGACTGAATTGATCTGCCGGGTGATGGTGAAGGGACTAGTACATCTGGGACTGAGCTTTTTGCAGGGCAGGCGCATCCTGATGTCCCGAGTAGATTGCTAAACCTTCTGACCAGACTGATAAGATGGAGCTTCTGGCCACTGGAGGTCTGCTGTAATCCCATGGCAGCGCACTGCCTACTGAAGCTGATGGTGAGCTACGTCCCAAACCCTCTTGCTTTCACAGAACCAGTGGTCGACAGATAGGACGTCAGATGGTTCTCCTGACCAAGGGAAGAAGGGTGGCTGGTAACTGAGGCTGGTCCTGTGGCAGGCTGGCTAAGGGAGATCTGCGCATACTCTGCCCAGCCCAGGAACTGGTTCTAAGAGTTTTGGTGGCCAAGGCAGAAGGTTCCTAGGAAGCGTCTAATCTCCTGGATTGTTCTCCCCGTCCACCCATTAAACCTCATCATGTTTGTTGAGTATGGAGGTAATGTTCCTTTGCAGGTTGATGACAGGAGATCACAGGACACACTAGGAAGAGGAAGACGCTGGCATACTAACACTGGAGATAATCACTGGAGATAATCGCTGGAGATAATCACTGGAGTAAATGCTGGAGAACAGGTAAGAAGTTCCCACTTTGTAGGAATGAGATCGGACAATGAGACAAGGTGTGTGCTTTTGTAGCTGGCTTGATGATGGTGCCGATGATGTGCAGCTCTGGGGTGCGTTTCCCAAAAAGCATCCTTAGCCAACAATGGTCACAAGTTCCGTTGTTATCAACGTAGTTCAACAAGTCGTGTTTTCCGAAACCATCGTTCCATCGAACATTCGCAAACAGCATCGCAAAGTTGTGTGGTTGGAACGACAGCTCTCAACCTGTGGTTAGAAGCAGAGTTTATTGTTTGCATGACATGTGGACTTAATAAATCCTAATCTTGAGCACAATAAGCAAGCTGACATTCAGTAAAATCTATTTTTTTTTTTTTTTTGAATACATACAAATGTAATTTATGTCTTTTCGTTTGCCAAGAGATTTAAAGCACCATTTTTGAAGAGTGCGCATGGACATACGTGCTCTAGTACGTGAAAACAAGCCTATGATTGCATCTGGAAATAAAGCAAAATAACTAAGAACAATTTTAATTACTCCTCAGATGCCATGTCCGTAATACATAGCAAAAAATCGAGCAAGATGAATTTGATCTCAAACAAATTAATTAAAATAAGTTATTACTCCGCCACCTGCGTGACATTATTAACCAACGTGGTTGAATGACAAATTTGCGACACTACGGTTTCGGGAAACAGTCGTGACTGTTGATTTGACATTGATTTCTTCAACGATGCATCGCACTATGGTAGTTAAGCAGCGAGTTACATCATTGTACGGGAAACGCACCCCTCACTGGTTAGTACTCTGGTGAGGATGTGCGTTGTGATTGGCTGAGGTGAGAGCCTGACAAATCCGTGACAGTTGTGCTTTAAAATAACATTATTCACAATTATTTTGGTTTTGAAACATTATAGTGGATAACTAGTTAGTGGATTAGTTGATAGTGGAAACTTTTTGAAACTCAAACTTTTAAAAAGTATATTTACTTATAAGTATATCATCTAATATAAATGAAATAAATGGCCACTAAATTGTACGTAAAGAAAGTACACTTTTATGACTATACTTAAGTACACTTTTTTTTAAGTACATTTTACATATTTCTTCTTTATCTTTTGTTGTACTTTAAAGATGCACACATTTTTTATGTGTTAACTAACATACTAAAGCACATGTAAAGTACTTTAGAATTTTAACTGTAGTGAGTTGTCCGAAATTAAATTTGAAGTCAATATATTTTAAATGTTCATATTTTAAAATTCATCATTACAAATGTGGAATTGTAAATATATATTTAAATACATGACATGCAAGTTTCAATAGAGATGACAACACAATGTTTTAGTTTACCATAAATGCTTGTCAGGACATTCGAAAGTACACTTTAACCAAATTCAAAGTAATTATGAAATTGCTTATAAAAACGCACTAAAGCACTCTCACATTGAACTAATTGCATTTGATATATATTTAAACTATAATACATTTCATTTTATTGTTAATAGCACACAGTTCTAAAAACATTACATTCTGTTCACACTTAAGTCTATTTTTTAAGTTATTTATGTATTAAGTACTCTTGTTAAAATTATGGTAAATTGTTCTTCTTTTTCCCAAAGGCATAGTTAATGTGATTCTCTACACTTGTGGTTGCTCTGCAGAAGACCTAAAAATCACCAAATCACCAGCTGATTAAAAGTTGTTGCAAAAAGTTAGTTATAGAAAAAGGCTCTAGCAGCATTTGAGCACAGATGACACTTGCTTTGGTGTCCAGTGTAATTAAATTCATTTTTTGGTGTCACTTAATTGTCCAAAAAATTTTGAGGCCACTGTATGTAGCTGAATTTAAGTAATGCCAACCAAATCTAAACAAGCTGAAATTAATTTTACTAAACTAAAGCAACAAAAAGAAAATGATATTCAGTTGAGAACTTGAGACTCTGGATGAAAATGTTTGAATAAATGATAAAAACATCAGTTTCTGAACAGCAGGTGCATTCTCAATGAGGGCCACAGGGTGTAGATATAGCTTCTGTAGATGAGCACCAAGATGGTGGTGATACGACTGGGTCGGCGTCTGCTATGTGTGTGTGACAGACAGACTGCAGGTTAATCCCGCCTGCAGGCAAAAGCATCAAACTTTCAGAGCCGCCAATCAATTATTCAGCCCAGAGCTCATCAGAGGCGATCACAGCTCCAGAAGAGAGTACACACAACAAAGACAACACACACTGTCCCACACACAGACAGATCACACACACACACACACACACACACACACACACACACACACACACACACACACACACACACACACACACACACACACACACACACACACACACACACACACACACACACACACACATACAGATAAACCACAGGATAATTAAAAGTCAGCTTCCATTCAGATTCAGCATTCATAGACTCCCTTTAATTGAATGTATTTGTATGCTGTGTGTGAATTCAGAGGAGGCCTGAAACCTCAGCTCTCTTCACACACTCTTACACACCTCCTCGCCCACCCACTAACACACACACACACACACACACACACACACACACACACACAAACATGCAAAATTCACCATACAAATCCTTATTTATACACACACACAAACAAATTACGAATAATTTTTCTTCATATTCATGATGGCAACCGAGACCACTGAATGTGACTTTTATTTAGAACACACATACAAACACATCCATTTCCTAGATAATGATCAAGACTTTTAATGTTTCATTTTTGTTGTTATTATCATTATTAATAGTATTATTATTATTAGTATTATTATTATTTATAGCTAATAACAATTACACACTAGCCCTAACTCTACTAATAAAAGGAATTTTAAAGGTCAATTTGAGTATTTTTTGCATCACTATATAATAATGACTATTTTCAAACAAGTTTCCTAAACAACAAGTTTAGTTTCTCTGATGAGATGCTTATAAGGTGTGTTCGACTTTGGCAGTGGCTAGATGTAACTGGTTTGCGAGATTTTTGGTTTGAGGAGCTGAAAATGGAGACGTGAAGTTGGGCCCTTTCTACTTCCCGTAGTGACGCTCACATGGTGTTTGCATACTTTATTAAGCAAAATAGATGCAATATTTGTCAAATACACAGATGTTTTCATCAAAGAATCCAGAAAAAGTGTCTAACAGTTCCCGCTAAAATATTAAGCAGCACAACTTCAACAATTTCAAGTTTGCCATCAGAGGAATAATTACATTTTTATATTCAAATAGAAAACAGTTATTTTAAAGGAACACGCCAACTTTTTGGGACCTTAGCTTATTCACCATATCCCCCAGAGTTAGATAAGTCCATACATACCATTCTCATCTCCTTTTGTGCCATAACTCTGTCTAACGCACCCACCACTAGCCTAGCTTAGCACAAAGAGTGGAGATAAATGGCTCCAGCTAGCCTACTGCTTAATAAGTGACAAAATAACGCCAACATTTTCCTATTTACATGTTGTGATGGGTGTAGTTACATTGTGTACTAAGTGAAAATGAAAATTTGCGATTTTCTAGACCGATATGGCTAGGAACTATTCTCTCATTCCTGCGCAATAATTGAAGAACTTTGCTGCCGTACCGCAGTGCCTGAAAATAGGCTAACTTCCATCAACATAACCAACGTGACAACCTGCTTGCACAGAGAGCGTGTTGGGGACTATTTTCAGGCGCTGCGTAATATCATTGCACCTGCTGCATCCATGGTACGGCAGCAAAGATCCTTGATTATTACGCAGGAATGAGAGAATAGTTCCTAGCCATATCGGTCTAGAAAATCTAAAAACAGGAGTTTCGAAGTCGTCTGGTTGAATTCTACAGGATATCCACGAGACGTGTGTGTTGCGTTCTTTAACGGTCCTCTTGGGAACAAATGCTGTGATGCCAAACCCCCTTGTGAAAGAAGAATGCTGTCGTGTTTACAACTGTGACAATGAGCGCTTACCAGGATCAACTAAATGCTGGATTTTCTAAAGTATGTGAAGTTCGTGGCTCCATTGTTGCAGTAAACTTGTACAACGCTCTTGAATGAATAATTAATAGATGCACACCTGTCTGTTATTGCAGGGACATCGATTTTACATTTTCATGCCCATAAACATGACACGGAACAAAACAAACTGTGATTGGTTGTGTTATGTCAGTCAAGCATCCTCTTGGGTGGTCCTTGACCAATGAAAGCTGCGATAGAGTCCAGACCTTCTGCCGTCAGTCTAAAGGTCTGGCTAAGCGAGACTAGAGCAGTGCTGACAACACGTTTCTGTGCGAGTGCGTGTCTGTACTGTATGTGTGTGCGTTTGAGTGGGAGAGAGAGCAGGAGAACCATGCATAGCCTAAAACGTAATTTTGTGGCGAAATACATGGAAATAATGTGTTGTTTTTATCCTTTAGTTAACTATATTTATTTGCTTGGTGAGTGTTGTAGTGGTTTTTGGTTATTTTGCTGTAGTTTGTAAGGACCTTTGAAATATGGTTCACCCAAAAATGAAAAATCTGTCATATATACAGTATGTTGGTGACCAAACAGTACTTGGTCCCCTTTGACTTCCATATTATCTTTTATTCATACTATGGAAATCAATAGGGACCAGCAACTGTTTGGTTACTATAACATTCTTCAAAATATCTTCTTTTTTGTTACACAGAACAAAGAAACTCATACAGCTTTAAAACAGCTTGAGGGTGAGTAAATGATGACAGAATAAAAATTTGTGTGTGAACTATACCTTTAAGAATGTCATGTTAGCCCGCTAATGTGTGTGTGTAGGGTCCATCCATAAGTTGAATTTGCTGACAATGTGGGGATGTGGTCTTTGGACCCTGTAGATTCAATCCCTTAGTAACTGATGTAGAGTGGCAGATGAGTGGAGGTGTGGATACACCTCCCTCACCCCCCCACCCCCCACCCCCACCCCCCTCTCTCAACCCCTCCAGCAAGTGGGGGGTCTGATTCTACCGTCTCCTCAAACCTCCCGCAGGGCACCGCATGTGCATGTCTGTTCATGTCTCCGTGATATCTTGCACAAGAAAGGCAGCTTTTACTTTCCAATGCATCATGAATGGTAAGCACCTCCCCATAGGAGAGAAAAAATACAAATGATCTCTTTATTAGCTCAAATGTTTATATTAGAAAGCTTTGAGATTAAGAAGACAGCAAATTGAGACTTTTGAGTCAACATAAAATGATGGCATTTACTTGCATTATGTGATATATTTACAAATAAAATAGTCAATGAGAAAAATGTAAGCTGTAAGCATTTTTTTCCTAGTCAGAAAGGACTGGATTGTGAAAGTGGGAGTTAGAAAGCCAAACAGATGTTGATGAAATAATTTTGATGAAATGTTTTGGTAACTTGATGGTCCCTTTAAGTAACTTTGCAATTACATGTCAACTCACTCTCATTAGAGTATTCATAGACTGTGTGCTTAATATCTGCTAACTCTTTATTGTGATGGTCCTCCACAATCGCTTTGTGATGAAGTGATTGAATTTAGCTTTTATTCACATATAAACATTGATCTGCGAACATAAACAGAAGCTCAACTGTACTTCTTAAGGAATATCAATGTGCTGCGTAACACACTAGAATGAACCTCATTGGTTCTCACATATCAAGCGAACATGCTTGAGCTTCCATTTACCACAACTGATGTCGTGGTCATTGATGAATATTTATATGTGAATAAAAGCCTAAATTCAGTTCATCATATAAAGTGATCGAGTCTCTTCAGAAAATTTGGACTGAACCGCTCAATTCATATGTATTAGTTTTACAATCTCTTTATGAACTTTTTGAAGCATCAAAGTGGTAGTTGTGTGGACTGTTAATGAAGGGACAGATATCTCTCATATTTTAATTAAAAATAGCTTAATTTGTGTTCCGAAGATGAACAAAAGTCTTATGGGTTTGGAACCACATGAAGGTGAGTAATTAATGACAATTTGAATTTTTGGGTGAACTAACACTTTAAATATTAAAGTGTGATCATAATTTCAATGTTTTAATAGACATAGTGTAATCATTGTCATTCAGGTATAAGATCGCGTGTGTGTTTGAATCAAGATTGCAATCTTTTAATGATTGATTGGTAACACTTTACAATAAGGTTTCTTTAGTTAACATTAGTTAATGTATTAACATGAACTAACCATGTGCAGTACATTTGTTACTGTATTTGTTCATCTTTGTTAACGTTAGTTAATAAAAATACAGCTGTTCATGGTTTGTTCATGTTAGTTTACAGTGCATTAACTAATGTTAACAAGATTATTATAACAAGTATTAATAAATGTTGAAATTAACATTAACAAAGATAAATAAATGCTTTATAAGTGCAGTTCATTATTAGTTCATGTTAACTAATGAACCTTAAAGGTCCCATGGCATGGCATTTTTCTATTATTTTATAATGTTTCCTGAGGTGTACTTATATTGTTAGTATGACTTTTACATCATAAAATGTCATAATTTAGAAATAAAAGGCGTTTTTTCTATACTGCTGTTTGCCCTGTGGCTGAATGCCCTACTTCAAGAGGCGTGTCTGCTGTGAGACTTCAGTAAAAACGCCCACTGTTGTGATTGGCTGACATCTTTGCATTTTAAATGAGCGGAGGGGGCGTGGTTTAACGAGGTCTACGAGGCACGAGCAGGCACGAGCTGCTGCCAGAGAGACGGATGGACCTGAGTTCACTTCACATCAGTTCTCAGCATGTCTGAACTGTTGTAGTTACAGCATATACTTCAGGTTATTAGTCTATTTCTAGTCGGAGGGACTGTCACTCATGTCAGAAAGTTAGTAACTTTAAAAGTAACTAACTAAAGTTAGTAACTAACACGAAACGTTTAGAACGATTCAGTCCGATTTGGTGAACTGATTCGGTTCACTAAAAAGAACCGGTTCAAAAGAAAGATTGTTCGCGAACCGGACATCACTAATGTACCAGAGACGGAGCTCAGCGTTTGCTAACAAAATTATTTATAGTAACTACTGAGTTATGAGAGCGCTGTCAGTCAGCGCGAGTTTATTGTGTTTGTATCTGAGAGTTCTGAATAAACACGAGTCCCAGTCACACCGAGTCCGTCTTCATCATTATTACCAACTTTGTAACACATGCAAAGTACCATTACAGCTGTCGAGATGAACGAGTTAAAAGTAAGTGTTGATAATAGCATTATTTTTAAAATAAAATAAAAGCGTCAGTGACGCGCGTTGAGTACACAGCGCAAACAAAGACACAACAGCAGTAATCGAATGTAATCCAGTTTATTGTGGGGCTAGGCTGGCTAGCCCGAATATGCTCACGCTTACCCCCCGTCTGCTTAATCTCACGCCGCGTTTGGTGCCTCCGCTGTGGGCCAGATGCAGTACTGGGGGTCGGGGATGTTGAAGAACACCGGCCAGTGCAGCCCGAGCTTCGGCGTGTGTGAAGTTTATCTCTAAAGATCTGACTCTGCCGATGTTGAGCAGAAACTCATGACTGTATGCACGTTTTAGAACCGATAGACGCGACGAGGACGTACAAAAACACTGACTCACAAGATAGAAAACACCGTTCTGTCTGGAGAGAGAGAGCTGCGTGTGCACAAATAATAAATAATTAGCTACACATCAGAAAACACTGATCACAGATCAGAAGGAACTGAAAAAAGACTTCTGTTTTCATTTGTACATCCAAACACTGAGAAACTGCCAGCGTTCACTCGTTCACAAGCAATGATCTCTCCAGCGTTTGCATGGGCGTGCCAGATTCTCTGGGCGGAGGAAAGGGAGGTGACCGTTCCTGCTTGGACGTCAAACCAGGAAACTTCAGGATTGGCTCGTCTGGCCTGTCATTTTCTCAAAGGCAGAGAAAGACAGCCAGAACTCGGTTTTACACCGATCAACATTTCTATCGACTTGGGGACAATTTTCAGGCTAGGGGAACTCATATTAATGTTGAAAAACCTCATAAAATGAAAATTGAATGCCATGGGACCTTTAATGTAAAGTGTTACCGATTAATTATTCATACATATGGGCCTAAAGCCATTTTTGTATGTAATATTTGTACCAGACCTCAAAAGTAACCCAGGTGGCCCGCAATCCACAGCACTTAGTTCTCATTTGTCCTGTGACCAATCAGGAAGCAGCAAGTCTGAATACACCGAATTGGCTGAGGTAAACGGAAAAACGTGCCTCTGCAAACAGGGATAAAAACGCATTTGTTGAAACAACAATACCATTTTAGCTTGCTCATACAAGTTTTTGAACTTTTTATCGAGTGTCGTGACTCATGTTTCAAGGGACTCGTCGTACAGTAGGGTACCTGTTCAGTGAGCTACCGAGCATGTAGTGCAAATGTCAAAAATGTATTAGTTTAGCTTAGTTTAGTTTACAAATCATACACTATGATACAAGTTTTTTGTTTATGCTGTCCTTTTGTGCAATGAACCGCAAAATAAGTCTTTATTAATTGATAATCTGCCCTATATAATTAATCATCCATCCATCCATCATCTTCCGCTTGTCCGGGACCGGGTAGCGGGGGCAACAGTCTAAGCAGAGACGCCCAGACTTCCCTCTCCCTAGCAACTTCCTCCAGCTCTTCCGGGGGAACCCCGAGGCGTTCCCAGGCCAGCCGGGAGATATAATCCCTCCAGCGTGTCCTAGGTCTTCCCCGGGGCCACCTCCCGGTGGGACATGCCTGGAACACCTCCCTGGGAAGGCGTCCAGGAGGCATCTGAAATAGATGCCCGAGCCACCACAGCTGGCTCCTCTCGATGTGGAGGAGCAACGGCTCTACTCTGAGCTCCTCCCGAGTGACCGAGCCCAGCCACCCTACGGAGAAAGCTCATTTCGGCCGCCTGTATCCGGAATCTTGTCCTTTCGGTCATGACCCACAGCTCATGACCATAGATGAGAGTAGGAACGTAGAGCGACTGGTAAATCAAGAGCTTTGCCTTACAGCTCAGCTCCTTCTTTACCACGACAGACCGGTACATCGACTGCATTACTGCAGAAGCTGCACTGATCCGTCTGTCAATCTCCCGTTCCATCCTTCCCTCACTTGTGAACAAGACCCCAAGATACCTGAACTCCTCCACTTGAGGCCGGAACTCTCCATCAACCTGAAGTGGGCAATCCACCCTTTTCCGACTGAGAACCATGGCCTCGGACTTGGAGGTGCTGATTCTCATCCCAGCCGCTTTACACTCAGCTGCAAACCGCCCCAGTGCACGCTGAAGGTCCTGGTCTGAGGAGGCTAACACGACAACATCATCCTGAAAAAGCAGCGCCGAAATCGTATGGTCCCCAAACCGGACACTCTTCGGCCCTTGGCTGCGCCTAGAAATTCTGTCCATAGAAATAATGAACAGAACCGGTGACAAAGGGCAGCCCTGCCGGAGTCCAACATGCACCGGGAACAGGTCTGACTTACTGCCGGCAATTTGAACCAAGCTCTTGCTCCGGTTGTACAGGGACCGAACAGCTCTAAGCAGGGGGCCGCTGACCCCATACTCCCAGAGCACCCTCCACAGGATGCCACGAGGAACACAGTCGAATGCCTTCTCCAAATCCACAAAACACATGTGGACTGGTTGGGCAAACTCCCATGAACCCTCCAGCACCCTGAAAAGGATATAGAGCTGGTCCAGTTTTCCACGACCGGGACGAAAACCACACTGTTCCTCCTGAATCCGAGGTTCCACTATCGGCCGAATTCTCCTCTCCAGTAACCTGCCATAGACTTTCCCGGGGAGGCTGAGAAGTGTGATCCCCCTATAGTTGGAACACACTCTCCGGTCCCCCTTCTTGAAAAGAGGGACCACCACCCTGGTCTGCCAGTCCAGAGGTACTGTCCCCAACCGCCATGCGATGTTGCAGAGGCGTGTCAGCCAAGACAGCCCCACAACATCCAGAGACTTGAGGTACTCAGGGCGGATCTCATCCACCCCTGGTGCCTTGCCACCGAGGAGCTTTTTAACCACCTTGATGACTTCAGCCCGGGTGATGGACGAGTTCACCTCCGAGTCCTCAGCCACTGCTTCCTCAATGGAAGACATGTCGGTGGGATTGAGGAGATCCTCGAAGTATTCCTTCCACCGCCCGACGATATCCCCAGTTGAGGTCAACAGGTGCCCATCTCCACTGTAAACAGTGTTGGTAGGGCACTGCTTCCCCCTCCTGAGGCGTCGAACGGTTTGCCAGAATCTCGTCAAGGCCGACCGATAGTCTTTTTCCATGGCCTCACCGAACTCCTCCCAGGCCCGATTTTTTGCCTCCACGACTACCCGGGCTGCAGTCTGCTTGGCCTGTCGGTTCATGTCAGCTGCCTCCGGAGTCCCACAAGCCAGCCAGGCCCGATAGGACTCCTTCTTCAGCTTGACAGCATCCCTTACTTCCGGTGTCCACCACCAGGTTCGGGGATTGCCGCCTCGACAGGCACCAGAGACCTTACGGCCACAGCTCCGAGCGGCCGCATCGACAATGGAGGTGGAGAACATGGTCCACTCGGACTCAATATCTCCAGACTCCCTCGGGATCCGGTCGAAGCTCCGCCGGAGGTGGGAGTTGAAGATCTCTCTGACAGGGGGCTCGGCCAAACATTCCCAACAGACCCTCACAGTACGTTTGGGTCTGCCGAGTCTGTCCAGCTTCCTCCCCCTCCATCGGATCAAACTCACCACCAGGTGGTGTCCAAGTGTCCAAGACATATGGCCGTGGGTCTGATGACACAAACACAAAGTCGATCATCGACCTCCAGTCTAGGGTGTCCTGGTGCCACGTGCACTGATGGACACCCTTATGCTTGAACATGGTGTTCGTTATGGACAAACCGTGGCTAACACACAAAAATCCAATAACAGAACACCGCTCAGGTTCAGATCAGAGCCGTTCCTCCCAATCACTCCCCTCCAGGTGTCAATGTCACTGCCCACGTGGGCGTGGAAGTCCCCCAGTAGAACGACGGACTCTCCAGTTGGACCTCTTTCCAGCACCCCTCCCAGAGACTCCAAGAGGGCTGGCTACTCCACACTGCCGTTCGGCCCGTAGGCACACACGACAGTGAGAGACCTATCCCTGACTCGAAGGCGCAGGGAAGCGACCCTCTCATTCACCGGGGTGAACTCCAACACATGGCGGCTGAGCTGGGGGGCTATAAGCAAACCCACTCCAGCTCTCCACCTCTCACCATGTGCAACTCCAGAGTGGTAGAGAGTCCAGCCTCTCTCAAGAAGTGTGGTTCCAGAGCCCAGGCTGTACGTGGAGGTGAGCCCGACTATCTCTAGTCGGTACTTCTCGACCTCCCGCACAAGCTCCGGCTCCTTCCCCGCCAACGAGGTGACATTCCACATCCCTAAAGATAGATTCTGTGTCCAGCGATCGGGTCGTCGGGGGCCTCGCCTTCGACTGTCGCCCGATCCACTATGCACCGGCCCCTTCCGCTCCCTCCTGCCGGTGGTGAGCCCACAGGAGGGCGGCCCCACGTCACTCCTTCGGGCTGAGCCCGGCCGGGCCCCATGAGGGGAGGACCGGCCACCAGGCGCTCGCATATGAGCCCCAACCCCGGGCCTGGCTCCAGGGTGGGGCCCCGGCTGCGCCATGTCGGGCGACGTCTCGGTCCTTGATGTAATTGTAGTCATAAAGGGTTTGTGAACTATAGTTGATAATTAATCATAATTTGTGTAAAAATATAAATAAAAAGAAAAGTTGTTGATATTTTAGTGCCACTATATTCATTTCAGCTGGAAACTGCAGTGGATTGTACACCGATCAAGTGAATAACACTGATTATCTCTTCATCACGGCACTTGTTAGTATGTGAGATATATTAGGCAGCAAGTGAACATTTTGTCCTCAAAGTTAATGTGTTAGAAGTCGGAAAAATGGGCAAGCGTAAGGATTTGAGTGAGTTTGACAGGGCCAAATTGTGATGGCTTGACGACTGGGTCATAGCATCTCCAAAACTGCAGCTCATGTGGGATGTTCCCGGTCTGCAGTGGTCAGTATATATTAAAAGTGATCCAAGGAAGGAACAGTAGTGAACCGGCGACAGGGTCATGGGCAGCCAAGGCTCATTGATACACGTGGGGAGTGAAGGCTGGGCCGTGTGATCTGATCAAACAGACGAGCTACTGTAGCTCAAATTGCTCAAGAAGTTAATGCTGGTTCTGATAGGAAGGTGTCAGAATACACAGTGCATCGCAGTTTGTTGCGTATAGGGCTGCAAAGCCACAGACCAGTCAGGGTGCCCATGCTGACCCCTATCCACAGCCGAAAGTGCCAACAGTGGGCAATGTGATGCTTTGGGCAATGTTCTGCTGGGAAACCTTGTGTCCTACCATCTATGTGGATGTTACTTTGACCACCTACCTAAACATTGTTACAGACCATGTACCATGGACCATGTGGCCTCTTTCAGCAGGATAATCCTCCCTGCCACAAAGCAAAAATGGTTCAGGAATGGTTTGAGGTGTTGACTTGATCTTAATTCCCCAGATCTTAATCCAATCGAGCATCTGTGAAATGTGCTGAACAAACAAGTCTGATCCATGGAGACCCCACCTTGCAACTTAAAGGACTTAAAGGATCTGCTGCTAACGTATTGGTGCCAGATACTACAGCACACCTTCAGGGGTCTAGTGGAGTCCATGCCTCGACGGATCAGGGCTGTTTGGCAGCAAAAGTTCTGTTCTTCACACAAAGCTGTCATACTGTATGACTTCTGAAAATGTGTCTTTTTTTTTTATAGCTTCACAGCATTAGTCTTCATTTGTGTCAGAGCAGTGTCAGCATTACTTTGTGTTCTATGAAAGAAAGGCATTCAAACAGCGTCGGAAGGGTTAGTAAAGGATTTTCCATTCAATACATTTTAATTTTGACTAAACTAATCCTTTAAATGAAACATAGCTGAGTCTCCTGAACTATGAAAGAAAAGTCGCATTTTCTTCTGCATCATTGTGTAACATGAAAATATCTACATGATTCAAGAATAAAGAAAACTCACTCGAAATCTTCTTGCACCATCAAACATATGGACTGGCCAGGGATTACTTCCTCAAATTTAGGCTAGCTTCCTGAAGCCCTAACAAGGCAATTAAGAACCTCCAGACTTTTGTTGGATCTGACCTGTCAATATAAAAGCACTCTGAAATAATCCCAGGCAAATACAGGATGCTACCTGGAACAGAGCAGACGATGATGACTGCAGGGAAGGAAGTGGGAAGTGACGAGTGGGAAATTAATTAACGTTCAGGAGCGTGAGCACAGGCGTCTGCCTCTAGCAAAACAGTTCCCTAAATCATGGATGATACTGCGCCTCTTGCCACGTGACCTGCCGCTGGATACGGGGCAGTTAGTGGCACATGAAAATGTAATGAGATGTGTATGACACCTTTTTAGATCTCTCTCTCTCTCTCTCTCTCTCTCTCTCTCTCTCTCTCTCTCTCTCTCTCTCTCTCTCTCTCTCTCTCTCTCTCTCTCTCTCTTCTCTCAGTGAGTTGGGCCATGAATGAAATCTGGCAGTGACATGATAATGCTGAGAACTGGGGAATGGCAAAATACGAATGGCGAACAGCTGATTATGGTATGATGGATTTTCTTTTATGAAAGCAACTTTCACGCCACAACAAAACATTAGAACGTTGCAAATTTGATTTGATGCTAATTCAATTTACAAAGTTCAGTTTATTAACACTAGTTAACACATAAGGTATCATGAACTAACAATGAACAACAATGTCTTATGACATTTATTATCTACTTTGATGTTAATTTATACACCGTTCATCGTTAATTCATGTTTGTTCATAATATAGTAACTAATTAAATTAACTTGATTCATAATACAATAAATTGAAACACTAAAAATATATAAGTATTATGTAGAAATTAACATTAACCTGCTGTAATGCCTAGCTAAATGCATAAATATTATTTATTAACAAATTGAAACTTATTGTAAAGTGGTAGGCTACTGCTCATTGTTCAATAAAATGTCAGCTTTTGTGCATCTCCCCTTTTATCATCATTACATTTTTATACGCTATATAGAATTATAATTATATTGAAATATTGGTTTTATAAAAATTAAAATATCATGTTTTCACATATTTTGTTCTCTCTAAAATAACATGTATACAGTTTCTTAAATAATTTGGAATTAGTTTTGTTCCTGTACAGTGTAACCGTGCATTTTCCTTCTTAAAAAGTAATGGTTTGATCTTTCTGACTTCATATTTGCAGGAATGACATCAAGATTAGTATTTTTAATCACATGGTTCGCAGTTTCTCAGTGATAGTAATTTATTATAGTTACATTTATATATTTATTTATTTATTTATTTATTTATTTATTTATTTATTTATTTATTTATTTATTTATTTATTTATTAGTTTTGTTTGTTTGTTTGTTTGTTTGTTTGCTGGTTTATTTGTTTGTTTGTTTGCAAAGCTCAATACAAATATTGCATATACTATTCAAAAGTTTGTGGTCAATAGGATACTTTTTTAGTATTATTATTATTGTTTTTTTTGTTGGTTTTTAAGAAAGAAAACTTATTTAAAATGTTATATTCATCAAAGGAATTGAAGAATTTCCCAAATACAATTATCCACAAGGTAATAAACAATGGCTATCAAAAGAGGCCTGAAGTCTACAGGGAAATTCTCTCAAGTACACCGACACACATGTATGAAAAAAAAAAACGGAGGGTGTGACTTGCACTTTCACACATGGCTTCGCACGCTGTGATTGATGGTAGTGTTAAAATGTAAATCATTAATAACACTATCAATTCAAGCAGGCTCACACATTCACACATATACACAGTGTAAGACACACAATTACTGATGTGACGAGCACATGCAGACACAGTGATGGACACTAATGGGCAGTCAGTCAGTAGTCACATGACCAGTGATTGACAGATCATCTGACTCATTCCTGAGCTCAGCCTATGGCTGCTGTGTCATCTCAATAAATGGCTCTTGAACAGGACCAGTGATCCAGTGAGCTGTAGTGGTTCCGGCATCCATTACAGCTCATTATTAGCTGCTGAGAGTGGATGTGCGCCTGTCTGTTGAAGGCTGTGCTATACAGTATATCCAGGGGCACCGGTTATACAATGAAAAAATGGTAACCTCGTTCCCTGAAGGATCCCAATACGTTGTTGACGTCGACGTAACGCTGAACATGGCCGACTGAAAGGGAACTAAATTTAAGGGTAAGATCAGGTATACATATCTCTTTAATTGCAGGTGACCACTTTTTTTATAGTGTAATTAGAATCACATGGTATTAAAGGAATTATTTCCCATTTAAGCCCACCGGCAACTATAGTTATAGTTGTCATTTTCCTTTCGTAAGTACTTTTCTAGATAGTATCCATGTTTTATATCTCAATGACACTAAAGAAAACAACCAAATTAAGGATTTAAAAATATATATATATATTTAACTTCCTTGGTCACATGAGACTGCCAACTTCCCACCCCTACTTCCAGGAAGCATAGCAAATGCAAAGCCTCCCAAAGAAAGGTTATTTTCATGTTACTAATAAGTATTTTTTGTTGACATATATATATATATCTACATAATCATGAAGGTCTCTATAATCATCCCAACAAAACAAATCTTACAAGAGATCTATAGTTCCCTTTTGTTCAGTCACTACGACGTACGTTAGTGACTAACGAATGGGGGTTTCGCCTAGAAGCCAATTACCTTCGAGGTGTTAAACAGCGCCCAATGGTGTGGCAATGCCATGGGCATGCGGAATTTGCATGCGTAACTCTGCCCCAACTCTTGGGTATATAAGGAAGTACGCTAGCAACATCGCATTATGTTTCTGCTTTGGAGCCAAGAGTACCTCTTCACTCCTTCAAGCCTGCTAACTGAGTCTTTGTCAGCCTTCGAGACGAGCAGCTTTCCAGAGGCGTTGGTGTCTACGGCGCGTTCCAGTGATCGCATACTGCCTGCCTGCTGATCTGCGCAGTGGTCCGTCTGACAGCTGGTGTGTGGTCCCTGGGCGCTTCGGCGTTCTCTGCGAAGCTTCCTCTCCTAAAAGAGCTTGCACGTGGCACGTCCTTTTCAGGATGTCTCGCCCGTGTACTTCTGGGTGTGGCCGGTCGTTGAATCCTTCTGATGGGCACAATCTCTGCTTGGTATGCTTGGGTGTTCAGCATGCTCAAGCAGCGTTTGTGGATGAGTCATGTTCCGCCTTCGGGTGCGCCAGCATTGCCAGAGTCGGACCCAGAGCTGACAGCCATGTTGTCTCGGGCAGCCGCGAGTTTAGGGTTAGAGTGGAACCCTCCACCCTGTCCCGAACGCTCGCAGCTCGATGATTGGTTTTTGGGGACCCGCGCTGACTCACGTCAGTCCCCGCCCCCAATACCTTTCTTTCCCGAGCTGCATGAGGAGATTGCTCGGTCCTGGAAGTCCCCGTTGTCTTCCCGTGATCGGTCTGCAGTCTCCTCCGCCTTCTCCACCCTTGATGGGGCCGCGGCCAAAGGATACACTGGGGTCCCCCCCAGTTGAACGTTCTGTTGCGATGCAACTGTGTCCGCAGAGCGCTTCAACATGGCGTGGTGATCCTAAGCACCCCTCCAAAGCCTGTCGATTCACATCAACCTTGGTGGCGAAATCGCACAGAGCTGCGGGGCAGGCTGCCGCCTCTTTGCATGCCATGGCGATCCTCCAGGTCTACCAGGCCAGGATCCTCAGGGACATGCACGAGGGTGGAGTTGATCCGGGGCTCTTAGATGAGCTGCGTGCTGCCACCGACCTCGCTCTCCGGGCGACGAAGTTGACCGCACGCTCCCTGGGTCAAGTGATGTCCACAAACGTGGTCCAGGAGAGACATCTGTGGCTTAACCTGGCCGATATGCGGGACACCGAGCGGACACGTTTCCTCGATGCCCCCATATCCCAGGCTGGCCTCTTCGGCGGCGCGGTTGAAAACTTCGCCCAACAGTTTTCAACCGCCCAGAAGCAGACTGAGGCTATAAAGCATATACTGCCCCGGCGGCCAGCTGCTGCCTCCACCCAGCCGCCGGCACAGTCCCCTCAGCCTGCTCGCCGCCGAGGACGCCCTCCTAAGGCTCCCGCCCCTCCCACCCTGTCCAAGCAGCAGCCATCACCCGGGCCGGGTCGCGGAGGAAGCCGTAGGAAGGCGTCCCAGTCCCCTCAGGTCGCACAGCGCCCCGCTAAGCACCAGGCCAAGCGGCGTTCCTAAGACGGACGGCTCAGGGATGGGAAATTCTTTCCAGGAGATGGCAGCAGGACCACTCCTTCCCCCGGTGGAGGGCCGGGGGAGAATCCTTTGTTCAGCTGCTGGCCCCCGGGTCAGCAGCACCCTAATTTGGTCAAAGAAAGAATTAACATTCCCATCCCTGAGCCCCCAGAGATTGGTGATGACGGTGCACGCCACCCACGGGTCCCGCCACTCGCATCCCTCTCTGTCGCCAGCCCCCTGGCAGAGCAGACCCCAGTGGAACGTGCGTCCTTCCCTGGTCTCCTCTGTCAGGAGGCAGCCGTTAACCGCACCCCCACACCGGGACGCCCAACAGCCTCCCTTGTCCGGGTCGGTAACGCTGCATCGCTGCCCCACACCGGGTACGTCTGTAGTCCGAATGGCCCCGCTGGTGCAGTTCCTGGGAGCCTGGCTCCAGATCCCAGGACAATCAGGCGCGGCTACACGATTCAGTTCGCGCAGGCTCCTCCCTGCTTCCGGGGAGTCCGCTTTACTATGGTCGGGCCAATGCCCCTGTCATGCGAGCGGAGGTTGCCACCCTACTGGCGAAGGGTGCAATCGAGCCTGTCCCTCCAGCCGAGATGAAGTCCGGGTTCTACAGCCCCTACTTCATTGTACCCAAAAAGACCGGTGGGTTAAGACCAATCCTGGACCTGCGCATCTTGAACCGTTACCTACACAGGCTTCCGTTCAAGATGTTGACAGCAAAACGCCTTTTCGAATGTGTTCGTCCCGGCGATTGGTTCGCAGCGATCGACCTAAAGGACGCTTACTTTAATGTCTCCATCCTACCTCGACACAGACCGTTCCTACGGTTTGCTTTCGAGGGGCGGGCATACCAGTACGCGGTCCTCCCATTCGGGCTATCTCTGTCCCCTCGCGTCTTTACGAAGATTGCCGATAATAGATTGCCGTCTTTACTGGCTCATAATGAGTCACTCTCGAGAGCAGGTTTGCGAAGAGATCTGGTTCTCCACCACTTAACCCCTCTGGGCCTTCGGGTCAACTGGGAGAAGAGCAAACTTTGCCCCGTGCAGAGGATCTCTTTTCTCGGTATGGAGATCGACTCGGTCGCCATGTGCGCGCAGCCTCTGCTGACTTGCCTCCGTCAAATCGAGAGCAAGAGTTTGGTTCCACTGAAACACTTTCAGAGGCTCCTGGGGCATATGGCATCTGCAGCCGCGGTGACGCCGCTCGGATTGCTACATATGAGACCGCTTCAGCACTGGCTACGCGATCGAGTCCCGAGAGCCCCAAGAACCTCAGCTTTCTACGGACCGGTGTGTCCTTAGAACGAAATTCCAGGCATATTGTTGTATCAACAGATGCCTCCACCACGGGCTGGGGTGCCATGTGCAATAGACAAGCAGCAGCGGGCTCCTGGACAGGACCCCAGCGCCTTCTGCATGTCAATTGCCTCGAGTTGCTGGCAGTACGGTTCGCCCTGCACAGCTTCCGAGCGTTGCTGAGGGGTCAACACGTACTTGTCCGGACAGACAACACGGCCACTGTAGCGTACATCAACCACCAGGGCGGTCTACGCTCCCGCCGTATGTCTCAACTCGCCCGCCATCTCGTTTTATGGAGTCAGAAGCACCTGAGGTCCCTTCGTGCTATCCACATCCCGGGAGAACTGAACCGTGCAGCCAACGAGCTCTCACGGATTCAGCCACTTCCTGGAGAATGGAGACTCCATCCCCAGACGGTCCAGCTGATTTGGGAACAGTTTGGCGACGCGCAGGTAGATCTGTTTGCCTCCCACGACTCTTCCCACTGCAGCCTGTACTATTCCCTGACCGAGGGCACGCTCGGCACGGATGCACTGGCGCACAGCTGGCCCCAGGGCCTGCGCTTATATGCGTTTCCCCCAGTGAGCCTTCTCGCACGAGTACTGTGCAAGATCAGTGAGGACAAGGAGCAGGTCATGTTGGTCGCCCCGTATTGGCACGGCCAGACCTGGTTCTCAGAACTGCTACTCCTTGCGACAGCCCCTCCCTGGCCTATCCCTCTGACCTCCTCTCTCAGAGACAGGGCACTCTATGGCACAGCGCTCTGGAAGGTCCACGTGTGGCTTCTGGACAGGACGCGGCAGGTTTGAGTGGCCTGCCACCTACGGTGGTCGCCACCATCACTTCCGCTAGGGCAGAGTCTACACGACACCTCTATGCGTTGAAGTGGAACCTCTTCGTCACCTGGTGCTCTTCCCGCCAAGAAGACCCCTGGAAATGCCCGATCAGGTCTGTGCTTTCTTTTCTCCAAGAGGGGCTGGAGCGAAGGCTGTCTCCCTCCACCCTGAAAGTGTATGTGGCCGCAATATCTGCCCATCACGACCTCTTGGGAGACAAGAAGGTAAGTCAGCACGACCTGATCATCAGGTTCCTGAGGGGGGCGAGGAGACTGAATCCTCCTCGCTCTCCTCTCGTACCCTCTTGGGACCTCTCAGTAGTCTTACAAGCTCTGCAGAGGCCTCCCTTTGAGCCTTTGCGGTCGGTCGATATTAAGTTCCTGTCGATGAAGACGGCTCTGCTGACCGCATTGGCCTCCCTTAAGAGGGTCCGGGACCTGCAGGCATTTTCGGTTGACGAAGCGTGCCTAGAATTCGGGCCGGCTAACTCTCACGTGATCCTGAGACCCTGGCCTGGATATGTGCCCAAGGTTCGTACCACTCCCTTCAGAGATCAGGTAGTGAACCTGCAAGCGCTGTCTTTGGAGGAGGCAGACCCAGCCTTGGCATTGCTCTATCCAGTACGCGCTCTCCGCGCTTACGTAGACATGACGCAGTGTTTCAGGACCTCAGACCAGCTCTTTGTCTGTTATGGTGGAGAGCGGAAGGGAAGGGCTCTCTCAAAGCAGAGGTTGTCTCACTGGATAGTGGACACCATTGTTTTGGCTTACCAGCAGCAAGGTCGACCATGTCCCCTTGGTGTGAGGCCACACTCCACCCGGAGTGTGGCCTCCTCTTGGGCTCTAGCGCATGGCGCCTCGCTAGCAGACATCTGCAGAGCTGCAGGCTGGGCGACACCTAACACATTCGCCAGATTCTACAATCTCCGAGTGGAGCCAGTGTCTGACTATGTACTCGCCCCCCCGAGGGGCCGGTAATGGACCAGGCTCTGGTGTCTTCGCTTGCTCGCCACTCCACTCCACGGACTGGATACGTGCAATATTCTCCTCAGGTGAGCTCCACGAGAGCCCTGAGTTCCTCCAGCACTGTCGACGCCGACATCAGTTCAGTCTGCCCTTTCGAGCCCAGACCCTCATGTCCGGCCAGGTGCCCCATGTGCATGGTTCCCCTCCGGCGACCCCCACACGAGTATTTCCACCATAAGCCTCCTCAGTGAGCAGGTGTCTTTCCCTTGGCAAGCCCCTGCCACCCCTAGGGTTAAAAATCCACCTTCGGCTGGTACCCTAGAGTTTCCCATATGCAGCCCGCAGCGGGTCATATGTGTACTCTCTAAGTCCTCCCCACGGGTAGGCATCATTGGCATTCTCTCACTGGGATATGCTTCCCAGTGTACCTTGGTAATCCTATGATAAGTGGGAGTCCTACGGCCTTAAGTGGCGGGATCTCACACTTACGCAGGGCACTGAATGACAGCTAAGTGGCGCGGTTATATTGGAACCCCCATTCGTTAGTCACTAACGTACGTCGTAGTGACTGAACGAAAGGGAACGTCTCGGTTACGTATGTAACCCTCGTTCCCTGAGTCCAAGTGGCAACTATTGTTGCCGGTAGGCAAATGACTTGTAAATACATATAATGGGGAAATGGGTATATTGTGTTAACAGGTTAATAAATCAAGATTTCTGGTCTTGTTTAGTGCTTTTTGCTTTCATAATATCCCACCTAAAACACTAACCCTTTAACTGACATCTATACTGTACAGTAGACCTTAATTCAATAGGGAATTTTTTTTTATGTTTTTCATATTTTATGATATTATGTCTTGTAAAGGCCAAAATATTGAGGACCCATGATCCAGTTTGGATGCATTTCATTCTAATTGGTCAAGGACCCCAATACTTTTTATGACTAGTAGCTAACGATTCCATTACAATGTGGAAATTCAGACAAGTAAGTTTACATTTACATTATTATATAAAATCACCTACTACAGTCAGCCATTGAATACTATGGGACTATTTATTTATTTATTTATTTTTGTTATATAAATGTTATTTTTTCGTCATTATATTAATTTATTTTCATTTCATTTTTTGATACACAATGCCCTGTTCGGGCAACTTAATGGCTGCACTTTGTTCTGCACTATGTTCCATCACTTTAAGACAAATGTATGAGTTGTTTGTTGTATTTTCATATTCTACAGATTAGAAGATATGCAGCTTTTTTGAGTTTGCATCGAATGTTCTTCGACTTTTATACATAATAAATTTGTTTATGAACAAAGATTGATCTGATGAAAGCAGTTATTTTGAGTTAGATGCCATATGTTCTCCTCCTAGTCAAATTTGACATTGAAGGGGTGCATACAACATACTGTATTTGCCCACCAGCAACTATAGTTGCCGCACATTCAAATACGATTTTCAAGAAAAAAAACTAAAACCTGGGGAAAATAAATGCAGAACATGTTCACATAGGACACTATTAACATGACTATATGCATGAAACAATTCAGAAAAATTTGGGCACAAATGGGCTAAAGTCTATGGGCAACACTACTGGCATTCCGGGTATTACCAAAGAAAATAATTTTGACTTGTTGCTCACTTTGTTAAAAAAAAAAAAAAAAACTAAGCAGGCATTTGTACCGGAGGGTGGTTAAAAAAGCGGCTCATATTTTTTTAAGCACTTGATAAATGATTAAATGTGAATTATTCAGTTACAGTGTTTGTTGCTGTAAATCTTCATATGTCTTTCTTACTCTCTCTACTCACAAAGTTAGAAGTACAACCATATGAAGAGCAAAATAAGTGCATTAGGTGGATAACTGATGCTTTATTGATGTATTTTATCATTCTTAAGCTGGCACAGAGAATGAAATGCTGTTACCTTTGTTTTATTCAGTTGCTTCATGAATCAGATAATTAGTATTTGTGGCAAGCTTTATGTCTATTCTTCATCAATAGGATACAAAATATGTAAACAAGTGAGGTTTGTCAAAATCAAAATCAAATACGCTTGTGTTGTTTTCTAAGGAAAATGTTGTGTATAATGGTATAACAAATATTATTTAGAAATAACCTATAATTATTGCTTGATCATTTACACAATGAGAAGACAACATCACAAACTTCATCAAATCCATTGCTTATTATTAATATGGACTATTGTTTTTCCACCAAAATGTATGTTAATTGTAGAATGATGACTTTAAGGAACTGTCTTGAGTTATAAACTGCCAGTTGTTGTTGTTGTTGTTGTATAGAAGGAGCAGGAACATAGCAAAAATACCAAACCAAACAGAGTAGAGACGTATTTTAATATTTTCAAAAATAAATAAATTAAATATGTTATTGTCATAAAAGCAATAGCTTCCTTGTTTAACCCCCGGTTTCACAGACAAGATTTAAGCCTAGTCCCAGACTAAAATGCATGTTTGAGCTGTTTTAAATGAAAGCAACTTGCACTGACAATCTTAAATTAAGGCAGTACCATTGTTTTGTCCCAAGATGCACACCGGTAATGTTTTTTTTTTGTTTTTGTTTTTTTCAAGGCATGTTTATAAAAAGCTACTCAAATGTCCTAATTGAACTAAGGCCTATAGTCCTGGCTTAATCTAAGCCATGCCTGTGAAACCAGCCCTTAATATTGTATCCGGTATATTTAGAAAGATATGATTACATGAAAATACGTTACACAGTAATGACCCATTTAGCTTTCACCATGATTCTTTATTTGACATGCCCCAAAAAGGCTAGGATCAATGAAAATCTCACTGGTAATTATGACTTTTGTGCATTCATGTCACAAAATCAAATACAAGAAGTTAGCATCACATCCCTTCTACTTCTCTTCCTCACACAGATATGAATTAAAAGCAGCTGAGTTTTCTTTTAGCTCAGTAGATTGGATTTGTAATACTGGTCAAAAGTTTGGAGTAATTAAGATTTTGTTATTGTTGCAAAAATACAGTTAAACTGCAATATTGTGATTTCTTTTTTATTATTTAAAAGAACAGTTTTCTATTTGAATATATTTTAAAATTAGTGCTGAGCAATCGATTAATTGCATCCAAAAGTTTGTGTTTACATAATATATGTGTGTGTACTGTGTATAATTATTATGTATATATAAATACACACTCCTTCATGTATATATTAAGACATTTTTGCATGTACTGTATATATATTTATATAATTTATCTTATTATTAATATATATATATATATATATATATATATATATATATATATATATATATATATATATATATATATATATATATATATACATAATAATTACAGTACATACACATATATTATATAAACACAAACTTGTATTTTGAATATGATTCATTGCGATTAAAACGATTGCCCAGCACTATTTAAAATATAATTTATTCCTATTCCTATATGAATTTTTAGCAGCCATTACTCTAGTCTTCAGTGTCCCATGATCCTTCAGAAATAATTCTAATAATGATTTGGTGCTCAGTTATTATCAATTATTATTGATGCTCAATTATTTATAATGGTTCTTATTATTATCAATGCTGAAAACATTAATGTTGAAAACAAATTGCTTAATATTTTTGTGTAAATCATGATAAAAAAAAAATTCAGGATTCATAAAAACCTTTATGACCTTTAGAAACCTTTGTAACATTATACAGTTCTTTACTGACACTTTGATCAATTTAATGCATCCTTGCTCAATAAAAGTATTAACTACTTTAATAATAATAAAAAAAGAACATACTTACCCCAAACGTGTGTATCATAGCTGCATATTAAGCAGCAAAAACATTTGTTTTCATCATTAATAATAATAAATGTTTCTTCTGCATATAAGAATGATTTCTGAAGGATCATGAGACACTGAAGACTGGAGACTTGGCTGCTGAAATTCCAGCTCTGCCATCACAGGAATAAATCACACATTAAAATATATTAAATATAAAATACTTACTTAAATTGTAATATTATTTCACAATATTACTGTTTTTACTGTTTTTTTTATCAAATATATGCAGCCTTTGTGAGCATAACAGACTTTCAAAGAGACTTTCAAAAACATCTTATGTATTAAAATATTTGAATTATTCAAAATATTTTGACCAGTAGAGTAACTTTGCAAAGAGGAGATTGGTAAGTGATTCCATCATGTAAAGTTGAAATCATAATATTCCTTTAAAGCAAAGCATGGCCAAAGAAATTGGCCTTTGTGAATGAGTGTGTGTGTTGGGAGGGGCAACGTTAAGCATTAGCATCTAAACAAATGTATAATTGCGCATTCTCCCCACAGTAGGAGGCACGTGTAAATGACACTCCCCTGGGAGCTCCTGATCCACTTTCTGATCTCGCAGATCCAGCGCTGATCAAAACCAGCGCTGCGGCCGACGTGCTTCAAACAGCCGGGACCCCAGCCAGCGGGGGACCACACACCCCTCGCTGATAGCTATTCTGAATCGCCAAACTGATACCAAAAAAAAATAATGTTTTCGTTTTGGACTAGTTAAGGCAACCGCATGAATATATGATGATTTTTTTGATCCCACATAGCAATATCAGTGCAGCAGGGATGACCTCCACCCACGTCCAGCATGTTACGAAACACCTCCGATGTTATCCATCATAGCACGACCCTGGAGAATTCATGCAGACAACAGTTATTATCACCTTCAACCCATCACCATCATTATCATAGCAGACAGTCCAGTGGCCTACAGGAAGAGCAGGAGTTCAGCATTGATGTCCTCTGCAGGCCTGAGGATAGGTGTATTTGCAGTGTAAGAGGATAGTTGAGCATTTACTGCTCTCAGCTACTCATCTGGTCTATTTTATTAAAAAGCTGATATAGCCATTAGCCAGAAACTTTGAAATGCTACATTGCTCATTAATCAAAGCAAACACAATATCACAGATTTGGTGACAAACCAATGAGGTTGTTCTTGCATCTTACGCAAGCAAGTTTAAGATTCCACAAGAACCAATGAGATGTGCTTCTTGTGCGCCAGTTATGCACGTTTGAGCTTCTTTTTTCCATATTTGTTGTGCTCAACTTTATGTATGTGCGTCAATAGATCTTTATACATGAATGAAAGCTTAAAAGAACACACGACTTTTTGGGACTTTAGCTTATTCACCATATCCCCCAGAGTTAGATAAGTCCATACCATTCTCATCTCCGTGCGTGCCATAACTGTCTGACGCACCCAGCGCTAGCCTAGCTTAGCACAGAGACTGGAGGTAAATGGCTCCAGCTAGCTATACTGCTCGATAAGTGACAAAATAACGTTACATCGGGTACTAAGACAGGCGGAAAATGAAAAGTTGCGATTTTCTAGACCGATATGGCTTGGAACTATTCTCTCATACCTGCATAATAATCATAGAACTTTGCTGCCGTACCATGGATAGAGCAGGCGCAATGATATTACGCAGCACCAAAATTCTGTCATTTACTCACCCTCATGTCATTCCAAACCCATAAGACACAAATACAATTTTTTTTGATGAAATCCAAGGCCCAGAAAGGTAGTAAAATAGTTAAAATAGTCCATGTGACTCCAGTGGTTCAACCTTAATTGTATGAAGTGACGAGAATACTTTTTGTGAGCAAAAAAAAACAAAAATAATGACTTAATTCAACAATTTCGTTCTAGCCTGTGTCAGCCTCCTACACAGTTTACATTGTAAACAGTGCAGTGCTTTCGAGTTCTACGGCAGCCAACGCTGTTCACGAGAGCACCACGACGCATGCATGTGATGATGACGCAGGACCTGCGCTGTATTTACAACGTAAACTGCTTAGGAGACTGACAAAGGCTAGAACGGAAAATATTATCATCGCTTCATTAAATTAAGGTAGAACCACTGGAGTCACATGGACTATTTTAATAATGTTTTTACTACCTTTCTGTCCCTTGAAAGTGTTAATGAAATGGCTGTCTATAGAGAGCTCTCAGATTTCATC
Source organism: Gobio gobio (assembly GCF_949357685.1). Classification (NCBI taxonomy): domain Eukaryota; kingdom Metazoa; phylum Chordata; class Actinopteri; order Cypriniformes; family Gobionidae; genus Gobio; species Gobio gobio. The sequence continues at coordinate 27,476,219 of NC_137104.1, read as the reverse complement.
AAAAATATCTTCATTTGTGTTCCGAAGATGAAGTTTAATAAACTTTTTGAAGATTGACCATTTTGTTGTCGTGGACTTTCAATGGATGGACAAAAAATTATGAAAGAATATTTAAAATAGGCCTACCTTCATTTCTGTTCTGATATGAGGATTATGAGTAAATTATGCCAGAATTGTCATTTTTGACACTTAACTATCCCCCTTCAAGCCCTGATCAACTCTAGATTTCTTTTGACACTGGAATGATCAGGAAATCATGCTTTACGGCTTCTGTTTTCAATAAATAATAATCACAAATAGCAATTCATTCAAAATGTGGAAGTATCCGTCTACTCTCCTGTCCAGCAAGTTTGTGTTCTGTGATGTTTAGATCTTGTTTTGGGCACATGCCATTTGTATGTCATATACAAATTCACAACTTTCGTACACAGCAGAATGCAAAATGTTCTGTATGAGATTGAGTTTCCAGTCTCATGCATTTGCATATGTATACTGGAGCGCAAAGTTGCGTCAACAGTGATCTTTGTCATTTGTAATGTCAAATCACCATCTCCCAGTGGAAAAGAATAGTTTTCGGTCGCCTTGTTGTGGCTCTGTCAGTGTAAGTGCGTCATTGTAGGCTACTTCATGCTACCTACATTACTACTCATTTACATAAAGTTAAACTGCTGGACTTTGTTGTCGCCCCAAATCACCAACTCTCATTAAAAATTAATAACTTCTGGTTGCTTTGCCATTGCAAATCGCTGCTGGTCTGAGCGCCGCTTCAGTATTAAAACAACCCTCCACTCAGTCAAATATAATTCTAGGCTTATGTGCCATGCCATATTAAACACTATTTCAACAAGTCCATATAACTTTATGGTCTCTACATCATGAACATGAATAAAGTCATTGAACATACATATCAACCTATTCCTTACAGAATTTACAAAGTATCCAAGGTTATCTGAGAGTATGAGGATGGAGTTGAATGCAAATCAGAGGTGGTATATGAAATGACAATGAATATATGATCATGAATAATGCAGCCCTTTCTACAACACAATGCAGAGAAAAAGCCCTGAGAGCTGAGAAAGAATTTCAGAATAGAATGCATTATAGAATAAGAATTGAAATAGAAAAGGTTGGGGGGGCTTGGCTGTCACAGCTCTGTCACTTCCTCTGTCAGAATAAATCCATCAAACACTGGGAATAAATCAGGCTGTTCTCATTTGCATTGAGCATGGTGAGAAACCCGGGTTCAATAACACATGCTGCTTTGACAAATCCTGCTCTCAGGAATGAAAAGGGCCCGTGAATCCGGAAGCTTCTATTGTCTGACGTTAATGGGTGCTCGATACATGGAGACAGAGGCCTGTAATAGTGCCTCACATTTAACATTGGACACATTGCTGATTTTTGGTTTCATGCATATATTCCGACATTAAATTCACCTGATATTTGGAATGGTACAGGATCATCCATCCACTCTCCAAGCCACTTGTCTAATAGGGTCGTGGGTTTTATAGGATCTGTTTACTTAAAATGAAAAATTCTATCATTATTTACCCTCATCTTCTTCTAAATTACGTATGCTGTATTTTCCCCCATGGAACATGAAAGAAGAATTTTTGAATCTTCACACGGTTCTTTTCATACTTTAGCTCATAGTCTTTGGAGTCATTCAAAATCCAAAAATGCATAAAAAATCATAAAGCACTAAAAAAGTAGCCTCAGATCTTATATAATATTCTAAGTGTTCAGTGGCCTTTGTGTGAGGATAATCATTCCCTTCTGCAGCAATTTGCTAATTTAAAAAAAAAATATATATATATATATATATATATATATATATATATATATATATATATATATATATATATATATATATATATATATATATATATATATATATATATATATATATAGGCTATATATATATATATATATATATATATATATATATATATATATATATATATATATATATATATGAAAAAAAATTATAATAATACATCTAAAAACATACACTCATAGAATCAGCAGAGAGGAAGATCATTTGAACGAAAATGTAAATTCCAGTCTGTTTTTCACACAAAGTTATGGCATGATTTTTATAGTCCTTTTTGCAGCTTGACAGATAAATACCTGGATGAAACACTTAAAGGTGCACTGTGTACATTTTAGCGGCATCTAGTGGTGAGGTTGCGAATTGCAACATCCCACCGCTCACCCCTCCCTTTTCGGAGCACATAGAAAAGCTACGGTGGCCGACACAAGGACAAAGATGTTGTCATCTGAGACAACAAAGAGAAGCTGGCGCACTGTAGAGCAGTTTGTCCGTTAAGGGCTACTGTAGAAACTTGATGATGCAAAATGGTGACTTCACTGTTAGGGGACCCGCGGTGTATGTAAATAGAAATTGCTCATTCTTAGGTAATAAAACCATAACGGTTCTTATATGCATTTCTGTCAATATCCTCATAAATGTAACACACTCCTTTAACTCATTTAAGCCCACCGGCAACTATAGTTTATCCATGTTTTATGTCTAAATGACATGCAAGCAAACAACCATGCGTTTCATTCTAATTTGTCAAGGACCCCAATTCGATTTATGACTAGTAGCTTACGAATACCATTATAATGTGGAAATTCAGACAAGTAATGAGTTTACATTCACATTATTATATGAAATCACATACAGTCAGCCATTGAATACTATGGGACTATTTTTATTTTTTTTATATACACTCACCTAAAGGATTATTAGGAACACCTGTTCAATTTCTCATTAATGCAATTATCTAATCAACCAATCACATGGCAGTTGCTTCAATGCATTTAGGGGTGTGGTCCTGGTCAAGACAATATCCTGAACTCCAAACTGAATGTCAGAATGGGAAAAAGGTGATTTAAGCAATTTTGAGCGGTCTGAGTATTTCACAATCTGCTCAGTTACTGGGATTTTCACGCACAACCATTTCTAGGGTTTATAAAGAATGGTGTGAAAAGGGAAAAACATCCGGTATGCGGCAGTCCTGTGGGCGAAAATGCCTTGTTGATGCTAGAGGTCAGAGGAGAATGGGCCGACTGATTCAAGCTGATAGAAGAGCAACTTTGACTGAAATAACCACTCGTTACAACCGAGGTATGCAGCAAAGCATTTGTGAAGCCACAACACGCATAACCTTGAGGCGCATGGGCTACAACAGCAGAAGATACCCCCCACCAGGTACACCTCATCTCCACTACAAATAGGAAAAAGAGGCTACAATTTGCACAAGCTCACCAAAATTGGACAGTTGAAGACTGGAAAAAAGTTGCCTGGTCTGATGAGTCTCGATTTCTGTTGAGACTTTCAGATGGTAGAGTCAGAATTTGGCGTAAACAGAATGAGAACATGGATCCATCATGCCTTGTTACCACTGTGCAGGCCGGTGGTGGTGGTGTAATGGTGTGGGGGATGTTTTCTTGGCACACTTTAGGCCCCTTAGTGCCAATTGGGCATCGTTTAAATGCCACGGCCTACCTGAGCATTGTTTCTGACCATGTCCATCCCTTTATGACCACCATGTACCCATCCTCTGATGGCTATTTCCAGCAGGATAATGCACAATGTCACAAAGCTCGAATCATTTCAAATTGGTTTCTGTACTAAAATGGCCCCCACAGTCACCAGATCTCAACCCAATAGAGCATCTTTGGGATGTGGTGGAACGGGAGCTTCGTGCCCTGGATGTGCATCCCACAAATCTCCATCAACTGCAAGATACTATCCTATCAATATGGGCCAACATTTCTAAAGAATGCTTTCAGCACCTTGTTGAATCAATGCCACGTAGAATTAAGGCAGTTCTGAAGGCGAAAGGCGGTCAAACACAGGATTAGTATGGTGTTCCTAATAATTCTTTAGCTGAGTGTATATAGATGTAATTTTTTTGTCATTTGTCTATTTATTTATTTATTTTTAGTAAACTTTGTGATACACAATGCCCTGTTGGGGCAACATAATGGCTGCACTTTGTTCTGCACTATGTTCCACCACTTTAAGACAAATGTATTTGTTGTTTGTTGTGTTTCCATATTCAAAAGATTATAAGATATTTGCAGCTTTTTTGAGTTTACATCGAATGTTCTTCGACTTTTATACATAATAAATGTATTTATGAATAAAGATTGATCTGTTGAAAGCAGTTATTTTGAGTTAGATGCCAAATGTTCTCCTTCTATTCAAATTTGACATTGAAGGGGTGCATACAACACTGGCAACTATAGCCTAGTTGCCGCACATTCCAATACGATTTTCAAGAAAGAAAGAAAAAAAAAACCTCGGGAAAATAAATGCAGAACATGTTCACATAGAACACTATTAACATGACTATATGCATGAAACCATTCAGAAAAATGTGGGCACAATGGGTTAAACAAGAAAAAAAAAGTGTGGAACGTTGGACATGCAGTCAAATGTCACAGCTTTCCTGTATGCTACTGAAGGGGCTATTAGACCCTGATGTTAAATCACAAAATAACCTGACAACATTTATTCACTAGATGGTAGATTGCATAGTGCATAGTATTAGTGTATTGAGCTTGATTTAGAGATTTTGTGTCAAACAGGTTTGGAACAACAAGAGGTTAATGATGTAAATAAATGATGACAGAAGTTTCATGGGTAAACTATTCCTTTAAAGCTAAATTCAAATAATCTGTTTTTATGGTTATCATTTCCCCAAGGGATGAGGGGAGGAGTCCTGTTCAGAGTGAGCATGTGTTTCCAGTACCGTTTCCCTCTCTCTTTTCTCTCTTTTTCTCTCACGACTCAGTTGTCCGTTTCTCGCTCACGCGCGGTCGCCTGTGGAGGCGAGGCAGAGATGAGCGGAGTCAATTAGACGAGCAGCAATGTGTGTGCGTGTGTGTGTGTGTATGAATCTCAGAGAAAGATGTGGAACAGTATGGCACTGCAGATGCCGGCATTCCCTCAGTGAGAATGCTTCCATAGGGACAAGGACAGCTGTGGAATAGCATCAGGGGTGTTAACGAGCCTTATCACACACACACACACACACACACACATACACAATCACACACACACACACAGTAATTGATGCACTTTTACATTAGCGCATACACATTCTGTTCCACAACCTAGTGAACTGCCTACATCATAAATGTGCTTCCAATATGAGGGTTGTTCCATAATTATGTCATTTTAGCCTAATTCTAAGGCAGCATCACATGTATCCTTTGTAGAGAAGACAATCAAGAGTTCTGGACAATGTCAATTCTAAATAAATGTACATTTTATTCAGTACTGAAAAATAGTCAGGTGTAAATAAAAGTGTTTTTCTCCACAATATTTTTTTTAATGTATTTTTATGGTAATTACAGAATAGCGTTGTTAGCTTAGCAACATGCTAATGTCAAACTCTACTGAAATCAACTTAAATGCGATTTGTGTGAGGAGCCATTTTTGTATGGAGTTGCTGTCTATGTAAAGTGTTTCAAATCAGTCATGTCACCTTAAAAGGCAGCTGCCTAAGCAGTAACAGCAGGAACACAGCTACAGATTGAGCTGATTCTTAATATGAACTACATTTTGTGTTGTAACCATATCAAATTCCCATGACACACATGGAAACACGCATAATGAGCATTATTCTCGCTGACCTCCACTGCATCCCAGAGGGAAAATTTCATTGCTCAGGGGTCACTCGTTTATAGTTCAGGAGACTTAATTGAATTCTCAGTTATGTTTATTTTAAGGGGGGGGGGGGGGTATAATGCTATTTCATGCATTCTGACTTAATTATTATATGTTAAAGAGTTGGATTATCATGCTAAACATGGCCCAAAAAAAAACAAAAAAAACCAAGTTGGACGTATGACAAATACAAATCTGTGACAAATCTGTGCCAAATACACTCCTTCGAATACGTTTCGTTAAGTTTTTTTTTTAGTATGGCAATGTATGACGTCATAAAGGGTGAAATTGCTTGTATGGGCACTTCTCCCGGATGAGCATGTGCACACATCAACCAGAGCGAGAGCAAGAGTGCGCCCATCAACGAGCTTCGTTCAGGTTACGAAGCCGTCAGCAGTGCTGGCATTTTGTTTTTAAACCACAAAATCAACAATGTCACTAAAGAAGTGTGTTTTTGGTTGTGAGGGAAAGATAACCTTGTTCAGCTTCCCAAATAACCCAGCGTTAAAGGTCCCATGGCATGGATTTTTTTATTATTTTATAATGTTTCCTGAGGTATACTTATATTGTTAGTATGGTTTTTACAAAAAAAAAAGTCATAATTTAGAAATAAAAGGCATTTTTTTCTATACTGATATTAGCCCTCTGGCTTGAATGCTCTGTTTCTGGGGGCGTGTCTGCTGTGAGACTTCAGTGAAAATGCCCACTGTTGTAATTGGCTGACATCTCTGCATTTGAAATGAGTATTAGATTATGTGGCGGAGGGGGCGTGGTTTAGCGAGACACCGTCAGACTCTGCAAGCACTACTAGTCCAGAGAGAGAGACGGACTGGGCACTTGTGGAGCAGAGAGACGGAGAGCTGGGAAAATATAGCTGAGAAAGTTTTATTGTACCGAGTTGTTGAGAGCGCAAGTTTATTTTGTTTGTATCTGAGAGCTCTGAATAAACACGAGTCCCAGCCACGCAACCCTGTCTTCTTCCTCCTCATTCTACGAACTTTGTAACATGTGGAACCCCTCTAAACACACTAAACTACGTTTTTTTACCATCACAGCCGTCGAGATGAACGAATTGCCAAAGTGTTGATAATAGCATTATTTTTAGATATTTGTCCATCACATGAACGGCTGCAGTGATGAGCAGTCTTGTTGATCGCATGAATGCAGTGATCTCGTCATTGCAGTGTTATTTCTCTCACAAAATGCTTTCACCACAACTAACAGCAAACACCACGTCGACATGAATACAGTAAGAGCTTTGTTGTGCAGCATAACAGTGTCATTCGCTATTATGGCAGTTTGGGCAAGTGTGCAGATACACTTGCGACGTGTGATTGACAGATCCGAACATTATAAAAAGAGTGTTTTTTGATCGCTTTCTATAGTTTAATCATTTAAATAACGGATTTGTTTCATGCTACTAACAGAAACGATGTGAAGTTGATCGTTTTAGTCACTGGCCTGATTCACTGATGCATTATGCTTAGGGCATCAAGACGGCCAGCGGCGTGACTGACAGTATTAAACGATTTAGACAGAAAGTCTGCATGAACTTGAATGATTAGCTACACATCAGAAATCACTGATCACAGATCAGGCATTAATGAACACTGTTACTCACTGTTTGTGGCGGTGCTGTCGAAACCATATGGTAAAAGTCTGTTTGTAAAGCCTGTGCTGACATCGAGACTGATAAACTGAATCCATTTTCTCCAAATTCTCTGGGCGGGCAAAGCAGAGGAAGGTGAGGTAACCTTTTCTCGTATGACGACATAACAGGGAAGATTTCCGATCGGCTCGTCTGAGCTTTCATTTTCTCAAAGGCAGAGCAGGACACCCAGAACTTGGTTTACACCTATCGAAATTTCTAGCCACTTGGGGACCATAGACAGGCTAGGGGAACTCATATTAAATATAAAATTTAATTTTCATGCCATGGGACCTTTAAGGAAACAGTGGATGCAGTTTGATTTTCTGGAGAAGCCTTCAAGTGTGTTTGTTTGTTCCCGGTCATGAGTCGAAACTGCTGGCGGTGCGTGAAACTGCATCAAATGTCTGTCAATCGGTGCGTTAGTGCATAAAATTTAAACAACACGAACGTACAGTGAATTGAAAGTTATCCAGGGATAATGCCATAATGTATTTTTTATGTGTGTGTGTGTGTGTGTGTGTGTGTGTGTGTGTGTGTGTGTGTGTGTGTGTGTGTGTGTGTGTGTGTGTGTGTGTGTGTGTGTGTGTGTGTGTGTGTGTGTGTGTGTGTGTGTGTGTGTGTGTGTGTGTGTGTGTGTGTGTGTGTGAGCGTGCGCACTCGTGACTCTTTAGCTCCGCCCACTGCACGCCTGCACGAGCTTGGCTGTTTTCGGAAAGAATCGGTACAGCTTATCTGTCTTTTATAAATCTGATAAAACTAAAGACTCTTCGGAGATATGAAGGATGCAATACTACTCTATAGGTACTCATGAGATTACATGATAACATGAGATATGTGTTATGTACACTTTCTTTGCACTTTCTTTTTTTTAGGATTTTTTTTACCTAAATAATAATAATAATTATCAATGAGCAATTTGTTTTCATACATTAAGAGTATAGGGATACCCAGGCATCCACATGTACCAGATGAGGCCCGGATCTAAACCTTTTCCACCACCGGGACGAACGGTCCTTAGAATGGTAATGAACAGTTCCAGTTGTGTTTCCACTTCGGCCTGCTTGGAACCGTGCTGGTAGAATCCGTGAAGTGATATCGTAACTCAGAATCGATCACTTGTCTTTTTCCTGGCTACCGGCTAAACGCTCTATTTGAGCAACGTAAACACAGATTAATAATAAAATTAAAAGAAATATCGGATCATCCTCCATAACGGGGTCGTTATTTACATCTCATATCGTCTGTAAACTCTTGCGTTACCAAGGCAACGACTGACGCTTTTGTATGAAATTCCAAAGAGCGGCCATTATCAGCCCCACAGTGGAGAATGAAACCAGAACTGTAGCAGCTGGCCCGGAGTGGCACGGAATGGAACAGTTACGCAATGAGAACCGTTAGGCCCGACGTGTGTTTTGTTGGCAATCGGCGCTTAAGTACATATCATTTAAACAACATTAATACCATTTCAGTGATGGAAAAGCGGTTATGTTGCTGCCTGGGTAAAATAGGGATAAAATAGAGATTGGATTGGATAATAAAGATAATAATTAGAAAGAATTAATGTGGGTGCAAAACCCTACGGTTCAGATTGAAATCTAAGACTTTAGTATCTTGGCAAATCTAAGCACAGTTTGAGACTTTGTTCAGATCTCTTCTGAAACTTGAGAGGGAAAAAAATCTCCATTTGATGTCCGCTTGAAATCAAAATTGACCCTATTTATTTTGTTAGCACACTACCAGTGGTGAACAATTAATCAATGCAAGTTCATTTACAGAAATAAAAATTGTCTTTCTAATCCTTAGTCAAGATCTGAAAATGTCCTTCTCTGATGATGTAGGCCTACAGCTTGGGCAGAACACCCTTAACCGCTCCTCTCCAATTGTCATTCTGCTGTGAACCAGAGATGACGAGGAGGTGTGCTAAAATCAGGCCCGCCCTCTATTTATTCTCATTCAATTTAACTAGAAAATGTCACAGTACTGTAAAGTCAGTCACAACTTCCGGTTTACCCAGACTTTAAGAGCATTGTTGTCTAAAAGAAACAACTGAGACATTAAAGATTTCTCCTTTGTGATTTTTCTGTTTACACACACAGGCAGAAAAAGATCAAGATTTTCCAAGTTCTCTTTTGTTTTATTTTACAGGCCACAAGATGAGCAGATACATCATTTAAAAAAAGAAATAAAACTGATATTTGCTTGTCAAAAAATATTATACAATTTTCTCAATACAGATTTTTGTACAGCATGAAACAGAAATGAACTGTAATAGAATCATGATCTTGTAATATAGATGAATGGGATACAGGAGCTCCATATCATCCACAAGCCCAACTTTATACCCAATAAATATAAACTGTGTATATTATATTATTGATAGCCAGGCATAGTAAATGCCAGGGCACAATTTCAATTAATTTTCATATCATTTCAGGTACGTCACTGTGCTCCACACATACACACACACACACACACACACACACTCATATGAAGCTGAGCACTGAAGCAGACGTGGGCCAGCAATCAAAATCACAGTTGGATAACAACAGATTCCTGGCCACCTCGAAAAGAACATAAAGATGGGAGTGAAAGCGGATGAAGACAGGGCTCATTGTCCTTGGCAGAAAAGAGAGACAGTGAGAAAGAGGGATGGCTAACTGATCGGGCTGTGTGAGAAACACTGTAGAGAGCCACTTGACATTTGGCCTGATTCAAACAGCTCTGCTGAGGGAAGCTACTCTGACAGACTCTCTCTCTCATGCACACACATCATCTGTGAGGGCTTTTTTTTTTCTTTCAAGCAACCTAGTGCCGTCCTTTTCAACTCGCTCTCTGTCAGCTTCCTTTATCTTTTTTAACCGCCCTCTCCATTTCTCTCTCCATGTACGTTTTTCCTCATCAAAATTTAAGCAGAACAAAAAGCTGCATCCAAGTCATGTATCTGTGAACAGTTTCTGCCTCTGAGAAAGCACCTGGCAGCATCTTTTTTAAAAGAAGGGGGGGGGGGTGATGTGGGTGCATTTTACGCAACATCAATAATGGTAGACAAAAGCAAATAAAAAGAAAAAAAGTGTGGACAAAATAACCTGAAACACCAAACACAATATAAATATCAAGGACCTATTAAGAGTTCTTCCACAATGTCAGTTCTTGTTGGTGAAGGAACAGACTTCTCCAATTCTTTAATAATAAAGGGGGTGCAATCTACTCTTTGTGCTCCAGAACTTTACTCAGATTTGGTGATTGGCCATGGAGAGTGACTTTACCCTGGAAACCATGAAACCACACTTGAATTTGTTTAGTAGTGTGCATGGAGCAATTATAATCCTGTAATTATGAAACACTGCAGTGTAAACAGCGCTTTTACAATCTAATTCTAGAAAATGCCTTTTGTGGAGACTTTGCCAGAGAGGGGCTGTTTCATATAGCCTTCAATTTTTTATGATGTACTTTGTACGTTTTCGATCCTCAGAGAGCTCTGACTTGTGACCTCTGTTTGTCTTTGCCAGTGCAGTTTTACTATGTTTGGCATACGCTATCATTATTTTTGATCCAGTCTCCCTTGACAAAACAAATAATTTAGCAATTTTTGACATGGATGCATCAGCAATTCACATACAGACTATTCAGCTTTGAAAGCCTGTTAGTTGTCTCACGTTGCTTCGCAACGCCTTATATCAAAGTGCTAACTGTCAGACCTCTTTTATAACTGCCATGTTTTGTAATTGGCAATCAACCTAATAGACTCTCCTTTTAGCTTTATTCATACTGGTCCTATTCCATGAGATGTTTCTATTACTTTGTCCACCCCTATATAGTAGCCCTAACAGGATATTGGAACTGGGATCTCCAATGTATGCATAAATGTACCCCATACGTTTCCTCCAACCTCACCAAGTCATGGCATAATTAGAGGAGTCTTTCCCTCTGAATCCTTGGTGTTACATTACGTTCAGAATGTGAAAATACACAATTGCACTTAATTACTTGAGTCTGGAGATCACTGGATAAGGGCAACATGATAGGAGAAGTCTGCAAAGAGAAGATAGCACCCATTTTTTGCTTGCTGACTGAATTAATCATCATGCAGTTCACTAGTGTAGGATACAAAAGCTCTGGAAGATGGTGGAATTGTCATTCTGTAAAGTAATGACCTCAAACCAGATATGAGACACCTTCCTTTTTGTAACCTTGAGGTAGCACTACCATCAAATAGTTACTTAATCAAGTTAGTCAAGCTTAAACTCATTAAGGATAAATTTCCAAATTTCAGCTCTGTATTAAATTAACACACAGTTAATGAGGGTTGACAAAGCTTCAATTTTGATCAATCATCATTGATTACCTAGGGTAACACTGCACATGCAGACAGAAAATGAAGGATGCTATTGTAGCCAAAATAAAGCCAGTGCATTGGCTGAAGACAGAGAAAGGCTGCCACAGAGTAGCTGGGCCGAGGTGAACCAGGAAAGAGCTCTGCACAGGATGTGCGGTAGTGTTGGATCGTTCCTTATTTCATTACAGGGAAAGCTTTATAAATTCACAGAATGGAGAGGAAGGGGGAATAGTGATAATATTTGCATTTCTCCTTTTCCCCCTCTATCTCTCTATCTCTGCCCTCCCTACCTCCTTCTAATACCCCCTCCCCCTGCCCCCCACTTACTGCAGAGTGACTTTAATCATCACTTTCGCCAAAACACATTAAGCCGTTGTGTGTCCGGGGGAAAAACAGCCCTGCGCACTCCAAGCATCACATTCTATTTGCAACAGTGATGCATAGCTGGTGCATTACTTTGGAGATTAAAAAGGATATGCTGAATATCAATAGAGTGTGTCTGATGGATGACTGTCCTGGCCCACAATAAAGGGACATCCAATAGACCTCCTTGGGAGGAGGTGCGTACATTTACCAATGAAAAGCAGCTCCACACTCAGACGCTCTTACACCCGCACACATTGACAAATGCACAAATGACAGCACAGACACTCAGACAGCTATAGAAACTGCTCAATCCTGTACTCATGTTTAGTAAAACAACACCAACGCTTAATTATTTATTTACTTTTTTGTTCAGGAAGGATAACAAAGTCGTTTGCATACATTAAACTCAGGCCAGCGGACAATGTGATTCCTCCCAGGTCGCGGGGTGGTCGTTACAGCATTGGAATGGATGGGGATGTAAAGTGCTTCAAAGTGATGAATTGAGCACAAACTGAAGGACATGAACCACAGAAAGGACTGTTAGGGTACTATGACATTATTCCACAGCAGGGTAAATGGAGTAGAAGGAATGGGGAGGGGATTTTAAGGGGATAATTATGAGTCCATAATCTGACATCACCAAAAGGGAATCTTGGTCAATTTGTTCATTTGAGTTCCCAACTTGACCTGCTGCCCTTCAGAAGGCTGTATGGTTGAATGTTTGCCTGTACGTAGGTCCTCAATGCCCCCACAGTTCACCCAGGCACCCAACTCTGGCTGTTGTGTGATTGCTGAGGTCCTGCAAACACCCCCATTCCCATTCCCATTCCCATCCCCAAACCCATTCCCATGCCAACGCCCTGTGATAGTGACCCATCAAAGTTAAAGTCCATTCCTTCTGTTGAGTCCATGAAGTCATTTAAGAGGATGGATTCCACATCACAATCTAGACTGCTCTGGTGCACATCCATTTCCAGCTCAGACTGCAACCGGTTGTGAGGATCCTGGTGATGGTTAGATTGGTGGTTTCCATGGTAATTAGGATTCTGTGAAGTGTGGTGGTAATACCCCTGCCAGGGCTCTGTCATGCCCTGATGGAGGTGGGAACCTGGGTAGGACTGATGGCGAGGATGAGGGGCTGAAGCCAGGCGACAGGGGTCTTGGGGTACATCCAAGACACTGGCAGGGTTAGGAGGCAGGGCAGTGGTAGGGAGGTGAGCACGTGACCCATAAAGGCTGGGTGATTTGTGGTTGTAGGGTTGCAACATGTCATTGTTCACCCTGGGAGAAAGGTCTGGTTGTCTGGAGTTGCTGTGTTGCAGGTGATTGTGCAAGTGGTTGGGATTGGGACTAGCATTGAGTTTGTGGTCATGAGATTGAACATAGTCATGGCCACGGTGATGTTTGTGGTGATTGTAGTCAAGACCTGGGTGATGCTTATTATGAGCTTGATTGGGATTATGATGATGGCTTGGGTTTTGCTCTTGAGTTACTCCATGGCCATTATGTAGGCTTTGACTGGAATTGCGATTGTGGCCATGCTCTGGGTTATGATTGTGATTCTGGCTGTGATTGTGGCTCTGATTGTGGCCGTGAGAGTGCACAGCACTGTTAGATTGTGACATAAGTGAATGGGACGTTACTCCTTGCCCCACAACCATGTCCTTACCACAGTATTGTGGCCCTCCAGCGAGCAGACTTTCAAGGGCATTGTTCTCTGAGTATGCCCTAAGGGCACGCTGGAAGCTTGTAGGCTTGTTTTCCTGAATCGTCTGCATAGGCGTATGATGCCTAAGCATGCCCATGGATGGTTGGCCATAGACTGTTCCACAGTAGGAGGTCTCTCCTTTGAGTCCAGGGCCATAGTGATAGCCATTGCGCTTAAGCTGTAGAGGCTGAGAGTAGCCCTCTTCCAAGCTGATGGCTCCAGTTAGATCAGCTAGGTGCGGAAGCTCGACAGATGGACAATGTCCGCCTGTTCCTAGGGCTGGAGATCTTGTGCTGGTGGGGCTAGGGTAGAGTCGTGGGGAGGCAGAGCAGGATAGTCCTCCTTCCTCTGGTTCATCAGGTTCTGTCTCAGCCAGAATAGGAGACAAGCATCCACTCAACGTTGACGCAGAGGAACTTGTTCGGGAGTGGAGGTCTGTCCAGGCATCAAACTCTTCACCCCCAACTCCCATTACTCCCTTACCTGCTGGGCTTCCATGTTCCGGCGATCCTTGTATTCCAGGTCCTGCAAGCTCTCTGCCCATTCCCACAGCACCTGCTCTCTTTCTGCTGACTCGGCCTCTGCTCTTCAAGTACTTAGTGCCATTGTCCATGGATACAGCTCGTCTGCGGGGTCCTTTACCCATCTTTCCGCCCTCTGGGTTAAGCATCCACCAGGAACTTTTTCCTGTTCCCTCATTTTGAACCCGGATGAAGCGAGTATGTAGGGAGAGGTTGTGTCTGATGGAGTTCTGTAGAGAGAAAACAGGAAGAAATAACATTGAGGCATTAGTGATTTTGAATTGAGGATTTTAAGTATTGTGTGTCTTCAAATTATGTAGAAAATTAAGATATTTAAACATCTTTTTTTTCAGGCTAAGCCCCCCTGGTACATAAGAGAGACTGAGCAGGTACCCTCTGTTACATATTGTATAAACTAATGTAATTTAGTGTTACATGTTAGGCCTGACCAATAATGACATACTGCACCATATATTTACATACTTTATTATAGGGATGCACCGATACTGATACTGATACCTGTATAGTTATGGGGCCCGATACTGTGCTTGCGTACTCGTACTTGTACTCATTTAAATGTTCTGATACCAACAACTGATACCATGCAGCATATGCAGTTCAGTATTGTGACAAAGAAACACAGACAACAGAGCAAACAGAGAGCATGGCTATATGGATATATCAGAAAATGATGTCTTTAAAGTAAATGTATCAAATTAATAGAATGTTAAACAAATTCAATATTTACTCCTATATAGCTACTGTGCACAAGCTGGTAAACAAAACACAGAGTGAATTAAGAGATCGCACATCCCTTTTTCACAGACGTTGCTGGAAAGTTTGTAGTTTGGTCGGATATATCAATAGCAAATAAGGTAAAACGAGGCACATATTACTAACTTTAACTCCTTAACTAACTTAAAACTAAATTGTATATGTAAGTAAAAACTTGAAATGTTACGCGATTTATGCATAACGAGTGGTAACAGGACGTTTACAGGACAAGAAGTTTACTGTGCGCAAACATCTGAAGCACGCACCCAGAAAGCCACGTCTCAGACAGAACTTGCAAACTGCATTTATTTTTTAATGAGAAATAAAATGCATGTCTAACAGTATATTGGATCCGTGTATTTGGTCTTAAAGGGACAGAATAAACCCGTTGCTGTGTTTTTCATTTTAATCAAACAACAAAGGACA
Organism: Gobio gobio; assembly: GCF_949357685.1. NCBI lineage: Eukaryota > Metazoa > Chordata > Actinopteri > Cypriniformes > Gobionidae > Gobio > Gobio gobio. The sequence goes on along the minus strand of NC_137104.1, from coordinate 27,460,751 downwards.
AAGAAATAACTCTTTAATCATAACTTTAATAAAGATTAATATATATTTAATTTATGAAGTCTATGCAGTGTTATTTTACATTTGCTTCTGTTAGACCTACCTGGCAACCTGAAAAGCGCTGTTTATTTAATTTGTTTTATTGTATTTATTTGTGCTATTTGTAATTGGATTATTTGTTCTGTACTGACTGTTTACTTGTCTTTAATAATGTTTTAAATTTACATTAATTAAGCTAGGTTTAGGCTAGGTTTTTAGGTTTTTGCTGTAGTGTAGAATTGTGATGTTTCACTGGTATCTAAACATTTGAACCACTGACTCAACCAGGCCAATACAAAAAAAAAAATCCTTAGCACTGAGCCCTGCTGGAGCATTTCTAAATATGCGCTATGCTATTAAATGAAGCATAAAACAGAAACAGAATGAACAGTGAAAGTAACAGAGGCTTGTACAATACATTTTAACGGGCACAATTAGCATGAAAATATATATTTGCTAAACAAATTAAATCAATGAATATGATTCCTAATCTTTTGGTTTCTCTACCTAACATATTTTAATTTGACAAATGCTGTGAAAATATTGGTATCTGCAAGTACCAAAAATTAACCTTTTTCTGGAAAAAGTGGTATCGGTGCATCCCTACTTTATTATGATACATACATTGCAGAGCCAAAATAATAATTGATGATGTAAATAATCATTGTTTAATGCACATATTTACACTTTTTGCACAAATTAAACTGTGATTGCTTGACACCCACTGCTGAAGACCCCTGAAATATGGTGTATTTAAGATTTTTTTAAGGTGTATTTTTCAAATCAACAGATATTCTCAGAAGAATTATGCAAGTTCCTATAAAAACTCTAAAGCAGTTCAGGGCACTCAATGCAGGAAGAGGTGAAACCCCTTTTGGCTGCTCAGGCAAATCAATACCGTAAGCAGACCAGCTCCTGCACGGCACACGCTTTCTCTGACTCACGCTGCAGCTAGCCAAGCCAAGTCCACACGCACATCAAACCGTAGTCAAGGTTACCCAAATGAATCACACGTGGCAACCTGATCACAGACGCCTCTATCGATTGCAGTCTTGGGGAAATATGAGGGAAAGCCAGAGAGTGAGACGAGAAAGCGAGAACGAGGCGTGATTTTGGCACGCTAGCGATCCTGGAGAAGCACCAGACAAAGGAAACAAAAACCAGAGAGAGAGAGAGAAAGACTTCAGTGATCCAGATGCAGCAGAGAAATGCATCTTTTTATTTGGTGTACAACAACAATGGAGTCAAGAATGTTAATGATAGTTACAGTCTCGGATGTGAATTGGTTAATGCATTGTTCCAGCAGTGCAATATAGAAATTATGTTGTGAAGCACGTGTTCACATAGCTGTTGTGTATATTACTGCACAGAATTCAGAAGCCCACTCAGTTATTTCGCATGAATATGTCTTCTGGATTTAATAAATACAATTTTAATGACATTATGTGGACTTAATTTTATTATTATTAAGTTTAATAAACCCATAAGACACCCAAGGCTGTGCAATATTGTAAGAAAAGTCACATTTATAAAAATTCACATTAAAAGCTTTTCGCCAAACATCCCGCTGTGCATCATGTCTAATAATGAACTTCATATATTCACAATATAGCAAGGTCTCCCATACCTTAAAGCTTCATTATTTCAGTGTAAAGACTGCACTCTCAATCCCACGTTAAAGTATTTATCCACTACTTTCACACATAAATAGGAGAAATAATTCAAATCTCTTTTACTAAAGTTGGAATGTATTACTTTGAAAATAGCTAATGTTTGATTAGCTGGAGAGAATGATCTGCTAGGCTTACAGGACATCATGAAGAAAAAAAAGACAGACAAAAAGAATGAGGCCAACAACTCTGAGACAGCATCAATACTCAGAACAGACTGAAACGGCGTGTTCCTATCCATCCCTGAAAAAAACGCAACAGGGCCAAATCCCTCAATCTGCTTCTGCCTGTTGCATGTTCTTGTCACAGTACCCTTGTGTTCACACCATGGTCATGCCTAAAATTCCTGTGACCTGGCACAATATTTATGCTTGCCCCCTTTCCCCCAGATGCAATAAATAGGCTATAACATAAGAGGGCCCTCATTACAGGTCCCAGGACAATGTTCCTAGTTATCCATCCCTGACAACAGGTCTGGTACGCATCATTCAGAGTACTAAATCTGATCTCTAGTTCCCTCTCAGTTTCTCTTTTTTTCAGCAGGAAAACCATAATCTGTCCATCAAATTCTGAACATTACCAGCAATCCATATAATGTGTTGACATGTGTACACAGCAACAGTAATGTAGTGTGAGCTCCACTCCTTGCAAACACACACCTCTCAAAGCTGCATAGCCTTTTCACACCCTACTTTACTTAGATTCCCTCGTTCTCACACTCATTCATCTCTTTCCCTGTGTCCCGCATCTGTTTATCACTCTCTTTTCACTCGCTCTCCATCCCACAACAAATCACACCACTAATTTCATTCACCTGCTCTGACTGAAGAAAAAAATTCAAATAAGACAAAACAAATCTACTTCCTGTCCCTCAATCATCCACAATACAATTACGCTTCAAGTGCGTCTATCAGCCCATCTATACTCCATAATCCCCCATCGCACCCCTTACGGAAAGCAGCCTCTTGTTTTCCGTAGTGATTCTGAGAACCATTACCGCTCACATGAGTGGTCAGATATCAGTCACTGAAAAGAGCCAATTACCTTGGCAAAATTTACACTACAGCTGGATATCGACTGTAATGCAGGCTAATCTTGGAGAGCACGCTGTTTCAGTGTCACCTCACACCTGAGGGGCTAATTCTTCCCCCAACACCAGTGGCAGATTTGCTGCTTTTTGCGGCGCTCCCATTCAGAGCGGTGAGAAATTGGATAAGCAAGATGTATTTACGTCCCCTCACCCCCCAGGAAGGGGCTTTATTCTCCACCGGTTATTCTGCCAAATTACACGAGCCCCCGTGCTGGTGAAAGAGCCAGATGCTTCCTGGGCCGACTTAATCAAAGCCAAATTGAAGCACGGTGTCACGAGTGGGAACTGCGCGCCGAAACGACCTGCACGAGGTGATCTGAGCGCGACGCCCTGACAGCTCCGGCAAGCACGCTCTGTTGCAGGGGTAACCATGACTACTGTGGAAACGGGAAGAGAGGAGCTATGTGCGAGAAGCGGGGGGAAGAGAGAGGCAGATGCCGTTTGATGCTGCAGGTAAACTGCAAACAGCCTTTCATCTCTGACAGTCAGACGACTCGCCCAACTCGCAAGAGAGCTTCAATCATCAGCAGTCACACCGTCGCTTGAGCTGTCTCAGAGGAACAGTGATTAGCAAGTCAACTATAGGCTGCATGACTTCACAGTAGCTACCAGCACCCCGCCACTCCACAGATCAGCTCACCAAACAGCCGTCTACACATGAGCTTGTTGTAGAAAGCATGCATTTTTAAAACATGACAACTCTCAGACTTGAAAGGCCACACGTTGTCGTTTAGTCTGTGAAAAGATCCACTCTTCGCCCTTAGTGGCTCCATTAAGATGGAGAAAGAGGTAGAGCACCGGGTGTTTGTTGAAAGCAGATTATTCATGAAGGCACAATTGCTGTGGTGGTGTGGCCTGTGGTGAGCGTTATAAATAGCAGGTCTGTGGTTCGGAATTTGACCTGGACACCTTCAAGCTCTTCTGCCTCTGAGTCATTTGCTGGCTAGCCATGTAAGCGTCTGCTTGTGACCTGCTTTTTCCCTCTGATACACACAAACACACTCTCTGCACCTATTCTGCACACTGTCACATCTGCATCTATTAACTGAGATTATACTTTCTTACTATAGCTTACCAAAAGTCCTAGTGGTATGCTGCAGTATAATGACGACCCCTCTATGAAACGTGAGGTATAGTATAACAGTATAAGCTGGTTAGTGATGCCGCTGACAAAGATTTTATTTTTGCAAGCTACATATAAATAAATAAATCCCATTATATTATAGTTGATGTTTCACCACTAACGGATTTTTGGAAGGCTCATAACAGTTTATTTGCCTGTCTGCTGCAAGGAGTTATAATGTAGAGCAATCAGTCACATGGCATTTAGAACTTCTTGGTTCACACTTGGTTCACAGAGACGTGTAGTGACAATAAAGCTTGGAAGTCATTCATTGTCAATGATAGTTAGCAATATAAAGTGAGCGACAAGCATGTTGGCGATGCAACAAATTGTAACAATTACCAATGCAGACAGTGAAGCTCACTGCCACCTGATACAGTTAAGTAACGTCTATCACAGTGACCTCTAGACCTCTAGAGATTAAAACCACAAGCATTTTAAACACTCCACTAGTCATTTGCACACATGAAGGCTGAGCTGACAAATAGAATTTAGTGGAGGAAATGTTCAAACACATACATATACGCTCACTATACATTCAAACTTAAAATGATATACAGACACTTTCAAATATGCCCGGCAAACCGGAAAAATCTGGCAATCAGGTTTAATCCCACTCCAGCCTGCATAATCCAGAGAAATCTAGGGCTAATCCTGGTTAAATCTGGCGGCCCCTTAGCTGACTATAACCCCTGGAACGCAACAAAGTAACAGGGATTGAAGGGATCATATGTTGGCCAGGCAGGAGGTGTGTATGTGTAGAGAAAGACTGATGAAGGGGGTAATAATTGGCATTGAGATCAAATTGGAAAAAATGACGTTCATTACATAACTACAAAAGACTGTAAGATTAGATACTCATGCTTCCTTGAAGATCTTGCACATTCCACAGACAGGGTAAACTTTGGTTAATTAATAACTACAAACCAACATTAGGCTTAATATAACTTGTTACTTGCAACTGTGTAACTCATTATGGAATTTTTTATTAAGTATTTTTGCACCCTATTTTTAGAAAGGCACAACTAAATGATATTGTTCACAATTTAAAATTCTTTTTTAATTCATGGTTTTTGTTAAATTGAGGTTTATGAACCAAGATCATTACCTATTTGAACGCCTGGCGCCATTGGTCGCCTCTGCCCTCTTGTTTTCGTGTTAGACACATCTGCCCACGACAAGTCATAAAAAATGCTGCTTTTACATGGAAAGTTCAGCCTTAACAATTGCCCTGACACACCAAAAACAAAATATCACACAGCGATAAATGGATGGTTTCAACACTTACATTAACACAGTGGTTTGTTAGTGGTTGGATCTACACGCAAATAGAAAGCCTTTGGAAAAATCAGAGAGAAATTCTGTTTGTATCCAAAGGGTAAAATTTAAGTAAATAGAAGAGAAATAGAAGTGTTACAACCAAAAAAAGGCTAACACTTTATTTTACAGTGTCCTTGTTACATATGTTACATGCACTTAGTAATAACAGTAAATTATGCATACTTACATGCAACTAACCCTAATCCTACCCTAACCCTATAGTTAGTACATGTAGTTACTAAATATTACTCAGTACTTAAATATATAATTACACTGTAACAATAACACATTAAAATCTGAAAATGAAAGATCCCTATCAGATAATCTTCTCCCAAATGCACCCACTGATAAACACCCAAGGTATGATCCATTCAAAGTGGATCCAAAAAGCAGCTTTAATGAAATGATGCTATGACACAGTGTTTTAGTCCACTATTCACTGATGAAGACCTTGGATTAGGGCTCTTGGATCAACTTCACTATGGGCAATGAATGGGATTTGGAAGGATCACAGCTCATTTTTCACGCAAGGTCACATAAATCACTAAGTGCCTAAGATTTCCTTCAATTTCTGAGCAGAACAAAAGGCCACAGGTATGATAGTGTCTACATTTCAGTGGAAAGAAAACACAGTGTTTAAGATGCTATCATCCTCAAAGTTTTAGGGAACTATTCCGGGTAGCATTTGCCAAGCGATCTGTTTCTCATTTTAAGGAGCGTTCTAAATTACTGAGCAGACTCCTCTGAGTATTCAAGGCAGCGTTCTGTTTTACATTCTGCCCAGTGTTCCTATTCGACGCGGTTCGGAACGCACGGCTCGTGTGTTGGGGAATTGTTCTGTCGAGCATTCTTGTGCGCTCGCAGGACTGGAAAAGCTGTTTTCAGCCGCGTTCACCCATTATTTATTAATCCATTTCACACAGCCAGCAGTCATTATGCATGCTACTGTCAATGGGTATCTCTCTGCCTCGCATTTATTTGATAATAAGCACAAGTGGGGTAGGAGATAAAAGCGCTGACTGCGTTCATTGTGCGAGAGGGAGAGAGCGAGAGAGGACTCCTGCAGGCGAGGAGACTTAAAATGAGAGTTCTGTGTGGGAACAGGGCGCGTCTGCTAAGCCTGTCTGGAGGCAATCGATGGAAATTAGCCAACGCTAAAGATGCACTTCCTGTGAGTGATGTCACGGGCGGTGCTCGGCTGTTTGGGGAAAAAGAAAGAACTCACAGGCGATTAATGGGAACGGTGAAGTGCAGAGAAAGGTGTGGGTAATGTGACGAATTGAGCAATATGAAATTATAGGATCGAACAGTCCTAATATATGATAATGAAGCTAACAGCATTGTTTCTGGTTAATACAGAATGTATTTTATATTACATTATCTGAGTTTGTGTTGCTCTCTAAGTTCACCCCAAAATCTTTAATCTTTATTTAGGCGCCCACATGTTGTTCCAATCTGTTCCAAAACACCATAAAAAGGCTCCATACGACATACGAAAAGGGCTTTGTGACAATCTTTTGGAAATTCTTTGTTGGTGGTCCTTGGAAAAACAGATGACATAAGGGTGAGTAAATAACAGAGTTTTCATATTTGGCTGAACATTTCATGTTTTGTCTTTAAAATCAACAAATTAACTAAATTAGACTAAATTGTTAATGATGGAAGCCCAGCATTCATATCCTAAAAACAGAGCACTGCCATCATTACAGCCAACACTTAGGCGACAGAAGGCCTCTCTCACCGCTTGCTTCCCTGTGGAATGCCCACCCACCAGAGGGACCAGGGTGGAAGGGAGGGGCTGCGTCTGGAGCTTTAGCCTAACCTGAGATAGGTAGACAGGGCACGGAAAATGAGCCGGGCCCCTGGGGGCCTGTGGGTGGGAGCAGCCAGCTAGTGTGCTCCATCCCCTTGGACCGAGCTCTAATTGGAGCTGCTGGGCGAGCCGGGCCAAGTTCCCTGGGAACGGGGAGAGCCTGAGGGAGGGAGGGAGAGTAGGAGGAAGTGAAGGATGGACAGATAGAGCAAAAAGAGGGGAGGGAGGTTTAAAAATAGAGCAGGCAGATTAAGGAGCATCTGAGAGCGGTGCAGGGGATCGGAAAATCCGCCCTGCATGCCAGAGCTGACCGGACCTTAGGGGCATAAAAGCCAGTTCTTCGCCATTGCGTAGCAGGGCACGGCATAGCACAGCCGCCCCCTGGCATACGTTCGCCCGGTCGTCGCGTGGCATGCAGCCCAGACTGGGGCAGCGCTAAGAGCAGTGTTAGCCTGAAATGATGACGATCCCTAGCTAAGCTTTCACACAACAGGTGGAGAGTACAGACACCTGTGGGAGATCGCAGAAGCGACTCAGAAGAACTGTCTTACACCTGGGTCTTGTGCACAGATGCACACTTCTTGTTGTGATATAAACAATATAAAATGATATTGAATAATTTAAAAACTATATAAAATGATTTTATTACTTGGTATCTGTCTTGTTTTCCATTCAAATTATCAAAACATCCTTAAAGCAAGAAGAATTCACTTGAGAAGCAAAATTGCATAAGACATGAAGACTGACTTTGCTTACCCCATTGGCAATGTTTTTCTTTCTTGTTTTAAGCACAAATCTAACCAAATGTATTTTATACTTAAAATGAACATATTAATATTATAATCTGGATTATATTAGAATTTTTTTATTTTTTATTTTTTAAATGTTTTACTGAAACTATAAGACGAAAATACTGATTCTAACAGTGTGAGTCTTGATGCAAAAGTAAAAGAACTGCATTTGAATAACCCAAAAATTGACTAAATAATGAGCATTTTGACTCAACTACTAAGGTAAATAACAGTGGGTTAATGTATAGAAAAAAATGCAGGCTACTGATTCACATTGCCATTTTTTGAAGTCTTTTATGTTGTCGCCTTCTCTGCAAGCAAAACGCAAGCATGAACAACTATAACTGACTTTATCATCGAGCACAAAGTCATCCTCTGTTCCAGGCAGAGCATGCACAATTAATTAGTAAATCATTAATTAAGTCACGCATCGATTATTCCGGTTGCAGGGCGTGGAATGAGCTGATCGCTTTAATCAAACCCCAAACAGATTGGGAAGAACCTGGTCACATGATTGTTAATTAAAACCTGCTACATTAATGTGTTTAAGAGGTAATAATCTTTAAATATTCTTTAATATTCAAGTTCAGGTAAACGGACAAAAACCTCATAAAATATAAAACAGATTTAGTGCTCAGTATTACCTCCCTAAAAACATATTGGATCTTTTTCACAATAAGACACAGCACATAAATATGCGTTGGTTACATACATGCGTGAACACACACACACACACACACTTGTGCTCTGTTAGCCTGGCACATAGGGTCCGCTCATTACAACAATGCCAAGCTACCGGTTGCTAAGGAGACCTGTGGGAGAGGGAGTGATCCTGTTGCTATGGCAGCAAGCCTGCTTCCTGCCAACTGTCTTTCCCCATGAGACCTGACCATAGTAGGCAGAGAAAGACAGAAAGAAAGAAAGGAAGACAGGGAATTGAATGTAGGAGAGTCGGAGTGCGTGTGAGGGTGTGTTGGGGGTGTAAAAGGGGTTATGGCTATGATGTTGAAAGAGAAAGACTTTATAAAGAACACAGCAAGCAGGGTAGCAATGGAGGAGGGGTGGCAGACAAACCACAAAACCAGGGGAGAGAATGTGCTGGGAAAATTGATAGAGTTCGAAAGAGGGAAAATAAAAGAGGCGCTTGTAAAGAGACTGAGCGAGGACGCCTTCCGGAGCGCCATTTTCAGGCGCTCTTTCCCATGAAACGGCTCGGCGGCTTACCGCACCGCGTCCTATTGTGCTAGTCCGTCGGCGACTGCACAAGATGGCCGCAAACTACCTCTAATTGTTCAAAGCGAACACTCCAGTGTGCTGAACGCCACCTCCCAGTATGCACTATGTCGTCAAGCGACCCGGCCTTGCTCGTTAAACTACTGTAAAAACTTGCATGGCTTTTGGGAACTTTCTTATACTCGATTCCGTGTTTCCTCATTAAGTGCTACAGCACATCACAGCTCCCATTTATCAAATCACCTGATATAAGCGACGTGTCATAACAGGTGTGTCTGATAAAAGACTTGACAGAATACAAATTAATTATGCTGCACTGCGCAAAAGATTCATTAAACAACATATTCAGGGGAGACGCAAGAAACATCATCGCAACAAATCAACACCCCTGTAAAACACAACGGTGCTGCTGTGGAAACAACATCCTGGAATGAGACAGTGACAGAAAACGTGGGAAGACGAAGATCTTGATATTGATCAAGCTTAGAAGAAGAAGGTCAAATGAGGAGAGAAAGCTGAATCCGAATACACTGTCTCAGATGTAAATTTTTCACTGCTGTTAGATCACAATTGGTTCCATACTGCCTTGCTCTTCTGCCTTTGTGGGGTTTTTTGGTTTGATTACGACTCTCATGACAGCGCTGTTTAAATGAGAGACAGAGGAGCATTGGCACATATTCTCCCACAGATAAAGTGGGAATAAAGTTGGTTTCGGAAGGAGGGGGCTCTCGGAATTCACTCAGAGATGGGCGAATCAGGCTGTTAAAGACATCTATCTGTCTCTCATCCTTCTGTCCGGGTCTGTTTCTCATTCACAAGGAATGTGGCGTCTGTCGAGAACGGGAGTCTGGCCTTCCACATGGACACACACGCACATATTCGTTCATTTGTTTATGCGCACATTTCGAGACACGGCCATTATTGACTTATTCATGCATGCATTTATTTCCAGAGCACAACGTGTCTGCCATGCCTGATCCCCTCTGTTCCCCCAACCTCTTTACAGGGGTTGTAGGGTTCACTTGGGATTCTCCCATATTAGCTGTCTCTCTAATTCTACATGAACAGCCCTCAGCTGTATGTCTGCTTATTACTTCTTCCCATTAGCTTTCCATCATTCCACCTTCATTCATTCTACCGAATGCAACAGAATTGCAAAAAAAAATTACGATTGTTTTCAAATACATTATCCTGTCTGCCATTGGTCGGTCAACAGATAGCCCAGTCCACCATTGGTTGAGCCGGTATTGCTTTGTAAGGGCTGCATTTCCCAAAAGCATCATAAGTCTAAGTAGATCATAGCAACCACTCTACCAATGGTTTCTAAGATCAACTTTGACTTGCAATGCTTTTGGGAAATGCAGCCCTGGTCAGGATTCTCAAACAAACAGAACAATGTTTTGAATGCTCCACTAAGCTTTTTTGAGGAAAATCAACCTACTGCTTGCTTAAAAATGTCTGTATACAACATCCAAAAACACACTTCAGCTTTGAGTTCTCAGATATGTTTCATTTACAAGTCTCAGATTTCTCCTAAAATTAATTTGAACAAATTCAAAGACACAGATTAGATATTTTTTGACATTCACTAAAAATATCGAGCTATACAATGAATTTTGAAAGAAGCTCAGATCATTTGATGAGTTCATATTGAGACTTTTGATTGCAGACTTTGGTATCTTGGCAAGTCTGAGAAAATGTTTGAGACATTTTAGAGATCTCTTCTGAAAGTCTAGAGGAGACACATCTGAGATTACTTTTGAGATATTAAAGAGATCTCATTTGTGATCTAATTTCTTTCCTATGAGATTTGTCTCGTTCTTTGGTCTGAATCTATGGGAAAACGTAAGGTAGGTCCACATTTCTTCGAACAAAGACAGCCCAATTAAGTCAGTTTGAGTTAGGGTCTGTGCGCTGAAGAGAGGGGCGGAGATATGGAGCGGCGAAGAAAGAGGCAGTCCATAAAAGCAGTCTAACGAAGGGGAAAAAGGAGGGAAATAGAGGAAGAGGGGTAAAAGAGGAGAGCTTGAGCGACTTTGTAGCCGAAGCGAAGCAACTTCTCTTTTTTTTTAGCTCCTCAATGGGAAGACATATGAAATATTAATAACAGCTCTAGCCATCGACTTCAGAAGCCTGCGCTAAAACTTAGTGTCTAATGAGACTCAGCTCATGAATTGCTAATAAGGATGCTTGGAATGTGTGTTTTAAGTGTTTGTGTGAGTGAGTGAGCGTGTGTGTTGCGACGGGGGGAGGGGTCATTTGGTTGTGTGTGTGTGTGCTCGGGGGTGTGTATGGGGGGTATGAGGAATGTGAAGTCTTTGGGAGACTTAACGGAGAACTTCATTAAAAAGCTGAAGTCTATACACAGACACACACAAACACACACACAATGAGAATATTCAACAGCCTCACATGCATACACACTTGCATATCACTTAATATACATCTCCTAAAGACCTATAGGCAAAATATTTGTTGTCACCAACAGTGTATGAAACATATCATTTCAAAATGCCATACATACAATATAATGGTGAAATTTTTCATTCAGAATCTATATTACATATGTCACCTACACTGAAGAAATGTTTAAAATGTATCTTTATTTTTATTATGTGATGAGTGTTGCGATTGACTGGGATGTTTATTTTGAATATATTACAATGAAAAAAAATAATAATAAATATATATCATTATTGGTGGCATTATCATTATTCAATGAAAATATTCAAACATTGTGGAGCATTTCAAACTTGGGTTACTTCATTTCACTTAACTGTAATTATGCATTTAAGTACTGAGTAATATTAATTAACTACATGTTCTTACTATAGGGTTAGTGTTAGGATTAGGGTTTGGTTTAGGGTTAGTTGCATGTAATTATGCATAATTTATAGTTATTACAATAGTAACTACATGCAATATTTGACCCTGGACCACAAAACCAGTCATAAGGGAATTTTTTTTTAATTGAATAAATAAGCTTTCCATTATGATGTGTGGTTTGTTGGGATAGGACAATATTATACAATTATTTGGAAATATGGAATCTGAGGGTACAAAACAAATCTAAATATTGAGAAAATTGCCTTTAAAGTTGTCCAAATGAAGTCCTTAGCAATGCATATTATCAATAATAATACATTTTTTATATATTTACGGTATTAAATTTACAAAATATCTTCATGGAACATGATCTAATATCCAAATGATTTTTGGCATAAAAGAAAAATCTATAATTTTGACCCACACAATGTATTGTTGGCTATTGCCACAAATATACCCGTGCAACTTATGACTGGTTTTGTGCTCCAGGGTCACATATGTGTAACAAGGACATGGTAAAATAAAGTGTTACCAAAATTTCAATATGCACAAACGCAAATGAGATTTAGGAGTTTCAGAAGAGGAGAGGATTTTCAGTGTACACCAAGTTAAAGTTTAGCCTGTCTGACAAAAAAAAATAAAAATGTAATGACTTCAGAGGACTTGAAATAGCACATGATTCATATGGAGCAGTTTTATGGTACTTTCATAGTCATTTTTGTCATTTTTGAAGTTCAGCAGTGTCAGTACTCATTCAATTCATTGTAGGAATATTAATATCTCGTGTCTTTAACAGAAGAAAACAATCATATGCGTTTGGGATGATGAGGGTGGTGAGTACGTGATGGTTCTTTTCTAAATTTAAGCTGTTCTAAAACCTTATGATAATAATATGACAAACTGCTGATCTTCTCAAGCAGTCCAGTAAAGTGATACCAAGCGGTGTGGACCATGTGAAATAAGACACACAATATGACCTCGCTTTTGACCTCTTCCACGTATTTCAGCGAGGAACAATCAAGAACAACACTATGTATGAGCCAATGCCGATTATGACTGTTTTATACTGCTTCACGCTGCTTTCTGTACACTATTTGTGGCTTTTTGTGTGTGTTTTCTGGCACAATTATGCGAGTGTTCTAGCATCCAGCATCACTGAGAGTCTGAACTCTACATGTGCTGAAGTGCTGAGGTCTGGAGAGATTTTGTGTCAGTGTGGGTTTATTCATATATTCTGGATAAATGTTGGACTGCGATATTCCTCTCTTCTATATGTCTATGTGTGAGTGTGTGTGTCTTTCCGCCTGAGTGGCGCTGTCGGTGGGCATCGCTCAGATTCGGCTCGCCAGGCCGAACAGATCATTAACAGAGACGGGAGGAGATAGACTGGCTGTGTTCAGAATGGAACACTAGCCTACTGCTTACTACATAGTATACAATTGGTATATATTTTTAAATATTATATGAAACAGTATAGCAATAGTGATTATAAAATGTATTACATTAGCTTTGTGTAAAAACGATTAACTTTTGTTGTATGATACAAAAATAAGTTAATTTAAATATCACAGCTGTTGTATCACTTCTGGTTCACTGAACACACACTGGCCACACATACAGAAATCTGCACATTGTACTGCATATTTATATACTGCACATTTTGGCAAATGAAGTAGGTCATCAGGCTATTCTGTGCATACATCATTTTGCATACTGTGCTTGGTATATATAATGCAGAAATAGTAGGAATAAAAGTCGTGTGTCATTCTGAACATAGCCATTGGCTTAGGGCTTCTCATTATCTGTCTTGAGAGGAGGAGAACGCAGGCTGGCCAACTCACTGTTCACAGTCACGCAATTACGGCTGCAAACACACAGCCGTCTCTCCACATATCCATCCAATTCTCAAACTCGTTTCAATTTATGTCCTTGAGTGTCTCCCAATCACAGTTTTTAAGGGTTTAATGTTTCTATGAGCCTTTTCCTCTGTATAGTTCTCAATGGCTACATTCCGAATAGCATACTAACATCTAAGTATTGCTGCAATATGCCAAATGTATACTGCGCACAGTATGTGAATTTTCTATATGCATAAAATACCTTAAAATGTGAAGTATACAATACATTTTAAAGATTTTTTTTTTAAAAATAAATTCATACTTTTATTTAGCAGGGATGCATTAAAAAGATTAAATACTTATACATTGTTACAAACAAATCTATTTCAATAAATGCTGTGCTCTTTTTAAAAAATATATTAGCACATGCAAGCAGCACAACTTTTTTCAGCACTGATAATATTAAGAAATGTTTCTTGAGCAGAAAATCAGCATATTAGAATGATTTCTGAAGGATCATGTGACACTGAAGACTGGAGTATTGATGTTTTGTAATCACATGAATAAATTTGATTTTTAAAATATATTGAAATAGAAAACAGTTATTTGAAATTGTAATAATGCTTCACAATATTAACGTTTCACTGTACATTTAAAAGCATTTATAATCTTACTTATAAATATAAACAGCCACAATTTTAACATCTTTAATTTGACATATTTAATTGGACTGCCTTATGTTAAGACATTTTGTTTATTATATTATTATTTACTTTTTGTATTATATTTTTATAACATATGTTTTAATAAAATATTATTTTTATAAGAACAAAAACACTACCATTTATTACACAAAAAATCCATAATTTATTTGTGAATTGGACTACACTGGTCAAAAAACAGCATTTTTTGTTTAGCTGAGAGTGAATCTATAGCTAAAGCTGCTGTCGTTTGTTTTATGGTAATATTAAATATATTAAAGTATACTTTCTTTTAGTAAAACAAAATGTCATATTGTGAGGTTATCAAATGAAATGGTTTGCTATTCACAGTTGAAATGGCATCACTCAAGAAATGAGGCTGCTAAATCTGTCTGGTTTTGACATATATTTAAATCATTTCAAACTGTAAAAAGGACTGTTTAAAGTACATGTCTGTCTCATTTCAATTCTACCACTGCTCTTCCAACAGCCATTTTCCTCTTTTTAATTCCCTCATGGTTTTCTTTTCCATCCTTCTATACTTGGCACTAGTTAATACGCAGATTAATGTCACTATTAACACACTGATGGAGTCCGATGGCAAGCCATCAAAGACAATAAAGATGCCTAATGGAATCCAGGATTTGATGCAGTCAAAATTTGGTGTGAAGCTATAAATCAATAGGGATGACAACTCAACCAATTAAAAGAGTGTGTGAATGTGTATGTTAGAGCGCTAGAAAAAGAAATAAAGAAAGATCCCATTCAAACTTATTGCACACTTATCGCATAGAGAATGAGAAAATAACAACCTCAAATGAACACTAGATTCCGAAGTCAAAAAAATCCTTGAAGGTTCAGTTCACCCAAAAAATTAAAATTCTGTTATCATTTACACACGCTCCTGTCATTCGAAAACTGTATGATTTTCTTTCTTCTGTGAAACATAAAAGAAGATATTTTTAGAAATGTCTGTTGCTGTTGTTTTTTTCATATTGGAAGTCTGCGGTCACCAAAACGGTTTCATTCTTCAAAATGTCTTCTTCGGTGTTCAGCAGAAGAAAGAATGTCATTCGGGTTTGGAACGACTGTAATAAATGGAGGCAGAATTAAAATTTTTGGGTGAACTCTCCTTTAAGTGATATCTTCAAGCTTCTTTCTATCATAATTTGAAACTAATCCTAAAGGATCCTCTGAAGCTGGGTGCACACTGTTCAGTTTTTTCAGTCATTTACAATTGTTGCTTCTCAGAAGATATGATCCCAGGGAAATCTTGGGTAAAAGCCAATGTGAACCGTGTGACTATTGTGTATAACGAACTGTATGGTTTATCAAATTGACCACATTTACCAAGCAGTCATCATCTTCATTTTTGGTAGTCTGACCGTCAACAACTCTGTGGATTTTACCTGGAAATAGAAGGTCAGGTGAAGCACTATCGTGGGATACAGTATTCCACACATTGTGCTCTGTTGTATATTACACAGTTTGGACAAATTTAGTAGGTCATAGGTATTCCATGCATACATTAAATTGTCTAAAGCACAAAAATCTATAGCCAGTTACCACACAGTGTGGATAAACAGAAATTCTGAAAATAAAACGATGAAATTGAAAATGAAACAGGAATTTTCAATTTATCTTGTTTGATTCTTATAGGATCCTTTTGGACTGGCTCCAAATAATAATAAAAATGTCAACAGAAATGTTGTATACATTACTTTATTTTCATAAAGAAAGAAACATTATGAAAATATCATTAAAAGCATGTAAAAGATAGAGAAACTAAAAAATCCAGAGAGACACTGAGAGAGAATGAGACTGTCGAGCCTAAGGGAGACGTGCTACAAGGGTTCATTCCAGGCTATGTGGCATGTCTGAGAGTTAGCAGTGACATGGGCAGCATATTAAACGCTTGGGCCTGCATCCTGACCCATTTTCATCAAACTGACAAACAGAATCCACACACTGTCTGCTTCATAAAAATATTCCTCCGCACATAGACACATGCACTTATCTACCATTTAGTTATGCAAATAAAATATACAAGCCAGAAAGGGAATATTTCAGATTGAGAGAAACGGTTTGCATTTTCTTTCCATGACAAGAAATACCTTTGAGAAACATAAAGATAAAAAGATGCCTTGATCTCAAACCATATTGCTCTAAACAAACTTTCCAATTCTGAATGAGACCAGCAACATTCTGTAGGATGAAGTCCAACTGACCAATCAACTCTGCTCATTTTTTAACTTTGTCTCCTGCTTCCTGCTCTTCCCCTCTCTATGTTAACTGTTTTTGGATACCAGACAAAACGGATATCCAACTTCTTGGTTTGTCTGGCAGGATCTAACATTTGATTATGCAAATGATTGCTTGATTGTTCATTTGAACAAACCCCTGATGCTAAGCTTTAGGGTTAGCATAACTTTCCTCACACTGTTTGAATTACAGACATGAATGATACTTCATATAATTTAGCTCAGTATAAGATTTTATAAACAGTTAGGTTTAAGATAGACTTACGGCCTGTTCACACCAACAAAAATGTTCTGCACAAAATTCAATTTAATTTTCACAATGCACTTTGTCTGTTCTGATCAATGTGTAAAAAAGGCAGATGAACTGAATGAATGTAAATATTTATTCTCTGACAGCAAAAAAACAGAAATATGCCTCAAAAATATAAATTTTTGACACCCGCTTGTAACAGAGACAAGTCGATTGTCTTGCAAAATTATATTGCACTGACAGCATTTGATTGTTCATGTCGGTCTGAACAGACACATTAACAGCCGTTCATTCAAATGAAATTGTTTATCGCACCAAATTTTGGCACAGAACATTCGCCTTGGTGTGAACAGGGCTTTACATTGAGGCCCCTAACCGTTTCTACAAATATCATACTTGGTGTTTTGTGTACACTCTGGCGTAGTCTACACAAAACACTTTCATGGCAATTTGTAACTATTTTACTTTTCGCCAAATTGGTGGCTAGTTCCTATAAATTAATTCTCATTGTGTAACTCCAGTGATGCCCCAAATGCCCCAGTGATGTAACTCATGCTTATTTATTTTTCAAAAATGTTTGATGTTTTTGTGCAAATCACATCATACAATTGCTACCTTGTAAACATTTAATTTTTGGCTGTAAAATCTGGTTGGTCTACACACATTTCTGCAAATTTCTTACCCAACAGTCTGCAGATAAATCATGGCCTCAAATAAAATATAACGTCTACCTCTATTCGATTCAAATTTATCCATCTCTTAATGACACATAAAGACAAAAGCTGTGGTTGGTCACTTTAACTCTTTCCTCGCCATTGACGGATATTTCAGTCATTTATCATTTCTGATATACTGTAGGGGGCGCTATGACACATCTTCTGAAAGAGTAAACCTCCTGAAGATGTGAAGAGGAAGCAGAAACAAGCGATAGCATATGTAAGCAGATGCATATGTAAAATAATGCGACCGTCAACAGTTAACAGGATAGAAATCAAAACAGCCTGATGTTACTGAATGAAATGTAAAGCTTGATGGACTTGATCTACCTCATCTATGTTTTGATCATCATTGTGAATCTGATCTGGATGTAGTCTTTGACAAAAATGCTTTTTACTCAGCTTTTTGCTCAAAATGTCTTTTGGTTTAGAGGCTCTGTTTTTTATTTTTATATATTTCATCTTCAAATATTTATACAACAGAATATTCTGGGGGCCATGAAAATTTTGTGAAAATGATCAAAAATGCTTGCGGTGACTGGCAACTTAAAAAAAAATAAAAAAACGCTCTCCTATACTCTTCCTGTCTAAGTTGGTGGTTTTTGTCATGAATAAGCTGCAAAGTGGACCATACTTGATGTCGATTGTCAAAGTTTGATCTGCGAGACTAGGGTCAGTCATACACTTGAAAGTACCCGACTGCATCTCAAATGCACCAGTAAGCCGCACTGGCAGGCTTTCCTCTGCGCATGCATTAATCATGGCTGCTCTCCTCTCGCCCATTACAGCTCATCAATCTCAGTTTGCCCAGCGCTCCGGTGGGGGGGAATCTTATGAAGATCTGATTAAATATGTAAGCACCTGATAATAGCAGCACATGCCAGGCTTCAGAGTCAATTGTCTTTAATGTGTACAGGCTCTATGAAGTTATCTAATACACTGTGGTCAGGGTCAGAGGTCATGAAGGTGCCTGTCTCACTTGTTTCTGATGCTAAACCACTATGGGCGGCAACACCAGGTGAAAAAATCATGCCAGGGAATCTGATAACAATATATGGTCCGCAGCAACATTACTGTAGCATTTTTCTGGAACTACAACGGAAAAGGCGCAAGCGGCCACGTGACACTCGAGGATGTGTGTGAGCGTGTGGAGGCTGGGAATGTGTGTGTGTTAGAGAGTGTGTGAGCAAAGCTTCATGGTTTTAATTAAGGTGGAATCAGAGCAGGATCTGTGCTGCCGTGATAACGAGCCTCATCTGAATTATTAACGAGAGCTGCACCCCCTGGACGTGAAATCCCGTCAGACTGTCTCTCACACACGCAAATAAACAATTCCAGAACATGCATTTAATAAATGCACAAGTAATATCTTGTCTAGTACAAGACATCACATATATAATATTTACGGATCATCAACTTCTCATACAATTATGACAGACCACCTAATAAGAAAAATAATAATATATTGAAATATGAATAGTTATGTCCTGTGGTTAGGTAGCAAAGTTTATTGCCAATATTGATCAAGCATAGCGTCAGTTCTGGCAGGTCACGTTAGTCAAGCTCGCATCAGCTGACTGTCAGCTGATCACGTCTACCTATAGGAATACGACGCCTATCACAGCATATATAGTATTATTAGCAGCTATCGCGTTTCTCCGGAGCTAATTACCCTCCTCCATCCCCAGCTCCTCCTATCATCAGTCAGGATTTGGCCTTCTGATTCCCCTTGAATTAGACTGAATTCACAAATTATATTGTACATTAAATATTGACATTAATGATTTCTGCAACACATTATGTTGGATCTGTTCTGTTTACCCTAAGGGGGTTTATCGCTGCTCTCCCTGCTCTTATCCATGCTAGGCTGCATGGATGCACAGGGAGTTCTTGCCCAGAACAGAACCATACCGCCAATCCAAACTGTATGCAATTGTCAGTCACCTTTGACAATAGCGGTCCTGACAGAATTACAGTCAGTCCAATACAGTCCTTCACAGGCTCTATGAATTACCTTGATGAGTGCAAGTAGTTTTTCATATTTAGTATTTATTAAGCATGAAAGTCCACCCCTAAACCAAACAGTCAGTGGGCTGTAAGGAGATCGTATGAAAATATACAAATGAGATGTACGAATTCATACAAATTCACCACCAATTCGCCAAAACATAATATAGTAAGACATTTTCATCAGAGTGTGATATATTCTCTTTTGAAACAGGAAATTGAAACATGAAGCATGCATTTACAAAATAGATACAGTGAATTTTCATTTTGCGTTGACTTTCTTGTCCTATAGAGCATGTTACTGGACAAAGATTTGCATACACCATAGACTGTTTGGTCAATTTTCCTTGAAGAGAGGTACATTTTAAATATGTATGGCCGGCTAAAAGTTAATGTAGCCATTTTTAGGGGTACACTAGCAAAGACATGACATCAAACCAACAGACCAACCAACATTTTGTATTTTCTTGGCTCACCCAACCGATACCTATTAGAACATCCTTAGTCATTATCTCAAATTTCATTTCCACCACAATGCATGTGCCAACGCATGAGATTGCCAGGTGCAGTCAAGTCCTTCTTGCAGATAACAGGATTGTTTCACTGACTAAAATGATTTTTGATTATTTTGACTATTGGCCTAGAGTCTGGTCTACTTCAAGCTTATACTGGCTAAGAACCAAAGACTTAAAGGGTTAGTTCACCAAAAAATGAAAATGATCCTATAATTTACTCACCCTCAAGCCATCCAAGTATATGACTTTCTTCTTTCAGCCAAACACAATTAGAGTTATATTAAAAAAATACCCTGCCTCTTCCAAGCTTTATAATGCGAGTGAATGGTACCATAGATTTTGAAGCGCAAAGAAAAAGTGCATCTATCCATCATAAAAGTAATCCCTTCCAGAGTAATCCAGCTCCAGGGGGTTAACAAAGGCCTTCTGAAGCAAGGTGATGCGTTTTTGTAAGAAAAATAGTGACCTCTGACCCGACGCAAGACATATTGATGACTGCAGAAGCGCAAAGGATAGAGCAAAACAAAATTTTTAAAAAAAGAGAAATGTCGGAGGAATGGCACATTCAAGCAGTCAAATAAACAAATGTCACAATATCAGATTTTCAAGATAACGATAATTCAAAAGAATTCAAGATAACAATGTTATTATGATATCTTTAGAAATTATAAATAAATAATGTTATCAGTCAAATTAATCTTTTACTTTATTTTGTGTTTTCTCTTTTTGGCTAATTAATCGCACAGAAAAATATGATTTGGGGGGCAGAGAGAGAGAGTTTGTAACCATTCCTGTACAAAAATGTCAAGAAAGAACTTGATCAACATTTCCTACATACTGGGGTATCTAACACCTCATCTTTTTTTACAGAATACATTGGCAAGCAATTTTTCTTTTGTTTGTTTGTCTGTCATCTACTTGAACATGATTTTGGGTGTTTATCAAACGGAAGGCTGAATCCTACGAAAGCTGCATATCGTCGTCAAAGGTCGCCGAAGACCGTCTCAATTTATAGGATCCTTTAAAGGCAGGGTTCGTTTCGCGTCCTTCATTCATCCTGTTTTGAAGGACACATCGGATGTATCCTTCGTGGTTTTAAATAACCCACAATCCTTTGCACACATTCCAATTCCCGAAAATAAACTAACCGAAAATGTGTTGGTACTGCGCTTATCTGAGTTTATTATGAAATGTAAGACGAAAAATGATGTTCTCGGACATGAAAGCATAGATTTTATCTTTTGTTTTGCTGTAAATTAATCACTAACTCTAAACTGACAATAATGTAAGCCACTGGGAGTCCGCAGACGGCTGTCATTCACTGTATCGCATTCATAGAAAGCCAGTTAATATGAAGATTTGTAATATAAAGTATTTTTCCAAAATTAAGTTTTAATAGTATTTTCGCGTATAAAGTGCGTGATGTAGCCATGCACACTTACTAGACCGTATCATTCTAGTGTTTAATGGCTGAGGAGGACACTAGCATACAAGCCTCAGAAGGACTGGACTAGGTAGGATGCAGCCTTCCGTTTGAGAAGTGCCCTTAGTGTGGCAGAAGCGCTGCATTGTCATCTTCTTCTTTTCCATTTCATGACTGGTGTGAGACTAGTGCAATACTGCCACCTACTGTGTTGGAGTGTCAACCAGACGCAGTTGACGCTGAATTATTTATATTACTACTTTATTACCATCTTGTGTGTAGTATTAACATGATATTGACCATTTATTTTCTTTATTATTTATTATCTATTGTTAATACTAGTATATTACAACACCATTGTATGTGTTTGTGTGTGTGTAATATGCATCAGATGTCCCTTCTGAGGATAAGGCTAGCCTTAAAAAAGCCATTGTGAATTTCTTTCACACATCTCGACCACTGATCTTGTCTCCAATAATAGCCTCTATTAATAGCCATATAATGCGTTCATTTCTAGAATGTCATGTTTCAACTATACTATACATTTGTGTCATTATTAGTCTAGTTCTAAAGAAAATCCAGCTTTCACACAGTAAATGTTAGCTTTCACTATTCAATCCTCCTCAAATTCTCTGGATGCTAGTCATGGCAAACTGTGTTACAGTCACTTCTTCTACACAGTTTCTGTGGGAGTAACAATGACAGTGTTTCTCCAGAGCTGAGGGCATCCAACTGAACCACTGCTCTGGCCAAATAGCCTGGCACTGAGATCTGCCCTGCATCAATGCCAGGCTGGCCAGAGCAGCCACAGCTGGGGTGGTTGGGGAACCCAGTCAACTATTACAAAATTACTGTCACTGTTGCTTATGTATCTCTGTCTCTTTCTTGCTCTTTCTTTTATGTGTGTGCTCATAATCTCTGCCTATTCCTCTCACTTTAATGCTCAATACAAGATATAGAATCATGATAAAGAGTGGATATTTATAGGACACAACAATCACAAATGAGACTTCCTTAAATGGATAGTTCACCCAAAAATAAAAAATTCTGTCATCATTTAGTCACGCTCAAGTTGTTCCAGACCTGTATACATTTCTTTGTTCTGCTGAACACAATGGAATAAATTTGGAAGAATGTTTGTAACCAAGCCGATCTCGACAGCCATTGACTACCATAGTGGGGAGAAAATACTGTGGTAGTCAATGGCTGCCGAGATCTGCTTGGTTACAAACATTCTTCCAAAATATCTTACTTTGTGTCCAGCAGAACAAAGAAATTCATACATGTTTGGAACAACTTGAGCGTGACTAAATGATGACAGAATTTTCATTTTTGGGTGAACTATCCCTTTAAAGGCCCCATGATGTGGATTTTTTTTATTATTTCATCATGTTTATAATGAAGTACACTTATATTGTTAGAATGCCCTAGAAAAAAAAGGCATTTTCTAAAGGCATTTCTGTCCTGATTTTAGCCCTCTGGCTTGAATGCTCTGTTTGAAGGGGCGTGTCTGCTGTTAGACTTCAGTGTAAATGCCCACTGCTGTCATTGGCTGACATCTTTGCATTTGAAATGCGTTACATGTGGAACCCCTCTCGAATACTTTTACTACGTATTTTTACTATTACAGCTGTCGAGATTAACGAATCGCGAAAGTGTTGATTATAGCATTATTTTTAGATCTTTTCCCATCACATGAAAGGCTGCAGTGATGAGCATTGAGTAGACAGACAGTCTGTTTATCGCGTGAATGCAGTGATCTCGTCATTGCAACAGTCTTTTTCTCTCAAAATGCTTTCACCACAACTAACAGCAAAAACAATATCAATATGTGTCATTCATTATAACAGGAATTTGAGCAAGTGTGCAGATATAATTTGTTACATTTATATAGCGCTTTTCTAGGCACTCAAAGCGCTTTACATATAGAAGGGGGAATCTCCTCAACCACCACCAATGTGCAGCATCCACCTGGATGATGCGACGGCAGCCATATTGCGCCAGAACGCCCACCACACACCAGCTGATTGGTGGAGAGGAGACAGAGTGATGAAGCCAATCTGTATATGGGGATGATTAGGAGGCCATGATGGAGAGGGGCCAATGGGCAAATTTGGCCAGGATGCCGGGGTTACACCCCTACTCTTTATCGAAGGACATCCTGGGATTTTTAATGACCACAGAGAGTCAGGACCTCGGTTTAACGTCTCATCCGAAGGACGGGTATACTCGCGATGTGTGATTTACAGCTCCGAATATTATAAAGAGAGTGTTCTTTGATCGCTTTCTGTAGTTTGATCACAATTTAAATAACAGATTTGTTTCATACTACTAAGAGAAACAATGTGAAGTTGATCGTTTAGTCACTGGCTTGATTCACTGATGCATAAACAGTATTAAACGATTTAGAAAGAAAATGTGTGTGAACTTGAATGATTAGCTACACATCAGAAATCACTGATCACAGATCAGGCATTGATGAGCACTGTTACTTACTGTCTGTGGCGGTGCTGTCGTATCCATATCGTTAAAGTCAGTTTGTAAAGCCTGCGCTGACATTGCTGAATCCATTTTTTCCCAAATTCTCTGGACGGGCAAAGCCGAGAAAGGGGAGGTAACCTTTCTCCGTATGACAACATACGGGGAATATTCCATCTGAGCTTTCATTTTCTCAAAGGCAGAGCAGGATACCCAGAACTCGGTTTACACCTATCGTCATTTCTAACCACTGGGGGACCATAGACAGGCTAGGGGAACTCATATTAATGCTAAAAAAAACTCATACAGTGAAATGTTCATGCCATGGGACTTTTAATATCTCAATTGATTCTCCAAGAAAGGATTGATAATAATAAAATTGAGATTTTTCATGAAGTCTTCTGCTTTTCCTGCTTCTCAACAATGTCTCAAATAATGACTCAAACTGAGCTATTAAGTTGCTCATCAATATCTCCCCATAGCCTACTGAATGATCTGAGCTCTACTATCCACATTCGTTTTATAGCTCAAAACTCTTACTGCATGCCAACAGTTGTACATATTTGTCTATTTTTTTATTGCTCCTTAAGAATTTCTAAAAGACAAAGTGATACTTAAATGAAATATGACTGAGATCTCTGTTAAGTCTCCTGACCTTTGAAAAAGCAACTACTGAGCTATAAAATTTTACTTTGGGTATTTATAGAGATATGGACAACCTCTTCTAAATATTATGTGTCTGGAAAAACCTATAAACTGCTGTAGACACACATGCATTAACGGTGAGCTCCCATCACATTAAATCACAGATAAACGCAATAAATTCTTGGAAGGATTCAGAAAATCTGATTAGTGATTTTCTGCATCTCAACAGTCAGTAACAGGATGTGACACACTCTTGCAGTACGATTTTACAAGATGCTTCGCATCACCGGGCTCATCTGAAAACCTCATGTTGTACCACAGACACATAGACACACTTTAAAAGAATGTGAACATAAAAGCAAAACACTCCAACAAGGCATCCCTCCATGAACCACAAGCATTGGTCACTGGAATGAGCCATGCGTGTTCTTCTCTGCCCTCTTGCCCACCGTACAACAGCCATAATCCAACCCGTCACAGAAAACCCAGAACTAATAATAGCAGCTAATTGATGCCAAAAACGGCGAGGCTCAATGTCCGAGCCAGGCCAGCCAAGAGACACGAAACTGGCTGCCACAGTGTAGACAAGCAGTATTACACAACAGCTATTAAAGAGTGCTTTCAATGGCATTGACTATATGTGATCCTTCTATGCTCCAAACCACCTTCAGTTCCATCCATCTATCTATCTATCTATCTATCTATCTATCTATCTATCTATCTATCTATCTATCTATCTATCTATCTATCTATCTATCTATCTATCTATCTATCTATCTATCTATCTATCTATCTATCATCTATCTATCTATCTATCTATCTATCTATCCATCTATCATCTATCTATCTATCTATCTATCTATCTATCTATCTATCTATCTATCTATCTATCTATCTATCTATATGGTGAGATGTATGAGAGTGCTTTACATTCGGAAGTAAATATCTGTTTGCGTGTTTTATACATATTTGTGTGTATTGTTTGTGTGAGCGTACGGTCCGCATGTGTCAGAATTAAATGCGCATTAAAATCCGATGCCAACTGTTACGGGGCCAACATGTGTGAGCATGGTCTGTTTTCCACAACCTTATTTTGATTGAATCAAGTTGTTTTTCTCCATTTTTTATCTCCTGCTGGCCAATCAAATCTCTCTCCTTATGGGAACATATGAGCGACATACAGCTGTGCATCCCTGGGCAGCACAAACAAGACGTAAGGAATTAAACCAGATTTAATTTCGGTTTAGAACTGCAGGCTTAAGATTAGTTTAGCCCATCTCTTTGTCCCCTGTATCCAATGAGAAAACAAGGATCAAGTGTGAGGTAAATATCCCATTTAGAAATATTAAAAACTCATGTTGTTTTGATGATGTAATAAAAGGCCTGTGTGTATCAACTTTTACACACACTTTGAAAAACAAAAACATTCAAAGACAAGATGAATTCAAACAAAAGCACGCCATCCTCTTATCCTCTTATCTTACTGAAAAAAAACAAACAAACAAACAAACAAACATATATATATATATATATATATATATATATATATATATATATATATATATATAAATGAACATTTATAAGTAGCTTGTATTAATTCTGGAATATTAACTAGAATGTTAACTCTGTTCACTAGAACAAAAAGTATGATGTTCTTTTGGCTTTGTATTCTGTAATCTCTAAGATTTTGTATTTTATCCATGAAAGGCCATACTCAAAAGAAATCTACAATAAATAGCCACTGGTCGCTTGAAAGAAGTCACTTCATAATTGTCTGCCTTTGGATGTTTTGTGATAGGATCTCGGTGATCTAAAATGCTTGCCAGAAAGCCACAAACCACAGAGAGAAACAGAATTCAAATTCAGCTGGGTCTGACTATCATTTTCAAGTTAGATGTTGGTGCTGAGGGAAACAGAGAGACAGACAGACAGAGGTCCCTTGGGTTCTGCATGAAGCATGTATAGTGAGAGCATGTGCATAGTTCATAATATCCAATCTGATCTAATTAAAACCTTTGACACAACCATATGACACAAAAAAATGAACAGCTGAAACATTCAGCATGGTATATTCTTTTGCCAACCAATGTGGTGCAATTATGCGGTTGCATTTGCTTCACTAAATAACCCTTTTCGATTATGTAATGTTTTAATTACAATTTTACACCGCCTATTTTATTTCCCATAGTCTTTTGGATGAATGTCAGGGCTGAAGAGGAGACAGCGGAGGGCGGGAGGAAGGGAGGGGGTTACGAGGAGGAGGAGGGTGCGTGCTGGAGATCTCAGAGCAGACAGACAGGCGTGCTTGCGTGCATGCGTGGCCGACGCGCGGGGAAGCTGACCGGACCCGTGCGTGTCCCCCAGGTGACCTGCCTTACGAGCGCGGCCCGCGCACTCCAGCTCATCCCAATGACTGGGTCATAATCAAGCCCAACGCGTCATAAACGCTATTGTTGCGTCATAAACGGCCAACGTTTTAGATTTAAAATATTGTAAGAGCAATGAACTCATTGAACTATACTCCGTCTGCTCACCTACCGCGTAGTCTATGGTCTGAAAACGTGTAAAATGCATGATGTATTGAAAAGCAGAGACCACAACGTGTTCTAAATGCATTTAGGTATCTGACTTAAGCAAACAGCCTTGTGTATAATGCGTGATACCTACATGACGAGCGCAGAACATGCAATTTCTTACATATGACTAAACAATCAGGTGGGAACTGTACCTTCCAGCCGGCTGAGCTATTGCTGTCTCCTTTATCCTTGAAATAGGGCACAAATCGCACCATCCAGTCATAGATTTGCGATAAGGTGAGCCTTTTCTCGGGGGTGCTCTCAATGGCACGCGTGATCAGATCCGCGTATGACTGGTTGCCCCACGCGTTCCGTCGCGACGACTTGGATTTGCGCAGCTGGCCGGCCACATCCAGCGCGGCGCCGGACATGCACGCAGGGGCGGCCGCGATAGGGGCAGGGGCGCCGGCTGGATGCTTGAACTCCGTCGGCGCCCCTCCGCTCCGGCACGCCGGCACGTTGCGCGGCTCCACTTTCACAGGCAGCGCTCGGCTCTCCTCCTCTGGACACGGCAGCGGCCAGGTGCACGACCTCGGGCGGCAGTGCGGCTCATAGTCGGCGTCCAGTTCAACCTGATGCGCGTCTATCCCGCTGCTCTCCATCATTAACATGCTGCTTTTGAGCGTCAAAAGGCAAGGTCACGGGGAAAACAACAATGCACCCTTTAAATCCAGTAAAGATGGACTGTGTGTGATCTCTCTGTCTGTAGTCTTTTTACACCAAATGCAATACGTGAATAAAAGCAAAAGCACCGGGAGCCGTGAATAGACTGCTCATTCTTGTGTCTCTAGTCAGCTGTAATGTACTAAACACGCAAAAGCATCCAATGCATCACGATATGCAACAGTCTGTCTTCCATATTACTGAACAATTCAGTCACACGCAAGCGGGTGTCCATATGACTGAGGTGCTGAAATCACACACCCATCACTGAAGCGTCTCGTGCATGCAAAGTCCCTTTAATCGCGCGCTCGCACCAACTGTTGATTGCTTTGACAGACGGTCTGACAGACACGCTGGGCAAAGCTTGTAAATCTATCTCATCAAGAAGGGCGAAATCAATTGACTTCCTCTGGAGTCTGGCCACAGTTTCCGTTTGTCTGGAGCTCTCCCGTCCCTTTTTTTTCTCTGCAGATTTGGAAGCGGTCTCTCACGCGAGCGCAGTCACTATTACTGATAGTAGACACGGCGAGAGCGCCCTAAAAATTGGGTCGCGTGAATGGAGCGGCACAATTCAGCCGCGTCTTTTCCCGATAATAAATTTCTCCACACGTTTTTTTTTTTCTTTCTCTCTTTTCTTTTCGTTCGATAAAATATTCAGACGAACATTCCTTCCACATCGGTTCACGCCTGTTTTCGGATGACTAGACGGGGCTGTAGCGGCGGATAAATGCTGCTATCAGATAATTGGACGGCGCTTGAATCAAGTCACTCCCTCCAGAACAGGTTTATCCGGGGGACGCGCATCTTCTACCACACCACATCCATGCCTTTTTAGAAGATTTACATGTGCAGAATTTCCTTTCACGTCCATCACTTATGGCAAGTGGTTTAAACATTTATTCTTTAAAACGAACTAGCCTTGTTTTTTTGTTTTTTTTTATTAGCTACGTGAATTTTTATTTAATATAATTACATGAAAATCTTACAAGTAAGATGAACAAAAATATTGCTAGTCCCAATTGGAATAGCCCTACCGTCTAATAAACAGGTTATTACTATATAAGAACATGGGAATAGATACGATAATAACTATCGGTTACACTTTATTTTAAGGTGTCTTTGTTACTCTGTAATTATACATTTAAGTACTGGGAAATATTAAGTAACTACAAACTATAGAGTAAGGAGTGGGGTTTGGATTGGTTTAGGGTTATGCATAATTTGTAGTTATCACTATAGTAACTACACTGTCAAATAAAGTGTTACCTAACTATTAACTATGAATGGATAAATCAATAGTAGCCTATCCCTGCTGGGAAGAAAGGAAAAAAAACACAAGCTAAGCTGGTTGGCAGGTTTTAGCTGGTCTCCCAGGCTGGTTTTAGAGGGGGTTTGGACACTTTTTTCTGGTCAAGCTAAAACCAGCTGGACGCCAGGCTGGAAGACAGACTTAAACCAACTACTTCCATTAAAACTGTAACAAATAAGCTAACAAATACTAGTTGAAAGTGAATAGTTGAATTCTATGGAGATCTGTGGAAAAGATATCAGTGGCAAAACAATTTAATTTGTAGAAGTAATGCAATAGTCATTCGTTGTGGGATAAAGTGACTAGTAAGAAAGGAAACGTACTATATCTACACTCTAAAAAAAAAGGTTCTATATGGCACCAAAAATGGTTTTTCGTCGTAATCATAGAGGAACCACTTTTGGTGCTATAGCACCATATCTTAACATGTTCTGTATATGGTAGCGGTGCTATATAGCACCTTAGTTAGCAGTGCTATAGCACCTTAGTCAAAGAACCTCTGAAGAACCTCTGAAGAACCGCTGAAGAACCACTGAAGCATCAAAATTGGTGCTATATAGCACTTAACAATGTTCCCCTATGATTAAGAGCCAAGAACAATTTTTGGTGCCATATAGAACCTTTTTTTTTTGTATGCAATGAGTGACATAGGCCTACTGAAGATAGTGATAGCATCAAGTAAATAGTTAACACTGAAACTATTGTACTGACTATTTACCATGTATACAATAGCCTATATGAACGAATACAAATAATAATGTTCAGACAGCTTGCCATATTTTAAAGATTTTAAAGGTATTTTAAAATGTTTTTAAGAAAGAAAAAAAAGACAAGAAAAAAAAAGAAATTGCAATGCATTTGGACTGGAATGTATTTATTATTGCATGTATGTGCCTGTATTTTGTCAGTGTTCATATTCGGAAATGCAATGCAACCTGTTGCTTTGACAGGCGGAGAGATGTGACCATGAGTGCGTGAAATCCCCGCGCGCACACTGCCATGCGCGACCTGCTCTGGCCGTACATGCATTTAACACGGCTTAAAAACAGTCAAGAGCATCTATTCATGGATGCATGTCAGTACATAATCTCCACCCCAACATCATATTATCCATGAGAGACACTGCAGCGCCAAAAAAAAATAAAAAATTATTCGGCTGAGATGGGGTGTATTTCTTTTGGAAATGAAGGCTCTTGGCAAGCGTTTCTCTTGTCTATGAACAAGTGCGGTGGGCGGGACACGAGTGAGTGTGACATTCAGTGTACAGTTCGTGTGTGAATCGCTGATAAATTGACCGAGGGGATTCCGCCCACGCCGCGAGCCAGAGCGCGCGTATCAGATTCTATTGAATCTGACAGGAGGGAGGGGCTCACAGACGCGCTCTGCCAATCACCGCTCGCCTCCAGACGCTGCTTTCCGATTATTGGCTGTTCTCTGGCACGGGTGGGCGGTAACAATCTGCATGTATAAAAGCCGTAACCCCCTTTTCGGGTGGAAAATCCCCCAACGGTGACGTAACGGTGGACCATTGACAGCTGGTCGTCAATGGCAACCTAATCCTCCAATGCTTTGTAGTGGAATGCTTTCATCATGATTAAATGCTGCTTTTACAACACAAAATGTGGAAAAGAGAGCAAGAGCGAGAGGTACATGCAAAGGAAGGTAGGGATAAGAGAGAGAAATGTTGTAAATGAGAACAAACAGAGGTTTAATTCATAACACATGGGACTGTGGTTTTGGAAAGGAGATTTTTATGCACCACAATGAAGTTGTAACAGGAATGTGGTGTGACTCCTACAGTATGGAATGAAAACACTGAGCTTGAGCCAGTTTAACAGATTTAATGGTGTATTCGTCTTTGCTATGAAAGAGCCTGGGGCAAAAACATAAGACCCTATGCTGTGACATAGAGGAGACCGGGGCTAGTTGTCACAGGCACTGTATAAGGTTTACTTACTGTCAACCTTCCATTTACACAAATGACAGTTTTATCTAGCTGCGGTTTTGTACGTAGACTATATTCAAAACACCTAGTAAAAAAACAAAAAAAAAACACTTACTGTAAATTACAACATTTTTGTGTAAATTCTGTCCACCAGGCCAACATTTTAGTATCACATATTTATTGCAGCTGAGTAGCAAAAACAAAGTCAGGGGAAAAAATCCTGCTTTCTCGGGATATTCATAAATGTCAAGTTGTAAGATGGGGTTCATGTGTTTTAATTTGACATTTTCTTTAAGCCAAATCGATTTGATATTTGTATATAATATCTCTAAAAAAAAATCTCCCATTTCTTAAATTGCTTTGTGTTGCAAAATTGTTTTACTTGCAGCTATTTGGGCAAGTAATCACAAAAGGTAAAACATTTGATTAACTGTATTTTTTTTTCTCTGGCCGATAATGAAATGTTCAATAGTACAAGGCTTAAATTTGTCTGGCTATCACCAGACCAAGCTCAATCTTTTAAGATTGAACATTGGTCTGGGGAGTCTGCTGTGTATTTTCTACTGAACAAGAGGCGTGATAAACGTGCATAGTTCAAATGACTCTGTACAAAATTGGATAGTCCTTCAACCAATCAGACCACAAGAGGCGTGATCAACAGTCATAGTTCCATGAGCAAGACACCTAACCCCAGCTGTTCCCGACGAGCTGGATGGCGCCTTGCATGGCTGACACCGCCGTCTGTGTATGAATGGGTGAATGTGAGACAAGATGTAAAGCGCTTTGGATGGCCATGGGTCTGTTGAAAGCGCTATACAAATGCAGTCCAACAGTCATAGTTCAAATGATTCTGTACGCAATTGAATAGTCCTTCCACCAATCAGACCAACGATCCATCGCTTCTCTATCCGTCATCGTGTTAAACTCGCCAACAGCGCGGTTAGCTGGTTTGTGATTGGTTTGTGATTGGTTCCCGCAAATTTGTAACAGAAGCAGGATAAAAAGATGTACAGGTTTCCAGCCGGAGCTGCAGGGCGAAATCAAATCGCCAACAGATCGGGCTGGGTTTACCCCAGGGTTAAATATATTTTTTCTTTTAAACCCCACCTGATAAAAATTTACTGGAAAGCTGGCTCTAGTCTCCTTTAGTTAAAGATCGAATAGAACTGTGGCCTAGTGGTTGGTGCATAGACTCTGACACATTAAGCTCATGCTCATATGGGAGATGCAGGTTTCAATCTCTTTCTGATTTGCTACTTCCTTTCATCTACTGTCTAAAAAGTGGCGAATGCACCAAAGATTTCAGTGTCCTAATAAGAAGTATTCTCCAGAAGTCCTTTCTGGAATCCTGTTAAAGAAATATTGGAACAGTACCAGCAACACTTGCGAAATGGAGAGATGAAAATGGTCAGAAACTGGAGCTGAAAAAAATACTTTTTTCTTTATTTTGCCAACATGTTTCAGCACACAGGCTTCATCAGGGCTAAAATATTGCAAGCTCATTTAAATACAAACAAGGACAAAATTCAAATTTACAAATAACTAATGAAAAATACAGATGGTATGGCATCCACCAATCACATAACATGTCAAGTGAGTGATTATACATATCAGGCCAATAGCCTCTGTTCTTATGGTGAATTTCTAATCAACATATTCAAAAACTAAATAAAAGGTACAATGACAAAAAAATAATAACAATCACACACACTGTTAATAAACTGTTAATAAACATGAACACATTTAGAAAAGTTTCATTAAAAAAAACCCATAAAAGACAGTAGGAAACAAACTTTTTAAATGAAAAATCCAAAGTGTATCTCGTCTCTTTCTAATTAGATCAGTTTCACCTCCTCTTACTGGATTTTTTTAATTCAATACCAAAGAATAAAAAGGGAGCCAAAGGATGATTACTGTCACAAGTCTAGTCTGTCTCGTTTGTGTTTTTGCATTTGTCTCATGTTCCTTTGTTCAGTTTTCCTGCCACTCATCTGTTTCCTTGGTTACCCTCGTTAGTCTAGTTCTGTTCAGCTGTGTTTAGTTATCTTCATCTGTATCACCTGTGCCATTCGTTTATTCAGTCATCTGTGTTTGTATTTAAGTTCCTCTTTGTTCACTCACTCCTTGTCTGGTCACCGTTATGTTAAGTCCATTATGCATTATGTGACTGTAACAGATGACCAGATCAAACAAGGGATATATGGAGATAGCCTCCATCCCCTGGAGAAGGAGATGGACTTCTTGAGGGCTTGAGGGAGGTACTGTTTTTATCTTCCAGGGTGGCAGGTGTCTAGAGGACTATGTGGAGGAATTTTTAGAGACCTACCACCAAGCTACATGCAGTGACCTAACCCTTATGGAGGGATTTTGGTATGGGCTGGACGATGAGACCCTGGACGATATTTACTGCCCCGAGGAGATGCATCATGAACAATATATGAGCTCTGCACTCTGGATGGATGGGTCTTCGTTCGAGGTTGGCAGAGTGGAGGAATACACCATCACCATCGTCCAGCCCCACCACACACCGGTTATGGACCTTCACCCAGCATCTTCGGCCAAGATGGCCATCGCCATACCGGAGGCCTCGCAGAAGGAAGACGTGTGGCAGATTTAACTTTTTGTGCGATCCTGCTGCTCCAAGTCCCCATGAGCCTGCTCCTAGGGTGCGTTCCATTCGACCGTAAGTGGACTGCGAAGTGGACTTCAGAGGGTATTCCGCCATCTCAAGTGAGATTCCAATCCAAAGCCAGCGAACATGTTCAGTTCGAAGGGTACTGCGAATGGCGTAGGGGAGAAGGGAACATCGATACATCACTTCACAGGAAGTGGAGAGTGAAAAACACCCAACCTTCATTGCGCGTCGGCGTCGCATCACCTGTCTGAACGGAGCAGAGCCGTTGAAAGAGTTTTAAAAAGCTCTGCGATGGAGGAGTTTATAGCATTTGAATATTCATAGTTATTATACAAACTAGAGTATTTATGAATGGTTATGGCAATTTGCATATTATATTTTATGAATATGTAAACAAATTAAAAGTGTTGAGAAGCAGCTGAGGGCTGTTTTTTTCACTTTATTTACCTCAGGAATGTTTACTATGTAGCTGTGCTTGGGAAAGAAAGTGCACGAGATGAGACCACTACAAAGACCATTAATTAAGAATAGCCTACATTTATACATAGGCCTAGTTAACCATACACAGGTGGGTGGGGAACATGTGGGTGGGGCTCCCGTTCCGCCGAGGCTCCCGATCCGCCCTGGAGACTTCCCAGACACCTGCCACGCTCCTCCAGGACTGCAGGGTGCCCTTTTTGTCAGCAATAAGTGGAGGATCTTTATACGTATCTTTTTTCTGTACTCAGGAAATTAATGTTTTCCATGTTAAAAGTTATAGAACATTTTATACCACCAAAATACTTGTTCAATTTTTTTTAATTCATTAAGAATTGTAACTTGCCCTCTCCAAAGTAAAAATACATCAATGTATCTTTTCCACAAAACAATAAGTGATAAAAAAAACATTAAAGGGATAGTTCACCCAAAACTGAAAATTAGCCCATGATTTACTCACCCTCAAGTCATCCTAGGTGTATATGACATTCTTCTTTCAGGCAAATATAATCAGAGTTATATTAAAAAAGTCCAGGCTAATCCAAGCATTATAATTGCAGTAATAGTTGCCCCTTTTTGAAGTCTGCACCCGCACCTATCCATCGAATACTGTGCTGCACACGGCTCCGGGGTGTTAATAAAGGCCTTCTGAAGCGAATCGATGTGTTTGTGTGAGAAAAATAACCGTATTTAAAACTTTATCAAGTAAAGTTCCAGCCGATTGCCTTCCGTGGAAAAGTGTTGAAAGTTGAAAGTGAAACGCTTCTTGAGCTCATGACGAGCGTACCTAGTTTCATTAGTCTTTCGATCGGCAGAGGACCTTTCAATACTTTTTGCATAAATAGAACACGGAAGGCGGTTGGCCGAAACTTTACTTTATAAAGTTTTAAATATTCGTCTGAAAGAAGAATGCGTGAATGTAGTGATCTCATCATTGCATCACGATTTCTGCACTCTCACGAATGCTTTCATCATAACTAACAATGCAAACACGACGTAAATACAGTAAGAGATTCATTGTGTAGTGTAAATTTTGGCCAGATAAACTCATGCTGCATGATCGGCAGATTCAGCCGATATAAAGAGAGCATTTTTAAAGTAAAAATACTAGGAATATTCATTATAAATGTAACTGTCATTACAGGTTTACAAATTAAATACGTTACTTACAGCTTGCGGGGTCCTTGCTGGTTACAGAACAGTTGGCACAGCCTGATCTTTGAGCAAAACATTTTGGGGAAAGCTAGTATCGTATTGCGACTTGTTCTCAAAACAGTCGCTGGTAAAATGTATGGTATAAACACTCAAGTCAGCACTGACGTAGTCTCGCGTAGCCACACTTTCAGACTGATGGCAGAAGGTCTGGACTCTATCACAGCTTTCACTGGTCAAGGACCACCCAAGAGGACGTTTGACTCTCATGTAATGCAAACAATCACAGTTCGTTTTATTCCGCGTCATGTTTAGGGGCGTCATTTATAAATTTTTCATTCAAGAACGTTGTGCAAGTTGACTGCAACAATGGAGCCGCAAACTTCACATACTTTTGAAAATCCAGTGTTTAGTTGATCCTGGTAAGCGCTCATTGTCACAGTTGTAAACACGACGGTGTTCTTCTTCCACGAGGGAGTTTGGCGTCACAGTATTTGTTTCTAGGTGGATGATTAAAGAACGCAACACAGATGTCTCGCGGACATCCTGTAGAATTCAACCAATCAGATGACGACTTTGAAACTCCTGAAGTGTTTTCAGATTAATGTGCCATATGCATCAGACGTTCAGCCAACAGTCCATGGGCGTGATGTCTGAGGCTGAAACTAGCACTGATGTGACTCGGACATTCGTTAAAATAAAATTTAAAAAAAGAAAAACAAGAAAAATTTTCTCGAAAATCATGCCAATGGATGTTAGTAGGTTTAGTAGGTTTCTATTCAATTTGTGTATTTTGAAGGGTAATGGAAACGCAGCTATTGTTGTCTTGCTCCAGAGGCAGTTGTATGCAAATGATTGTGCCCCTGTGACATCACATGCCACCTCGGATCCAAATAAAGGTTTTTTACAGCTTGATTATATAAACGCTTCTTTATTGATGATGAGGATGTTTTAAGTTATAGAACTTGCAGGATGTATTAATGATACAAAGACCTCTTATATGCCAAAAATTTGATTTCTCATGTCATGACAACACGTTCTCACTCCCAACTAGTCACATATTGAGGCTCTGTCAGGACCCTTCGGCATCACTTTTTAACGCACAAGGTACCCCTCTAGCATCATTTTTTGACATGCAGGGTGCTCCATTGATTTCAATGAGAAACCTTTGGCATCATACATAGACGCGTTGGGCATGGGAATGTTATCGTCATGATGAAATTATATATTGTGTTATGAATTTGCCATTATGAAATGTTGGAGTGTGATTCTCAATTTAATCAGCCAGCATACCTGTATTTACATTTATAATTTTTTTTTTTAATTTACGCTATTTAGACACTTTTGAACATGTAACCCAACCCCATCCAATCCCCATTATATGATATAAAACAGAAGATATAAAAGGCAGATACGACTGCAGGCACAATTTATTCAAAAAGTATAAATATTCCAAGTGTTCAGAGGCCAAAGCCGTGCACAGGGGCGTGGCCCGGTGGCTAGAGCCACTGCCCCTCTGCCCTCATCAGCTGAGGTGCCCCTCTCGCAGTCTATGGTCACTCCCAATACTTATAGTATTTATATTAAATCTATATTCACTGAGTTGAATCGAGAATCAAAAATCAAATCGAGATTATTAAAGTATTTCTGATTCTGATATTTTCACAACAGAGTTTTGACTTATTTTCTGTGTGTTCCGAGTGTGTTTTTATACTTTTCTAGTATCACTCATTTAAATGGGAAGCTTTTTATATCTTGTATGTTATACCTTTTGTACCCTTCTGTCATTGTATTCATCGTTTTTATTGTTAACAAACAAACCACATCCATCCCCCGCACTTTTGAAAAGCTTGCTACGCCCATCCCCGCTAAAAGTGTTCTGTTTTCCCTCCGCTAAAGATCCATCGATTCCACGAAACCGCTCCCGTGCTTTCCCGGCGGTATTATTTTGCTTCTGTTCTTCGAATAGTGCTAACAACTGAATTCCAAGAATACACGTTCTTGGAAGAGAATTATAATTCTTGTCTATATATATAATTAGAATATCATCAACACTTTGATTTATTTCACTAATTCCATTCAAAAAGTGAAACTTGTATATTATATTAATTCATTACACACAGACTGATATATTTAAATTTTTTATTTCTTTTAATTTTGATGATTATAACTGACAACTAAGGAAAATCCCAAATTCAGTATCTCAAAAAAAATTGAATATTGTAAAGAGGTTCAATATTGAAGACACCTGGTGCCACACTCTAATCAGCTAATTAACTCAAAACAGCTGCAAAGGACTTTAAATGGTCTCTCAGTCTAGTTCTGTAGGCTACACAATCATGGGGAAGACTGCTGACTTGACAGTTGTCCAAAAGACGACCATTGACACCTTGCACAATGAGGGCAAGACACAAAATGTCATTGCGTAAGAGGCTGGTTGTCCAAGCACATTGATAGAGAGGCGAAGGGAAGGAAAAGATGTGGTAGAAAAAAGTGTACAAGCAATAGGGATAACCACACCCTGGAGAGGATTGTGAAACAAAACCCATTCAAAAATGTGGGGGGAGATTCACAAAGAGTGGACTGGAGCTGGAGTCAGTGCTTCAAGAACCACTACTCACAGACGTATGCAAGACATGGGTTTCAGCTGTCGCATTCCTTGTGTCAAGCCACTCTTGAACAACAGACAGCGTCAGAAGCGTCTCGCCTGGGCTAAAGACAAAAAGGACTGGACTACTGCTGAGTGGTCTAAAGTTATGTTCTCTGATGAAAGTCAATTTTGCATTTCCTTTGGAAATCAGGGTCCCAGAGTCTGGAGGAAGAGAGGAGAGGCACGCAATCCATGTTGCTTGAGGTCCAGTGTAAAGTTTCCACAGTCAGTGATGGTTTGAGGTGCCATGTCATCTGCTGTTGTTGGTCCACTGTGTTTTCTGAGTTCCAAGGTCAACGCAGCCATATACCAGGAAGTTTTAGAGCACTTCATGCTTCCTGCTGCTGACCAACTTTATGGAGATGCAGATTTCATTTTCCAACAGAACTTGGCACCTGCACACAGTGCCAAAGCAACCAGTACCTGGTTTAAGGACCATGGTATCCCTGTTCTTAATTGGCCAGCAAACTCGCCTGACCTTAACCCCATAGAAAATCTATGGGGTATTGTGAAGAACAAGATGTGATATGCCAGACCTAACAATGCAGAAGAGCTGAAGGCCACTATCAGAGCAACCTGGGCTCTCATAACACCTGAGCAGTGCCACAGATTGATCGACTCCATGCCACGCCACAGTGCTGCAGTAATTCAGGCAAAAGGAGCCCCAACTAAGTATTGAGTGCTGTACATGCTCATACTTTTCATAAAAAATCTAAAAATCTAAAAATCCTTTCTTTGTATTTGTCACAACAAGTCTCGGAGTTAAATGCAAGTTCACAATGTTTATTAGAAGGATAAAGAGAGCTCTAGAAAAAGTCACAGTCCCCTGAAGAGAGACCACACGCGGCATCCATCGACGTAATCCACTCTGGTGGGTAACCGGAGAGAAATCCTCACACGACAGAAGACTGACGAAAAGTCCCAAGCACTGGATAGAAGGCGAAACAGCGCTCGGCATAGAGAGCAGTTCGTGGGAACCTGGATGAGACTGGATCTCGCCTAAAAACGAAGCGCACCAGTCACACCGGAAAGGCAGGGCAGAGTTCTCTCGAGGACAGTTCTCGTACATCCACAGGCGTCTGAATTCCGGGCATTGACAAGCCTCCAGATGCCTGCGACCGAACCTGAGAATCGCTGAAGAGAGCAACAGAAACAAGAACCTCCGACTGGACTGACAGAGTGACTGAGACCAACCCAGACAATGAGCACGCGACGAGAGACAGGACAATGTGCTATAAAAAGAGAATAACTGATGAGACACAACAGGTGAACAATTAGCGAAATGAGTGGGAGGGGCCAGTGAACCCGTGAGGAACCACCACCAACAGGTAAGAAATACATATACACACACACGATCACCCAGGAGTCCTGACAGTATTGGTCTTAAGTAATATTCTAAGAGAGACTGAATTTGGGATTTTCCTTAGTTGTCAGTTATAATCATCAAAATTAAAAGAAATAAACTTTTAAAATATATTAGTCTGTGTGTAATGAATTAATATAATATACAAGTTTCCGTTTTTGAATGGAATTAGTGAAATAAATCAACTTTTTGATTATATATATTATGACCAGAACCTGTATAGGCCTAATTTCATATAATAACCCATAAACTTTTACAGAATGTATAAATTACTTTTGATATAATTCTTATTACTATTTATATATCTTTGAAAGTGTCATTAATGTAATACTAAAAATATTCTTCTTAAATTTTTATTTTGACAATTTAGTAGGATAATTGAATAACTGATAACAGAAAAATCTAAATCCCATTAAAAGATAATCATCTGAAAGGTACATTTTTTATGACTTTATCAATATCAATATTTACTTATTTAATTGCCCATATTTTAATTTAAGATATGTCATAATAATAATTAAAAAAACATAATAGATTTTGTCATAATAGAATTCACGCAATTAACCTATAGGTTTTAATAAAAGTGAAGATGCCTGAAATGTACATCTAATTCATGAAAATATTAAATAATAGCCCCATTAATTACAATACGTATTACATTTCAAAACAATAACACTAGTAATAATATGCCACTTGGGGCCTTCTGTTCCAAATATGGCTGGGTCCTCTTACCCCAAGAGTCTAATTTTATCTTTTTACTTCAAAATAAAAGCTATAACATTTACTCCACAAAGCCAAAAACATTGTGTCCACAAATCCCTCATTAACACACAAAACATGATATTCAACATTGTACAATGTCATATAGGCTATCACTATTTTCGATAGACACAAAATTAGATCAAAACTGTTTTGACTGGATAAGCACCCAAACCTCACCCTCAATGCCACCCCACCCCAGTGCCCCTTTTTTTGGTTTGGGCCACTGGGCCCTGGGCCAAACGATTAATTTGTGCAAAGAAAATCACCAAAAGCGATCAGCGTCTCCATCTGCCGAAGATCATGCACACATTAAAAAATTGCCGCCCGAAGAAACGTTACGACAGATTTTGGGATCATCATTTCAGTGGTTAAAACATTTAGATCAACTCTTTGTGAAGAACAGAGATATCGTATGACTTCAGAAGACTTGGAATGCAACATGAGTTATTATTTTTATACTGTTTTTGGTCAGTTTTTGCAATAAATACATGTGACTGTTACATGTTGTATATTGTTGAGAAGTGGGTAGTTTCAGGGTGTGGGTTAGCTGCTACAAAATATAAGAGTAGCCTATAAATATTCATAAAATCATGTCTACTTTTACAAATGAAAATAATTAAATGCGTCTTTATCTGACGCATTCACTGTAAAAAAAATGTAGGTCTCCAATTTTTACATTTTCTAGTCAGCGATCACATCTCAAGTCAAGTCAACTTTATTTATATAGCGCTTTTAACAATGTAGATTGTTTCAAAGCAGCTTTACATTGCATTTACATTTACATCCAAACAGGAAAATAATGCAGCATAATTTTATTCAGCTGTATAGCCATTCTGGAAAAAACGCTGATGTCATCAGTTCATTTCAATTATCATACAGTGACAGTGTGGGCTTTAGATCAATAATTCGATCAGTAATTTAGTTTAAATGGTTAATTTAGTTTATTAATTAGATTTATTTCGATGTTTAGTTGAAAAATTTTGAGTCCCCAACTGAGCAAGCCAAGCCAGAGGCAACAGTGGCAAGGAAACCAAAACCCCATTAGGTGACCTAATGGAGAAAAATAAACATTGGGAGAAACCAGGCTCAGTCGGGGTGCCAGTTCTCATCTGGCCAATTAACAAACAGCGTATTATTATTATTATTATTCTGGCAGCTTTACAGCTCAGAGGTCATAATAGATCAGAATATTCGAGGGACCGGGGGCAACATGCTGGAGACGGGTTTATTGAGGATGATGTTGATTAAATAATTATTAAAGTGCAATATTCGAATGATCGGAGGCAACACGCTGGAGACGGGTTTATTGAGGATGACATATCGATTTAAGTATTATTAAATTGTAATCGAACAATCTGAGTCAATACGCCGGAGACGGGTTTATTGAGATGCCGTGTCGATGAGGCAGTTGCAGGGGGAGTCTAAACACGGTCTCTGCAGACACTTCGGGGTCCTGTGTTGGTCTTCTCTGGGCGCAGGTCCACCATCTGAACTGGATACGGCCCGGATCCGGCTGACTGCAGTAAACCTCGGGATAAAACAGAGAGACTATCATTAGCGTAGATGCCATTCTTCTGATGATGTAACGAGTACATCAGGTGTTATGGGAAGTGTTCCCGGTTCCGGCTGACCTAGTTAATGTAGCCTAACAATCATTTAAATGAAAAAGTGTTTTATGTGTATGCCACAGTAAAGAGATGTGTTTTTAGTCTAGATTTAAACTGACAGAGTGTGTCTTCTTCCCAAATAATGTTAGGAAGACTGTTCCAGAGTTTCGGAGCTAAATAAGAAAAGGATCGACCGCCTGCAGTTGATTTGGATATTCTCTGTATTATCAACTGGCCAGAATTTTGAGACCGCAGTAGACGTGATGGAGTATAATATGTTAAGAGCTCGCTCAAGTATTGGGGAGCTAAACCATTTAGTGCTTTGTAAGTAATAAGTAAGATTTTAAAATTTATGAGATGTTTAATAGGCAGCCAGTGCAGTGTTGACAGAACTGGGCTAATATGGTCAAACTTCCTGGTTCTAGTAAGAACTCGAGCTGCTGTGTTTTGGACCAGCTGGAGTTTATTTATTAAG
This sequence comes from Gobio gobio, assembly GCF_949357685.1. NCBI lineage: Eukaryota > Metazoa > Chordata > Actinopteri > Cypriniformes > Gobionidae > Gobio > Gobio gobio. Next base: position 27,418,401 of record NC_137104.1, on the reverse strand, counting down.
CGAGCAGGGCAACCACCCAGTAGAGCATTACAATAATCTAGCCTTGAGGTCATGAACGCATGAACTAACTGTTCAGCATTTTTGCATTGAGAGCATGTGCCGTAATTTAGATATATTTTTAAGATGGTAGAAAGCAGTTTTACAGATGCTAGAAACGTGGCTTTCAAACGAAAGATTAGTATCAAAGAGCACACCCAGGTTCCTCACTGACGACAAGGACTTGACAGAACAGCCATCAAGTGTTAGATAGTATTCTAGGTTACTACTTGTGGAGCTTTTTTGTCCAATAATTAAAAATTCATTTTTTTCTGAATTGAGTTGCAGGAAATTACTGGTCATCCAATGTTTTATATCAGCTATGCATTCCGTTAATCTTGTGAATTGGTAAGTTTCTTCAGGGCGTGAAGAAATATAGAGCTGAGTATCGTCAGCAGAACAATGAAAACTAATGCCATGCTTCCTAATGATATCTCCCAGTGGTAGCATCTACATGGTGAAGAGTAGCGGTCCTAGCACTGAGCCTTGTGGTACTCCATACTGAACTTGCGATCGGTGTGACATCTCTTCATTTACTACTACAAACTGATAACGGTCGCATAGGTATGATTTAAACTATGATAAAGCAATTCCACTAATACCTACATTATTTTCGAGTCTATTCAAAAGAATGTTGTGGTCGATAGTATTAAATCTAAATTTTTTAGTTGGCCAAATTGAATTTCTGTGAATTGATGCAATTTAATTCAATTAAAATTCAAGAAATTCAATTTGGCCAACTGAACATTTTAGATGTGATCGCTCACTAGAAAATTTTCAATTGGAGACCTGATTTTTTTTTACAGTGTTGGGCAAACAACTAAAATCAATGGAGTACCATGTGTGTCGAAAAATTACGCTAAAGGGGTGCCCTGTATGTTAAAAAGTGACGGTGAAGGGTCCTGACCAAGCGTCAATATGTGATAAATTGGGAGTGAGAACGTGTTGGTCATTACCCCTTTAATTGATTTACAAATTGTTTTTCTGTAAGTTTACAATGTACTTATACACTGTAAAAAAAAATCAGGTCTCCAATTGAAAATTTTCAAGTGACAGATCACATCTACATTTTTCAGTTGGCCAAATTGAATTTCTGTGAATTGATGCAATTTAATTCACAGAAATTCAATTTGACCAACTAAAACATTTTGATGTGATTGGTCCCTTGAAAATTTTCAATTGGAGACCAGATTTTTTTTTACAGTGTACATTCACATTAAGAAGAGAAAGGTTGTTTTTTCCGCTTTTGAATATGTTAAGAAATTCACCATAAGAACAGAGGCTATTGGACTGATATGTATAAACTCATTTGACATGTTATGTGATTGGTGGATGCCATACCATCTGACTTTTTAATTGGTTATTTGTAAGTTTGAAATTTCTCCTTGTTTGTATTTAAATGAGCTTGTGTACACCTGTAATGTTTTAGCCCTGTAAGTATTTTTCTCATCTCCAGTTTCTGACCATTTTGATCTCTCCATTTCGCAAGTGTTGCTGGAACTGTTCCAATATTTATTTCGCTTTTCTTCCACACACCTTGTTGATCTTGTGATGTTGCACCAGAACAACTACACAACATTCCTGGAATCTTGTTATAGACAGGTGGAATTATTTTTCTAGACTAATTTTGTAGCTTCTGACTGATGCACCTGAAATCTGGACTCTCACTTTTGGAACACATCAACATGCCTGACTGTCAGACTTTTTCTTTTTTTTTTTTGTGTAGCTGACGCATACTGCTAATTGGCTAAGGTGGCTAATCTAATGTGACCCACCTTCGCAGCTTCATTTGTAATTGTGATTTAGTTACTTAAATGTTAAACTCCTTTTTTTCGTGTGGTAAAGAAGCTTAGACTTGATCCTCCCTCTCTACAATTGATCTAAGCTTATTAGCAGGCCCACACGGAATCTGCACCTGCAAAACTCCACAGTAAAGCTCCGCAATATTTCACAGAGAAGGAACATGACTCACAAAGTTCTACAGAATCCCTCCTCCTCATGTAAATCTTATAGTTCATTTCACAATGCTACCAATTAGAGTGTAAAGTACTCTCAGCTCACATTTTACACATTTGTCTAAAAGGTGAAATGATGATTTTCAAGGAAAGAATACTTCCATTCTTTCTTGACATGGAGAGACAACTAAAATTAACTATTCAAAGCATAGTGAAAACCTGATTGAAAAAAAAAAACAATTTTGGATTAGTAGTACACAACAAAGCCACTAGATGACAAGTCTGCAGCCATTAGCCAAAAAAGCGTAACGGCTAATGGTAACGCTGCAGCTGCCAGTACGCAGCAAAGGAGACCAGAGTCTGTTTTATTTTTTTATGGAAGTCAATGGAGAAGAGGCTTCACTACACTGAATTAAAGGAACACTCCACCGTTTTTAGAAATAGGGCTTATTCAACTTCTTTCCTACATTTAGATATGTGGGCAAATGCATTTTTGTATGAATACGCAGGCCAAAAGAAGTAATTAAGTTTTTTTTTATTTTTTTTATCAGTTTTACTTGGGACATGCTATCTGGCAACATAGGATTCCATTCATTATGCTAAGCTAAGCTAGCGGCGACCCTGCCAAACTAAAACAATGCATGCACTGAGACAAAAATGCATTTTCCCACATATCTAAATGTAAGAAAGAAGTTGAATAAGCCCTATTTCTAAAAACGGTGGAGTGTTCCTTTAACCGCTTTTGTGAGGAAACAGCTTATCATTTAATGAATCAACTGCCTGTCTGCTAATCTTCAACATGTTTTAGGCTAAACAATATATTTGTTGGGAACGAAATATAGATTTTACTATGATAAAAATATTATTTTATAAGAGAAGGCAGAGAAGGGAATGTCGCGACAGGAAGGACTCATTTACGGCATTACCATAGTATTTAATAGTAATATTGTTTTATAGTTTTCTTTCTTTGGCTTTCAGGTTTTACCAGTTATGATAAGACTTGATAATGACTATTATTACTGCATGTATGCACATGATGCTGATATTATGCATTTTAATGAATAAAGAGAAAATTATTAATTTAATTATTGTGTTATATTGTATGTTGTTTAATGAAAAAAAGTATGCTTTCTATTGCTGCCAGGTTAGTAAAGTAAAGACTGTTTAGTTAGTAAAGACTCTGCTGTGTGCCTAATGAAGATGATATAATGCTTTTTAATGAATTAAGGTAATACAATACATATATTTAATAAATTAAATATCTATTAAATTACAATTAAGTTTTTAGTGTATTTTTAAATATAGAAAATAGAGATATTTGCGCTCTTTTTTTTCTGCTCAGTAAAGCACATTCCACAAACAATGCAGTACTAATGTACGTTTTAATATCGATATAACACCAAATATAGAACATTTATTCTCAAGACTAGCACGCTAATCCACAAGAAACTGATGAACGTAAACTGTAACTGACTGTCATAAAACTTTGAATGGCAGGCACTGATGTCACTGCCAGTATACGATCGGCTGAGAGGTGCCGCACATGATCCAAGTTAGCCGTTACGCTTTTTCCAATGGAGATACAGACCTTCTCATCTCCCTATATTAAGACAATCTTTGTACACAATTTAAAATCCATTAGGTGACATCTGCACATTCCATCTAGGCCTGAGTGTTGTTGTTTTGTTTTTTTATGTAGAATACTTAAAAATACAATGTGTTCGAGAGAGTATACATACAAATATGCATCTAAAATTGTTTTAAAATCACTGATAATGTCAGAGAACATCCTATATTTTTTACTTTCACAATGTCAGTGAAGTTCAAATCAGGCTTAATTCCTTTCTTCTTGATGTGACCCCGTTTCTGTCAAAACTGAAGATATATGGCTGGTGAAATATTTGAATAAATATGCAAGAGACCAAATTCAAAGCTTCTTTTTCATCACTGTCGAAAGATACATGGCATTGGAACGGTTTGCCCTGAGGCAGAATTCTTCAGAGTACAAACCTTTCAGGCTACCAACAGACCCAGGACTGAAAACTTGTGCTGATTGTGGTGTCATGATACATTTTGATATGGTATTATAACACTAAGATTCTTGAAAAAAAAATGTCTTTCTTGTGTTAAAATGTGGCTATGATTTTTTAAAGACTAGCTGAGACCTGCAGCCCACACACACACACACACACACACTGTACAGTACACAACCTTTCTGTGATCTCAGCTATATCACACTACTGTATCTCTGCATACCAGATCTTCCATCTTTAATTGCTCTTCTCAACTGTTTAGTTTCTATCTCACTACTGACACTTGCACACACACTCACTGAGGTGATAGAGAATATCTTTGACAGCAAATTAAAGGAAGTAAACATGCAATTGCTGTTGGGTTTGAACCAGGCCTCAAGCATTCACATCAGAGCTCTGTCAGTGAGATTACACTGTGCTGAAACTAGGGGTCTGTCATAGGGAAGCAAAACTAGGGCATCAAATAAATATGCTTAAAATGATTTACAGTTAGATGTATGACTGCATTGTCCCCAATCCCAGTTTCTGTTCTCTATCTCTATTTGTGCCTCTGTCACATTCCCTCTTGTACTTTTCTAATTAGTGGTGTTTGCTGGGGCAAGCATCAGTACTATTGCTCATTCTTTAGATTAGTCATTTGAACAAACTTCTAGTCCCTTTGGTGTGTTTTTTGTGCTACGGATACCTCAAATCCCACAGATTTACATTGAATGAGCTACTGTAGTCACGTATACACTTCCATTAATAACCTTTAACATCCATAGAACGTTTTCATTGCACAAAAGGTTCTTTAGATGAAAATATGTTATTTAGATAAAAATTTAAGCAAAAAAGAAAAAAGACCTGGACCTGGTTATTTTAAGACCTGGACATGTAAATGTCATTTGTGGAACCAAAAATGTTTATTAGATGGCTTCGCTGTGAAAATATCAATTTGAACCTTTATTTTGAAGAGTGTATGTTAAAACTGCAGTTTTCAAATCTTTTGGACTGACTGTTCACAGTGTTTTTAGTGATGAAATTGTATTGGTTTGCTCAGAGAGTGTAGTCAGTAGCCTATATGGTACAGTATATCAATATCAGTTGCTATGTTAGTGATGTTGGCATCAGCCAAGAGACCTTCTCGTAGAAATAAAAACAACTGAGAGTAGCTGTCAGAGTTGCCTCTGCTTATGTCCATTACAGCATCTCACCGTGGTGTTGAATTCATGAGATGCATGATACAGCATAAGCGTCAGAGGCATTACTATATTTGAAACATTCATGCATATACTGTCCAAATCCTCTCACTCATTCACATTTTACTAGAATTCACATCGCTCATGTTATAGAATAAGTAACAAACAGATATGAATCAAATTTGCTAAAAAAAAATTGCGTACGTTGAAATCCACGACAAAGTTCATATTTATGAAAATGGTCTTTGACGTGGAAAAGTGCTTACGGACGTACTACAGGTATTTGGAAATCTATAAGCAGCAGCAATAATAATTATAGTATTATAATAATAATAATAATAATGTATTATTATTATCATTATTATTATTATTATTATTATTATTATTATTATTATTATTATTATTATTATTATTATTATCCTGATAATAGTTCCCTTTCGTTCAGTCACTACGACGTAACGTTAGTGACTAACGAATGGGGGTTTCGCTTAGAAGCCTATCAACTTCGAGTTTTGAGAAAACGCCCAATGGCGTGCCAATGCCATGGGGCATGCGGAATTTGCATACGTAGCTCCGCCTCACTGCGTGAGTATATAAGGAAGTACGAGGCAATATCGCATTATGTTTCTGCTTTCGGAGCCAAGAGTACCTACCTCTTCACTCCTACAGCCTTCTGAGACTCTGTCAGCTTCTTCGAGACGAGCAGCTTTCCAGTCGGTGTTGGTGTGACGGCGCGTTCCAGTGATCGCATACTTCCTGCCTGCTGATCTGTGCAGTGGTCCGCCTGACAGCTGGTGTGTGTTTCCCTGGGCGCTTCGGCATCGACTGCAAGGTTTTCCTCTCACAAAAAGAGCTTGCGCGTGGCACGTCTTTTTCAAGACGGCTCGCCCGTGCACTTCCGGGTGCGATCGATTTTCCGCTGCTGTCTGAGGACGCATTCACTGCTCGAGCGTGTTTGGGCTTCAGCGCGCACGGGCAGTGTTTGCGGATGTGTCACGTTTCCATTACGGGGGCGTGACCATCGCGATGTCACGGTCGAGACTCAATGATCTCCGTGAGGAGAGAGAGTCCCCTCTGCCACACCCCAATCTACCGTCCCCGAGTGAGATGGTACTTTGGCTGGTGGCCAGGGTGACCTGAGGGCGGTGCTGTGGTATTAAGAACCCCGACGTTCATTCCTCGGGCCACACCCCCCTCTTATACATCGCTTCCGCGAGTGTTGGATTGAATCTACGGCCCGTCTCTGACGCCCCGTTCGTTCAGTTCACGCTCCGGATAGCAGTGAGATGTCGATCGCCGCATCCCAAGGTGGGCTGGAGTCCTTTGGGGATGACGATTAGGTTGTGCTCCGCCTCCGGGTGTGTCAGCACTGCCTGATCTGACCTAAAGTTGACAGCCATGTTATCTCGGGCAGCCGCGAGTCTCGCGCTGGTGTGGAACTCCGCCCAGTCGCGGGTGCTCGTGGTTGCGCGATTGGTTTTTGGGGGCGGCACCCGACAGCTGTTGGGCCCCGCCCCAGATGCCTTTCGCTCCCGGGGTGCATGAGGAGATCACGCGGTCCCGGAAGTCCCCGTGCTTCTCGCGACCGTTTGGTGGCCTCCTCCGCCTTCTCTGCCCTTGATGGGGCCGCGGCCTAGGGTACACTGGGGCCCCCCCCCCCCCCCCCACTGTTGAACTCTCTGTTGCGCACTACGGTGTCCACAGAGGGCTTTGACGTGGCGTGGTGTGGCTGTCCTAAGCACCCCCCCCAAAGCCTGTGGGCTCGTCTACTTCGGTGGCGTGGTCCCGCAGTGCTACGGGCAGGCCGCCGCCCCTTTGCACATGCACAAGGGTGGAGCCGACCCAGGGCTCTTCATTGAGCTGCGTGCCGCAACTGACCCCGCCCCCGGGCGGTGAAGGTGGCCACACGCTCCCTGGGTCGGGCGATGTCCACAGCTGTGGTCCGGGAGAACACCAGGCCTTACCTGGTGATGTGGAGGACGTTGAGCGGGCCCGCCTCCTCAACTCACCCATATCCCAGGCTGGCCTCTTCGGCGGCGCGGCTGAGAACTGCGCCCAACAGTTCTCGGCCGCCCCAGAGCAGACTGAGGCTGCAACACGTACTGCCCCGGCGGCCAGCTGCTGCACCAGCCGCCGGCCCAGTCGCCTCAGTCCGCTCGCCGCCGAGGGCGCCCTCCCTCTTCCCGCCCGGCCCCAGCAGCAGCCTTCACCTGGGCCGCGCCGTGGAGGTGGTTGAGGATGTCGCCCAGTCCGCTCCCCAGACTGGTTAAACGCCAGGATGGAGGTGGACAACTCAGAGATGGGTTCCAGTTCTTCCCAGGGGATGGTAGCAGGGCCTCTCCTTCCCCCGGTGGAGGGCCGGGGGAAAATCCTTCCGCTGCTGGCCCCCGGGCTAGCAGCGCTTGGGAAGAACTCATGTTCCTGTCTCTGAGCACCCAGAGACCGGTGATGACAGTGCGCGCCACCCTCGGGTCTCGCCACTCGCATCCCTCTCTGTCGCCAGCCCCCTGGCAGAGCAGACCCCAGTGGAACGCGAGTCCTTCCCTGGTCTCCTCTGTCAGGGCGCAGCCGTTAACCGTGCTCCGACCCGGGGACGCCCAACAGCCTCCCCTGTCCGCGCCGGTAACGCTGCCTCGCTACCCCACCCAGGGTACGTCTGTCGTCCGGATGACCCCGTTGGTGCAGTCTCTGGAAGCCTGGCTTCAGCTTCCGGGGCTGTCCCGCTGGGCTGCCCGGACCATCAGGCTCGGCTACGCGATTCAGTTCGCGCAGGCTCCTCCCCGTTACAGGGGAGTCCGCTATACCATGACCGGGGCCCATGCCCCCGTCATGCGTGCGGAGATTGCCACTCTACTGGCGAAGGGTGCGATCGAGCCTGTCCCTCCAGCCGAAATGAGGTCGGGGTTCTACAGCCCCTACTTCATTGTACCCAAGAAAACCGGTGGGTTACGGCCAATCCTGGACCTTCGCATCTTGAACCGATCCCTTCACCGGCTTCCGTTCGAGATGTTGACTGCGAAACGCCTTTTCGAATGCGTTCGTCCGTACGATTGGTTTGCAGCGATTGACCTGAAGGACGCCTACTTCCATGTCTCCATCCTTCCTCGACACAGACCGTTCCTACGGTTTGTTTTCGAGGGGCGGGCATACCAGTACGCAGTTCTCCCATTCGGGTTATCTCTGTCCCCTCGCGTCTTCACGAAGGTCGCCGAGGCAGCCCTTGCGCCCCTTTGGCAGCACGGGGTCCGCATCCTGAACTACCTCGACGACTGGCTCATACTAGGCCACTCTCGAGAGCAGGTTTGCGGACACAGAGATCTGGTTCTCCACCACTTAACCCGTCTGGGCCTTCGGGTCAACTGGGAGAAGAGCAAACTTTGCCCCGTGCAGAGGATCTCTTTTCTCGGTATGGAGATCGACTCGGTCGCCATGTACGCGCAGCTTTCGAGCGAGCGCGCGCAGTCTCTGCTGACTTGCCTCCGACAAATCGAGAGCAAGAATGCGGTTCCACTGAAACTTTTTCAGAGGCTCCTGGGGCATATGGCATCTGCAGCCGCGGTAACGCCGCTCGGATTGCTTCATATGAGACCGCTTCAGCACTGGCTTCGCGATCGAGTCCCGAGATGGGCATGGCAGTCTGGCACGCTCCGGGTCCAAGTGACTCGGGCCTGCTTACAGACACTCACCCCGTGGTCGAACCTCAGCTTTCTACGGGCCGGTGTGCCCTTAGAACGAGTTTCCAGGCATGTTGTCGTATCGACGGATGCCTCTGCCACGGGCTGGGGTGCCATGTGCAATGGACAAGCAGCCGCGGGCTCCTGGACAGGACCCCAGCGTCTCCTGCATGTCAATTGCCTCGAGTTGCTGGCAGTACGGTTCGCCCTGCACCGCTTCCGAGCGTTGCTGAAGGGTCAACATGTGCTTGTCCGGACAGACAACACGGCCGTAGTAGCGTACATCAACCACCAGGGCGGTCTACGCTCCCGCCGCATGTCTCAACTCGCCCGCCATCTCGTCTTATGGAGTCAGAAGCGCCTGAGGTCCCTTCGTGCTGTCCATATTCCGGGAGTCCTGAACCACGCAGCCGACGAGCTCTCGCGGTTTCAGCCTCTCCCGGGAGAATGGAGACTCCATCCCCGGACGGTTCAGCTGATTTGGGAACAGTTCGGCGACGCACAGGTAGACCTGTTTGCCTCCCACGACTCTTCCCACTGCAGCCTGTATTATTCCCTGACCGAGGGCACGCTCGGCACGGATGCACTGGCGCACAGCTGGCCGCGGGGCCTACGCAAATATGCGTTTCCCCCAGTGAGCCTACTCGCACAGCTTCTGTGCAAGATCAGGGAGGACAAGGAGCAGGTCCTTTTGGTCGCCCCGTACTGGCACGGCCGGACCTGGTTCCCCGAAATCATTCTCCTTGCGACAGCCCCTCCCTGGCCTATTCCTCTGAGACCGGACCTCCTTACTCAGAGACGGGGCACCCATTGGCACCCGCGTCCCGACCTTTGGAGCCTCCACGTGTGGCTCCTAGACGGGACCCGGCAGGTTTGAGTGGCCTACCACCTACGGTGGTCGCCACCATCACTTCCGCTAGGGCAGAGTCCACTCGGCATGCCTATGCGTTGAAGTGGAACCTCTTCGTCACCTGGTGCTCTTCCCGCCAAGAAGACCCCTGGAAATGTCAGATCGGGTCCGTGCTTGAGTTTCTCCAAGAGGGGCTGGAGCGAAGGCTGTCTCCCTCCACCCTCAAGGTATATGTGGCCGCAATATCTGCCCACCACGATCTCTTGGAGAACAAAAAGGTAAGTCAGCACGACCTGGTCATCAGGTTCCTGAGGGGAGCTAGGAGACTGAATCCTCCTCGCTCTCCTCTCGTACCCTCTTGGGACCTCGCAGTAGTGTTAACTGCTCTGCAGAGACCTCCCCTTGAGCCTTTGCGGTCGGTCGATATTAAGTTTCTGTCTATGAAGACGGCTCTGCTGACCGCATTGGCCTCAGTCAAGAGGGTCGGGGACCTGCAGGCATTTTCGGTTGACGAAGCGTGCCTGGAGTTCGGGCCGGCTAACTCTCACGTGATCCTGAGACCCCGGCCTGGATATGTGCCCAAGGTTCCCACCACTCCGTTCAAGGACCAGGTGGTGAACCGGCAAGCGCTGCCTTGGGAGGAGGCAGACCCAGCCTTGGCATTGCTCTGTCCAGTACGCGCTCTCCGCGCCTACGTAGACATGACGCAGTGTTTCAGGACCTCAGACCAGCTCTTTGTCTGTTATGGTGGAGAGCGGAAGGGAAGTGCTCTCTCAAAGCAAAGACTGTCTCACTGGATTGTGGACACCATTGCTTTGGCTTACCAGCAGCAAGGCCGACCATGTCCCCTTGGTGTGAGGGCACACTCCACCCGGAGTGTGGCCTCCTCTTGGGCTCTAGCGCATGGCGCCTCGCTAGCAGACATCTGCAGAGCTGCAGGCTGGGCGACACCCAACACATTCGCCAGATTCTACAATCTCCGAGTGGAGCCAGTGTCCGACTATGTACTCGCCCCCCCGAGGGGCCGGTGATGGGCCAGGCTCAGGTGTCTTCGCTTGCTCGCCACTCCACTCCACGGACTGGATACGTGCGATATTTTCCTCAGGTGAGCTCCCCGAGAGCCCTGAGCTCCTCCAGCACTGTCGACGCCGACATCAGTTCAGTCTGCCCTTTCGAGCCCAGACCCTCATGTCCGGCCAGGTGCCCCATGTGCATGGTTCCCTCCGGCGACCCCCACATGTGTATTTCACCGTAAGTCTCCGCAGTGAGCGGGTTTCTTCCCTTGGCGTGTCCCCGCCACCCCTAGGGTTAAAAATCCACCTTCGGCTGGTACCCTAGAGATCTTCCATATGCAACCCTCTCCGGGTCATATGTGTCTCTTAAGTCCTCCCCACGGGTAGGCATCTTTGGCATTCCCTCACTGGGATATGCTTCCCAGTGTACCTCGGTATTCCTGTGTTAAGTGGGAGTCCTTCGTCCGTACTAGTCTTACGACAGGGTACTCACACTTACGCAGGGCACTGGAAGACAGCTGAGTGGCGGGATTATATTGGGACCCCCATTCGTTAGTCACTAACGTTACGTCGTAGTGACTGAACGAAAGGGAACGTCTCGGTTACGGATGTAACCCTCGTTCCCTGAGGAGGGAACGGAGACGTAACGTCCCCTTGCCACATCGAGCTGTGTTGCCTGGAACGCAGGAGTTCAGTCTTGGCTCCTCAAGCAGGTAACATAATGCGATATTGCCTCGTACTTCCTTATATACTCACGCAGTGAGGCGGAGCTACGTATGCAAATTCCGCATGCCCCATGGCATTGGCACGCCATTGGGCGTTTTCTCAAAACTCGAAGTTGATAGGCTTCTAAGCGAAACCCCCATTCGTTAGTCACTAACGTTACGTCTCCGTTCCCTCCTCAGGGAACGAGGGTTACATCCGTAACCGAGACGTTATTGTCCCTAATAACAGTTATTTATCCTGACAGATAAATACTTTAATTAAATTCTCTCTGCTTTTATTTCATCTAAAATATAGCAAAAACTTTTTTATATTTAATATTTTATAAAAAATATTTGAATATATTTTAGAATGTACTTTATTTCTTGGATGTAAAGCTGAATTTATCATCATTACTCCAGTCTTCAGGGTCATACGATCCTTCAGAAATCATCACAAATATGTATGATTATTATCAGTGTTGAAAACAGTTGTATAAAAAACAATTCATGATTATTTAATGAATAGAAAGTTCAAAAGAACAGCATTTATCTGAAATATAAAGCTTTTGCAACATTAAATGTCTATACTGTCACTTGATAAATTTAATGCATCCTTGCTGAATAAATGTATTACTTTAAGTTCTTTCCCAAAAAAATAAATAAAAATAAATCCTTACCGACCCAAAACTTTTGAACGGTAGTACAATGTTGCAAAAGATTTCTATTTCAGATAAATGCTGTTCTTTTGAACTTTCTATTAATCAAAGAATACAATTTTTTTTTTTAATATTACAGCTTTTTATATATATATATATATATATATATATATATATATATATATATATATATATATATATATATATATATATATATATATACACACAGGTGCTGGTCATATAATTAGAATATAATCAAAAAGTGAAACTTGTATATTATATTCATTCATTACACACAGACTGATATATTTCAAATGTTTATTTCTTTAACATAAATGCATCCTTGGTGAGAAGAGACTTCTTTAAAAACATTACAAAATCTTACCGTCCAAAAACTTATAAATATGCAATATATTAGGAATAGCCTGAAAAAAATAACTGTACAAATTAATAAATTAAAAGAATACCCTAGGCTACTTGTTCAAAATAAAACATATAGCCCGCATTTTTTTTTTCAAAACCCTGTTAACATAATTACACGGCATTAAAGCTACACTATGTAACTTTTCCGTCCACTAGAGGTCGCCTGTTCAAAACAAAGGCGTAGTTTGATGACGCCACGTTTGAGCGCAGAATCTTGGGACATGTGGTCTTCACCTCACAGCCGGTGGGAAACAGTCAGGATAGGACTTGGGCAGAAATCATGTTCATGGATGCGATTATTAACATTACTGTAGTCTGAAGCAGAGCAGGGCCGAGTGTTGTGGAGCTGAGCAAGGCCGCAGGAGCGATTGAAGAGCGGGACTGTTATTATGGCATAGTCGCTGTCGGGACTTTTATTATGACACGGTTGCCGGCGGCACTTCCTCTTCTCCAGTGCTGAGTGTGAGGTAACGCAACTCTGTTTATCGTATTAGATATATCTGAGTGTGTTGAAAAGGAAGTTATGACGTTCGCTCGGCGGCTGCTATGACACTTGTTCACAATGCAGTGAGAGTAAAGTGTTTCACTGAATAAAACCGGAGACCGAGGGTGACGCAGATATGACGCAATCGACAGGCGACTCCCTCACACGCATAGCTCACACGTCCCGGCTCCTTGGTTAAAATAGCAATTTTCTCACGATTTACAAATAGTTGAAAACATTTGGGATATTCTAAGTACTCAACTGAACAAAATATATAACACTGGCCTAGTGATTTCTGGATGTTTTACTGCAAAAATCCTACATAGTTCACCTTTAAAGTTAAATTATTTAGCATTATATAGCAGGCCTCGCTGAAATTATTTTTCTTGCCGCTCGCCATTCTCAAAAAAAAATTTGGATGTTGAATGGTGCTCTTTTATATGCTAATGATATTAATTAGGGGGCGTTTACAAGGTGGAGAAGCGACCCCAATTATGTGATATACAGACCCAGGAATGCGAATTTTAGCCGGCAGTCCTTCCAAAATAACACATATTTTACCCCCCAAATGCCTTTTTTTCCCGGAGAACCCCCTTGGAAAGCTATTGGGCTTGTTTTTGGCTAGTTTTGAGGAACGTTAGCAATTGGGCGGGTTTTGTTGTAAAAACTTGGCAACCCTGTCTGCACGCACGCTGGACTAACGTTAGAAGAAAAAGATGAGTGTAAACGAACTTTGCCGGTGTTGTAAAAAAATAATTTAAGGATACACAGAGTACTTACCAACACGATCATAATTTCTGAGAGAAATAGTAAAGGTGAATGCATATACGAACAAGTTCTCCGTTAGGATTAGAGCAAACTCAACCCAAGTGCTCTTTGATGACGTGGATGATTACGTCTCTGTTTATCATCTGTCAATCATCATCTAAAGCCCGCCCTGACAATTTCATTGGTCCGAACAGCTTCTGTTCGGGCATAATTACTTCTCTATTGAGCAAGTCCAGACCGAACTGCCCGAGTAAAAATGTTGTGGGCGGGGCTAAGTTCGGCTGGCATCCAGGCTAGGGTGGTGGTGGAGGGATGCTAAAATAAAAATGGTCAACGAAAGAAGGTAAATCGGCTGTATATATACACCTCTTATTGTTGATTAAATTGATTAGCTTAATGTGCTCCACTCGTGTTTAATTAGGTTTAATTATCTGAGCGTGCTCCACTTGTGTTTAATTAGGTTTAATTATCTGCACGTGCTCCTCCCGAAATGTGTTAATAAAACATCACTTCACATGCGAAAGAGAGGCGTGAGCACGTTTTTTAGTGTGTACGTTCGTTTTTCGGAATCACACGTACAAACATTTCAGAAATTATCTTAGATTTAACGTAGGACTGTTTCTACGCAACATTTTATAAATGAGGCCTGTGGTCTCTTTGGTCTCAAGTCAGTGAGCCCCATAAATGCCTTAGCAACCTCACTGAACATACTAGCAATCGCCATGCTAAAATGCCCTGACAACTTGCTACACAAATGGTTGCCATTTCTGCACAGCAAATACTACTCACATTTTCTCAAAAACAAGTAATATCCCTAATTAGGTTAAAAAATCTTCAATTTTCTTTGATTTAGTGGCTATTCTTACTCTTTAATCACCTTTCTTACCCCCTTTCCTTGGACTTCACTATGTTCTTAATCAAAGGGTTCACCCAAAATTGACAATTCTGTCATTAATTACTCACCCAATTGACGCAACTATCACTTTCACGCCCCAGCAAAATAATAAAGACATCATAAAAGTAATCCATGTGACTCCAGTGATTTTTTTTTTCCAGTGCTTTTTGTCTGGGCAAATTTGTATTCTGAAGATGAACGAAAGACTTACGGGTTTGGAATGACATGAGGGTAAGTAATTAATAACAGAATTTTCATTGTTGGGTGAACTTTCCCTTTTAATACATTTTGGTGCCTGTTAGTTTTACAGTTTCTAACTATATGCCATGAAATGATATAATGTTATTACAGCAGCCTATTTGAGGTATTGCATTCTTTTGGTACTCTGAAACCATCAGGGTGTCTTTGTGGGTGTCTGCCATTGGTCAGAAAACAAAAAAAACACGACCCAAACTCATCCCATTGGTTTGAGCCAATGCTGCAATATCAGGCTTCCCCAACAAACAGATTAATGTTCTTAAAACACCACAGAGATGCAGATCACACTTATCAGGAAAATCAACCTAAAAAGTATGACTTAGTTAACTGCATATTAAGCTGGGATAAGAGAAATCTGAGCCATGTAGCAAGTGTTTAGCATTGTTTTTGTCCCAATTAAAATCATCTTTCCTGATGTGTCCTCAAGTTGCCTTCATCATTGGATAGTTCTCTGGCATTTTTAATTTCAACAACCCTCCTTCCTCTCTCTCAGCTGGCTGGTGTTTTGTTACATAAGTCTTAGAGGTTTTTTTCAGTTTTTAGACTGTTTGTCTGAGTGGGGCGGGAAAGTGCGGGAGAGGGGGTGGTTGGGCGTTCCTGCCCCGGCAGAGCCGATGGCCATCCCAGGAATGCGTCTCCTCCTCACACCTGGGACACCGCCAACAATGTGGCCTCCCAATGTCACCGCATGTGAGGAAGAGAGGAGGGAGGGAAAAGCGTTTGGCTCGGGGCTATGGGAGCCTGTCCAAAGAGAGAGTGCTGGGGCTCACTCCCTCTGGGTTGGCAACACACGGTACTTTGACTAATACTTCCTGCTTGGATGCGTGAGTTGAGTCCCAGTTTCTTTTTTTTTCGTTCTTAAGATGTGGAAACCACACTGGAATATAGCCTCCAACTTTATAGGGCTCACATGCAGGATTTAGTTCTGGAAGTGAACTTGAACTAGAGGAATGATATGATAAGACAGGGAATTGTGGAGGCTAAGAGAGTGATTTAACACACTAAATCCAACAAAAGCGATGCATCTTATTCCTCAACTGAGGAGGGGACAAAAGTCATGTGAGAACTTGAACCTGTTGACGTGCGTGTGGCAATCTTGTGCCCTCACATAAAATTCATAACGCAACGCAAATTCATTGCATTCTTAGCACTGCTGTGTTTCAGCAGTCCAATTGCTTATTGCATAGCAGTCTAGGATACTCAATTCTGATTCGTCAGTCACACCATTCTGCTGTATATTTCCTAATATTCGCCATTGTCAATGGCAACCGATAAATCAGACCATTAAAGATGTCATGATGTTAGCCATTTCACTAGCTTCCACAAAACTATGCCATTGACATGTAAATTTGAACACTCAAAGTAGTCTCAGCCTCAGTCATGCCCACGGACCGTTGGCTAAATGTCTAATGGATATGGCACACAAATTTCGCAAAAGTCGTCATCTGATTGGTTGAATTCTACAGGATTTTTCGGGGAGATGTGTGCATCACGTTCTTTAACGGTCCACCTGGAAACAAAGATGCAGCGATGCCAAACACCTTTATGGAAGAAGAAAGCTGTTGTGTTTACAACTGCAACAGGAACGAGCGCAATTAACAATGGAAGGCAAGGACACTGTAAGTTTATGAGTTGATTTGTCCTCGTTTTAATGTGCATCCGTTCATAGAGATTTTTAGATGAATGCAGAGGCTTTTTAGGTCGGGTAGAATCTGCGATCTCTGACCCGGTTTGTGTGCTGGCTTTCATGGAAGCAATACGCTGAGTTTTCAGCCACCTGGCAACCTGTGGTGTCAAAATACTGTTGGGTAAACCAAAAACAGGCATTCCGACATGGAACGCACATTTCAAAGTGAAATCACTGGCTGTAGCATTGTTTTTTGGAGAAACGAGCATGTGAACTCAGCATGTTTCTTAAATATCTGCAAACATATTATGGTATTTTATGGTTTAAAGGTCCCATGGCATGGCATTTTTCTATTATTTTATAGTGTTTCCTGAGGTGTACTTATATTGTTAGTATGATTTTTACATCATAAAATGTCCTAATTTAGAAATAAAAGGCATTTTGTCTATACTGCTGTTTGCCCTGTGGCTGAAGGCCCTGTTTCAAGAGGCGTGTCTGCTGTGAGACTTCAGTAAAAACGCCCACTGTTGTGATTGGCTGACATCTTTGCATTTGAAATGAGCGGAGGGGGCGTGGTTTAACAAGGTCTACGACGCACGAGCTGCTGCCAGAGATACAGATGGACCTGAGTTCACTTCTCATCAGTTCTCTCAGCATGTCTCAGTTCAGGGTGAACTGTTGTAGTTACTAGAATATACTTCAGGTTATTAGTTTATTTCTAGTCGGAGGGGCTGTCACTCATGTCAGAAAGTTAGTAACTTTAGTAAATTATGGATCAGCGCTGACTCGAGACGCGAACCGTTTAGAACGATTCAGTCCGATTTTGTGAACTGGTTCGGTTCACTAAAAAGAACCGATTCTAAAGAATGATTCGTTCGCGAACCGGACATCACGGAGACGAAGCGATTGCTAACAAAGTTATTTATAGTAACCACTGAGTTATGAGAGCGCTGTCTGTCAGCGCGAGTTTATTGTGTTTGAATCTGAGAGTTCTGAATAAACACGAGTCCCAGTCACACCGAGTCCGTCTTCATCATTATTCTACCAACTTTGTAACACATGCAATGTACCATTACAGCCAGATGAACGAGTTAGTAAGTTTGATTAAAGCATTATTTCTAGATATGTTCCAATCATATGAAAAGCGTCAGTGACGCGCATTGAGTAACTTACACAGCGCAAACAAAGACACAACAGCAGTAATCGAATGTAATCCAGTTTATTGTGGGGAAAGCTGGCTAGCCTAGCCGGATACCCTTACGCTTACCCCCCTTCTGCTTAATCTCACGCCGCGTTTGGTGCCTCCGCTGTGGGCCAGATGCAGTACTGGGGGTCGGGGATGTTGGAGGCCGAGCTTCGGCGTGCGTGAGGTTTATCTCTAAAGATGTGGCTCTGCCGATGTTAAGCAGAAATCCCGACTGTATGCACATTTAAGAACAGATAGACGCGACGAGGACGAACAAAAACACTGACTCACAAGATAGAAAACACGAAAACACCGTTCTGTCGGGAGAGAGAGAAGCCGCAGTGTGTGCACGAATAATAAATAATTAGCTACACATAAGAAATCACTGATCACAGATCAGAAGGAACTGAAAAAAGACTTCTGTTTTCATTTGTACATCCAAACACTGAGAAACTGCCAGCATTCACTCGTTCACAACCCATGATCTCTCGAGCGTTTGCATGGGTGTGCCAGATTCTCTGGGCGGGGGAAAGGGAGGTAACCGTTCCTGCTTGGACGTCAAACCAGGAGACTTCAGGATTGGCTCGTCTGGCCTGTCATTTTCTCAAAGGCAGAGAAAGACAGCCAGAACTCGGTTTTACACCGATCAACATTTCTATCCACTTGGGGACAATATTCAGGCTAGGGGAACTCATATTAATGTTGAAATACCTCATAAAATGAAAATGTCATGCCATGGGACCTTTAATACAGTCAAAAAATTATATACAGCACCTTTAAGGTGCAGTTACATTAGCAAAATGTCTGTGAAATTAAGTGGGCAAAAAAGGTCATTGTCTTCAGTGATATCTATCAGGTGGTAGGAATATTTTTTGCATGGTATTCCATAAAATACTTTAAAGTTTGGTTTAATGACTCATTAAATGAGTAAGTGTTTCCTAGTAAAAAAAAAATACAGGAAAATACATGCAAACAAATTATAATTTGTTGAAGACTTGATAAATGCATTAAGAAGATCTTCAGAGAGATACTGTGTGGGACACAAGTGTGATATGCTGGCAGCGGGTGCATAGTAAGAGGCGTGTAACCTTACGAGTGCATCCTGACGGCAGTGTGTATGACATGAAGGCACCGGGCCAGCGTGAGTGTCAGCAGGTGTTGTGCAGAGTTCTGCCTGGCTGCGTCAGACACTGAGTGAGTGAACAGGAGATGACAGGCCCTCACCGGCCCCTTCACTCAACCTGTCACGCGAGGTCACCTGCAGCCCCGGGCACTCGTCACTCATATACACATAGTTACAGAGATTCGTAGAGATTCAAGATATCAGCGTTCACAAGAATATTAAAGAGTTGTTTCAACCTAATGTCTGTTCCATATATGTGGAACACTGTCGATGACCACAGACAATAATTTAGACGGCAGGTGTGTTTCAGCACTGTGAATGAATACTTCACAGTGGTGAAAAGGTGAAAAGGTTCATCTGATCATGCCGGGCCATGTGATAAAGGGGTCCCCTCTACAACAAGAGTTTTCAAACTTTTGATGCCTAGGAACCTCAAATATTATGATCCCCTTGTGAGGCACCCTTAAAATATACAGGATGCTATATATTTTTTATTTACAATGACCCATTTATACTGTGTAAGAAACCTGTTTATTGCAAATTGAAATAATTAGCTTTGATATTGTTGCATTAGTGTATGCCACTAAAATTATTAAGATATTATCTAGAAAATGTTCACATATTACAGCGTATCTTTTCTCCACCCACTTATTTTTAATGCAAGTGTTCACAGCCATTTTTAGCACAACAAATACGTTTTACCGAATTGGTGGCTAATTTGTATGAATTCGGACAATCTCTTTCATACAATTACGATATGTTTACGCTCAGTTAGGTTTGGGGTGGACTTTCATGATTTTTTTCTAAAAAGCAAATGTTTCCATACAAATCACATCATACAAAATCTGCAATGAAAAGTTAAATCCCCAATATAATCACAGCTAAATTCTTTTTTGTTCTTCACTTAGGGGTAAAACGAAGTTTCAAACACCTGTTATGTCTGCTACAGACTGTGACAATCCTATAAGATCATAACAAATAACACTGTATGACATGGATATAATAAATTTGGGTACGACATACACTATATTGCCAAAAGTATTAGGACATCCCTCCAAATCATTGAATTCAGGTGTTCCAATCACTTCCATGGCCACAGGTGTATAAAATCAAGCACCTAGGCATGCAGACTTCTTCTACAAACATTTGTTAAAAAATGGGACGCTCTCAGCGCATGCCGAGGTGCACAGAGTCCAGAAGTCACCAACTTTCTGGAGAATCAATAGCTACAGCCCTCCAAACTTCATGTGGCCTTCAGATTAGCTCACGAACAGTGCGTAGAGAGCTTCATGGAATAGGTTTCCATGGCCGAGCAGCTGCATCCAAGCCTTACATCACCAAGTGCAATGTAAAGTGCCGGATAGTGGTGTAAAGCACGCCACCACTGGACGAGCAGTGGAGACGTGTTCTCTGGAGTGACGAATCACGCTTCTCTGTCTGGCAATCCGATAGACAGAGGTGGAAAGAGTAAGAAAATATTCTACTCAAGTAAAAGTACTATTACTTCAATGAAATTTTACTTAAGTAGAAGTAAAAGTACTTGTCTAAAAATGTACTCAAGTAAAAGTAAAAAGTAGTTCATTTAAAATGTACTCAGAGTAAAAGTTACTGAGTTACTTTTTTTAACAGCGGGGTGGGGGACTCTCCCGTGTAGGGTTGTAATAGAATGAGATTTTCTCTATATGAAAACATCAGTTTCACAGCATCACGGTATTAATTATTTCATAAATAAACTGTATTATTAAATTATGGTTATTATTATCACCAGTTAAAATGGCATTAAATTAATGAAAACTGATTTTTTTTTTTTTTTTGGTTGAACAAATGCTTTATTATAACAAACTTGAAACCATTTAAAAAAAAAATTGTTTATTAAAATTTCAATAAAACATGTCTAATAAACTAAATAAATTATTATGAATTAGATTAACAACTTTAAGAATAATAGAGTCCTAAGAAATATGTCTTTTTATGATTTAATACAAATACATTACCAAAACGGTGATCAAATACTTATCCTTTCATTTTTTTGGGCAAAGCAGTGCTGTTTTACTAAATTAAACCATGGATTTAAAAATATATTCTTGAACAATGTTTAAATTATTTAATATTATTATTGTTGTTATTATTATTATTATTATTATTATTATTATTATTATTATTATTATTATTTTGACAAGTATTCTATAGGCCTACAATAGTAATATATTTCTGTCACAATTTAATCTAGTTAAACCGTTTATTTTGACGGGTGTTAGTGAGGACCTATTTCAGGGAAGATCTGTTTCAGAGTGTATTTGATAATGGCTTTTAATTAAATAAAATGATGAAAATGTTCATTAGGGGGTCTCAGATCAGCTCTGGAAATGTTCATACTGTATGTTCATGCCCAAATATGTTTTTTGAGACGTTAAAAACCACGAGCGCGAGGTTACTTAAGTATGTAGGCTAGTAGACGAAACGGCGCTGCTCATTCACACAGAGACAGAAAAAGCAAATAATATTTTCATATAGCAGTGTTTTGAGCTTTAATATTCACAGACCATGTCACAATTTGATTTATTGTACAGCTCTACAGTCAATGTATTCATTCATTCATCAGTTTGCATGTTTAACGTGACATCTGCGTTATACTGTAGGTAATTCCGGGATTCCCTCTGCATCACAGAAAACATTCGGCTTTAAGTTATAAATGTACCTTTATCTGCCAAGAGGGGTGGTGTTCCCGAACATGTTCTATGTGTTTCCTCCTGCATCAACATTTTGTTGCTAATTTGATATCCTCCAGGACAACACCCGGCAATTTTTTGTCTATATCCAAAGTTTTTTCCATACTATCCAGGGGTTCACGACGGCGTTTCGCTTTCAGCTGGGTCTGACGTCTGTCCTTCTCCTTCTTTTTGTGATTTATGCGTTCGTTCTCCCGCCTTCAATTCAATCCAGTCGTTTCCGGATCGCGTTTTCCCCCCTTTGTATTATTTATTTTTACTCAGTAACGGATGTAATTTAAAATGTAGCGAAGTACAATACTTCAAATAAAACATACTTAAGTAAAAGTAAAATTACATATTTTTAAATCTACTTAAAAAAGTAGAAGTACGCAGAAAAACTACTCAATTACAGTAACGCGAGTAAATGTAAATCGTTACTTTCCACCTCTGCCGATAGATGAGTCTGGGTTTGGCGGTTGGCAGGAGAACGGTACTTGCCTGACTGCATTGTGACAAGTGTAAAGTTTGGGGTTGTTTTTCAGGGGTTGGGCTTGGCCCCTTAGTTTCAGTGAAAGGAATTCTTAATGCTTCAGCATAACAAGACATTTTGGACAATTTCATGCTTCCAATTTTGTGGGAAGAGTTTGGGGATGGCCCCTTCCTGTTCCATGACTGTGCACCCGTGCACAAAGCAAGGTCCATAAAGACATGGATGAGTGAGTTTGGTGTAGAGGAACTTGACTGGCCTGCACAGAGCCTTGACCTCAACCCGATAGAACACATTTGGGAGGAATTAGAGTGGAGACTGTGAGCCAGGCTTTCTCGTCCAACATCAGTGCTTGACCTCACAAATGTGCTTTTAGAAGAATGGTCAAAAATTCCCATAAACACACTCCTAAACCTTGTGAAAAGCCTTCCCAGAAGAGTTGAAGCTGTTATAGCTGCAAAGGGTGGGCCAACTCCATATTAAACCCTACGGATTAAGAATAGGATGTCATTAAAGTTCATGTATACTGTATGTAAAGGTAGGCGTCCAAAAACTTTTGGCAATAGTGTACATGTAGACTGTTAGATAGTGACACCTATTGAGTTGTAGGCTACGACACAATTTAATATAGAAGAATAAATCGTCATCAGTATGCGCAAGTGGTAAACAAATAGGCTGCACCTGAAAACTTAAAAATGCTGCCTTCCGGGGATGCATTCCAAGGTAGGAAGGCATCAAGGCACATCTGAAAACAGCTTAACTTCCTTTCTCCTGAGATACCTTCATCTGATCGATTTTTGAAGGCAGCATAGATGTATTCAGTTGTATGACAGTTGAGCAAGAAAAAGAAAGATGGCATCTGAAATGTGCGGTTGCTGGTCAGTTTGTGTGTAAATGTATGTTTTTGACAAAAGTTTTCCACTTCTGATGTCACTGCTAGCGAGAAATTACTATGGTAGTAATTTAATATTTGTTTAGTTCTTACCAAAGCTTCCTCTATTTTGCTGTAGACCATTAACTGTTGCGCTGTCTCAGAAGTCTCTCTGAAATCAATTTTGTGAGGAACATTTGTGCGCAATGCTGCCAGCAGAGTCATTAACTATAAGGCAGCGAGGCAACAAATCAGCTGCCTAAGTTTACGGATGCAGCCATAAAGTAAGATGAATCGCACTTTGACAATTGTGGTTTTTATGTGCACCAAAAAAAAAGAGGAGGAAGCAAAAGAGGAGAATATTGGTGCGGCCATGGCTGGGGAAAAGAGGCATGCCAATTTTGTGAATGGAGCTTTAGGTAAGTAGTTTTAAGTTTAAGCGCCATGTTGCGTTGATCAATAAGCCATTTCATGTGGCGTTTTTATTGGCTAGTCAGTAGACATACGTCGTAGCAGCAAACACTGTGAGAGGATCATGCAAAATTTCTGACACTGTCAGAAAATTGTCGCAGGTTTTATTTGGTTGCAAGACCTTGACAATGGCCGTCTTTGAACCTCTCTGACTGTGTGACGTAGAACCACTGTTTAGGAGCCACAACCACAGAAAATGCCACGGTTGGTCATCTTTTGTCTGGGACATCCCAAATTCATACAATGTGTACCAGGTGTAAGTGATCATCCTAACTCTGACAGTAATGCAGAATATCAAGTAGATGAGTATGTAAATATGTGCTGCATGCTTTCCACACAATAAATATGTAGCACCCCCTACTGCTGTATGTTTGTAGACATTCTGGGCCAATATAAATTATCTTTCATGAGTTCAGTAGTTTTCTCTACTCCCAAATAACCAGAGTCATCGAGCAAGCAGTGCAGTACTTCAGACCAGTACCTCTCGGGTAGACGAGTTGTGTCTTTTCTCTACCACAGGAACTTTTGGTGACTCTGTACAGAAGTTGACTCTTGATCTTTAACTTGGGTCCCTGCCGCTGTAACAGAGTAATGGTAGCATCGGAACTCCTCGCAGCTGTAAGTATTTAAATGGAAAACCATTTACCACCAGTTAAACAGTCCAGGGCATCATCGATCCTGGGAGTGGTGTACTGATCAGGGATGGTACGAGAATTGGTAGTCAATGCACATCCTGATTG
Source organism: Gobio gobio (assembly GCF_949357685.1). Classification (NCBI taxonomy): domain Eukaryota; kingdom Metazoa; phylum Chordata; class Actinopteri; order Cypriniformes; family Gobionidae; genus Gobio; species Gobio gobio. The sequence continues at coordinate 27,394,258 of NC_137104.1, read as the reverse complement.
CCCCACTCTTCTTCCATGCTACTACAATGGGCGACACATACAGAGTACCATTGGGGTTATGAACATTCCAGCTGGAAGACTATCCTCCTTAGGGGTGTCTACCATAAAGATCTCTTTTCTCAAAGGCTTGTCAGTCTCCATTTTACAGACAGCACACACTTCTCCCCTACGCAATCACCAGGCCCTATCCATCAAACTTTTCCTTCAGGTTTGTCAGGAGGGGTTTCAGTCTCTTGCTGTTGAGGCAGATGGATGGCAGGGTAGCAAGTCTGGATTCTGAAAGCATGTGCAACACTGGATCCTTCAGTATCATGGCTAAGAGCAGCAAGGCGTTTGAAGAAACTGGCATTGGTACCAATAATAACTGGCAATTGGGAAGGGCCTTGGGGTTCAGGACATACGAGTGCCAAGATGGAGAGTGGCTCCTCCATACCCATGACAGAGGCAGGGAAGGTGACGTCCACTACGATATATCCCTTATAAGGGTAACTGGAAGAACTGAGGCCCCATATGGATAATCCAGTCAAGGGGTGAATGGGTACATCAGGCAGGTTCTTGGATTTACAGATGTTTGTCTGGCTCTTTTTGGAGAAGTTCTATTTTCCCTCTTTGCCTGCCACAAAGAACGTATCAGCTTCTGAATCACTTGATCAGAATTTAGCTTGACACTTTGTTGCAATATGACCATCTTCTCCACAGACTGGGACTAGGATGGTAGAACTGACACTCAGAATTGCCAACTGCTGCTGTAAGTGGTGGACCTGCTTAAAAATCATCAGGTTTTTTTTCAGTCTTCCTGATTGGTTTTTGTTAGTTTTAATCACTAATGATGAAGTTATGGCTTTGGGCTCACCCCCACTTATTTGGGTTCTCAATTTTTGAAGCTCGGCCTTGAGTTCCTGGATGACAGAGGTGCTGGTTCTTTCCTCTTTGTGGTATTGTAAGGATTTGGCTTTGGCAGACATTCTGTGGGCGGGCCGCTTCACTCTCCTCTGCCTCACGTATTTCCTTTAACAGACTCAGAAAAGACGGTGGGAGATCCTTTCTTTCTCTCAGACTCAGTTGGAGCAACATCATGTCAGATTTCACAGCCCCTCTAATCAGCAGTTCCACTCATACTTTGTCTACCAGTCGGAGGGACAGTCCATCTCTTTCCACTATTTTGCTGAGGGTCTTCTCCATCCTTCTCAGGAATTCAGACAGCGCCTCCCCTGAGCCCTGGCGCATAAGACAGAACTTGAAGTATAAATCCTCACCAGACTCAGATCATTCAAAGTTGCTCTCTTATCCAGGACTTCACCCATGGCACATATAATTGACTCTGAGGAACTGTCTGTGGCACTGTGGGGAGTAAGCAAAGCTTGTACATCACTGAGAGACTTTCCTTCTTTCATCAGGAACTTTGTAAACATTTCAGTGAATCCTCCAGAAGCTGTGTCAGATGCAGATGCCTGTCTGGATTACTATGACTGACCATAGTTCTTTCTTTTCTCCCCATGAAACTTCAGGAGGTATGGGCTTAGAGTAAATGGCTTGTCTGCACTCACACAACACCAGCAGAGAACACAAACTCTTCCTAGCGCTTTTACTGCTTCCATCATCTCTTCAATTCCGTCCACTTTTGTGTGAACAAGTACATTTAATAGCATTAAAGCATGCGTCTCATCAATGTCAGCATCTTTGCACCAGCTGGTTAACTCTGCTTGGGTCTTTTGTTAGAGCCATGATAACCCTTTTTGCAGTTTTCGATTACTTGCAACAACAGGATATGCTTGAGCTTAACTTTTCTTTTAACTTTCTTCTTTTTCTTCTTTCAGAAACTCATTTGTGACTTGCCAGAGGGAGATCCCGGACGAGCCCCCACTTTGTGTAGCCCCCACTGACACAATTTAACCCCCAAAAAGGCAATATCTCAGGTGACAGACTTACTGAAAATAGTCTGTGTCAAATACACTCAGTATGGATTGAACAAATTAACTCTATGGGATGAATGTATACAATAACTCACAAAGAGTATCAAAATATCACTCTGAATATTCACAGTTTGTTAAAGTGCGCTGAATAACACTATATGAATAACTTGCTGTGGGCCCACACACACCAGTCACTCACAACCCACCCTGTTGCAGGCCTGAATCGTAGCTTGTGTTCATGGCGGCCAGGAAACTGAAAAATGGCCACTTCACTCTCCTGAACACAAACAAATCAAGCAAAGATACCTCAATTTCACAATCAACCATACAGCGATTCTGGAATCCTGTAGCAGGCCTTGCACAGCTTCTCAATGTCTGTCTGTCTCGCGCAGCTCCTCATTGTCTCTCAGCCTCGCGCAGATCCTACGTTCTCTCTCGGCCTCGCGCAGCTCCAACGTTCTCTCTCGGCCTCGCACAGCTCCTCATTGTTTCTCGGCCTCGCGCAGCTCCTACAGTCTCTCTCTGCCTCGCGCAGCTCCTACATTCTCTCTCGGCCTCGCGCAGCTCATATGTTCTCTCTCAGCCTCGTGCAGCTCATACGTTCTCTCTCAGGTCTTGTGCAGCTCCTACGTTCTCTCTCTGCCTCGGGCAGCTCCTATGGTCTCTCTCGGCCTCACGCAGCTCCTACGTTCTCTCTCGGGCTTGCGCAGCTCCTACATTCTCTCTCTGCCTCGCTCAGCTCCTATGGTCTCTCTCTGCCTCGCTCAGCTCCTACGTTCTCTCTCGGCCTCGCGCTGCTCCTACGTTCTCTCTCGGGCTCGCGTAGCTCCTACGTTCTCTCTCTGCCTCGCTCAGCTCCTACGTTCTCTCTCGGCCTCGCGCTGCTCCTACGTTCTCTCTCGGCCTCGCGCTGCTCCTACGTTCTCTCTCGGCCTAGTGCAGCTCCTACGTTCTCTCTCTGCCTCACTCAGCTCCTACGTTCTCTCTCGGCCTCGCGCTGCTCCTACGTTCTCTCTCGGGCTCGCGCAGCTCCTACGTTCTCTCTCGGCCTAGTGCAGCTCCTACGTTCTCTCTTTGCCTCGGGCAGCTCCTACGGTCTCTCTCGGGCTCGCGCAGCTCCTACGTTCTCTCTCGGGCTCGCACAGCTCCTACGTTCTCTCTCGGCCTAGTGCAGCTCCTACGTTCTCTCTTTGCCTCGGGCAGCTCCTACGGTCTCTCTCGGGCTCGCGCAGCTCCTACGTTCTCTCTCGGCCTCGCGCAGCTCCTACGTTCTCTCTCGGGCTCGCGCAGCTCCTACGTTCTCTCTCGGCCTCGCGCAGCTCCTACGTTCTCTCTCGGGCTCGCGCAGCTCCTACGTTCTCTCTCGGGCTCGCGCAGCTCCTACGTTCTCTCTCGGGCTCGCACAGCTCCTACGTTCTCTCTCTTTTCAGCCGACGAAACGCACCTCCCACGCAGCCATGGGAACCCCATATTACGCGGGTAATTGGGGGCGCTATCTGGTCCTCAAGGTCTCCCTCGTTGTGTAGGAAAGCAACAGCATTAACAGTCTTTCGTCTTGCTGTTTAACTGTTCTATTAACTTATAGATAAGTTCAGATGCACAGATATGCACATTTATAATACAACAGCCTGTAGTTGCGCTTGACTGGCAGATGAACAACACTGGAAGGTCGGATAAACACTCGCGGCGACCTCAACGAAGTGAACACAAATTAATCAGACCTGTGTGTTCCACACGCAATCTGTATTACAGTTCGAGATTTTAAACTTGTAAATCATTAATCACTCTTTTACCCATGCAGTGGGTCTCTTTCTTTGCCGCGTCTCTCACTGATCGGCTGCACTTGTCATTCTCTCCTCTTGTCTGCTCTAGAACAACCACTCACATACCACACAACATCGGTGAGGACTAGGCATGTGACGGTATTACATTTTCATGTTGCGATTAATTGCTGAAGCTTTTATCACGGTGTATGGTATTATCACAATATTGAAATAAGTTGCAAAAAAAGTGTTGTCATACTATAACAGCTTTAATAACTTATAACAAAAAGAACCGACCATTTAAATACAATAAAGCAATACATATGTATACAATAATTTATAAAGTAAACAAATATTTAAAACAGATTAAAGTGCAAAAGAATTATAAAGAACAATAGGTAAAACTTTACAATAAGGTCTCACTAGTTAATGCATTAACAAAGAGCGAATAGCTAAATTTTTACAGAAGTTATTCTTCTTTTATAACGTTAGTTTAAAAGAGCAACTGTTAGTGTTAGCTCAGGGCCATTAAATAATACAGTTACAACTTTTGATTTTAATAATGTGTTATTAAATGCTGAAAATTACATTTAACTAAGATTAATAAATGCTTTAGAAGTATTTTTCATTGTCAGTTTGTTAACTAATGAATTAACTAATGCTGAATAATGGAGACTTGATGTAAAGTGTATGACTGAACAATAAAGAAACAGAACATATTCAAACAGTATCTAGGGCATGTAGTCCAGATTAAAATATAAAAGTGTTTAAGTTTGAAAATGAATAGCCTTAAGTCTTTAAGTATTAAGTATTAGGTTATGTGATGAGCACCGTACCCAATACAGAAATCTGAATGGCTGTGTGGAACAGTTCAATACTGTTTAGAAGCGCGAGTCTGTTTTGTTTACGAGGATGACCGGGGAAACAGCTGCATTTCTGCTGTTCCATCAGAGCCATCTTCTGTCAGAGAGTGAATGTGCATTTTCATTCAGCGCATCTTCTTCACTCGTTCCGCGCGTTCCTCTTTGATGTGTTGTTAATTTTAAACGGTTGATGGGTAAAGTATTCTTAAAATGCATTCTAAAAAATCTGAATAATTCGTAATAAATAATTATATAAATTATAATTTTGAAGTGCCCACGATAACAATACCGTGCATGTTCATTATCGGTATGTATCGTATTACCATATACCGGCACATGACTAGTGAGGACAGGACTTAACTCACATAGACCAATAAAATAAAGGAAGACCTAACTTGTAGGTTAAAACCACATTTTATCCACATGTACAACCCCAAATCAGAAAAAGTTGGGACAGTATGGATTTCTAAATTTACTTTGACTTGTATTTCATTGCAGACAATATGAACACAAAATATTTCATGTTTTGTCTGGTCAACATCATGTCATTTGTAAATATGCATCCTTTCCTGTCATTCAGACCTGCAACACATTTAAAAAAAAAGTTGGGACAGTAAAGCATTTACCATTTTGTAATGTTGCCATTCCTTTTCACAACACTTAAAATACGTTTAGGGACTGAAGACACCAAGTGATGAAGTGTTTCAGGTGTAATTTTGTCCCATTCTTCCTGCAAACAAGTCTTAAGGTGGGCAACAGTACGGGGTCTTCGTTGTCGCATTTTGCGCTTCAAAATGCGCCACACATTCTCTATTGGAGACAGGTCGGGACTGCAGGCAGGCCAGTCAAGTACCCGTACCCTCTTCCTCCGCAGCCAGGACTTTGTAATGTGTGCAGAATGTGGTTTTGCATTGTCTTGTTGAAATATGCATGGACGTCCCTGGAAAAGATGTCTTCTTGAAGGCAGCATATTATGCTCCAAAATCTCTATGTACTTTTCAGCATTAATGGTGCCTTCACAGAAGTGCAAGTTACCTTTGCCAAGGGCACTGACACAACCCCATACCATGACAGACCCTGGCTTTTGGACTTGTTGCTGGTAACAGTCTGGATGATCCTTTTCTTCTTTGGTCCGGACCACACGGCGTCCATTCCTCCCAAAAAATACCTGAAATACTGATTCATCTGACCACAGTACACGTTTCCACTGTGTGATGGTCCATCCCAGATGCCTCCGAGCCCAGAGAAGTCGACGGCGCTTCTGGACACTGTTAACATAGGGCTTCCTTTTGGCACAGTACAGTTTTAACTGGCATTTGTGGATGTAACTACGTATTGTGGTACTTGACAAAGGTTTGCCAAAGTAGTCCTGAGCCCATGTGGTGATATCGCTTATAGATGAATGACGATTCTTGATGCAGTGCCGCCTGAGGGATCGGTGATCACGGTTGTTCAGCTTAGGCTTGCGCCCTTGTCCTTTAAGCACTGAAATTCCTCCAGATTCCTTGAATCTTTTAATGATGTTATGCACTGTTGAATGTGAAATATCAAAATCTCTTCCTATCTTTCTTTGAGGAACATTGTTTTTAAACATTTCAATAATTTTCTCACGTATTTGTTGGCAAACTGGCGATCCTCGGCCCATCTTTGCTCCTAAAGGATTAGACCTTTCTTGGATGCTGCTTTTGTTTTCCATACTGTCCCAACTTTTTCTGATTTGGGGTTGTATATAACAATCAAATTGCTATATGATCGCGTCCTTAAAGGCATACACACATAATATATTAATTCACATTTAAGTTCTGGATTAGAACAAAAAAAAAAACATTTGAAATAAAACCCATTAACTGTAAAATTGTATTCTACTGGGTTACACATACAACTAAAATGACTGAGAAAACAACAGTTAAGAAAGCATCTGATCATAGCGATGTGAATATGCACGAGCTCGTCAAGGGAGTAATTTATATAGTACTTTATACAACTGATTGTCTTAAAGCAAGCAGCTTTAAAGTATTGCACATGAAAAACAGTGTCAGTGTTGTTTTCAATTATAATTACAACTTCATTTTACTATAACACAGCTCTCCATTGTGTTCATGTTTTTACTTGCGTCTGACCTCAAGGGACTGAACAAAAGAAATGAACCGGATTTCCATGTCAAAGAAGGCAGAGACTCGTCTACCTATTGCATAATCACCAATGGTAGTTCGAACTTTGAAGGTGTTTATCAGCCAAAGCAAACTTTCCAGAAAATTTCACTTAAGCTGGTAAACACCTTTGATCACCTTCGTAATCACTGACTTGCAGCACAAACAGTTTTACTATTAGGCCAACAGCACTATGTTATTCTTCTAGTTAGGCCTATTTACCTATAGCAAAATGAATCAGAAGTCTTGCACATTCACAGGAAATACCTTACCTCTGTGTTGAAAAATAAGGAGGTTAGAAGGCTATATTATTATTTTCAAATGGAATATTTCACATATGTATTGTTTAATTGAATTCATTATTTTTATTTATTTAAAAAATATAGTTAAAACATATTTAGAATATATTTTAATTATTAACATTCACAGCTCACTAAACCTTGTTCTTGCTAAATATTAATTTAGGTCTATACGTAGCCTATATAGCCCATTCATGAGAAGGGTCCCACCCACAGATATTTTGAATTCTTAAGTAGGATTTTCCCCACGATAACGTGAATGTAGTACATGTCCTACAACCAGTTTCTTCATCCAAAGTAGTCCCATCTCAAAATGACGATTTGGACAAGTAACAAGCTCTTTTTTATTTACGCTTTTAAATATTCCATCCCATTTTTCTTTCTTCTACACACGGGACAAGGGACACGTTTAAATTAGGCCTATGGTATTATGTTCTGTAAATCAACAGATGTACATGATGCATAGCCTAGTTATCTGTCACAACCCCACATTAGCGAGATTTCTCCATGTATAATTTAACATTACAGCTGTATATTTAATTGTTTTTAGCTGTATGTCCACCTGTTGTCGCAGCAGTGAGGTACTACAGAAAGTCAGAGCTGGAAGTGGACTCAACTTTAACATCAGTGTTACTGGCAATCTGTTCCTGTTTTATTCTCATAAAATGGTGGTCACGGGTTAACAGCGAGACTGGAAAGGGAAAAAATGAAGAGAAAAAAAAAATCCAGCACGAATTATAGAGAGGAAAGAAACAGAGGGGAGTTCATAGGGTCGTATATCATTAAGCAATTGAGAAAGTTAATTAGGCAGCTCTGATAATTATTGCCATGGCAACCTGAGCGCACTCATGCACATTTGATTAATGAGGTGCCATTTATCCGCGCCAGTGAGACAGTACAGTCATAGAGGAGCGCGCGAGACCCCTAGTGGGACACAAAGACACTCTGCCGAAACAATGACAGGGCAGCTGAAACCTTGACGCAGAATAAGAGCAAAATTGTGTGTGAATTTAGCAATAAAAGATATACGATAGCCTTTCCTTACATATATCGCAGAACCTAAATGCTAATTAGACGGCATAGAAATATTTTTACATAGAAATACAGAAATATATAGGCATATTCTTCTTTTTCTTCTTCTTTGTCATGTTAAAGGAAAATTGCAGTTTTAATTAATGGATTTATCTCAAAACCCCCGAAAAGATCTTTCCCATTTGCAGCTCTTTCTCAATTCTTGGCATATGTCTATGCGAGTGTGTTGAATGTGAAGCCCATAGACAGCTTTGTCACACACTACCCTCTAGTGGACAAACTTCATTACTTATCATCTCTACATAAAAGGATTTTATGGATTTCAAACAATGGAAAAATGTTCATCACTCATAAATGTCAAATGGGGGTGGGGGGTGAAATACTCAATAATTGTACTAGATTACAAGTAGGCTTTAGAAATATAAATTGTGCATGTTAAAGTCTGCAATTATCCTACATGCTCTATCGCGGGGGTGTCCAAACGTGGTCCTGGAGGGCCACTGTCCTGCAAAGTTGAGCTCCAACTTGCCTCAATACACCTGCCTGGAAGATTCTAATCTGCCTAAGACCTTGGTTAGCTGGTTTATGTGTGTTTAATTGGGGTTGGAGCTAAACTTTGCAGGACAGTGGCCCTCCAGGAGCAGGGTTGGACACCCCTGCTTTATAATGATTAGAGGTTTATGGTTTTTGATCAGGTGGGGAAAAAATCCCAGAGATTACACTGAACGAAGTACCTGAATCATATAAAGCAGAATATCACAGACCCGGTTTGACTTGAGCCAGATTCTACACCACCCTCAAGTTCTTGTTGGTGAATTTCTTAAAGGGGCTATATGTAAGAATTTTCATGTATTAATTAACTACAGTTAGGTTCATATATATTTGGACACAGGCACAATTTTAGGTTTTTTTCATGTATTTACAAACATATTCAAGCTAGGGCTGCGCAATGTATCGAAATTATCGAAATATCGCAAATCTACATATCGCAATATGCATATCGCAAGGGCACACAATATCTGAATGATTTTAATAGGCTACTTCAACATTGTGAAAAGTGTATGTTTTAGGTCGACGCATATAGCAGAGAGTAGACTGGGCACACCACTGTTACTTATGTGACTTACTTGACGTTAAAAGAGTTATTAAACACAATAACTTGCGAAAAACAACTCCTTGCAGTCTCGTGCTGTCTGCCACACACACCGAAATGTGCGCAGAAGCCGTTCTTTTTTCATGTCTTGTTACACACTCGAACTGTCAATGCTTTCTTTTCCCAGAAAGAACGTGAAACAACACACAAATGATATCATTCTGTTTTTAAATATTTTTTATATATATATAATTTAAATCGATTTTACACACTTAAAGCAATATCGTATCGCATATCGAATATCGCATTATTTAACAAGGATATCGCATATCGCATTTTTCATCAATATCACACAGCCCTAATTCAAGCTATGGTTGCATAATGGATATGGGCTGAAGGTTTAATTTGAGGGTATTTACCAAATTGGAGGAAGGATTTAGGAATTACATCTCTTGAGATTAGCCATCCCCCCTTTTCAAGGGACCTTAAGTAATTGGACCATCGAATCAAAAGCTGTTTCAATGACAGGTGTGGGCTATTCATCAATTAAGCAGGTAAAAGGTCTGGAGTTGATTCTAAGTGTGGTATTTGCATTTGGAATCTACTGCTGTGAACCCACATAATGCGTTCAAAGGTAAGTCAAACTGGCCATCATAAGCAAGTCCATCAGAGAGATAGCAGGAACAGCAGGAGTGGCCAAATCAACAGTTTGGTACATTCTAAGAAAAAAAGAATGCACTGGTGAGCTTAGCAACATAAAAAGGCCTGGACGTCCACGGAAGACGACAGTGGTAGATAATCGCAGGATCCTCTCCATGGTAAAAAAAAAAAAAAATCCATTCATAACAGCATCAAGCTAAATAAAGAACACTCTCCAGGAGGTAGGTGTGTCATTGTCAAAGTCTACAATCAAGAGAAGACTTCATGAGAGCAAATACAGAGGGTTCACCACAAGGTGCAAACCATTCATAAGCCTCAAGAAAGGCCAGATTAAACTTTGCCAAAAAACATCTACAAAACCCCGACCAGTTCTGGAAAAGCATTCTTTGGACGGATCAAACTGTACCAGAATGACAAGAAGAAAAAAGTATGGAGAAGGCTTGGAACAGCTCATGATCCAAAGCATACAACGTCATCTGTAAAACATGGTGGAGGCAGTGTGATGGCATGGGCATGCATGGTTTCCAGTGGCACTGGATCACTGGTGTTTATTGATGATGTGACAGAAGACAGAAGCAGCCAGATGAATTCTGAAGTGTATAGGAACATACTGTCTACCCAGATTAAGCCAAATGCAGCAACGTTGATTGGACGGGGCTTTAGATGGACAGTGATCCGAAACACACTGCAAAAGCAACCAGGAGTTTTTAAAGTAGGAAATGTAATATTCTGCAATGGCAGAGTCAATCACCTGATCTCAACCCGATCGAATTTCACTTGCTGAAGGCAAAACTAAAGGCATAAAGAACAAGAACAAACAACAACTGAAGTCAGCTGCAGTTCAGGCCTGGCAAAGCATCAGAAATGAGGAAACCCATTATTTGGTACACTCTAAAAAATGCTGGGTTTAACCCTTTCACTGGGTTAAAACAACCCAATTGCTGGGTTTGTCCATTTTCACCCCAACTTGGGTTGTTTTTAACCCAGCATTTTTTAGAGTGTAATGTCCATGGGTTCCAGACTTCAGGCAGTCATTGCCTGCAAAGAATTCTTAACAAAATATTAAAAATGAACATTTTCTTTATGATTATATTATTTTGTCCAATTACATTTGAGCCCCTGAAAACGGGAGTGCTGTGTATAAAAACGGTTGCAATTCCTAAAATGTTTACTTGATATTTGTGTTCAACCCTTTGAATTAAAGCTGAAAGTCTGCACTTCAGGATGATCTTGGTTGTTTCATTTTAATATTATTATGGTGGCATATAGAGCCAAGAGTATGAAAATTATGCCTGTGTCCAAATAAATATGGACCTAACTGTATTTTACTGCCAACGTGTGAACAGCTTGTAATGAAACTTAAAAGAAACAAGACCTTCCACGACTTATTAGGTCTAATGTCTATATGAAAGGATGTTTTTGCCTGGAAAATCAAAAGGATGCATTTACACGCGCTTCCGAGAGTTCCTTCCGTTCTATGACACATGAAACTAATGTTTATACAATGTCAAAAGAGCTATTCTGTACCGTAATGTCAATGTGTCATGCAAAGAAATGGGTTTAGTTAAAAATAGTCTCACATAGCCATAGGCCTATGCTATTATAGTCAGTGTTGGGGGTAACGCATTATAAGTAACTCGAGTCAAGTAATCAGATTACTTTTTTCAAATAAAGCATTACTTTTAAGTTTACAACAAAATATCTGAGTTACTTTTTAAAACAAGTTACTTTGTTTTCCCATTTAATGACTGACAACTCTCTTGTCTCCATGTTGAGAAAAATCAGGAGTTAGTGCAGAGGCATTGTGTGTGAACATGATGGGTATTGTAGTCAGACTAAATGTGAGCAGGCATTTACTTCTCTCACTTGAACAAAAAAGATTCACAGTGAAATGCAAAATCAGAATGCTAAGCAGACCTCCAGTAATTAAATATGGTAAATAAAACAAATGTTTATGCATTTAATTTCACTTTCTGCTAAACTCTGATGATTCAGTTAAAGCAGAAGCAAAAATAACACTAGATTTTTGGTTTTATTGGTGAAGTAAATGCAACTTTCTTCTCCTGCATCCTATTCTTCTTCAATCCCGAACAGCAGCACAGACAGGTTTGTTTGAGCTGTGCCCTCTACTGTACACATATCATTTGCATTTCCTTCAGCCTGAGACTTTATTTCAATTTTAGTGTTAAAGGGCCTTTACATTTGCCCAAAAATATAACTTTTTATTAAAATAAAACAAGCCCAGCCCAGTTGAGAAAAAGTAAGGCAAACGTAATGTAACATTACTTTCTTAGAAAAATAATAAAGGCCTTCTGAAGCAAATCGATGGGTTTATGAAAGAAAAATATCCGTATTTAACACTTTATACAGTAAAATATCTAGCTTCCGGCAGACCGCCTTCTGTATTCAACTTACGGGAAAAAGCATAACTGGCGTAACTGACGTCGGACGTAGCGTAAGCATATTGAACTGCGAGAAGAGCTACACTTTCTGCGTAAGTTGAATATGGAAGGTGGTCTGCCGGAAGCTAGATATTTTACTTTATAAAGTTTTAAATATGGATATTTTTCTTACACAAACCCATCAATTCACTTCAGAAGGTCTTTATTAACCCCCAGAGCTGTGTGGATTACTTTTATAATGGATGGATGCACTTTTTTGAGCTTCAAATTTTGGGCTGCCATTCACTGCCATAATAACATTTGGAAGAGCCAGGATCATTTTTAATATAACTAAGGAATTTCATATACACCTAAGATGGCTTGAGGGTGAGTAAATCATGGGGTAATTTTCATTTTTGGCTTAACTATCCCTTTAACTTTCTCACTGCTGTCATTTTTATTGTGTTTATTTTGTTATTGAGAGGAAAGCTTGCAGCACATATTTCCATATTCATTTAACCCTCTGGGGGTCTTCATTTATGGGTCACACTCAGGACCTTCGGGTCAAAAATGACCCGGAGGGCGGGATTAAGATAAAAAAAGATTTGAGTAAAATCAATGAAATATATTTTTGTTCAATAATATTTTTTATTTAATTTTTTGGTGTTTTGAGATAATTTTATGATTTATAATTAATATTTATGCAATAATTATGATCCATTTTTTCCCATTGAATATAATAAAAAAAATATATATATATTATTATTTTTTTAATTTTTTTAATTAAAGCAGTATTTCATTTTAAAGTCAAGCCTAGGCCTCATGAAAGCAATTTTTTTAATGAGATCGGTGTCATCCAGCGGACACATTGAGCATTTTTATCACGCAATAGCACATTTTTACCACTATAGTGGATCTTGCGTTTTATAAAACAAATAAAAAAATCGTAGCTTCATCGGAATGGTCCGAAACTTGGCGACTTTATTGGTACTTGGTATATTAACATCCAAAAAAATTGGGGACAGGATTTGAAAAGTCTAAGTGGTTGTAAAAACTAAAAGTCACACTCAGGACCTTCGGGTACAAAATGACCCCCATAGGAAATGAATGGAAAATTGGCAATCTACAAATCAGCCAGGATGTAGAAAAAAAGGACTCAACAGTAAAGGGGTGAATCTCTAAAACATCAAGAGTGCAAAACAGACACACAAAAAAACTCACACTGGCTGATTTGTAGATTGTATACACAAAAATTATCCCATTTCCCATTCATTTCCTATGGGGGTCATTTTTGACCCAGAGGTCCTGAGTGTGACTTTTAGTTTTTACAACCACTTAGACTTTTCAAATCCTGTCCCCAATTTTTTTGGGTGTTCAAGGTCCTGTTCTTCGTGATCCCATTTTTCAAACTTTAGTTAGTGTGTAATGTTGCTGTTAGAGCATATATAATACCTGTAAAATTATAAAGCTCAAAGTTCAATGCCAAGCGAGATATTTTATTTAACAGAAGTTCCCTTTCAAAGCCTACAGCGAACGGCCGGTCTGGACTACATCCTGGTATTTCCTGCTTTAATTACGTCAGTAGAACAGTTTGTCGACTAACCTCCGCCCACAAGAGTACGCGAAAAAGGGGGCGTGGTCTTGTTGCTCCCGCGTGGAGAAGAGGAAGTGTTGCGTTCGGTTGCGTTTGTATAGTTTGTTTGTCGCCATGTCGTCGAGACGCTGTTATTTTCATCCCGGAGTCAAGTCACCTTTGTTTGGCTTTCCCAGGGACGCTGTACTTAGAGATCATTGAGCGCATGCATCCCCGTTATGGTGAGAGGCGTGACCTTTCCGGTAACGTGCGCTCTGCGTGCGCTAAGCTGCTGTCGAATCACAACACGGGAACCGCTGGCACAATCAGAACTCGTTACGTGTTTCTGAAGGAGGGACTTCATAGAACAGGGAAATCTTTCAAGCCGTTTTGAGGACAGTGAAAACAGCAGTATACAGATAAGTAAATTGTGTGAAAAATACTGTGTTTTTTTACACGCGAAACATGAACACGTTATATTGCACACTGTAAACACAATCAAAGCTTCAAAAAAACACGAAAAACGGGACCTTTCATATACCAAGTACCAATAAAGTCACCAAGTTTCTGACCATTCCGATGAAGCTACGATAAAACGCTTCTGGTCATTTTTGACCCGAAGAACCCCAGAGGGTTAAACAATGCTCTTAGCAACATGGACTTTGGGTTTTTGTTCAAAATATATTGTTGCAAAGGTATTTCCTTGATTATTTTGGGGCATCGAATCACATTCTTTGTGTACTTACTACGTATGCACGAGCAAAGTTGCTAGCTGCAGTTCACTTAAAGGGATAGTTCACCCAAAATTTTTTAATTGTCATCATTTACTAAGTTGCTCCAAACCTGTATGAATTTCTTTCTTCTGCTGAACACAAAAGAAGATATTTTGAAGAATATGGGCAACCAAACAGTTGATGGAGACCCATTGACTTCACAGTATGGGGAAAAAATACTATGGAAGACAATGGGTCCCATCAATTGTTTGGATACGGACATTCTTCAAAATATCTCCTTTTGTGTTCAGCAGAAGAAATAAATTCATACAGGTTTGGAGCAACTTGAGGGTGAGTAAATGATGACAATTTTCATTTTTGGGGGACCTATCCCTTTAACGGCCACTGAGGCCAGTTGCATAAACTTATAGACTAGTCTTACAAGTTAGTCTTTTTTTCTTTAAAGTTACATATTACACATTCTACATATAGCTCCTTAAAAGAAAAAAAAGAAAAAATACCTATTATCAATGCACATCAGCATGTTAAGGGCAAGGAATACTGTTTATTAGACAATCCAACAATAACAGGAATTCCTTTCATCTTTTCATGTTTAGTCTTTTTCATCTGTGCTTTTCACTCAAGTCCATCACATTCAGATATAAAAAATATATATAAAAACGTTAACAAAACAGTTCACATTACAAGGCAGCTTCCAGCGTTTAGACTCAAATCATTCTGTTCTCCATTTGTCAGTTTGATGTTGAGTTTGTATTTCTCTCTATAAGCCAATGTATAGGCTACACAGCTTCAGTATTCTGAACCATTTCATTAAAAAAATGGTCCAATATTTAATACAATCTGCCTCATGACAACAGTGAAATAGATTAAACACGCTCGAACCGACAGACTATTTTCCTATAGCCTTACATTTAGTAATGTAACATTTGGTTTGCACTTCAAACGTAATATGAAAATGTCTTTCTAATAACAAATTTACATGAAAGTACAGTTGCAAATTTTGTGGCACATTTGCCCAGGGATTAAGCTCTTAGGCTTTTAAAAAAAAAAAGCAAAATCTATGTATTAAATACATGTTGTTGTTAAAACGCAGTGGTTTCCGCACAGTCACTGCTGAAAATAACGTGAGAGAGAGAACGCATCTAGCCAAACCACCTACTCATATCTACTGAGTCTGGTCTAAGCTTTCCTTCTGTAGTTGGTTGACGTTTATCTCAGAAAAAGCCTGAAACAATCAACCTGTAATACGAGGTGCTTGTGATATAAGTTTGTAATAAATGAGATTTCTTTAAATGTTTTTGGAAGACATTTCTTATGCTCAGCAAGACTGAATTTAATTAATGAAATACACTAAATACATTTTCATATTTTTAAAATGTAATTTATTGCTGTGATGGCAAAGCAGCCATTACTCCAGTCTTCAGTGTCACAGGATGACATGACAATATTAAAAAAAAATTCTTAAGCAGCAAATCAGCATATTAGAATGATTTCTGAAGGATCATGTGACACTGAAGACTGGATTAATGACTTAACCATCACAGGAATAAATTGCATTTAAAAAACGTTCAAATCGTTTTTAAATTGTAATAATATTTCACTGTACTGTTACGATTATCAATGTATTTTTGATCAAATAAATGCAGTTTTGATGAGCATAAGAGATTTCTTTCAAAAAGAATTACAGATTCATAATCATTCTAAACTTTTGACTGTCGTGTTGTACATTGACAGGTAAACCTCATGAAATATAAAAAAAATGTTCGGGTTATTACATTTATCATAATTTATATAATTGTTATTCAATTAAAACCATTACGATTTCTTTGCATCATAAAATTTTCATAATTAAACATTTTCTCCAAAAAAAATTTGTTGTACTGCTTTTACTGCCATTTTGATAAATTATGTATATACAATTAAATAATAATAATAATTCCAGATGGGATTATTTCAATTAATGTGAATTTGGGGAGACAAATGTTCTTCTGAAGAAAATGTCACAATGCAAAAAAAATAATTCTTATGCAATATGGATTTTTTTTCTTCCAATTGTGGGGTGGAATTATAACTAAATATTTCTTTGTGACATTCCCTCTCCACGACAGATAAAATCCGAGTTTATAGTGTCAACTTCAGATGCCGCACCATGAGCAACACCCATAGTAATGCCACAACCTGTAACAGGTAGAATTATGTTTTTGAAGAATGTATCAGAAATGTTGCAAATATGAAGTTTGGAACCAACAACTTCAAATTAACTCCAAGATGTAATCTTCAAATCGGTCATGTGTTGGACGTGTTTATCCAGCTGTGTAGCAAAACAGCATGTTAAATCAGCAGGGAGGGGGTGGGCTTTTTGCCAGGCCACGCCTCCTTGGCATATTTTTTCTTGCGAGGCTCGTTGAGGGGTTCGGCCGAATAGGGTCCAGGAGCGGGGGTGGGGTTCAACATAGCGGGGGGCTGCACTGTTGTGGGCGAGACATCGACCTCTGGGGCGGGGTTGGGGAAGGGCAGAGGCATCCCGCCCATGATGGCAGACGACCCTCCTCCCTGACCTCCACCCCCTTGTCCACCTGCCTCGTGACTGGTGGGTGGCAAGTCACCGTAGAGCCCAGCACTGAGGGGGAAGTTCTGCAACCGACGTGCTACGCTTTCGTCCAGTCCCAGCGTACTGTGGCTTTCCAGTTTCTTTTTCTGTGGTGCAGAAAATCAAAAAAAAACATTTTTTTTTGTAACTGCCCTAAATAGCATGAAAAGCAAATAAGCTATTGCAAAGAAAGTCAAAGGCAGAGTACTAAAGACTTCCAAGGGCAGGATGTCTTTACATTAGGAGTCAGATATGACGAGTCAGACTATGAGGAAGCCTTTTAGAAGCCATTACCCCACATTATACAATTTCCTGTTTGCGATCCATGCAACAAACAACTTAAATTGTACTGAGAGAATGGCTGTTCTCAAATCCATTAAAATCAATGATGACAAGCTAAAACAACGACGCAAACCAGCCGGCTAATGATTGTACCTTAATAGGAACCACAGCTGTCTGCACCATGTTTCTGAAGCGTCCTACCGAAGGGTCCACATCCTCTGTGGAAAGAAAAGAGAGCTATTTAACAAAAGTCACAACATGAACAAAGAATGAGAGAAGAGAGCGCATGATGACTACGCCCTTCAAGAGAGATGGAAAACAGTGTTCGGAATTGAATATTAGCACTGGTGTACAGTAACAGTTTTGTTTTTTTGGAAAGTTCAAAAGAACAGCATTTATTTTAAATAGAATCTTTAGTAACATTATAAATGTCTTTAATGTCAATTTTGATCAAGTTAATCCAGTTAATCCAATCAAGCTCTCCAGTTAACAATTCACTATATTCACCTCAGACTAAAAAAGAGCCAAGAACGGGAGATCCTAGGAGCTTGAGTGCGTGTGCGACTGATGTAAAAATGTAAAACGGCGAGCTGTTTAAGTCCACTGTATACAGTGTTTGAATGTGGACATGTCGACATTTGTGCATTACCGTCTGGACTGGGTGGGTTTTAGGTAAAAACTAAACATAACATTAACAAAAATATATGTTCATGCATCTTCCCTGCTGCCGTAGTAGTTTCAAATTATATAAAACTAGTATGCTTGCATAGTGTTCTTCTCAAAATGTTAACACATTTTGCCCTGTGACTGATCTGTTTTTTTATATTGTATGTTTTTGTCAAAACAGATTTAGTTTTTCCTAATTTCTATATCGTATATTTTGTTATTTACACTTTTTTTGCATACTTTTAACATTTGTATCAGTTTATGACAAGTTTTGTAATAAAAAAAAGTTCTTGCAGATCAATACATATTAATTGTCTGCATAATCTTCCTTGATGACTCGTGCTGGCTACTTGACGATTCATAATAAGTCATGATTATGTCAGACGTACGTAACATATTGAAGCTCTATCTGTGTGTCTAGAGCTTTATACCCCCTCTCCCTCACACATATTTTGAGAAGTAGGATGGAGAATATAAAATTGCAAAATAAATAAATATTCATCAATCAGTACTTCTGGCTTTTAATACTTTAGTACATTAAACATCAAGTACTTTTGTACTTTTACTTTATACTTTTACCCCCCGTTTCACAGACAAAGGTTAAGCTAGTCTCAGACTAAAATGCATGTTTGAGCTGTTTTAACTGAAAGCAATTTGTACTTAGCCTGACAAGCCAGACCCACATCAAGATATTGGGTCTGGGAACACACCATTGGCAGGGCTCAACCCGAGGAGCGGGATAAATGGTTGTCTTTCAATTTCCCTCTGCAAGCAATAGGATAGCGCTACAACCAGGGCCTGAAATTAACACCCGGCCACGCGCCATATGCGGATGAATTTTGCAATTGGCGGGTAACACTGTCAATCTACCTGCCACATTGGCAGGTAGCCAATGAGAATTGAGTGATTCATTGGGCAGTTTGAGAGGATGCGACTACGTTCATAAGATCGGAAAGAAGATGAGGCCCTTCTCTGACTACGTTTGGATGAGCGAGTATTAAACTGCTGGCGAGATGGGACGAGATGATAATGCAATGCTGACGTAGGCTACAGTACAATGACAGTTGCACAGATGTGTGTGCGTTGTGTGCGTGTGCATGTTGGGAGTTGGGAAGCGGTTAGAAAATGTCCGGTACGCGGTTAACTTTACCAGTAATAATAATATTAATTTAGTTCTGTTTAACCGTTCCTGAACGTGACTAAATCAGCCATCAACACAGCCACGTGTGATGTGTTCACATACGAGCTGCGGTAGGTCCATATCTGGATTCAGATTAGCAGCAGTCTGTATGACTGTCTTTGACACGGGACATCAATTAATAAAATTATTTAAAAAAATATATATTATAAGAGTTATTATTACTTATGTTGATTTCGTTAATAACTTGACAGCACTTAAATGTGTATTCTTGTATTCTTGTTTGTGGGACAAGTGGATTTTTGAAGGGGCAAGTGAAAGAATTTTACTAGACAGATTAAAACATCAATAACAAAAAACTAGGGAATCAACAAAATGCAATAATGATTCTGCATTAATTTAGCAAGTGGCAATCGATAGTGGATAATAATATATGGCCTAATGTATAATAAACTGATGGTAACAATGTTGCGCTGTTGATGCTCGCGCAGCCTCTCGAGGAGAAATCAATGTTAGGCTACTGAATGATTCAGCGTTTGAATGAATCGTTTGTATCAAAGATTCAATGACCTACCGTATTCATAAACGACTGACTCATTCTTAAATGAATGATCCGTTTGAACGAATCGACTCAATGACTCACTAATTAAAATGGTCACATGCTGCCACGTGGTTTACTTTCATATTTAAACATTCTTTCCAACTTTTTTTATTTGTATCTTCAAAAATATTTAAAACAATCTCATAACATTTTTTAATGCAGTTGTCATTTTTCAGTGTAAATTATTTAATTTGATTGGTAACAGCCCTACAGTGTCTTTTATTCTAATTTAATTTATAGATCAAATTTAAGAATATAAACTGAAAGCTGAAGCATAACCTATATTTAATAAGATTATGGGAAAAAAATGCCTTTATAAAACGTAAAATATCAAAGATATGCAGATTTAAATATGTCAAAGCTGATTGAACACTGTTGAGAATATTTCTTCAGAATAAATTATATTTGCAATACACACATGAAAAAAACCTGGACAAGCACGTGAACAGGCTTAATGTCGAGGAGAAAAAAAAAAGTGGCTGGTAAAAAGTCACTGTGGCTGTTGGTCAAAAAAAGTTAATTTCAGGCCCTGGCTACAACCAATCAGAGCAACGAAGAATTTGAAGCAGAGCTAGTTGATAGATTAAACTTTCACCGTATCCGGTCAGCAAAACTTTGAACACATCTTCCTTTTTTAAGTATGACTTCAGTGCCATTCTTTGTTCTTTTCTAAAAGAAAAGCTTAACTCCAAGCCTTCCAGAGTCGCGGCCAACGCCGATTCGAAAGACCGCTGTTCGCCAGCTTCTTTGTTTACAAAGTTTTTTTTTGTTTTTGTTGCCGTCATTATGTTAAGCCCGCCCACCGAGAGTTTGGTTTTTCCAGCTTGCAAGCCAACACAGAGCTGCTAGACTAATTAGAATTAAAAAAAAAAAATAGATTTGCTGCCGCTAGGGTGCATCTAGATTTCTAAGCTAATTTGTACTGGCATATCTTAAAATATGTCGGTGACTCTGTGCCATTGTTTTGTCTCGAGATGCGCACCAGTAATGTTAAATTTAGGCACATTTATAAACGCTAAAATACATGTCAAAATTGAACTAAGGCCTAATCCTGGCTTAAACTAAGCCCTGTCTGTGAAACCAAGCATTATGGAGTAATATTTAATTATTGAAAAGAAGTGTTTTCTATTTAATATATTTTAAAATAATTTTTTTTCCTGTTATGGCAAAGCTGAATTACTCCACTGAACTATGCCAATACTCCAGTCTTCAGTGTCACATAATCCTTCAGACATCATTCTTATATGCGCATTTGCTGCTGCTTATTATTTTATTAATGTTGAAAACAGTTGAACTGCTTAATATACAAAACATTTTATCAATATACTTTGATAGAAAGTTCCAAAAACCGCATATTTGAAATCTTTTTTTAAAATGGTATAATTGTCTTTAATGTCACTTTTGCTCAATTGAATGCATACTTCCAAAATAAAAGTATACATTTCTTTACAAAAACAAAAAAATCTTACTGAGCCCAAACTTTTGAACACTAATCTACATTTATATTTACATTCTATGAGTAGTTTGTGTACCTGGGTTTATGATCTCCTCTTCTTCACTAAAAGACACTCGTGAGCTTCTCCTTTTCCTCTTGGGTCTCTGAATCTCCAGGTTTCCTTCCTCGATGGTGAGTGTAGAAATGCGTTTGTTATGAGCCGTGTTGAATTCAGTCAGGTTCTGGGGGGGGGGGGGGATTCCGAAAAATAGGGATTAACTACATGAAACACCAGTGACACTTCTATCTTTTGCATCAAACATGTTACATACAGGATTTCAAATAAGCACATTTAACATGCAATGACAAATATCTGATTAAACTGACACACTGTTTGATTTCCATTTGCATTAATGTATCTGCAACATCAGTATAGACAGATGTACTTAGAATTTACAATACATGCATTAGACCTGCATGATTCTGGATTAATTGAGAATCACGTTTGTGTGTGTGTGTGTGTGTGTGTGTGTGTGTGTGTGTGTGTGTGTGTGTGTGTGTGTGTGTGTGTGTGTGTGTGTGTGTGTGAGTGTGTGTGTTTAAAATATATTACTATGCTGAATAGTAATACTAACTAAAAAAATACACTTTTTTTTTATCAGTTTGATATACGAGTACAACAAATTCAGATTCATGGAGGGAATTTACTTTCTAACCCTCAGAGTAAAATATCTGCAAACCGGGAATCAAAAGGTTGGTTAATGTTGGAGAAAATGCAGAAATGTAATGACTGACCATTTTCACATCTTTTGGGACTGTAACATTTTTCATACTTATTGGTATAGAGATTTAATTATTGGAATAGAGAGATAAATGCAATAATGGGGTTGAATCTTGAGTGTAACTTTACAACAATGTACTGTGGGCATTGGGCATTTCTCCTTCAAAAATAACACAGGACATATACCTTTTTAATATATTACTAGCAACTAGTAAAGCGGCCAATACAAGGAAATGGCTCAATGAAGATCCCCCATCTGTACATGAATGGCAAGAAATTGTAAATGATTTTTACAATATGGAAACTCTGACCTTTTCATTAAGACAACATAATAACAGAATTTCATCATATTAGGGGAAGTGGTTGAAAAGAGATGAAAAGATTACATCGGTTACCTAAGCCCCCACCCCCATGCCAACCCTTAACATAACTTTGTACTGCAGAATTTGATTTAATCATGTGATCATTAATGTCATATAAGTTATACCTGGTGACCAGTGTATGTCTATGTACAGTCAAACCCTAAAATATTAATACACCAAAAATATATTTTTTTACTAGTGGGTGCAGGACACTATAGTTCATTTGTGAATAGGCATGTGCGGTATAAAATTTTCATGTTGCGATTAATTGCTGAAGCTTTTATCACGGTATATACGGTATTATCACGATATTGAAAATTGTTGCAAAAAAAAGTGTTGTCATTCTATTAGAACTTTCTTATAACAAAAATAACCAAATATTTAAATACAATAAAGCAATACACAACAAATTATAAAGTAAACAAATATTTAAAACAGATTAAAGTGCAAAAGAATGATAAAGAATAGGTAACACTTTACAATAAGGTCTCACTAGTAAATGCATTAACATCAACAAAGAGCGAATAACTACATTTTTAAAGTTATTCTTCTTTGATAATGTTAGTTAAAAAAAACAGCTGTTAGTCAGTGTTAGCTCAGGTCCATTAAATAATACAGTTACAACTTTTGATATTAATAATGAGTTATTAAATGCTGAAATTTACATTTAACTAAGATTAATACACATTTTAGAAGTATTTTTCATTGTCAGTTTGTTAATGAATGAACTAATGTTAAATAATAGAGCCTTATTGTAAAGTGTGTGACTGCATAACAACCAGAACATATTCAAACAATATCTAGGCCATGTAATTTCGTCCAGATTAAAACATAAAATGTTTAAGTTTGAAAATGAATAGCCTTTAGTATTTAAGTATTAAGTATTTGGTTGTGTGATGAGCACCGTGGCGAATACAGAAAACTTTTTGTTTACGAGGGTTACCGGGGAAACGGCTGCATTTCTGCTGTTCCGTCAGCGCCCTCTGCTGTCAGAGAGTGAATGTGTGTTTCATTCAGGACATGTCCTTCACATTCCGCCATGTGCCCGGCTCATGCACGTTGGGTTTTGTTTACATCAGTGCGTCTTTGACGTATTGTTCATTTTAAACGGTTGATAGGTAAAGTATTCTTAAAATGCATTCTAAAAATCGGAATAATTCGTAAGAAATAATTATTCACGGTATTTTGAAGTGCCCACGATAACAATATTGTGCATGTTCATTATTGCGGTATATCGTATTACCGTTTACCGGCACAGGTCTGTTTGTGAGGATAGCAAAATAAAGTAAACTGTGACATATTACACCCAACAATTCTTCATACAGTGGACTACCAGTAAAACTGATACAAATTTGGGACCAAAATTATTCAGACACTTTCACCTGACCATGTTTTGCTTAAGTGCTTTTTCTTTAATTGCTAATGCGACCTTTTACACCAATTATCCAATTGCGTACTTAAATTTAACAGCTGACAGGTTGATTGTAATCCATTACATACATTTCTATCAAAGTTATCTGACATTATCAAGATGAATTTGTTCTGACACAGTTGAACTCTGAGTTCTTGTCATATTTTATTTAATTTTCTAAACTATAGCGAATAAACTGATAATGTGAGAAAATGTTGAAGGTGTCTGAATACATTTCGGTTTGACTATATGCGTGTATGTGCTCGAGTATACATACTGTAGGTATGTGTACACAAGAATATGTTCTTATGTAAGGATGAGCATGTACATATGTATTGTAAGGATGTTTTTTTCTATAAGGTTAAAAATAAAGTTAAAAAAATCAGTTTGAATGAATGATTCAATGACAAATAAATTTTTTAGCAGTCACTTGTCGCCACCTACTGGTGTAACGATGTAATTAATACAATCTTTATTTGAAGTGTCAAGTTACTACTTTCAAAAGGTGATTTCCTCTATTTTGATCACTACCATATACCATATCAGTGTTTGTATCCCACCTATAAACTTTATTTCAGTATTTCTGTGATAATATGAATTATTGTAAAAGACAGAAATAATGACTGTGTGGTTGAAAAGCTGTTTCATATTTATACATGACGACAACTGCTTTCTCTGGCCCAGCGACAGCGCCATCACAGATTTGAATGATCTCTGTGATTGTACTTGTCAACGGTTTAATAGACATAAGTCCTTGACATTTAGGGACGAGATCGCGTGGGTGTTTGAATTGAGATTGCAATCTTTTAACGATGAATCTTGCAGCACTAATGTACAAAAATATAACAGTAGGTACCAATCACAAAATAATTACTTTTACTTTGTGATTAAGCATTTTAACAAGAACAAGAACACACTTCAATTCAATTGACTTTTACACATTATTATAATGGAAATCACAATTTTAAAAGTTCTTGAAATTCTGAAAGTGACATAAGCGGTTTCAACCACGGTGAACAGCACTCTTTTCACTCAAATATTTGAATGTGAAAAGAATAAATTATTCTAGAATGACCGGGGTGAGACACAGTCCATATGTTTTATACCTGCAAACTCTGGAAAGGCAAGAAAGAAATTTATTTTTTTCTATTTCTTTTTTTTTAGAAGAAAAGTAATAGAATCAGTAATTGAAACAATTTTGGAAAATTCTGATATTAGAGCTATGTGTTGTTTAGGTAGCAACATTGATCGGAAAACCAATGTCTATGGTAACATACATTTCGCTGAAATTTTGCAGGTTTGATACTTATTTAATTAAATGGCAGCATTTGCAATTTAAATATCCAATGGAAGCTTGCTTCCGCCAAGGTATAAAAAAAAGTAATTGTTACTTTTTATCTCACAATGTATCTCGTTTTATCTCAATAAGAAAAATAAAGTCAGAACAGTTAGATATCAACTAACAATTCCAGGGAATAATGTCGAAATGACAAGAAATAAGCTTGCAGTTTCAGTTTTCTAGAATATTTTACGCAATTCTGACATTATTCCTTGCCAAAGTGAGTGGATATCTCACAATTCAGACTTTTTACTTAGAATTGTGAGTGAAATTGGGAGAAATAAAGTCAGAATTGCAAGACATGAACTCGCAATTCAGTTTTTCTCCTCACAATTGCGAGTTTATATCAGAAACAAGCTTCCCGTTTGTTTGGTTTCACAATCAATATATTGTATTTTTTTATCAACTTGCTGCTATTAAGTGCAGCAGAGTAAACGACACTTAGGTTTACCGTATGTGCATCGCATGAAGGCGGCTTACTTCTATGTGCAAACAGACTCTTTAGAGGAGAAAGCAGACGCCGCTATGCACAATTACTACTCGCTCTCACTTGCATCCAAAGTAAATCATCACCACTGTCATCGCCTACATGTGTTTTGTTGAACTAATGACGTCTCCATCGGCTAAAATGCATGTGCAGGTTACTTTACTTCCTAAACCAGTACGCGCCTGAGTTTGAGTTGCATTTACATTCATGTGAATCATGCCACAGTTCCAGTGCAACCGAACTCGGGTCTCGGGTTCGGTACACCGGTGTGTTCCCGAGTCTGTGTGACCGTTTTCACATTACCAGTTTTTAATGCGAACCGTGTCGAACTAAAATTCAGTGTGGAAGTACACAAAAAGTAATATTCTATAAAAATAAAAAAAGTATATAATATTAGTAATATTCTGACCACTAAAGAGCATAATTTACCATGAGGTCAGCTGTATGAGACATTCATTCACAGACACACACACCTCCAGCTCAGTCTCTTCCTCTGGCAGTCCCAGCAATCCCTTCAGCTCCTCATCCTCCACTCCTTTACTGTCTCCTGCAGCCGAGCTGCTCTGTGTCTGAGGCTTCTCTCTTAGTGTGTACACTCGTGTGGACGCCCCAAACGACATGGTCGAGTCGATCGGCACCTGCTGAGGTTTGTGGGGCTCAAGGCGAATTCTACCCAGAAATGTGCCATGTGCTAAATAAGGATAAATCAAGACAAGATAAGAGCTAAACAATTCTGTTCAGAATGTGTTACATTTGTGTCTTCTGCGGAGCTGCACTCACTGCTGTTGAGGTCAATGAGAAAGACCCTCTTAAGGTGTCTGTGGTAGACCAGTGCCGCATGGACACGCGAGCATGACTGGTGGTCTATCGTAAAATCACATTGGTCAGGGTTCCTCCCAAACAGATAGAACTTCTTCTCATCAATGATCAACTTCTGCAGATGACAAGAAGCGCGTACAGACTGGGTTATTAAGACATAAAAGAATGACACCTGCAATGTTCAAATGAGATTGACAAGTATTTATTATAATGGGGTCAACATTCATTTATCAAGTACAAATTGATCATAGCCTACAGCAAATTTCAGAGAGGGCTGAGAGTTAACCCCAAAAAAAGAAAAATCTGTCATCATTTACTCACCTTCTTGTCATTCCAAACCAGATTTACTTACTTTCTTCTGTGGAACACAAAATAAGATATTTTGAAGCATGTTGGTAACCAAACAGTTTTCTCAAAATGTCTTCTTTTATGTTTCACAGAAGAAGAAAAAAACAAGTTATACAGTTTTGAAACGAATTGAGGGTGAGTAAACTGATGATAGAACTAAATCTTTAAGCAGAAGTTTAAATTGTTTAACACATTTTCACCAATGGATTTTCGAGGATTTTTCCAAACGTTTCTGACTATTATGTTTCCATGCTTGTTGGAACCTTGTTTATTTTCCAACAATTACTGACTCAGCAGAATATATATTTATATAATGGGGTCATAATAATATGTTCCACCATACTCAATTAACACAGTCTTACCTCAATTAATTTGTCTACTTTAACCACGTCCAGATGGAGTCCAGGTGGAGGTTTTCCTGCCCTGAGATTCAATTTAATTTAATAAACAATCAGTGGGACAACATTCATTCATTCTCTCTCTCTTAGATCTTTCATATTGATCATTTATATGCTCTATATGCAAATGCATGTGTGCATATATTTGTAATATTAGTCTACTATATATCATAATATTAAAGTAGAATAAAGGCAGATTAGTCTGCATTTTCTATGCGACCTATGAACTTTATTCAACACTAAACACCGGAATCGGCAATGCATCACATTCCGGATTTATATACACTGTAAATCAGACCTAAAAGAGAGTTAAAATATCTGAATAGCCTATATTTTAATCCAGAAATGCTGAGTGTTTTGACATGCTGCTGTGTATTGAGTTACTGTCCGCGCCTGTAAGATCATAAAGGAGTGAGTGGCATTGTTTTTTATTTATGCAGTCATAATTTACTCATCCGCTCCACAAACATGCATGCATGCATGTTTTTATTTTAAGTGCAATAATGATGTAATTAGTTTCTCATCTCACCATGACGGACAGTCAAAGACAGCTGTGTCTGTGCTTGCATTCACCGCCATTTTGCACAGTCGCGGGTAATACTGGGTAAATACCGGATGTCGCTAAGGATTGTGGGATTTGAAGTTCGTTCGATTCCTCGTGCAGTTAAAGGATTAGTTTACTTCAAAATGAAAATGTCCTGATAATTTACTCACCACCATCTCATCCAAGATGTTCATGTCTTTCTTTCTTCAGTCGAAAAGAAATTAAGTTTTTTGTGGAAAACATTCCAGGATTTTTCTCCATAATGGACCAAGGAGTTGAAGGTCCAAATCAATGCAGTTTCAAAGGGCTTCGAAGGGGTGTCAAAGGGCTCTGCACGATCCCAGACGAGGAATAGGGTCTTATCAAGCACGATTGGTATACTTTTTAACCTAAATTGCTCTTGCGATGATCTGCGGCGCACCACGGATTAAGTAGCCTATAGGTAATCACGTCGGAAAGGTTTACAAAGCGCACGTGCGAAGACTAATACAAACGTCCTTTAGCAAAACAAAGGTAAAACAATGTCGGACGATTTTGAAGTTAGAGATTTTCGGGGTAATGAATGTATATATTGGGGCGGTACTTCCGCCTACGTCTAGAATGACCTTTTCGATGTGATTACATAATCTGTGGCACGTCGCAGATCAGTGTAAAATGCGCAATTTAGAGTTAATTAGAGTTGGAAAGTTAAAAAGTATATACGTTTTTTTTTTTTTTTAAATGGCCGATGGTTTGCTATAAGACTCAATTCCTCGGCTGGGATCGTGCAGAGCCTCTGAAGCCCTTCTAAGCCCTTTAAAACTGATCCATTCCACCGAATGGGTGACCTTTGCTTGTTTGTAACTCTTCAAAATTACACTTTTTTTTTTTTCAACACTGAATCAAATACTGCACATTTAACTCTTTAAAATGTGTATTGGTCAATCTCAGGTAACTTTATTTAATTTTTTACAAGGTTTCTAAGCAAAAGATGGATGCATGTTTTCTCAGTCCTGTTACCAAAACTCATGTGCCATTTAAAAAGCATGTTTAAAACCATGTCAATTAATTCCTTTGTTTTCCCTTCAAGAAAATGTATATTTTAAAGGGTTAGTTCACCCAAAAATGAAAATTCTGTCATTAATTACTTACCCTCATGTCGTTCGACACCCATCAGACCTCCATTCATCTTCGGAACAGAAATTAAGATATTTTAGTTGAAATCTGATGCCTCTGAAAGTCCTCCATTGGCTCAATGGTACTCTACACTCTCAAGACCCTTAAAAGGTACTAAAGACGTCGTTACAAAGTCCATCTCACTACAGTGGTTCTAAAATAACTTTATGAATCGGCGACAATAGTTTTTGTGCGCAGAAAAACCCTAAATAACGACTTACATAGTGATGACGATTTCAAAACAAAGCATCATGAAGCTTCGAAGCGTTATGAATCACTGAGTTGATTCAGCAGTTTGAATCGCCAAATTTCAGCAGTTTGGCGGTTTGACACGCGATCCGAATCATCATTCGGCTCAGTGATTCATAACGCTTCGAAGCTTCATGATGCTTTGTTTTGAAATCGTCATCACTATGTAAGTCGTTATTTAGGGTTTTTTTGCGCACAAAAACTATTGTCGCCGATTTATAAAGTTATTTTAGAACCACTGTAGTGAGATGGACTTTGTAACGACGTCTTTAGTACCTTTTAAGGGTCTTGAGAGTGTAGAGTACCATTGTGCCAATGGAGGCCTTTCAGAGGCATCAGATTTCAACTAAAATATCTTCATTTCTGTTCCGAAGATGAACGGAGGTCTGACGGGTGTCGAACGACATGAGGGTAAGTAATTAATGACAGAATTTTCATTTTTGGGTGAACTAACCCTTTAAAGAAATTGTTGGTTATATGTTAAAATAATTTATATTTGTGACAAAAAAACAATCTATATGAAGACAAGGTGTATTTTAATAAAAAACACAAACATATATAGCCACAAGTTTATTATTATTATTATTATTATATTTTTATTTTATAAATTCTTTTACTGAAACCACAAGTTTATTATTATTATTATTATTATTTGATTTATTAAACAATTGTATAAATGATGGACCAAACAAAACTGATAAAAACATGGTTTAACTTTAGAACACGAACATGCACACATGATTTTAGACATCTTCTAAAATTTAGTATCAGGAATGAACACACTTGGTAACAGGAATGAACACCGGGTAACAGGAATGAGTGTTCATATGTGTGTGCATGTGTGTGTGTGTGTGTGAGAGAGAGAGAGTGTACATAGCCGTGTGTGCATGTGTGAATGAGATTTCTGTGTTGAAGGGATGTACTATGAGCTAGTAGTACTTCACAGCGAAGGAGGTGGAAAGAGAAAGAAGGAGAGAATAAAAAATATTTTTTTGCAACAATATCTTGAATTTTGTGAGCATTTGTAATCATTTTGGTGACATTTTTGACACAATCCCTCATTAATTTTTGAACCAGCACAATAAATATATAAAATTATAAATAAGTTATTGATTGCATCTGAAGCAGTTAGTTGTACATCCAATCACATTAATGATGTTAATAAATAAATCAGACAATGCACTGGTAATTTAGTAATATCCCATTTAGTTGTGGTCTTGACCGGTCTTGAAATAAAATCCCAAGTCCTCTAAGTCTGAGACCAAGACAAGACCCGAGTACAAATTTGGTTGAGACAGAGACAAGACCTTCAAAAAATGGTCTTAAGACCGGTCTCAAGACCAAAATCAGTCTCAAGTACAACACAGCATACCATGGGTGGCTGTTTCTGGCACCTGCATAGTATGGATTTTCTCCGTCTTCTACAAAAGATAAGAAAGACAAAGACAAAAACGTTTAAGTCACTTCGTGTTGGACTGGCTCCCTATAAGTATGGTATTCACATTGTAAAAATAATCCTAAATGTCTACAATTTTTCGTAATTTCAACTCAGGTGCATATTATATTAACTAATATCCACACTTTTAAATCAACAAACCAGAGGACTCCTCCTGTTATTTTTGTAACAGGATTGAGTTTTTAAGCAAAAAATTAGAAAATACATGCCACATGGACGTACATGCTAATAGCATGAGGACACTGAGCAAATTGACTTACCTAAAGTTAATATTTTTAATAAAATATTTAATATTAGCTTAAGCCTAGTCTCAGACTAAAAAAGTTTGAGCTGTTTTAACTGAAAGAAAATTGCACTGGCATAATCTTAAAGGTGTCATGAACTTTATACTGTTGTCTGAGGTCAACTTATGACGTTCGCGTGGTTTTTACATTCAAAAACATCATAATGAATAAGTAATAGGCTATTTTCTACCCTGGTTTTGAGCCTCTCTCCTGCACACTCAGATTTTATGGGCGTGCCGCACTGAAGACTTGGAAGTAAACGCCCACTGCTAGGATTGGATAAGATTTACATATTTAATTAGCTCCGGCTCCCTGCGAGTACACCGTGAGGGATTGTTTTGAAGCATGTGGGAAAACGGCAACCGGAATACTTCGTCCCACAGGGCTTGCAAAACATCTTTATCAAACAAACACAATGATTTATCTCTCATCCACCCGTGATTGATTGGAATGTAATTTTTGTATTACTTAGCCAGCCCGATCGGTGGATATAAGCGCGAACCGTGCATCACACACACACACACATGCACCCACGCACGAAGTACGTTGCAGACTGCATGATCAAAACTTCCGCGATTGTATTTTTCCTTCAAATATTAAGTCAAGAGAGTGAACAACGCACATCAAGAACCACAAATAAAGGATTCTCCAGCCTGTGACAGTATGCTAAGGTATGTTAAGTTAGACACGTACACAAAATCAATAGATATCAAACGATCTGTAACAATGCAATACTATCCCTTATACTACGGGGCCGTTGAATGCTTGAATCTGATTGGCTGATTAACGTTCTTAGGTGTGCAATTATTTTCTGGGAAACGCACAGCGAATGTAGTTCCAGGCAGCTCTCTTGACCGCATTACAGTTCCATATCACTTCGCATAGTTAACTGTAATAACGGAAATTACAGGACTAAAAACAACAACATGACAGACGATTTTCCTAAAGTACATTTTAATATTTACGGTGAATATAAAACGTTCAACAACTGGGCGGCAGCAGTATTAGACAGTCCAGATGAAAAACAACATAAACGGAAGCGGACATCAAAGGCAGCCAGCAACAACAAAAGACATAAAATGATTAGCGAAGAACAGCTAGACATACTCGAGGGAGAAAAACATGAAGAAAACACAAAAAAAAAACATCTTGGGCAGTTAATGTGTTTAACGACTGAATTAAAGCCAAAATACGTCTCTGGATGAGGTAGAGAGAGAGGGGGCAGACACTTTAAATACCCTGCTGCGAGCTTTCTATGCCACTGTCCGAAACGCATCCGGCGCAGAGTATTCAGTGTCAAGTTTCATTTCCCTTAGAGCTGGACTGAACCTCTATATATCCAAAAACAAAACATCATTGGTCAATCGGAATTTAAGTCATCCAATGACGTATTCAGGGCCGTCCTCAAAAAGTTTCGAAAGGCTGGGAAAGACGTCAGTACTCATCATCCTCCCATCTCCACTGCTGAAATACAGCGCATTCGTCACTCTCCGTATCTGTCACCAGACACAGCAGCCGGACTGGTTCGCAAGGTCTGGTTTGACATTCAGCTGAACCTGGCGAGGAGTGGGCCTGAGGGAAATCGAGAGTTAAGACAGCATTCATTCGTTATTAAAAAAGATGAAAATGGAGGTGAATATGTTTGCTTGTCTTATAATGCAGAAACAAAAAAACACAACGATCCCAACAAAGACTGCTACCGAGGATTCATGTTTGCCAGCACAAGTGACCCCCTTTGCCCAGTTAAAAGCTTCAAAAAGTACCTCAATAAATGCCCACCTGGTGCCACATCCTTCTATCTTCATCCTCTGAAAGCGACACAGGAGCTTGACAGGCGAGAGTTCTGGTATTCCTGCAAATCCATGGGTGTGAACTACCTCGGAAATATGCTTCCTTGCATCTGCGAGGCAGTGGGGTTATCCAAAAGGTACACCAACCATTCATTAAGAAGCACCGCAGTTCAAATACTGTCTTAAGCAGGGCTGGAGAGCACAAGTGTGAAACAAGCCTGAGAAGCTACTGGGCACCTTCAGCAGAAGAAAGAAAACAATGGAGCCTGATCCTCTCAGGAAACAAATCTTCAAACGCCACAGAAAATCAAGGCCGGGACCAACAGGAAAAGACAATCTCCGCTAACACACAGCTCCCTGCGCTTGATCTGCCATTTTCGATGTCTAATTTTACAATTAACGGAAACGTGCAGTTTAATTTCAATAAATAAAACATGTAGGTCTAGATAAATAAAGTTGTAGCATGAATCAAAAAGTAAATATAATACAGCTGGTAGGCCTGCTGCATGATTTTTTCCCGTTATTATTGCAGGTACAACAAATAATATAGATATGCCTAAGGACTTTTGTGTTTCATTTATTATTGCAACAAAACAAAAAAACTGAAAAAAAAGAAAAAGGCAACAAACGAATAAATAAATATACATTCACAAGCTTTTCTGTCTCATTACTGCAATCACACGTGCTCGCACACGTACACTACAGTTTGCGCAAAAAGGTGTTGTCAGCTAGCCTAGAAATCTAGACACACCCTAGCGGCAGAACATTTATTTTGCCGCGAGTGTAGTCTAGCAACTCTCGGTAGACCTGAGAGCTGGAAAAAACAAACTCTGGTCAGGCCAATCACTGATGACGGCACGTCACGGCAGAGTTGCGGAGGTTCTGCGTGCTACTCGTAAACAAAGAAGCTGACGAACAGCGGTCTTTTAAATCTTTGGCTTTGGCCGCGACTCTGGAAGACTTTGAGAAAAGACCAAAGAACGGCACTGAAGTCATTCTTAAGAAAAGAAGATGGGTTCGAAGTTTTGTCTACCGGATACGGCGAGAGTCTATCAACTACGTTAGCTCGGCTTCACCTTCTTCTTTGCTCTGGTTGGTTGTGGCGCTCATGGCGCTATCCAATTGCGTGCAGAGGGAATTTGAAAGACAACCGTTTATCCCGCCCCTCGGATTGAGCCCTGTCAATGGTGAGTTTCCAGACCCAACATCTTCATATGGGTCTGGCTTGTCAGGCTAGTTGTCAGCGCTGCTCTGACGATTTTATCAGTTAGCCTATATAGTGTAGCAACTTAAAGGCTACACATGACATTTTTTCACTAGCGAGGTAATAACTGCGCTGTTTAGAAATGCACAGAGGTAGCCTAATTCACACAAGCTCTCTATCGGTGTCTCTGTCGCTCTCTTTATAATAACTTCATTAATAACTGCAGTAGAATGCTACCAATGGCTCAAGCCTCCGTTACCAGCTTTAAAATGACGTTTCGGAACTAGCAAAAGAGCCTTTGGATGAGAAACGGAAGAAATAGTCCTACTCACAATAGCAATTTAAGTACAAAAACCGGACGAATCCCTTTAAATATATCATCGTATCGATGTCTTGAAGTGTGGTAACCGTAGTATAAGCGGGATAATTGACTCCGGGCCGTTGAATTATTCGAAAAATAATTCACACCCGAGGTGTAACTGAGTGGCAGTTAC
Source organism: Gobio gobio (assembly GCF_949357685.1). Lineage (NCBI taxonomy): Eukaryota > Metazoa > Chordata > Actinopteri > Cypriniformes > Gobionidae > Gobio > Gobio gobio. The sequence continues at coordinate 27,359,964 of NC_137104.1, read as the reverse complement.
ACCTCGGTGCATTCTTTTTCTAATAATTCGATTATTCAATAGTCAATTATTCCTTACATATAAAAAACATGTTTTACTCACATTCATGTGTTGCTTCATCATTCATGTAATCTCATCCTGTCTGCAAATCCAGTCTCTTGTTTAGAAACGAATCCTTGATCAGAAATGAAGGAACAAACGCAATGTCTTCCCCATGTGAGCTGGATATTCATTAAAAATAAAGTTCAGCCATGCATTCATAATATTGGAATCCGAATGAAGCTTATGCGGTATGTTTAGAAATTCGATGCGGTTTAGCTCTCTCTGTAGGCCTATGTCATGTTACTGGCACGAGTCGGTGGGAGGGGCTACAGAATCAGGCGTTGTTCTTCTTCTGTTGAGGCGGTGCTTCACTACACTCTGACGTCATTGCCTGGCATATTCTGAGATCGCAGCGGACTTCTTCCCGGCAGTCAAAGCGGCGTTACGTCATGAAAGTGTGGACTAGTAGGAAGACCGTGAGGGTTTAGGGTGCCATTTGGAACCGGGCCCATGCCCTATTTTTCTGGATTCGAGAATGGCAGCACAGCTAAAAGGTTTGAGGCTTATTCATTTCACTTTTGGTGTGAAAGGGCATTTACATTTGCTTAAAATATAACTATTTTTGTTGTTGTTGTTGTTGTTGTTTTTAAAATACAAACAAGCAAGCCCAGCCCAGGTGAGAAAAAGAAACACAATAGTAACCTATTGCATTACTCTCCATAAAAGTAAGTAACACAATTATAGTTACTTTTATAGGGAGTAACGCAATATTGTTTGTTTGTTTCAGTTTTTAACGCTTTGTTAGCATCAGGGCTATTTACATGGCAAACACAAGTTCAATATCACAATGCATAACATTTTAATTATTAAAACATCTCAACTTGATATAAAATAGAAAATCTAAAATACACTCGATACATTCTGAAATATTCCATGTAAACATGTTTCTGAATAAAAGCGTTTTCTAGCTAATGCAATATTGTAATGCATTACTTTTAAAAGTAACATTCTGAACATCACACATATAAGACTAACAACATAATACCAAAAACTATTTTCACGTTTTTATTTCTTTCTTCTTTTAAACATGTTACACTCTTTAAAAAATCCGTAAAATTAGAGCACAATGTACTGTATTAATTTAACAGAATTTTCCGTATTTATTTTTTACAGATGTTTTACCTGTATTTTGCACTTCACTGAGTTGTTTTAGGGTTAACGGAAGTGTCTGTAAAGTTACTGCATATGTCTGGGTAAGAAGCTGCCAGTATTTTTTTTCAGTATCATGCTTTAGGAACATGAAGTTTGAAGAAATAGGAACAGGTTTTAGGAAAGAGACTTTCAACTCTCATTAATAAAAAACCCATAAAACAATTTTAGTCTTGATATAATACTAATAACAGGTCAACGTACGTCTATATCTGCAGCCAGTCTATTCAGTCTTGTAAAATAGACTTTTCATGCCACTGATAATGACAAGACGTCTTGCTTTGATCTTCCACACGCATCACTGAATGCATAAATAATTGGCTTTTCATTCCTCTGATCTAATTTCAGTTATATTTCGGGAATTTTTTGGCATGCTAACAAGGTTCTTTGGTGCCTCTGTAAAAGACTGAAGGGCAAATACTTTCAGACCACTCAACACTTTGTATACCCAACAAAATTAGAATTCACAAAATGTATGAAATATCAGCTTTTCCTGGCTTAGTGGTATTTTTTTTGTATCTCTGACAATTTACATTGAAAGTAATCTTGACAGGAACACAACATATTAAAACATGTATAACACATGAAGGTCAAAGATCCAGGAGCTCCTGTTTTGTTTTTCAAACGGTTAGTTCACTGCTGTGACTTGTGCTAACCTGTGATAAAGAACCACAGTAAACATCATTAAATCCATGACATTTATGTATATATTTAAGATCAATTTGTTATATTTATATACATTATAAATTATATAAATATATAACGTATATACATGGAAATATTTCTTAAATATATACTGTACATGAATGAGTGGGTATTTATATATAATTATACACAGTACACACACATATATTATGTTAACAAACTTATTTTGGATGCAATTAATCTCGATTAATCGATTTGACAGCACACAAAAAAATATTGATCATATTCTGTAAAATAAAATGTTAATTTTTTTTGTGATATTGTATTTCAAAGACTCTAACTGTACAAATATTCAGTTGTTATGATGCATACCACAGTGTTTTTATGGATCTATAAAGTAACTAATTTCTGTGAGTACTCACTCGCAAAAAGCAAATAGACGACCTTCCACTTTATAAACACTTGACGGGTCATTAAAATGCAACCTTGGCCAACACAGAGACTTTCTCAATAAATAAATACTTCAATAAAACATGATTCAAGTAAAAGTTTTATTAATAAAGCCAACCCCAACAATAAATTACACATTCACTTAGAAGATCCCCTCTCATGAAATTCTGTTTATCTCAAAATACTTTACAAGAACACAAAGTGTCTGTGGAAAGAAAAAAAAAGAAAAGAAATAAAAGCACTTCTCAAGTCACAGTGCAACACCACCAAGTTCCCAGTAGTTGATCGTAAATCAGGTCAGGCTGTCAGAGGCTTGTGGGGGGAATCTGTGAGCAGGGCACTGTGGGAAATAGTTCGTAGTGCTTCTTTGAAACAAGATGTTTTTTGTTTTTTTTGTGTTACAAAATTTAAATACAGTTGTGCTCCCAGTTAACACACATAAGACGTTCACCCTTCATATATCAGTATATCAGATCATATAGACACACTGAAACAGCACAGACAACCAGAAACAGAAAAGGGCAAGAAATCATATCAGCACACCACTTTAATAACCAATGATGGACAGCCCAGCCCACAATACAAACTCACCAATCATTCAAACACAAAATCATCAGGAAGTTATCTGTGCATTTCAGGCTAAGACGTTCATGTACAGTATGTACAGAAGAGAGAGAGAAAAGAAAGAAAGAAAAAACTTAAATGAAAATTATTGTGGGTCACTTAATCAAGAAGGAAAAACGTGTGTCAGGTTATCGGTACATCTATAAAAAACAAATGTGGAGTGTTTGTCTACAAGTCTGTTCACACCGCAGGATAAAAGAACCCATTTTCAGCTGCAATTAGGCTGTGCCCATAACTTTTTCAGGCCACACTTTATATTAGGTGGCCTTAAGTACTATATACTTACATCAAAAAATAAGTACAATGTACTTACTGTGTTCAAATTGTATTGCAAAACACCTTTGCTGATATTGAGGTGGGATATGGGTAGGGTTAGGGACAGGTGTGGTGGTATGGGTAAGTTTAAGGGTAGGGTTAGGTGTAAGGGAAGTGTCAACTGTGTAATTACAAATGTAACTACAGAAATGAATTACAGACGTAATTACATGCAGGTATTTTTTTAAATGTAAGTACAATGTAAAAACATATATGTACACAATAAGCGCATTGTATCAAATTATTAATTAAAATGTTAGTACATAGTAGTTAAGGCCACCTAATATAAAGTGGGTTCCTTTTTTAAATTTGTCCCATAATCAGACCCTAATCTTAAATTGAACTGTGCGTAAAAGCGGCATTTTGATTATAACATTCTTTTAATTTATGAAATTACACTGTCGTTCAAAAGTTTGGGGTCAGTAAGATTTTTTATTTATTTATTTAGCAAGGATGCATTAAATCAAAAGTGACAGTAAAGATTTTTAAATTGTCCCCAAAAATCAGTAATAAAATAAATGCTGTTCTTTTAAACTTTCTATCCATCTAAAATCCTGAAAAAAATGTATCAGTTTCCATAAATGTTAAATAAGCACAACTGTTTTCATCATCGATGATAATAAATGTTTCTTGAGCAGCAAATCAGCATATTAAAATGATTTCTGAAGGATTATGTGATGCTAAAGACTTAAATTCAGCTTTGCCATCACAGTGATAAATTACATTTTAATTTATATATAAACAGAAAATATAAAAGTATTTATCTTAAATTGTAATAATATTTCAAAATATTATGGTTACACTGTTTTGATTAAATAAATGCAGCCTTGGGGAGCATAAGAGACTCCATTCAAAAACATGAAAAAAATCTTAACCCCAAAATTTTGAACCATATATGAAAGTATTTGCAACTTTAGACATGAATCTATGCATTAATATATTAACTTCTGTTGGGACGGTTTAAAGTCAAATGTTAGTGGAACATGCCCATAAATGTTATGAACTACACCTGTGGTTAGGTTAGGAAACCTAGGTGGACTTAAGGAGAACTTTCTTAATATACTGGCTATGCCAGATGATTAAGATACTGTAACAAAAAAGAAATGGCTCAGAAAAAGTGAAATCAGTTCTGAGAGAAGCTCTAGCAGCATTTAAGGGCAGGTGATTCTTGCTTTGACATTTTGTCTAAAACTATAAAATTATGGGGTTAATTCACCCAAAAATGAAGAAAAAAATAAATAAAAACATGAAAAATTAATAAACTCCTCGCCTCCATGTCGTTCCAAACCTGTAAGACATTCCTTCATCTTCGGAACTCAAACGAATAATTCGATTTTATAATCAGATATTATTTAAAAAAATATCTTCATTCGTGCTCTGAAGATAAATGAAAGTCTTACAGGTTTGGAACACGAGCGTTTCCTCTTGCGTAGAAAGTTCAAACTGCTTGCGCTACGTCCGACTTCATTGTCGTGCCAGTTACGCTTTCTTCATAAGTTGAATACGGAAGGCAGTCTGCTGTAAGATAGATCTTGTACTTTATATTGTGTTATATATGGATATTTTTCTTACAAAAACCCATCGATTCGCTTCGGAAGGCCTTTATTAGCCCCCCGGAACCGTGTGGATTACTTTTATAATGGATGGATGCACTTTTTTGGGCTTCAAATTTTGGCCTGCCATTCACTGCCATTATAAATGCTTGGACCAGGGCACTTTTTAAATATAACTCTGATTGTATTCGTCTGAAAGAAGAATGTCATATACACCTATACTAGGATGACTATAATAAATCATGGGGTAATTTTCATTTTTGGGTGAACTATGCAAAAATATTTTTTTGGCCACCAAAAAAAACACAGGTTGATAAAATGAAATGCGTATCTGAAGAATATAAAAGTGGCTCATAAAATTAATGGGAAGGGGGACATTTTTTTTTATTAAATTGGATTTTTGCTGTTCACACATCCAAAAACAGATCAGTCTCAAATCAGGTTTGGGACACATGCAACTGCGGTGTAAGACAGCATCACACTTTTAATTTGCCCTTTCCCCACAATGTTTCTATTGGGCCACGAGCTTACATTCCAGTGACATTCATCTGCATGTCGGCTTCACAATTCAAATCTTGCTTAAGTTGACAACACATCGCTCCAAGTGGACACATACTGTAGGTCCCATCCATGAAATTATCTTACTAATACTGACAAACAGCAACATTTGATAAAGAATCATTTCTAACCAACACAACTAAGTGCTTGTCAGGCAAATGTAGCTCTGTCCTTTGAGAGGAATCTAGGAAACACGGCAGAATCAAGTGCTCATAAGGGCAATAGGATTTTAAAAATAAGGCATAAATTATGGTAATCTACAAGAAAAAGGAAGATTAAACAATATTTGGGTGATTAGGAAGTAGTGGCTCTGTGAAAATCCCTTTATCCTTTATTCTTGTGATAATGTGGATTATAGCATAATACCACAGTTGGAAGAGAAGCTTCCACAAAGGGAAAAAAAAAAAAAACACTTTTGAGAGGGATGATTTAAGCCATTGCTCTGAATTAAAATTTAGATGGTTCTGGCATTTACAGCATGCCCCACTTGACAAGGTGTGAAATACATGGCTACACACAGCATTAAATATTAATGCTTTTGCTTGTCACTTAGGAAAAAGACGTTTGTTTAAAGGGACAGAGGTACTACTACCACCACGAGGACTCATGTCTGAATTGCCCGTAAAATTGTACAAAACGTTGACCTGAATGGCAGTTTCTGTCCCAGAGAATGCTTTCTTAGCCTAATACCTCAGAAATGTAACAGGCTTAGCGTTAGTCTGTCATGAGCGTGGCGGAAGGGATTACCGGTAAGATTCGGCACTCTGGGATTCCAGGCAGAAATGACACAGTGAAGTGGAGATCAAATTCAGCTCGCTGGTATCGTGTGTCAAAGACGTGAGATCCCCGACTCACAGAGGCTTATGGTTGTGTGTGTGTGTGTGTTGGCATCAACGTTTTTATCCGTTCACACTCCCTGTACGCATTTCCCTGAAGGTGAGAGGAGTTGCATGCATTAGTACACTGGTGTTTGCTGTAGTGCGTAACTCTCTCTGTGCTAATAAATGAGGTTTCGTGTTTTAGATCGATGCTGGTTGTTCACAGCGTTCATACGAGGATCACTGGGTGTAAAGATCACAAGATTGTGGACAAGTATCTCTACTTATGTAGATACTTAGGTCCATTCCAGACTGACATTCAGTCTATGAATTCAAGTCAATGTTTAAGCGAATCCTCAGATCAATCAGCTGTGATTGTAGCCGTTCTGTCTGAAAGAGCAGAGGGTACTTTCCACAAGTAGGGTACAAATGGTGTTACTTCATATAAAGCAATTGGAAATCATTTAACGTAGGATTACAATCAAAAACATTCTCTTAAATTTGACTCTTTGTATAGCATAGTGGGAAGTAAATCTTATTCCATTTTCTCAATTTTTACACAAACTGTAGATTATTCGTCAAGCTCAACCATTCAACAACCCGGTTTCAACCATAAACCAACAACTGGGGTCCAAACTAGTCAACTAGCCCCTGCTGGCTGTTAAACATTTATAATGCATTCAATTAAATCATATTGAACCCTCATTCTTCCCTCACGGGTCAAAATGACCCAAAGCCCTAAAATTATACTTTAATGCAATTTGCATAAAAGTCATTTAAACACATTCTTCCAACTTGTATTCAAAATAACTCAATTTCATGCATAACCCTTTTAATTGGTTTTAATATGCATCTTTGCCGACCTCTTCTGGAAAAAAAAAAGAATATATTTTATGACTTTGTACACTTTAAGGTTGAATTTTGAGCATTTTTTGGTTTTTATATATGTACTGAAGCATTCCTCACATTCCTATGGTGGTCAAATTGACCCGTGAGGGAAGGATTTGTTACTTTTTTTTTTTTTAATTTCAACCACAAAACTCCTCGAACCCAGTGTTTTGTGTGTGTGTGTGTGTGTGTGTGTGCATTCGTGGTTCAGTTGCGACAGGCGAGTTTCGGATCAAAATGACCCAAGGGAAGGATGAGGATTAATGATTATTACTCGAAAAATAACAAAATTAAAAATCAGCATTCAAACTGTCAGATGTTCAGAATTTTCGTAACATGGTTAACCTCAGAACAGACGAACAGAGAATAAAATAGCTAATTTAAAGTTTATCACTAACTATTTTACTTTCCCATTTAAACCCTGTTTGTGGAAAGTGCCAGCTTTCAAGACATTATGTTGAGTCACTTCACATCTGGGGCCCGTTCTTCGTACGTCGCTAACTCAGCTGGATTTGATTGTTGACGATTTGACATGATCTCGGATTGTTTGGTTTTTCAAAGCTCATCCTGGACTTGCTTTCATAGCAACAGGTCCGTAAGCTTAAACCTGCTCATGAGCAGGCTTATTTCATGTAAACAGGATTAGATTGCATCTGAGGCGATACTTAAAATCTGTCCCAGCCACTGCTACTTTATTACGAGTGCATTACTGAACCAGGGGCAATACTAATAATTTTAAATAATAATATAAAAATGTTATATTGTATATGTATATGAGAATGTATAATACTATAGACAGAGCCACTTGATTGAGCGATTTATTTGTGATGGAATAATTACTTTATATAATTTTGTTTTTATTGGTTTACACACATGTTGTACAGTTAATCTGAGCCCTGATCACGGATATTATGGGAGTGGCTTGATGCAGCGCAAGAGGATAATTTGATCTTGACCCATAAGAAACTTGAATACTGTCACGTTACAAATCTGCTTCAAATTGAATTAAAAATTAAATTACAACATTGAAATAAAAATGTAAAGGGTGTACAAATACTGTATAAAATCGTGAATATAAATAATTGGTAATCATGTAAAAAAAAAAAAAAAAACATTTATAATTTATCTTTTATAACTTTTATGTTGGTTTGGTCGTTTGGCTGTTTCCTTATAAAGGTTCAGAAATTCGTGGAGTTTTTTGTGTAATTTGTCAAGTTTTTTGCCAGGTGGCTTTTTAATTATATGATGTCATTACGTTGCTGTCTTGACGCCAGCCAATCGCTGCAATGCTGATCGTGGTTTCGAGTATCGATGCATCTGCCCTCTTCAGGGAAAAAAAGAACGCTCAATAATCTTAGATCATTTAATCCAGATATTTTAATCCAATCCGCAAATTCGTTTGAAGAACCAAATTAGCCAGAGATCAGTTATCACGATTAAAAGATCTAGGATCTGTCAAATCATCTTAGATGTATTAAGCGAGGTACGAAGAACGGGCCCCTGGTGTTCTGAAATGGACACATATCCTTCACACATACAGTACACAGAGCTACCTTAAGTCATTTAGTTTCCAGTAGGAACTGAAAGTAAAGACAGAATAAGTCTGTATATATTCATATCTGTCAGTTTATATAAGATACTACGTCTGAATCCCCTTGAAACGCAATCTTTGTTTTTTTATTATTATTAAAGTGGGTATTCACAGATTTTTCAAATCTCCAGCAGGATGCCTAATATCACAGAATAATTTAACATGTCTTTTGACAGACTATAAACTATTGCCTTAAAGTTTATAGAAAAGATTGAGTGATACACATAGACCTCCCTGAAGCCCTTTTGTTTGTAAAGTACAGAAAAACAGATATTGATCCTGTTGTAAAAAACTGCTAAATTGACCGTGATAAAAATAAAACAAGGTGGCTGTAAAAGAAGCCGTTATTTGCTGCATGTTTTCCGTTTTGCATTACGAGTTGAATTAGCACCGGGAGTGAAGTGAGACTAGCTCTCATAGAGAACTAAAGAGTTCCCAAGAAAGATGGAAGTCGTGAGTCTTTTTGCGGAGCTATATTAAATCTACAAAAGGGCTGGGCGTTAAAAAAAATGTGTGTTCACTATTATGTTGTTGGTGATAAAACGAGCAAACATGATTTGAATGCCATTTTTCTAGCCATTACAATTCCTAAAGACCATGGCAGTAGACCAGTTTTGCACCCCTTCCTCCAATTCATGAGCAAAAAAAATGTGTGCAAATATTGAATATTTCATGAAGCCAATGTATTTAACAAATTTATATTGTAGCTATAATCGCCCAGCCCCAATCTACTTGCACTAATGTCTTAGTGCTGGGAATGTTCTGGGAATACTAGGGAATTGTGTGTGTTTATCTGGGTCAATGTGGTTTATGGTCAATAGAAGGTGGATATCATCAATTAACTCCACTTAATGCCATCTAGACTCAATGAAAGTCCCAATATGCTTGTGAACAGGTGAGTCAGTAATAAGTATCTAACATTGTAAAGGCCGTTTTTCATCAATGAATGTTGTACTAAACTGGAGGACCAGTGCAACCGCCCCCTAAATACCCAATCCTGCCCACAAAGACCCTGTCCCAAACGGCACCCTCAGCCTGCGAGATATTCCTCAAAGTCTATACTTTGCAGCACGGAAAATGTTAGGAAATTGTTCACAACATTGTGGGCACAGCAAAGGGGGCCTAAAATCTGATTTGACAAATGGGAAAGCCTACATTATTATGGACTTCACAGACACTCCTGAGCGAAGACCACAAGACCCCAAGTCCACATCAAGTGTGCCATTAGGGACAGGGCCAAACAACATGTTTTTCCATTCACGTCAAGCTCAGAGTTTACCCCATGTCCAAGATGCTTTCCCTTCACGTATCCCAGTCAAGCTCTCTGCATGCGATCCGAACCAGCCTGAGCTCCAGCTCAACAGCGTCGGGTCGCTCCTGTGGATTGGCGGACAGCATCTCTCGAATCAGCTGCTTCATGCCAGCATTCATGCTTTTCTTTCGGGCCGGGATGAGGAGCTCCATCTTGGGATTCTCCAGCAGAGCCTCCCCCAGGGGGACAATATCCTCCCCCTGCTGTACATAGCTCCCCAAAAGCTCCTTCTGAGTCTCTACATCCACAAATGTTATCCGTTCCACCATGGCCCATATGATCACCCCCAAAGCAAAAATGTCAGCCTTAGCGGTGTAGTGGCCCTCCCAGACCTCAGGGGCCATGTAGAAGTCCGTTCCACAAGCTGTGGACAAAAAACACTTGTTGACGCTGGCCGGTTCTTCAGGGTTCAGGCCCGAACAGGAGCAGACCTTGCTGAGGCCAAAGTCAGCCACCTTCAGGGTGGGTTCGGGAGACCCGGCCGGGGTGCGGCCTTGAGAGATGAGAATGTTGTCGGGTTTGAGGTCTCGGTGAATGATCTGGTTGCGATGCAGGAAGGCAAGAGCGCTGCCCAGTTGCAGCATGAAGCTGGTGTTAGTCTTGCGACTGGGTTTGCGGGACAGTAGATAGGCATTCATGTCTCCACCATCGCAGAAGTCCATGACGAACCACAGGTAGTAGGCGCAGCGGGGGTCAAACGTGATCTCACCTTTCAAGGATGTCTCCACCAACTGAGTGAATATAAATAAACACAAACGTTAAAACCAATTGTGTAAAACATGGCTCGTCAACTATTATTGGGGAACCAGTGTAATACAGACCAATCCCAATTTAACCCACCTGTCTGTAAATTGGAACCTGATAAGCTCGTTAATAGGGGTGAAAAACGGACGGTTCTTCACGATTCGATACAATATCGATTCTCATAGCCAGTGATACAATATTTTCTGATATCTCAAAGTTCTGTGATACAATTACGATACGATTCATATTCCGATATTATGCGCTCCTATATGCAGCAGTTTTTTGAGCATTTTCTTTTAACAGTTTTAAATTCCAGTGTGAAGAACGATTCATATCGCTTTATATTTCCTTATAAGCAAAACCAAAACCATAGTTATTTTGTTAATGTCTGACAGCTTCCTGGCAAGTTGCGGAGGACAATTTATGTTATGCAACGCTAGCATTTAATCGCACGGGTGTATGATTATCAACAGATAGAATCATTTAGCATGTTTTGTCTTTGCTAACAGTTACTAAATAGGTCATTTTAGAACTTGGAAACATTTATGCTATTTTATTTGCTTAAAAAGTAACTGTTTATTATTGTCCATGTACATTAGGTATATCACCATTTTCAACCTGAAATCATATATTGCACCCTTGTAAAAATTAAAGTTTTATATTTTAGGAGGAAAATGGAAATTGTGACTGAATGGAACGCAGAATAAGCAAATAAATAACTTTAACATAATAAATTAGATGGAGTAATTTTACTTTGCAGCACTGAATTAATTGCAAATTTAATTTATAATTTCTCTCCATATAGTCACCTTGCACCAATGTGAGTGGAAAATATATGCTGTTATTGGTGTGTGAGATATTAACAGTATCTTTAAACAGAGGTGTCTTATACAAAGAAGTGACATCACGGTTTGTCTAAGTTTCATATTGACTGGATGATAGCCTAGTCCACACTGACTGCACCGATCAAGTTACGCAATTACACAACCAGCTTTGGCAGCTATGTTTTCTTCACCATCTTGCAGGGTATTGCAAAACAGAGCACCAACTGATGAACGCTGCACCATCTGTCTGCACAGGGATCCAATCAGAACACGTCTTGAATCTACAGCACAAAAACAACAGCACTGTCCACAGAGAAGTTGCGTGTTACAGACACACTGCTGCATGTCATGCGTTGGTACATTCAACCACATCCTTCCCCTGATAACCTCCACATGGGATTTGTGTTTTAGTTTAGCTTCGCTTTCTCAAAAAGTCAAACTTGATCAAAACATTAGTTTTCTTTACATTAGCTGAATTATTAACCAAACTGCAGACTTACTTTAGATTCACTTATCACTTATATGTTCACTTATACTGCTTTAGACACTTAAAATAACCACAGTATTGCATTAATGCAATACATGTAATTCATATTACAAGTCAACTCAAGTCACCTTAATTTAAATAGCTCTTTTTACAATACAGATTGCTTCAAAAAAGCTTTACAGTGATAATAGGAACTTAATGGAAGAGAGATTGTTTTGGCTGTACAGCTGCTCTAGAAAAAGTTATTGTCCAGCTAATGTAAGTTTTTGATTGATTCTTTTTCGTTGTAAAATAATCCTTAGTTATTTACTTTGGGGCCACTTACACAACATATTTGTAAACACTGGGTTAACATTTTTATTGGCATATTTACAAGATTAATAAAAGTGATTGGACAAGCATAGCACACAAGGAACATGTGACCTGTACTAATACCTGCTAGTCTATCTAACTGTCAAGAAAAATCAATCTGACAGTCTTTTGTACCATTTTTTTTTTTTTAAGATTTTGATCCTATAGTTTGTGAAAGTCTATGTGCATGAATATTTAATGAGGTAAACCTTGTTTGGTTTAAGATTACTACAACTGTAGCCTTCAATTCAATGCAAAATGGTCAAATTGACTCTAGAGGTTCAAAATGGTGTTAACATCAAAAATATATGTTTGTAAAGTTGCTTTACCTAGGGTTATAACGTGTTGATAATATTAAATACCGTAGATATTAACGTGGTTAAAAGTTAAAGACAGTTAAGAACTTTTACAAGTACTTTTGGGGATTTCTGGGCCTAATTCATTAAACTTTCGTACATATATGAGAACATTTGCGCATAAAATAGATCTTGCTGAAAACTTTCCCCAAGATTCACAAACACTATACATAAAATATCTGATTTAATAGTTAAGCGTGTATGTTAATGAATTCCACTCATTTGTAAATAGGGTGCGCATGCGTGCTCATCCACAATTAGCATAATCCCCGCCCATGAGTTACAACTGCAAATGACGTGTCCAGGAAGCTGTGGAATCTTCTGAACTCCCTTCTCAGGTTTGGTTACCTTCTCTAGTATATTGTATAAATGCTAAAGAGACTAATTGGCCATATGCCTAACAATGAATATTCAATTAGCATATTTCCGCCAAAGGACTTTTAGCCAGGTGCAAAAAAATTGCCAGGCGCTTTACTGAAAACAGCCAGCTGATGGCGTTTGAGAGCATTTTGGAGGCGCAGAGTTTTCCCAGTTGAGACGCTTTGGTTGCTATGATGATGATGATTGAATATGCCAGGGCAGTAATGTGCTCATTTTGAAGAATATTACGGAATATACAAATGCAGTAACCAGCAAATGTTAACTTCTCCTTTGTTGTTCATTCGTTGTATAAGTAGGATAGTTGGTCAGTGTGGTATTTGTCCCACCCCTCCTCCACTGCTATTGGACGGCTGGATAAAAAGAGACGGTGACGAGTGCTGCGTTTTAACCAAAAGTTGAACAGTTTTCTACTCTCAGCTACAAATAAATAAATAAAAATAAAAAGACAAGACAAACAAACTCGTGAAAAATTATCAAAATTGTGTCATCAGTTTGCCTAAAAGAACAGAACTTTCGAATGTTTTACGCACCATTTACATGTGGTAGTGAGCAGGTGCAAATTTATTTCGTACTAACTAAAACTTGGTACATACTCCGTAAGAACAAAGAAATGTGTTTGTTTTCTCGAGGTGGCAAGAACAAAGTTCGTTCTGGCCAGGACATTCCATACTTAACGAGAAAAGCAGGTGCCGAACATCTCCGTTTCTCCACATTAACCCCGCCCACTTTAAATGTATGACCAATCACACAATAGTTCTTGGACACCCACAAGAAAAAAAGTTCTGCTCAGACGATGTGTCGAGAACAAGCTGCAAGAACTCCCAAACCAGGGCAGCGAGAACAAAAGGAACGTCAGCGAGGAGCGAGAACTTTCTTCTCTGTTCATGCAGAGTATGTAATGTAACATTTTGAAAATACAAAAAATTCTCATGAATCCGAAAATGTATGTCAGAAAGTCTTTACGAACGTTTTACACAAGAATTTGTTCTGCTCGTGTTTCATGAATGAGGCCCTGTGTGTCTATTTGAGCCACGTTTCCCCTTCGTCAGCTGCCTTTTTGACAGAAGATGCTGAAGGCTTTGCATAGACAGAGGTCAGCAGACAAATGGCTCTCTACAGGCTCGTAATTATAGTAGCAAGAGTGCTAATCAACCACATCTCAAAGGCCAGGAATAACAACCCATTACTGTGCTGCACTCTGACTTACTACCATCCAGTCACAACATCCTCACGTCTTTGCGCAACTTGACCCAACACAAAATGACATACAATACTATAATCATCCACTTGTCTTATAGAGTGCTGTCTCCTTTGTAGAATAGTCCAATCAGTTTGTATTCCTGCTCCTGTTGCATATTCATCATCAGAATAATCATCCAACAACAGCCATCTAGTCTTTTGGGGAGGTGATTATTTTTTGCAGAACTTTTTAAACCAGGTTTTAGCTTGCTTTACTTCACCAGGCTAAAAGACAAATCTGTACTATACTGTTTGACTTATAATAATATCATGCAATAGAAAGCTATGTATTAGTTGAATCTGTCAATTGCTGTGCTCTTAGTCCATATCCTCTAAAGAAACATGTCTGGTCAGTGTCTGGGGGACATGATCCTAAACCCTAAATTATACAGGGAATACGCGCCTCCAGGGAAGTTCCTACTTACAGGAGTAGTAATTTCAATGTAATGTGTGATCTTCGGAATAAAATGGATGCAAGGGGCAATTTCATTTTCTGTCTTCTCATTTTTAATTACTGACAAAGACAGGAAGCTTAGCACTAAGCTTAACGTGAAAAGAGCAAATGATGCAGTTTAAGTTTTTAATTGATGCTTTATGTAATTTATAATGTCAGAAAGAATGATCAGGGTTCCCACTCTTTTTCAGCAACCATTTTCCAGTACTTTTCCAGGACATTTTAAATTTTACTACGGCGGGAATAAAAGACAAGGATCACGCCAAATATTGCTTTCGAAGTCTTTAAAAGCCGTACAGTTTATTGCCATTACTTAACAATCCAGCATTTTTCAATACGAGCTCTTAATCATACATTATGACTATGGAAGCTTGTTTACACCACAGAATAGAAAGAAAAGGTAATTGTGACTTTTTATCTCGCTATTCTGACTGCAATTGCGAGTTTACATATTTGTGATATAAACGCGAAAATTGTCGCAATTCTTTTTTCCTCAGAA
The DNA here is from genome assembly GCF_949357685.1 of Gobio gobio. NCBI lineage: Eukaryota > Metazoa > Chordata > Actinopteri > Cypriniformes > Gobionidae > Gobio > Gobio gobio. The sequence continues at coordinate 27,344,645 of NC_137104.1, read as the reverse complement.
TTGGACTTTATTACTTGCAATTGCAAGATATAAACTCGCAACTGCGCAAAAAAGTCAATTGTGAAGAAAAGGTCAGAATTGCGAGTTTATATCACGCAATTCTGACTATATCTTGCAATTCTGACTATATCTTGAAATTCTGACTATATCTTGCAATTCTGACTTTATAACACACAAATGTGACTTTATATAAAAATTATGTGATTAGGTAGCAGCTTACGAGTTAACATTCACTGCATACATTTGAGCAGTTATAGCATTAGCTAACTGCTGCAAGTGGCAACACAAGACTAAACATCATTATTCAAAATACTACTAACACGTATCAAACTCAGCATTCCTGAACATGTGCTTTCTGCAACTAGCGCTAATTGTTTGGGCCAGCAATAAACTCCTTATACTCGGCTAAAGAAATAACTTTTTTTTTTAAATTATCTTCCCAGACAACAACAAGATTTTCCAGGACATTTTACATTTTCTCTAATTTTCCATGTGTTTTCCAGGACTGGAAAATTTGTCATCAATTTTCCAGGTTTTCAAGGTTTTCCAGGACGAGTGGGAACACTGATGATGGGTAATTTAGTAGTCACAGGAAAAAAGTAGCCATGCTTCATCAATAGCATAGAAAATTGGGCTGCATGATACAACCACAATAAAATCGATAGTGATTATCAAAACGCGAAGGCTACGATTTATTTAAATAAACATTTGAAGCTGCACTGTGTGCTCATGATATCTATATTGCTGGAAAATTGTCCGAATTAAAACTTGATGGATTAACTTTAGAAAATTAAGAATTTAAGATGTTAACAAATATTTGACATTTACAGTTGTATTACTTTTTATGAAATAATGGTTTTATTTGACAATAGGGCTGTGCTGTGCTGTGGCTGGGCTGTGATGACAATAGGGCATCAAGTTTTATTTTTTATATTTTTATTTTTATCTTATTTCCTATTTTTATCTTTTACTTGATTTATTTATAATTCTACTTATGTTAATACTTTTTATTCTAATTTTATTCTATTTCTATTTAATTTCTTGTAACTGTTATTTGCACTGTCCATGGAGCGGACCTGTTTACATTTCACTGCCAGTTGTATATTGTGTATATAACTGTGTATGTGACAAATAAAACTCTTGAATCTTGAATCTTGCTCAGAATATGGTTGTATACAACGATGCATCGTCACGGAACTCCTGACGATACGCGTATCATTACAGCAGCTGCCGTATCGATACTGTGTGCTTTTGAATGTAACCAACGCGACGCGAGCAGCAGTGCAAGACATTCAAAATGGAGAAGAGGTTTTCAGTTAATGAATGAATGGAACATTGCAGCGCGCCTCACATCCAACAAATAGCAATACTCTTTGTGCTTTTTTGCTATTGATATAAAACAAAGTTTCAGATTTCAAATTACGTCCATTTTATTACGAAATTCAAAAACATAAATACCGTCTTGGCGCTGTGGTGTGAGATCGCTTTGGCGCAGCTCAAGCGGCTGCGGGCGTAGCGCATGTGAACGGATCTTCTCTTCCGCCTTAATACTTAATATCAGTTACAGCGCGAAATAAACATGAATGAACATCTTAACGCGTGTTAAAAGATAGAGTACAACTTAACGAAGCCCGTATCATGTCACATGGAATCGCTCAGTGTTTCAACCACAGAAAGGCGTCATTAAAACAGCTTGTAAACAATGTCATGTAACTTCACATTTACCTCAGAAAAAAACATATCCAGTGTCCATATTCGTTAGTCAGCTAGAAAAATTTACTCTAGAGAGCAGCATTTTGCCAAATATATGAACCATATTCCATATTCATTATCATTTTTAATGTTCTTCAATATTTAATGCATGTTTGAATTAATCTGGCAAGTTTTTATGACAGCCACCATTTAAATGTTTACATTTCAAAAAACTGAATTGGAGTAGATATATGATTATGTAATATGTAAAGTTAGTATTATAACTTTATTATTATAAAAAAAACATAATTGTGTAAATTGTGTAATTTAAGTGTTTGTACAAATCTGTTAATTTTTACCTTTAATATTATCGTACAACTGACTCCCATAGTTTACAGCATTTGCTTTCCCAAATTTGTTTAAGATTTATCGCGAGATTTGTTTTACATTCAAAAATTTGCCATGTATTGTACCTGATATACATCCAAAATAATCAATATTGGGCCGAGCCTTTCCAAAGTTTTTTTGTGACAATTTATTCATTTCATTTAACTCATTGTTTTTTTAATGACAAAAACAAAATAGTTTTTCAGTTATCACAACTGTTATAACACTGGTTATTCAATAAACAGATATTATTGTTACTAAACTCTGCTCAAAAGAAATTTAATTCCAAATTGATCCATATCGTGATACGTATCGTATCGTATCGTGACATTGTTGGTGATACACAGCCTTATTTGACAATATTACAATATTTTGTTTTTATTTAATAATCACAATAAAAATTATTATTTTATAGTTATAATTGCATGGAATAACAAACAGCGGGAATAAGGAGACATTAACACGACAACGATGTACTAAAAATATAAACGTTTTTCCTTTGTTTTTTGCGTACAGGTCTTTGTTCACACGGATCCACGAAAATTATTAAAAACATTGCATTATGCATGCCAGGTCAGTAGTTGGCGATGTCACTTTGCAAAGAAACACTGCGCCTATAGACTGAATGCATGTGCATGACCCTTGCACAAATTCGCTTTTTTTGTAGTTTACAGAGATGATAACATTATTGTTTTCAAAAACTAGCACTTTAAAACCAGTTTTCAAGTTTGTGTTTTCAGTCTCCCAAAATGCTGTTTTCGTTTAAATTAATTAATGCATAAAAGTATTCAATGTTTAGTTAGTAAGTATGAATGGAAAGAGAAACAAAACATTCCAATGTCAGTTTTTTCCCCCAATATCGTGCAACCTTAATGCTTACAAAAACGGCACCCAACTGTTGAAGGGGCGCAAGAATGGTTGCATTTCCTTTTCACTGTTATCAAGTTCTTTGATTTGACTCAAGTAAGCATAATGTGAACCTAAAATTGGAAACACACCTCTAGATAGAGCGAGGAGCTGGAGCCATGGCTCATTCTCTGGGCGAGACCGTCTCTCTGGAGAACGCATTCCTCCAGGTGGATGACGTTGGGATGCTGGCTCTGGATACTGCTCAGGGCCCAGAATTCCCTCAAGGCCAGCTCTACATTCTCCGGGGAGTGACAGCGGATCTTCTTCACAGCCACACGAGCGCCGGTCTGCCGTACAGCTGCCTCGTACACCACACCGTAACTGCCCCTGCCCACCTCCTGGATCAGCTCGTACTTGGCTTGACTGCTCACCATCCTCCTCTTCCTCACCTATATTTTGTGGAAGAAAGCCACAACAAACAATATACCATGGAGTCACTACAGTATTTGCTGGGAACTCTAAAGCCGATATTAATGACAAACCCAACTTTGACAGTTTAAAGGTGAAGTGCGTCATTTTAAGCTAGAACTGCAAAAACAACAATCGTTTTCAGGCAAGTGTAGACAACAGTTACCTATAAAGTTTGTTCAAAATATACTAGTACCAGAACAACCTTTTTTATTGGTGGCTACTATAGGGTTATTTTTTGTAATATTAGTATCTTGTGGTTTCAATTTAATTATAACGGTTTAATAATTTGGTTGTGTGTTTGTAATTTGTATGATTTTTTTTTTTATGTGTATATAATTTAATGAGTTTTAGTTAATTCAGTTAACTCTTTATAAAATAAAACAAGTTTTTAAATACATTTTATTTCATGTAATGAAAATGTCAGTTTTATTTTATGATAATATGCATGCTCATTCCCTCTTTAAAATTTTTTGCCAACATGAATATCTATTTTTCCATACTGTACATTATGGTGTTATAATATAGTATTTTTGGTTTGTTTTAATTAATAGTATATTTCTATAATATACATCTGTAATATTTATAGTACAAAATAGTATAGAATTTTTGGCCACTTTGGCCATTACATGAAAATAATTACCGCCTTATTTGTATCAACCAGAATTTCAATATCAGTTTATCCAGATTCCAACGCAGGGATGAGCACGCCATTTCAAGCACACATTGCTGTTCCATCTGGCATGGAACTTTTTTTTTTTTATCAATATCATCCGCAAAGTTGATTTTAACTATAAGGACAGACCTGCTCATCGTCTATGGCCCATTAGAGCAGCAAGCGGTTGTATTAGGTTTCTCTTAACATCATTTGTTTTATAACAATTAGTCTCAGTCTCAGACAGGCTGTCTGATACAGTAGCCTACTCTAAATCGCCAATTCCACTCTCCTTTGCTGACCGCTATGCAACTTCTGGGAGTCGAGGTGAACAAGTTAAGCGAAGTCGTCAGCAAAGAATAGTCAAGAATATTAGTCAACATTTGTGGGGTAAGGTTTCACACAGCCAAGAACCTTTGAAAGATATTCAGTTTTGATTGTGACTGTTTGTAGCAAAGGATCCTAATGTAGGCAACAAGTTATCTCTGGATCATAACTGTAAGCCACTCATTTCTTTATTGTTGAAATGTATGCTTTTGTGAATGAGCTGAAATATTGCAATAGTATAACATTTCAGATTGTATGTAAAAAGCTAACTGTGGTTGGTCAGGTGTGGGCTTCTTTCTGTCTCGTGGGTGGTCTTTGGCCAGAAGCTACATAATGAAAGACTTGTCAATAGTCTGGCTCTTCAAGATAATACAACATTACGCTTTATCTCACATTGAAAGAGCCAAAACGTACTTGCCACATGATAGTTTCTCTGAAAAGTCCGTTATTGGCAGGAAAAATTTAACGATGTAAAACAACAACAAACAAACAAAACATACAAGGACATACAAGTTCCAAAAAATGTAAGCAATGGTCAGATATATTTAATCTAAAGCATGACAGTCTCTGTAAAATTGATTCACGAACAGTATCTTCTTAAAATATCTCGCTTTAGTACCGGAGTGAGAAACATTTTGAAACACGCCATTAGTGCAAATGGTAAACAGACTCGACAGCGCTGCCAACACGTGTGCGCGTGTGTGTGTGTGCGGAAGCAGCTTGACATGAGGAAACAGCGATCAAAGGGCAAAGCCAACATTACACACACACTGTTTAACTATGTGTCCGAGGACAGTGAACCACATAAGCAGAAATTGCAAGAATACAATCGCTTGTTGTGTTTGTAACGCAGTCTTGTGCGTATGCTACTGAGTAAAAGGCCTGTCGGTTTTGTTTCTTTCGGCCACAGCGCCGCTGTTTTCTCCTCTCCAGCTGGATATCTCTGTCGAAGCATGATATTACACACTGCCGCTACCCATCACACGAGAGAACGTATGCACGATGCTCATATGTTGCTGTGACAGTAACAGTAAAGGATGTATTTCAATGCAATAACCTTCCAGTAGCAGCACATGCACCTGCGTAGCAGCCCGACACACATGCTCAGACAAAGAGTCCCGCTGCACGCGCACACACTCAAGCACACACGAACACAAGAAACATTTACCTGTGTACGACCCTATTCCCAATGTAACTGGTTTTCCTCTGCTCTGCTTTTCATGGCAGCCATTATAAGCGCGAGGCCGCCGCACACACTCCTCGCCTCTCTCGCTTTCTCTTTTTCTGTGTATGTCCGTGAGCGCGTGCCCGTGAGCGCACTCGCGCTCAATGGTGCGTCCGCGTCGAAGATTTCTCATGCGCGTACCCTTTGCCTGACTTATAAATTTGGCCAGTGAAGAGAAAGTGAGAAACAACGCCCCCTCTCTCTCTCTAATAACTGGTGTGTTCTGGCAAACAAAAATGTACCATAGTAACTGTAGCTATTTTCTGCAAAAAGACTAACCTAGCCATATTTAGTAGCCTAAATAATAAATTACAAAAGAACGTTTCTAATAAGACTGAAGATATTAGCCTATTTATGTTTTATGGTTGTACAGCAGTAACAGCATGCATACTAGGCCTATCTAATAGGCTAATATTCAGAATATTTGGTGATGGGAAAATCGTTTTAAAGACAACAACATAGGCTATATTTTAAAAACACAGTGCCTTTGACTAATATTGGCAGCCATGATATAAATGATTCAAAAATCCAACCTTTGTAAAGAAAGAAAAATTATATGTGATTTGATTTTTTTCCCTTCAAAACATGTGTGCCTCAATATATGGGTCATTCCACGAAATTGATGCCTTTTGTGTCCCTAAGAAATAATCAGACATAGAATTACTATAACAACATACATTTGTGATTTAAAAACATAATAATACTATGTATCGTTTTCTCAACATTAAAATAAAATCAATTAAATATTATTTTAAGTAATTAAAATTGCATTTATAATGATACGGGTAAGGGTTTTGCCCTGTCCCTGGATATGATTGTCCTTTTTCAACAGGACTTTTAATTAGCAAACTGAAGACAAAATGATACAAAAATCACATTTGAATATAGTGATAAGTAGGCTATATTGTCATTGTTAAGCAATGTTTTGGCATAAGTATACATTATTTTTTTTATATATATATATATAAATAATTTTATCCGTGTCCCATGATTTCATGTCAGCCCTGTTACCCTCACCAAAAACCCTTTTAAAATAATGGTACATTTCAGTGACATCACTTCCAGGAAGTTACATCATCTCATTATTATTCCAACAGTTAAAACAGTAGGTTTATCTCTCTCTCTTCTCTAATGTTCTATTTTTATGATTAATGATGCTTGACTGAAGTGGGGACATCATGCAATGTCAAAACTGTTACCATTTTTAAAGTATACATTTAAACAATTATTTATTTATTTTAATGTAATCAATATCTACAAGTAATATCCTTTCAAAGTTTACAACATGTGCTTTTGTGGCATTGACCTATTAGCTAGCAATTAGCAAATTAGCTTGAATTTGTCAAACCTGTTACCGTCAGCCCTGTTCATTTTCCATAGTAACTGGTTTTGACATGTGGGTAGCAGGGATGACATAGATTATCTGTCACCTTAGCCGCACTTTTTTAGTTTTTTACTAAACTTTAGTTTTTAAAGTTTATCTGTGTAAAATGCAAACATTTTTAAAAGTCATCCTGCGTGTATTATTGAGCTAATGCCTATATTATTCAGAGTGGGTGGCAGCATCAGTTACATGTTTAGCCAGTATTGTTGGTACAAACATCTGCTAATTATAGTATTAACTATATAAAAGTGTTTGTCTCTGTGAGGGGACATACTCACACAGACAAAAGAGATGGACGCAAGGGTCTAATTGCAATACCCTTAAAATTAAGATATGATTGTTCTTTTTCAACAGGACTTTTAATTAGCAAACTGAAGACAAAATTATACAAAAATCACATTTGAATATAATTATAAGTAGGCTATATTCTCAGACCACAGCCAAGATGATGAGGATTCAAGGAAGGGAGGAGACATGGTGGAGACTAGTCGGACAACAATAGGGGACGACTGACAGAGACGAAGCCGATGGAGGTGGAGACCCAGGTGGAGCTGAAGAGCCGATGAGCCCACACAACATTGATGGCTTGGAGGCCAAGGTGGAGCCGCAGTGACGAGTGTCCAAGGAGGAGGCAGGGTGCCAGAAAACTGAGGTGGAGCCGGTGTGACTGAGGACCAAGGCAGAGACAGAGGGAAGGCGGAGCCCGACAGAGCTGAAGGGGTGAAGGCCAGTAAGTCCATGGTGCAGGCAGAGCGATATCTGACCAAGGTGGTGAAGCCGTAAGGACGATAGTCCCAGGTGGAGCAGAGGGAGAGAGGAGACATGTCGACGAGCCGAGATTGAGCATTAAACTTGACATGTGGAGGCGTAGCAAGGGGATCCTCTTTCCAAGGTGGAGCTGGTGACCGGAAGATCTGAGGCGCATCCATGCAGCATATTGGAGCACAATGGAGGAACTGAGGAGCTGACAGGAACCAATGGACTGGCTGACTTTGGGAGGGAGAGGGAGGCTGGGTGGGAACTCTGGAGACGCAGGAGACTTAGAGCTAGGCGGGACCATTGAAGAAACAGGAGACTTAGAGCTGGGTGGACCAGCAGAGACACAAGAGACTTGAGAACGCAGTGGCACGTCTTGTCTTCAACAAGTCCAAAAGGACGTCACAACTCTCTTCAACTCTCTGCACTGGCTACCACTTGCTACTCGCATCAAGTTCAAGGCATTGACGCTTGCTTACAAATCCACCACAAGCTCAGCACCCGCATACTTCGACTCGCTCCTACGAGTCTACACCCCCACCAGAAGCCTTTGCTCAGCTAAGGAGCGACGGCTCATGGTAGCATCACAGAGAGGCATGAAATCCCTTTCCAGAACATTTTCGTTCACTGTTCCTTGCTGGTGGAACGATCTCCCCACCTCCACCCGGAATGCAGAATCGCAGACAACATTCAAAAGACAGCTGAAAACTCAACTCTTCCGTGAGCACTTAATCTCATCTTAAAAAATAAAAAATAAATGTAAATGTTCCTCTATGCCCTCCCTATTCTAGCGTATGCTATAGCAATATCCAAAGCTTGGTATTTCAAGCACTTTTTGTGATTTTTCCCCGCTTCATGACGGATCGCTTCCGGTATTCCTCAGTTGTAAGTCGCTTTGGATTAAAGCGTCTGCTAAATGAATAAATGTAAGTGTAAACAACTTGTAGCTGCCGCACGGGTCTACTGCGTCTTATGAGGCAGCGGCTGAAACGTGGGAGGCTGAGTGGCTTTATTCCGTGCTGTCATCTCCACCGGTTTCAAAACATGTCTCCTTTATATTGTCATTTTCTGCTCATCTGGCACTTTGCAACAACATAACCTTGTTTCTGCAGCGATTTTGGGCATGTCTCACAGCATCTGACGTTTATGTTTACCGTGGCGTGAGAAATCCGATCAGATTGGTCAGATTGAAACAGATTTCCAGAAATGTAAAATATATTTACACAAAAACGTACATTTACATACAAACTGACCAGCAAACGCAACTTTTGGACGCCATCTTTTTTTATAGCTCAACTGTCACAGAATGGAACGCACAGGATTGTGGGATATCAAAGGCAGCGAAGGATGCATGTATGCTGCCTTCAAAACTCGATCAGATGAAGGTATCTCACGAGACAGGAAGTGAAGCTAACATTAGATTTGGACGTGCCTTAATGCCTTCCTACCTCAAAATGTGTCCTCCGAAGGCAGCATTTTCTAGGTTTCGGATACAGCCAGTAGCAATGCGCTCTGTAGAGCAGTTTGTCCATTTAGGGCTACTGTAGAAACATGACGGTGCAAAGCGGCGATTTCACTGTAAGGGGACCCGCGGTGTATGAGATAGAAATGGCTCATTCTAAGGTAATAAACACATAACGGTACATTAACTAAGTTCATTATACTCCACTGAAAACATGTTATATTGCATTTCTGGCAATAGATCCTCATAAATACTACACACTGAACCTTTAAGTCTGTTTATGTTAATGTTCAAACCAAGTTGAAGTCTGTCAAGTGCTTTTGTTATTGTCATCGTTCTTGTTTTGGATTTTTGGTTTATGGTTTGTAAATAAAACTGCTGGCTTTTTAAAATGGCTTCCAACCTCAGCTCGCCTTCAGTGGATTCATCGATAGTTATTCACCTAAAGTCCAAATGCAAAAATATAAATACGATATTGGATTTTGTGTTTAACATTATTCACACCTTTTCTTTAAAAAAAAGAGTCTGAAATGGTATTTCCTTGTAAAAATGTATTCCAGTGATCTTTGTTTTATTTACAGTTTTGTAAAATAATTTTTACAGTGCATCCTAATCTATGAAAATCTATTATAACAATATTATTACAGATTCATTTAAATGAAAAAATAGAAAAATAAATGCCATTTTAATATTTTCTAAAAAAATATTTCTATTATGATTTATTTTTCAACATTACATCCACAGTTCTAAATAATTTCCATACTGTTTATTATTATTATTATTATTATTATTATTATTATTTCCCCCCAAACACTGCACTTGTTTTACGAACAGCAAGGTCAGTGAAGAACATTCTTGAGGTGAAATATGTGTGAATGAAAAATCAAGATCACACCACTTGTGTACACAATGTTTTTATTGTGCCTTTTTTAGTTTCACTGAAGAAAATGACGTGTATAGCAGGAAAATAACATATTGAAGAAAATAAAAATTAAGAAAATAAAAACGAGGAGGCAAATCATTTAAAAGATTCACCTCCCTCTGTAAATCAATGCACCACACCACACACACCCAACACCATCACACCACTTGTGAAAGTAACAAAATGCCAGCATAATCATAAAAAGATATTTATTCACTAAAGCAGTTGTCGACACTAAAAACAATTTTTTGGGGACAACATTCTTTGCATGCTTTGTCACGATAAACTGAAAATGAAATAGCTCTCTCTGAAACCAATTAACATGGATCAATGCAGAGGACACTCCATAGACCGAGCTCCACGCTATTTCCTTGCCATATTCAATGTGGCTACATTCTTTGGTCACAGGAACACAAAACATATTTTGTCTTAATCAAACACACATGAAACACACAGTCTTGACCACAGTCTACCACCTGCAACGAGAACGCAAGATGACCAAAGGAAATACTAACTAGACATGAGCAGGGCTTCGTATTTGTGCAGCATTTGGAACCCTGAGCATCAGTGAGCAAAAATTAGAGAAGCAATAATTATAATAACAATACAACAATCAAGGTCGCCAACATTGATTATCCTCTTCATTAGAAACAAACGAGAAATAATTAACACATATTCCTGAGTTGACAATCTCAGAGTACAGTAAAAAAGATTTTATAAAAAGACAACTGGAGCAACTTCTCTTACGAGATGGTCTAAATGGAAACCACTTTTGACCGAAACTACATTTCAAATGACCACACCTCCAAAATTAAATACATTAAACCTAGAAAAATAAAACTAAAGAGCACACACACACACACACACACACACACACACACACACTTAAATGGACAATGTTCTGGTAACAACGTCCATTTAATAAATTTCAACACACCCCTGAGGTAGATTTGTATAGATTCAAAACAAGTTAAGTATCTTGTTCTCACTTTAAATAAAGATTAAAAAACAATACAATAAAAAAATATTTAAATGATAATGTAATATACAATAATGGCATGAACTAAGATACAACCAGAAAGAAACCTTTACATCCCTGTGAAGTTTTCAACAGGTTGTTCGAGGCAAGACCCATCCACCCAATCCTATATTAAACTACTCTAACCTCTACTTCCATGCAATAAAATACTAAAAATACTAAAATACCGAAAACTTGTGATGTGCTGTTAGTTTTGAGGTAACTAACTAACCATTGTAACATTAAACCGGTTCAACGCATGCAGTGATTATTTTAAAAGACCATTCCCATAATGTCTGGTTTAAAATTGAAGATTTTTCCTAAGTCAGTTTACTTGAGTTGGAATCAAACTGGTGTGTGCTTTCCGAGCGTTAAGTAATGATAGTATTGTTACAAGTGTTTAGTTGTTGTTGTTTTTTTGTTTAGTTTTTTCTTTCTGAAAAGTATCTGAAAGTCTGAGGACTATGTCAAATATACAAAAAGAATACACAATTCATTATGCTTTCATTTGGCAAAGACTATGCTTTCCTCAAACACAGTGAAGCTTGACAGCTCAGTTGCTCCCTGTCAAAAAGGGAACTTTGCAGATGGGGATAAATCATACGTTCATCGTTAAAATACAAATTAAGGCCATAAATAAATGAGTGCATTCTCAGTATATTTTAAACACTGAATCCTGGTCCCCAGCTGTCAATCGACTCATTACCACAGTTAAAAAACTTTGTTAGACTATGAAATATTTAGCAAAAGAATGTCGCTCTTGCTGTGACTGAGAGCAAACTGAGTCCATCGCAACATCTCAGAGTTTGAGGTCAGTTTGTGTTGCTACAAATAAATAAGAGTGGTTTAAAAAAAAAGTTTACAATTGTTATTTACAATAAAGTGAGATCAAGGAAGTCAGGATCTCCTCTTGGAAAAAGATTTGACAAACCTGGCACATCATTTGAGTATCATTTAACCCTCATCCTTTCCTCGGGTCATTTTGACCCGAAACTCATTTTTAAACAAAATTAAAAAATTGAGAGTTCATCTGAGTGGTCCATGACCTAAGGACTTTTGTCGCACTTGAACCACAAATGCAAAAAAAAAAAAAATGGACTGGATTGAAGGAGTTTTGTGGTTGAAATTAAAAAGAGTGACAAATCCTTCACTCGCGGGTCAATCTGACCCCCATAGGAATGAATGGCATGCGAGGAAAGCTTTCAGTAGAATTTTTTTTTTTTTTTTTTTGCTCAAAATTCAAACTAAAAATGCTAAAACTACCAAAGAAATACACATTTTACAGCCTACATTTGTAACTGAATGCATAATTAAGAAAAACTGACTTTAGGACCCAGCAAAACAGCTCATTTGCTCCATATTGAGCTATAAGTCCATCTAGTGGACATTGTCTTTTTCCCATAAGAGGTCGGCAAAGACACCCAATGTAAGATATTTTGAGCTGAATTAAAGGGATAGTTCACCCAAAAATGAAAATTCTGTCATCATTTACTCACCCTCAAGTTGTTTCAAGCCTGTATAAGTCTCTTTGTTCTGCTGAACACAAAATAAGATATTTTGACAAATGTTTGTAACCAAGCATATGAGCAACCATTGACTGCCATAGTAGGGGAAAAAAAACTATGGTAGTCAATGGTTGCTCTCTCTGCTTGGTTACAAACATTCTTCAAAATATCATCTCATGTGTTCAGCAGAACAAAGAAACTCAAACAGGTTTGGAACAACTTGAGGGTGAGTAAATGATGACAGAATTTTCATTTTTGGGTGAACTATCCCTTTAAAAGGGTTATGCATGAAATTGTGAGCCATTTTGAATTCAATTCGAAAGAATAATGTGGTTAAATGACTATTTATTTATAATTTATTGATAAAATCTAGTAATTTTTTAGTTAAATAAAAAAATATATATATAACAATAACAAAAACTGCATTACAAAAAATAGAAAACAATGTTATCAAAATGAAATAAAATTATTTCTGGACAAAAAAAATTAAGTGTAGTTTTAGGGCATCGGGTCATTTTGACCCGCGAGGGAAGGATTTGTTACAAAGTGCAAGGAAAGGACGAGGGTTAACACTTGGAAAGAAAAAGATTATCATTAAAAAATGTGCTATTGTCTTGGCTCTAGTTTTCAAGTACCATTTGGGAATATGGTTGATTTCTTCAAGGACATTTGCTATAATTTCCCAGATATTTAAATGACGGCGAGCCTCCTGTTACAATTACACAGCATTAAATAATCTAAGAAAGTCACTGTGTCTTTCGCACAGTAACTAACTAGTGACAGTGCAGTCAAAATATTTCCACTGGTCTTATGTATAATCTGCACAAACACAACCTTTTAACATTCATTTGGCCTGTGGAGAACAATCACAGAGTCTTAGGAAATTCAATATGATTTCTCAAACGTGGATGACAATGCTAATTTTGTCATCAGAAAGCAAGAGATCATCAAAGACAGATACGCATAATATCCAGGCGTATTGCAATTTGTCGACATGATGCGCTTTGATTGTTTCGGTACAAATCTAAGACACTTTGCTAGCTAAGGCAGAAAATGAAAATCTTTCTCTCGCACACTTTTAGGGCAGATCTCACAAAACCTGTCAAGAACATTCATTCTGTACACTTTTCAAGATTTATGCATTTCAATTAATACTAAAATTTCTTCAAATTAAATGGAATAATCCTGACATTTTCACATTATTAACTAAGAATAAACTTTTTTTTTTAAAAGCTAGAGCATAATACATTTTGTATACGTCTTAATGGAACATTTAGTTTATGTGATTCTTGTTCATAAATTAAAAAATAAATAAAATGTTAAAATGTAAGTTTAAGATTGACACAAAATGTTTAATTTAGCTCTATTTGTTTATTTAAAATTCTTAATTCATAATATGAATGATATGGAGTATTCAATTCTATATAATGTAATTCTACTATTAATTGAAATGTGTAATTTTTTGGAGTGTACTACAAAAACATTTTACGCTATAATAAAGAAAATGGGATTATCATTTAAGCAAAATATAATTTAAGCTTTAAAAAAAATGCATTACTTTAAAATATGAAAAAGTTAAATACAATTGCAACATATAAATATGGATTTAATTCATATTTAGAAAAGAACAAGGAAACATGATTAATTGTCATGAAAGAAAAAAATCTTCATGGTCCTAAAATGACTTGGACATGTTTTTTGTGAGATTTGCCCTCTGAATACGAAGACTTGCATTTCATCATCATCCATCTGAAATATCTGGAATCTACTAGCCAGGACTTACATCGCAAAGCATATTTTACGTACATAATGGCTAACAATAAAGATGGATATGATAGTGATCGTATTTTTCTTAGTATAGCTTTCTATTAATTTAATCTGTTTTTTTATTCCTTGCCTAAAGTACAAAAGTAAGAGAGAACATTCATTTCTGCTGTTTGAAAAAGAAAAACCTGAGTTAGTTCCAAAAGCAGCTTTCCATTGAAATGTTTTGATTGGTGCTTGTGTTTCCCTGACAAACTTCCCCCAACTAATCCGAGCACTCCGGAGGTAAGGGGGTGTGGCTCATGTCCTCTTCTTCTCCTGTTGAGGTTGTTGATTTCCCCTGAGATCCTGGTGACAACTGTTGTGCTTTGATTGGACAGTTGGCCACCATGTGGGAGATGCTTTGGCAAAAATGGCACTTTTTTGGCTGAGGTGGCAGTTGGCATTCTTTGGCATGATGATTTGGCCCTCCACAGTTGAAGCATCTGTAAATGGTGCGGGAAAACAAAGGTGTTATTTGCATGAGACACCACTAGAGGGCGGTCAAACGTTTGAAATCAAGAGACATTGAGGATGAATTGACATTCAAGGGTAAGAAAAAATATGAGCCAATTAGTATTTAGCATGTGAAGCATTTATGATTATAAGGCAGGCAACTTGTTGGTTAACCAAACGTAATAACCAAGTTATTATTATTAGCATTAACAATAATAAATAAAAAACAACTTTAGTGTAATAACTTATTCACAATTTGCATAAATATATAAATAAATGCAAGCTTAGTATGATGGCTTACTCACAACTTATTTATAATATATATTTATAAGTGACTTTTAAGTGAAAAAACTAATAGTTTTAATATGATAACTTATTCACAACTTGTTTTATGAGTCACGTAATAAAAATAAATACAATACATTTTAATTCAGTTTTAAATGGTTCACTTAAAAATATTTGTATTTGAGTAAATTTGAATTTAGCATTATAGCTTATTCACAATTTATTAATTACAATTTACTTTCATGAATACATTTATGTATTTATTTGTTTAGTATAACTTATAAGCACATTATTTACGATAAAAAATGAATAAATAAATAAATGTATTGGAGTTTAGTATGATAACTCATTCATGACTTATTTACGAGTCACTGAAGAAAAATCAATACATTTGAGTTTAGTATGATTAAGTTATTCACAGCTTATTTACTATTCACAAATACATATAAAAAAAAACAATAATTAAGAGATTAGTATGATAACTTATTACTTATTTACGAGTCACTGAAGAAAAAATAAATACATTTATTTGAGTTTAGTATGATAATTCACAACATATTTATGATTCAAATAAATACAATTAAAGTTTAGTATAATAACTTATTGATTACTTATTTACGAGTCACTGGAGAAAAATAAATGAACACATTTGAGTTCAATATTATATGGTTTACTTAAAAATATTAAACAAATCATTAAATTTGAGTTTAGTTTGACAACTTATAAACAACTTATTTTCGATTGAATAAATAAATAAATGAGTTAAGTATGATAACTTACAACTTTTTTACGAATCAATTAAAAATATAAACAAACAAGCAAATAAAAGTTGACATGATTTGCGCTATATTCCAAGTCTTCTGAAGCTGCACATAGTTCACAATACCCTTTTTACTTTTTTACTTTAGAGTCACTTGAAAAAATAATTCATAAATAAGAGTAGTAGTTCACATGATCTGTGCTAAGTCTTCTAAAGCGGAATGGAGTTTAGTACACTTCAGTCTCACTTAAAAATATAACAATTCCCATTTTTTGGGGTTGGCTATTCATTTAAATGAAAACTTCCTGTGCATTTAAGCCCATCAGCTCTCTACTACATTGTCTCCCGGCAGCAGAACTGAGGGGGGTGTTATTGATCGGCCAGAGGAAGGAGGTGTGCTTTGGAGGAGGTTGGGCATCTCTTTGGCTCTTTGTTTCAAAATGCAGCATGACCTTTGCACTTTGATCCCTGCTCTCTCCTGCCCACCCCCACCCGGTTCACATACATCACACCTCAGGGTTGCTATGGCAGCATTCACCTCTGACCTTTCTCAGGCACCTACATCTGTTATAAATTAAAAGGACAGGATCTGATCCTCCAAACAGACAGAGAGAAAGATGGAGTAGCAATGATAAGCAGCAGGAGAAAGTATATTTTACTAAATGGAAAATTGCCATGTTGAATTTGCTGCAGAATTGACAGGACTGTCACTACTGCAACAATGCGTCAATGCTGCGTAACAGAGCTTATGACACTCATTCATGCACAGTTGCCAAAACTGCAATCGCTTTGATCGGTTCAGATCCACACTCAACCAACCGCTGTGATTAGATACAGCTGAGGATTGTGGGAGGTGCTTATCAATAACCTGCAGTTCTGCTGTGGGGGGTGGGTGACTCCGTGTGCCTAAATTCTAAGCTATGAGGTTTTAAACAACCTATTGATTCAGCAGGTCAAGCCACCAACGCACAGGGTGGGGGAAGGAAATGCTCGTCGAGATACTGTGTCAAAGCAATTCAAAAGCAACATCCTGAACACTTATATATAACCAAACAATATCAGTAGGTAGTAAGGGTGAGGATTGTTTAGTACGATTCTCACCTGTCAATAACATGACCAGGTGAGTCATTATATATATATATATGTATGTATGTATGTATGTGTGTGTGTGTGTGTGTGTGTGTGTGTGTGTGTGTGTGTGTGTGTGTGTGTGCGTTCGCGCGTATAAACTGTCATGTTCTTGACAGGTGAGAATCGCCTTTTAGGATGTTTATTCAGCTTTGTTTGACATACATACAAATATTATATTCTACACTGTAAACCCAAATAAGTTGGCAAAACTCAAAATGTTTAAAGGGTTAGTTCACCCGAACATGAAAATTCTGTCATTAATTACATACCCTCATGTTGTTCGACACCCGTAACTACAGTGGTTCTACAATAACTTTATAAAGCGACGAGAATAGTTTTTGTGCGCAAAAAAAACCTAAATAACGACTTGTATAGTGATGACCAATTTCAAAACAAGGCATCATGAAGCTTCGAAGCGTTATGAATCAGCGAGTCGAATCATTATTCGGATCGCGTGTCAAACCGCCAAACTGCTGAAATCAGTTGACTTTGGCGATTCAAACCGCTGAATCGACTCACTGATTCATAACGCTTCGAAGCTTCATGATGCCCTGTTTTGAAATCGGTCATCATGATATAAGTCGTTATTTAGGGTTTTGTTGCGCACAAAAACTATTCTCATCACTTTATAAAGTTATTGTAGAACCACTGTAATGAGATGGACTTTGTAACGACGTCTTTAGTACCTTTTAAGGGTCTTGAGAGTGTAAAGTGCATTGTGTCAATGGAGGCCTTTCAGAGCCATCAGATTTCAACTAAAATATCTTCATTTGTGTTCCGAAGATGAACAGAGGTCTTACAGGTGTCGAACGACATGAGGGTAAGTAATTAATGACAGAATTTTCATTTTTGGGTGAACTTACCCTTTAAGTTAAGAAACTCAAAGTTTAAGTAAGCAGAACTGGCAGATTTTTATTTTGTACTTTTTAACTGTTCTTAACTTGAAATGTTTGAGTACACTAATTCATACATTTGAATTACATTTTTCATGTAACCTCAATATTAACATTTTCATTAGTATAAACAAGCTAATTCGAAAAATGATAACTTGCTAATTTGCTAACGTGTTAACAATAGCACGGTATAGCACTTGCTGAATAAGCGCAGCAATAGAAAGCATTTAACATACTTGCTCTCAAACCAAGCCGCATGCACCATGATGGTGATATGTGACTCTTCAAAAACCCACAATAACAGAAACTCTTCCGCATTAGCATAAAACATTAATCACTAAATCTCCAAATTAACATTACACTTAATCTTGCACAAAAAAAAAATAATATATAACACTTAATTTGAGCATTTACTCTCTCTTTCGAGTGCCATGGTCAAAGCATGCTGGGAAATAGAAATCCCAACCCAGTTTCAGTTAAACTCTAAAATAAATAATTTCATAAAACTCAAAACAATAATACAGTTCAGTTTACTTAAAATGTATCAGTTCTGTGAGCTTGAAAGAAAAATAAAGTGCTCATAAAAGTTAATTTGACTGAACTAATTTGTTTAATTTAAGTTTGTCCTACTCAAACCAATTCATTATTTTGAGTGTCAGGGTTTGAAGTGTATGTTTGAGGGTTTCACCTTGGCATTGGCCATGCCTACTAGGAGAATGACTGGTGAATGTGAAAAGACTCCACAATTATCAGATTGGTGAATTCTGTATACCTTCATGAAGCATTCATCACATGGTGTAGGTGAAAATGTGTAGTACAAAACCGACAGCACTCACCGATCTCCTTTTGAACGGCGCTTTTGGGCACCTTTGGGTTTTTTCTCGCTGCCTATGCATGGTGCCCCGTCTGGCCCCGTCACCCATAAAGACTCCAGACCCTTAGAGGATCTTTTGAAGGTGAACTCCACAGCTTCCCCTTCCTTCAGACTGCGGAAGCCCTCCATATGAAGCTTGCTCTGCAGAGACATGGTAGAAACACTGCTTTAGATGTACATCTACATCATGAAATTGCGGATTTATCTTTAAAAAAAATGCTTGATAAATATGTAATATCATAAGTTTAAATACTTGTATTTAAAAAAGGGTCGGTAATCATGTATATTTATAAACATACACATTTATTTATTTACATGAATATTAGGCTAGGGTATTGTTTGAATTTTAGCGATTTAGATTTTTTATTCTGATTTTGCTTATCGATGGTAAACAAAAGTCCAACATTTAGATATCAAATATATTTATTTTGTCTTTTTGCAAAACATTCTGTTGCAGCTGAATACCATGAACAAAAATCAGTAGCCTAAAGAGAGCTTTCTGACCCCCCTGTAGACAGCAACGTTATTACCGGTTTCAAGGCCCAGAAAGGCAAATTGTTAAAATAGTCCATGTGACTACAGTGGTTCAACCTTAATGTTATGAAGCGACAAAAATACTTTTTGTGCGCAAAAAAAAAACTAACAAAAATAACGATTCAACAATTTCTTCTCTTCCATGTCAGTCCCCTATGCTGTTCATGTAGTAAACACAGTGCAGTGCTTCTGGGTTTTACGTCAGAACGCCGGCTCAGTATTGGCCAGCTCCTGCGTTAGCATCACGCGCATGCCTCGTTGTGCTCATGTGAACAGCATCGGCCAATAGGGAGTCGGCATTCTGACATAGAACTCGGAAGCGCTGCACTGCGTTTACTATGTGAACAGCGTAGGAGACTGACATGGAACTTGGAAGAGACAAAATTGTTGAATGAAGTTGATCTTTTGGGGGGGGGGGGGGGGGGTGCGCACAAAAAGTATTTGTTTCATAAAATGGACTATTTTACCTTTCTGTGCCTTGAAAGTGGTAATAACGTTGCAGTCTATTGGGGTCAGAAAGCTCTCGGGTTTCATCAAAGATATCTTAATTTGTGTTCCGAAGATGAATGAAGGTCTTACGGGTTTGGAACGACATGAGGGTGAGTAATTAATGACAAAATTTTCATTTTTGGTTGAACAAACCCTTTAAGTATCCGATTCTAGAATTGGAATACATTTTTGATTCCCAACCTTGTACCAGCCCCTTCCACTTGCCAAATTATCATTTTTAATACAAATTTAATAGAAAATAATAGAAAAATATATGCAGCTGTTAAATGTATTTTTATGCCATGTAAAAAATGTCTATGTAATAAATTTGTATGTACTCTCATGGTGATATAATCTATATTATATAGCAAATCTCAACTGTTTGATTGCTTGTATCTTTGCAAAATGTAAACTATTATCACTTAGCTCTATTTATCTAAATGTAGTTTATTACTTTGTAGTTGCATGTTGCATTTAAGTGCCATCCAGTTCTGGACAATAAAAGATTATCTTGCATTTATTAATTTCATTGTTAAAGGCCCTTTTAACTTTTGGAAGTACAGTCAAATAATAAGTTGAAAAATAAAACACAATAATAAATTACTTCAGATTTTTTAGACTGTAGGTGGAAGATCAAGTCTAGCTTAATGCATTGTGGGATACATTATCTACTAGTGCAGTCTTCTCTGTTGTATACTGCACATTATAGCAAAATTCCCACTTTGTGCAAGCCACAAAATAGGTTTAATTAAGCGCCACATTGAATAGTCAATACACTTCAGCATTAAAGGGATAGTTCACCCAAAAATGAAAATTATCCCATGATTTACTCACCCTCAGTCATCCTAGGCAGTCTGCTGGACGTTAGATATTTTACTTTATAACATGTTAAATATGGATATTTTTGATTACAAAAACCAATTGATTCACTTCAGTAGGCCTTTATTAACCACTGGGGCCATGTGGATTACTTTTATAATGGATGGATGCACTTTTTTGGGCTTCAAATTTAGGGCTGCCATTCCCTGCCATTATAATGCTTGGAAGAGCCAAGACATTTTTTAATATGACTCCGATTGTATTCATCTGAAAGAAGAATGTCATATACACCTAGGATGGCTTGACGGGGAGTAAACCATGGGGTCATTTTCATTTTTGGGTGAACTATCCATTTAACCTTTCTCTCAGAGCTGTGCAATTCAGTAAGAACCAGTAAAAACACCATCTTCCCTGCCCCCAACAATGTTGCTACATCCCCTTCACTCTGGCACCAACACAACGACCTCTTCACATAACACCAAGATCAAAAAGGCTTCCTCATCTGGTCTCTTCACCAATTAACTTTGAAGATCTGCATCCATCAATGGCTGTATCCAAAACTGAAGGCTCAAACCAGCAACCTACACAATATGGTAATATATTATAGGCAGTGAAGGATATATCTATGCTTTCAAAATTCAACCAGCCAATGGTATCTTAGCAGATTGGATGTTACTCAAACAACACATATGTACCTTTGTTGTTTCTCAAGAAAAAGCAATGAAAGTGCGGCTATTGAAATGACTGGGATGGGCAGATGAACTTCCCCAAAATAACGCCATCTGGTTAAATCTCACCCTGGCCATCAAGCACTGGGTTTGCTGTGGGAAAAGGTGGGGGAAGCTCACATTCCTGAGATACTTGCTCTACACAGGCATGGAAATGGGGATTGAGAAAGAATCTACCTTTAAAAACAACCTTCTGCTTATACTCTTAACAAACAACAACTTGGAGACCAAATATCGGACTAGTTTGGTGTATGTGTGAGATCATGGTATCAAGTTGACTACAGCCATAGTGTTAAGAGAATAATTGGGCGCACTTTATATTAGGTGTCTTCAACTACTATGAACAAAAAAAAAAAAAAGTACAATGTATTGTGTTCATTTTGCATTTCAAAACCCTTTTGCTGCTATTGAGGTGGGATACGGGTAAGGTTAGGGACAGGTTTGGTGGTTTTGGGTGGGTTAAGAGGTATGGGAAAAGTCTACCATTATAGATGTAATTAAATGCAATGTACAATGTAAAACATATATGTGTACACATTAAGTGCATTGCATCAAATTATTCATTTAAATGTTAGTACATAGTAGTTAAATAAACCTAATCTAAAGTGGGACCGAATAAGTTACTTAGTTGGTGGTCTTAAAATCTGACCTTGTAGTAAAACTGCTTATCTTCTCACAAGGATATGCTTTAGAAGAATGTTTTTTTTACACATTAAACTCTTAATGGTCTGTAATAAATTCCATACATTCTCTCTAAGAGCAAAACAGCAGGCTGCTCATATATTTTACATATTTAATTTGGCAATGTTTTTATTGCATTAGCAGTTGTACGTATTGCAGCAGTTCGGACATTGAATGTCCGGTGAGTGGTGCAAAAAGGTTAATGCTATCACATTTAGAAATAACCAACCAAAACCTAACCAATAGTGTTAACAACAGCAAAGGTGTTTTTATTTCACATTTGCTTAAGTAACCATGCCACTTTAGCAACCCAGACCTATATCTAACACATATGGATCTCTACCAGTCGTGATAATATAAAACTCTCCTGATAATAGAGAAACAATTACTAATAGAGAATAAAATAAAACATATTTCGTTACCTTTTGGAGGTTGGAAGGGTTCAGTTTGAGCAGATGTTTTATACCATAATCACTGTCCTCGTCAGAGCTCATTTCCCAGTACTTTCAGCATCTGGATCATATTCACAATCTCAAACATATTCTCAAAACTATCCTTTTCAACATCTTCAAAATCTATATTTTGATCGCTGGCAGCTTCTTCACCAGATCCACCATCAAGTGACAGTTGATTTTCGATTGTGTTCAGTACTTGCTCTGCAGTAAATCGCTGAGCCGTTTTACTGATGATACTTCCTATTCTTTTGTTTTCTGCCTGCGGTAACTATGAGTGAAACGTCACTTCATCATTGTGTATCAGACATTGCCACCTTGTGGAATAAAGATGAATTGCACTTAGTCATAAAAGATTAAATTATTTTTGTGCAGAAGAAAATCTTCAGTAGCCGCGTTTTCATTACCCGTCAAATTGAAATTGTGAATTGAAAATGCGCCCAAAGAAACAAAGAAAAACTCCCATATATCGCAATTCGAAAAAGGACATTTCCGCAAAACTTCAATGGAAACATTACATCGCATTTACAGGTCACCTGGCATACGTAAAAGTTGATCATTCTTTACAGATGGCGCGGTATGTTTGGACTGAAGACAAGACAGAGTACTTTATTAAACTCATAAAAGACAATAGAATTACAGAAATACTGGATTCTAAACAACAAAGAAATGCCACAAATTATCATTAAGACCTTGAAGCAGATTATGAGGGAGAAACTAGTGCGGTGGCTGGGATATACATAAACCTACCAACATACGTGGCATCATTTTTGGAATGACTTATCGCAAGATGAAAAAAAAAAAACATTGGTTAATGGAAACGCCGTCATTTCGCAATAGTTTTTAATCAACATTTAGAAAATATCGCAAGTGTTTTGCGCACATCTGTAATGGAAACGCGGCTACTGTTACACACCTTGGGTTGTTAGTGACCCTACACAATTTTTACTAAAAAATTAATGGGAAAACAGGCATTCTTTTATAATTTTTCTTTCTTGTTATATTGTTTATAATGAATTGATTGTGGAATACTAAGAAGGTTGACTATCTTTAAAAAATGAATGAGGAAGAGGATAGTGAATGACGTCCCGGGTCACTAAACACCCAAGGTATGCATTTAAGGGTTAAACAGCTTGCTGAAAGGCTTCAAAGTCGCAATTCCCAACACTGATACACTAGGTGAGACGTCTGCAGCGGTCCACACTTTGGCTCTCACATGATGTCAGTCTTGACTCTGACACCCATTTCACAGGGGGGGGGGGTCGCTAGAAAAGTGCCTCCCAACCCCCGCCAAAGCTTCCTGAAACCATCCATGGCTCCATCCTTTGACCTTCTCTACCACTCACCCTCTTCTTTTACTACAGAGGTTTTTTTTTATCAATGAATTCAGCTAACAACCCCCTCCCCCAAAATACTCCCTCCCTGCCCCCCCTTTTCCAATCTCCTGGTCTCCATTCCCAACATTCTCTCTCAGCATGTCTTTCAACTATATTTCACCATTAATTATGAAATCTCTCTCCACTGACCCCTCTTTTTGGTCATCCTCGCACACAAACACCATTCATTCAGTGATTCAGAGATTTAAGGAAGGCAGGATTTCCTTCTGTAGGTTTGACAATGACAGCCATTGTCTTTTTTTTTAACCTGGTAGGTCCCATGGAAGTCACTCTACTCTGAGCATTATCAATATATCCACAGAAAAAAAGACTCAGGTGGGTCTGAGCGCTGCTTACCTCCAGATTATTAAAACCAAACCACCCAAAAATGTCCAGAAATCTTTCTCCAAACATCCAAGGTCAAATTCACACTGCATTACTATAAATATTGTTCTGAAGTGCTGGCCGCAGTTAACCAAAATGTTAATATTGAACAGGTCTTAAAGGGACAGTTGACCCCAAATTTAAAAATCTATCATTTAATCATCTTCATGTTGTTCCAATCATGTATGACTTTTTACTTCCATAGAAAACAGATATAACCAAAGATCACCAATTTCCTGGATCCACCTTACTACAAAACCATTTAAAAATTCTTGAAAGTATAATTTTTTTTCTCTGTTCTGCATAAGAAAGGAAGTTTTATATGTACTAAATGACATGAGGATAAGTAAATTATGACGGATTGTTTTATTTTTATTTTGGGAGAACTATTGCTTTAAGGAGTTATTGATTTATCAGCCGATTCATTGGCAATTTTTTTTAAATAAGCAACAAGCGATAACTATACCCATTTGGCTGGTTTATCGCACAAAACCTTGATGTGAGGTTTACATACATAACCACAAAAAAAGGAAAACGGATTGTCTGATGTAATCATTATTTATGATCTACACAACAAAAATATAGGCTATGTTTGCTTCCAATTAACATAATTCTCCAAAATGTGCAGTCAATGTCAAATGTGAACCAATCAAGTACTCAAAAATAATTTTTTTGAAGATTGACATAACTGAGACTGTAGTGTAGCTTGTTTTACATGTACAAATTATTTTTATGTTAATTGATACATGTAGAATCTATATACATGATGGATCCAATTTCGTCTTCAATGTTCCCTGCATTAAAATCACTTAATTAAATCAACATAACTCAATGCATGTATACTTTCAGGACATTTTTAAAAGGCATATTTCACCCAAAATTTTACATTATTTATTCTCACTCATTTTGTTCAAAATCTGTATGATTATCTTTGATAATTTTAGAAATATCCCCATACAATGGAAGTTAATAGTTACCAAACTGAAAGTCATACAGGTTTGGAACGACATTAGGATAAATTATGACAATTTTCTATTTAGTTTGAACTTTCCTTTTACTGAGTCATCAGTTCAGGGTATCGATGAAGGGGACTAAACACACCATGCTACTCTGATGTTCCCATCTAATGTGCGGTCAATCAGACTTACAGGTGATGTATGCTAAGCCCTAACACCCTCTGTTCAGCCTCCCAGACAGCCAGTCTGGAGGTAACCAAAGACCTCTTACTTACAGAGAGACAGAGAGATCACTTGACACTATGTGTAGGGCTGCTTGCCCGTAAGATGCTCTAATCTCTGGGTAATTTTACACAATGACCTCAAGTCATGAGGCAGCAGCTCATTTGGAACAGGGTGATAGGTGATCCACTGTTTGCCGACTTGCTGGTTGTTCGGTGGCAATAGCTTGTTAAATTATTGCTGAGTGAGAAGGTAAGCGTTCAGGACTGGAGACGGTAAACTCGACAGGATTTTTAAAATATAGCACTTTGTGTGAATCCCTGCCAATCTGTGTGATTTTAAATTCAAGATATACACTGTGGTTTCATTTTTTGGGCTGTTTGTCTTTATTTAAACAATGGTATGGAAGGAAAGTTGGAATTAATGAGTTGACATGGAACAAGGACACTGCAGACCGGACTTGAACCTGTGTCCCTGTGAGCATGAGCGACAGCTTACACATGAATGACAAGAAATAACATCTTTTTGGGACATTTTGATGCACAGGAATTTACCCAACTCATACCAGAAATAAAAACAGCTTTTTTTTTGCCAAATATTTCAGACCAATCCTTGGAAGTAATGTAAAAGCACGGGCCTGCAAGTAAATTTAAAATAAAAATATATATCTAAGAGGTTAGTGCCACTGGTAAAGTTTGCACTTGTTTTATACTAAATTGCACTTATAGCATTGATTAGTTTCAATGGCTTAATAATTGTGCATGATATTTTAAAACAATGGCAAAACAAAATCAGAAAGTGTTTTCTGACTCTTTCAATTCTCACAAAAATCAGTTACCAACACATCAGTTTAAACCTCCAAACGCCACCAGAAGTGTAAAAAAACAAAACACCAAATAAATTAAATAATTCTAAATAAAAACTACAGCATGATAAAAAAATAAAGGTCCCAATTAGAACCAAACCAAGAGCTTTAAAGTCCTATGTCAAATAAAACATGTATTTTAATCCAAGCTAGGGCTTTTGTCCACAGCACACAAAACATCCAGACCAGAAACGACGCAACAAAATCACCATACAGCCAACTGAAGAACCCATAAAGCGAAAAATAGTGGCTGGTAAAAAGAGGTTTTTTTGCTGAACGAAAGAAGAACTTTTATTTTTTAAGAATGCAGGTTTTGATAGCCTATCTAATATTTAGACGATGATGCTCGTGCATTAACACCCAACATTAAATTATAGCTTTATTAATGACAGCTACATGATAATTATAAATGTACTATTACTGAATATTTATAGTTTATCATAGTAACCAGAGTTTGTGTCGTTTAAACCATGAGTGAATAAAGCTATGAGATGACAAGGGACAAAAAGGCCTTTGGTCTACAGGTCCGGTCCATTAAAAACGCAGTTGCTCTCACCTGATGGACGAACACATCCACGGGTGAGTCCAGACAGATGTCCTCCCGATGGGTCATGGACAGGAAGCCGAAGCCCATCCGCACGTTAAACCATTTGCAGACCCCAGTGCCACGGAAAGAGCCCGAGTCTTCCTCGGAGCTCGCGGCTTCCTCCTCCTCTGTCTTTGCACAGCCCCCTTAATAAAAGCACAAACGCACGAATGCCTGTTAAAACTAACTTTACAAACACAAATATCGCCATCGAAAGTGGAAAATGAATAAATAAAATAAATCAGCGAGCTCTTACGTTGCTTTTTCGACATGTAGTGAATTCATTACGCATGGCGTGAAAATCCCAGAAGATACGTGCGAAACGCTAGCCAGTGAATGAAATGCGTCTCGCAAAGGATTTCTCCTTGCGCACATAGCTATACTTTCTCTTTGTTCAGTACTTATTTTACACTATTTAAAACCATGCTTTTATAAACCAAAATAAAATGTTTGTTTGTAACGCAATTAAATGTCTTTATATTAAAAAAATACTCTTTTTTTGAAGTTACCTGTTGATTTCTTTACAGATTTTGTTAACAGTATTGAAAGTGAATACGCAATAATTAATATAGGCCTAATTCCCCTCAAGAAATATAGGCTATACACTTATGTCTTAAATTAGGCTACAATCATCAATAAATCTGGGAAATGCAAATTCCAAAATTGGGAATATTTTAACCGGGCCACGAGAAACTAGGCCTGCTAGCCTATGTTTTCCTCTATGTGTCAGTGATTTAGCCGTATAAACACGTCACATATGCCTATATTGAAATAGATTATCACACAATAGCCTATTCGTATTTATTTTATTTTTTTAAAAGCATTAAATTATATGCTATACAACACTAAAATAGCTGAAAGTTAATTCATCAATGCGCGTACTCGTGCACTCTCAGTAATTAATCATAAGCACAAATGTGCACCCGCTCACCTGTGTAATATTGCTCATAAACAGAGCCCATTTCACCCATCTCGCCCATCAACCTCCAAATAAATCCCGCGTACAGCAAAAGCTTCAGATTTTCCTCCACATTTCAAAACTCCAGCTAAAACAAACTTAAAACAAATAATACAACTTTACCGACGCCGAAAGAAACGAACAAACAAAAGATTTGGGGTATACATTTTAGCCGTATCGACGTGAAAATTGCAGGGCTTCTGGGAAAGAGCCCTTTGTAAAGATCTCCAAATCTGAAAGACAATGCAGGAGATCCGTCCCACCCCCTCTTCTTTATTCCACTCTCTCTTCACTGACCCCCCACTGGAAGATCACCCACGACCTCACCTTCAGCCATGTCTCCAGGATGTCTTCAACCTCTTCTTGGTTCACACCACGAAGAAAGATCATAAAACAGTGGTCAGTGTTTATTCCTGAGTGAATCATATAGGACACGGGTCACTGTAGCATCTCCTCTATTAGGCTACCTCCCTCAGTTTTAGGTCAAGTCTTGATGCTCAACTTGAGCTGATGAATTGCACGTTTCTGCAGCGATGGGGTCCAAATTCGCCAATGAGCCAATCACAGATTGAGAACGAGTAAGCTTGGGGAATAGGAAGTGGCCTTCCCTCTTAAACCTATGACCCTCAGCATGATGACACACACCACATAGTGGATAGACATTGAGAAAGCAATCGAAGCCTGACCACTTTCTTATAAATACATTTAAAAAACGTTGATTTGTTGCATCTTAAGGCATTTGTGTCTCACATTCATTTTAAAAATCATACGTGCTCTTCGAAAACACTAATATTTGTAATATTGTGTTATTTTAATATCTAGTAGGCTATATAAATTATGATAGTTAGCAAAAGTTTGTTTAGGGCTTACATATGCCTACTGTAAAATTTAAGTTGTGTGGGGGCAAATCTGAACGCGGCTATTGGATTTTTGAAGACATTTAATCAGAACCTGAAATATTAAATTAAATATGAAGATAACATCAAACCGTTGCGTGCAAACAAAATAAACAAAGAGTGTATACTTAATAAAGAAAACACTTAATAAAGAACGGGTTCTGCAGGCATGTTTTCACTTCTTTTGTATTCAAATGGCAGAAAATATGTCTCTGCAGCTAATGATGTTGACAGACTGGCTATGTTGAAAGATGACAGAAGTTCTGGTTTGAGCTTCATGAAGCGCACATGTCCGCATGCAGTGTCTTTATTGTTCTCACACCTCAAGCAGAGAGCACAAAAGAGAACAGTGAGACACTGAGCCGTGTAAATGCTATTTAATTGATCTCTGACGCCAGTGCATAATGAATGTGAATTGCGTCAAGTGTTTCACACACACCATTCACACGCAGCAATTTGCAATTGCATGCATCTGCATAATTCCATCAAGCATTTAATAACAGTAAAAGCTTTCTTTTTAAAATGCAGCGCATTTGTTTTATATAGCTCAACATCACAACATGACAAAATTGCAAATGTATGCTCCATATACTTTTTATATCAATTTGCAAACATTTCTGTTTCCTTCAACAGTTTTCGTCAGTTATTTTAGAACGCTCTATGACTGATATCATAAATTCCTCACCTGTGTGATTCAGATGCGGATTCGCAGGGGACATCTTGATAGAAACACTTGTTTAAAAAAAATCGGTTACTCAACTAATGTGGACTGGACTCCTTGCGAAGACCTAAAAGCCTGAGACTGAGTCCTGCTACCCCCCTTCACGAAGTCATTTTATACTAGGCCGAGTGAGTGTGTGTGAATGAATGAAGAGCAGTGAGTCAGTCAGAGCTCCTGCTGTGGTTCTGCTCTGATGACTGTATTTGGACTGTCATGCGTCCCGTCACCCACAAACACAATTAAAGCCGCATCCACTTTCCAATTAAATATTCATGCAGGATTCTTGGCTTCCCAAGAATCAGCTTCCCAGACGCACTCTCAACAAGAGCACAGGTTGCTGACTCATGTCAAAGGATACAGTGCAGCACCTGTTCGAGGCGTTACTCACGAAGCTTTCCATAATGAAACACTGCGAACAGAACTATACAACTATCTTCATGTGATAATTGGCATGTGCTGTGTGGGTCACATGACGCACTCATTAAATGTCAAACGAGCAGCTGGATCTCTGTGCGGAATCCTTCAAGCGAATTGCTTACCGCGCATTACTAAAAGCATCATAATATGGATAAAAAAAAAACGATAGGTTGGGTAGGCCTATAGCCTAAACTGCGTTACATTTCCGTTAAGACAAATACTGAAAACCTTGAGGAAAAATAGAAGAAGAGAGACAGACAAACACACACTGCCAATCGAAAGTCAATCTCATTGATAATCTGTGCTTCGGTTGTTTTGCCCTTACATAGGGGTAGAGTGGGGGAAAACGCCCCCCTTAAGGAAAATGTGACATTACAGTGAAACAAAACATAAATGTGACTTGAATTGCCATCCCGGTTTTGAGTGACTATGGCAGGAACTACTCACCAAATATTAAAATTGCACAGCCTTCATAATTAATTAGTATTTTGACTGAAAATATTTTTGTACAAAGGGGGCGTTTTGCCCCAGCGGTGGGGTAAAACGCCCCCCAAGGTGGGGTAAAATGCCCCCTTTCTTCCCAACCAGTTTGCTTCATAGATGAACAGCAAAATGAGCAGACTATAGTTTTTAATCTCTCAAAGTAAAAGGCAAGTAATGTATCAACATGTATATATATTAATATTTATTTGAGGAATGTCCAAAATATCCACATTTTTACCATTTATATTTATATATAAGCCATGCAAACAAATATGTTGTAATAAATAAATAAACATTAATTCATTAGCCATTCACAGCCATTTTAACATTTATATTTATACATATAACTAAGCCATGCAAACAAATATGTTGTAATAATAAATAAACAAATAAATAAATATATACATAAATAAACATTAATTCATTAGCCATTCGCAGGAATTTTACCATTTATATTTATATAACTAAGCCATGCAAACAAATGTGTTGTAATAAATAAATACATAAATAAACAAATAAATACTAAATAAACAAATAAATAAATACATACATAAATAAACTTTAATTCAGTAGCCATTCACATAATCTAATATGTTATAGTAATTATGATAGAGAGAAACTATGCCCTTTGGGGGGCGTTTTACCCCTCAGCGTAGGGGGCGTTTTACCCCACAAGCTATGACTTTTTTAAAAAATGTTTAATTTTTAAGATATAATTATATTCCTTATAAATAACATTTCCTCTCAAACTACAGACTTCACTATTCATCTATCATACATCACTGTGATATCCTGCAGAACAATATTCTCTTAAACACTTGTTTACTAATATCTGAAAATTAAAGCACTTAGCATGTAATCCTCTTCTCTTCAAATACGTCGCTGGTGTCAGCTTCTCCAAGGAGATTTGTTTATCCCCGTTGTCAACGAAGTGCATAGCAACAGTGAAAATATATCTTGACTCCCTCTAGTGCTTATTTTGTGAAAAACAGGTGGGGGGCGTTTTACCCCAGGGGGGCGTTTTCCCCCACTCTACCCTACGTATAAATAAAATAGCACATTTTCTGATTTCGAGTGCACTGAATTTACTGATCGTTATACTAACATCTGGGCTGATCGCTGCACCGCAATGCAAAGAGTTAAACATTGCAGAGTTTTCCAGTGGGATGCATTAATAAGAATATCCACACTTTTCAAGATGTTTTAAAACCAAAATTGGATTCAAAATGCAAATATAGCCATTCATATTCCTGAAATGAAAACACGAATAAACGTAAGGTCATGTGACAACATAATGTCACGCCTTATTCAAATGTAATTCAAATATAGTGAAAGCATGTGACATAGAATATTGTATGCTAGAAAGCCTTTATTCTCATGAAACGCAATATGATTTATGTTTATAATGTATCAAGTATATTTAAATGTATTAAATACAAGGCATTCACATACCATCTTTCTACTAATTTTAGTTTTGAGATGAACTGTACAGTAGTTAAAGTAATCGTGCTATGAATATTGTTGCATTTTCCTAAACGCAAACAATAGAAACATCATGTTAAGCAGCTAGCGGTTTATGGAGATCTCCTTAGTAACCAATGGCCTTGATTCCTGGAGGTGACCCATGTCAAGCAGAGGGGACTGAGGACAATGGATCTGGCACGTGCTTGACACCCCTCAAGCTACACTCTAAAAAAAGGTTCTATATGGCACAAAAAATGGTTTTTGGCTCATAATCATACCTTTTTCCCCAATTTTGGTGCTTCAGTGGTTCTTCAGAGGTGCTATATAACAAAGAAGAACCTCTGAAGAACCTCTGAAGAACTGCTGAAGAACCACTGAAGCACCAAAATTGATGCTATATAGCACTTAAAAAGGTTCCCCTATGATTACGAGCCAAGAACCATTTTTGGTGCCATATAGAACCTTTTTTCTTAGAGTGTACCTCTTTTTCTCTCTCCTCAACACACAGTGAAAGATTGATTCAGGACATTATATATCTAGATGTTTATTTACATTAGATGTTTTATTTAAAGATCTTCAGCTATGTGTTTGCCAAATTAGCGGTAAAACACACCATAATGACCTTTTTGGAATATTTGAGAAAGAACATTTTCAAAACAGTTCATTTGTCTAATGTTGCCACATTTGCATGCACCACACTATTGAGAATCAGGGTGATATCCCAATGGGAAAGATGTCAGTTCAGTTCTTTCTCAAAGACCTTAGGGAATCGGTGGATAATCAATAATCAATACTTGGAAGGCAAGTGTGAAACAGTGGAACGGCCAGTCACATCGAGGATCTGATTTCAGTGATGTGCTCAGGCTATGAGTCATGACAGTGAAGAATGAGTCTCGTTCTCTGACTCACAATCAGAAACTAGAGAACTGGAGCAATAGTTCAACGTTTTTTGTTTTTTTTTACATTCATGTATCACTCTCACCTTTTTCTTTTGTATTAGCAGAACATCAGCAGTATTCCAGTCTGAGTGAACACATTCTGTTAGTGTATGCAGACTAAATATTAGCAATTGGTGATATAGTTTCAGCACCCTGGACAGCTCTATACGACGTCTCTCTGAAATGTAATGCAAGTTTGGAAATGTCCTGTGTATAACAGTTATTTAAAATCACCAAAGCACAAACCACCAGACTATTCATCTAACATAAGAGTATATTTATGACAATAAAATGCACAACTGCACTTCTGATATCATTTTATATATCGAGGTTTCTACATGAGAATTCAATCGAGGGTTGTGCTGTACTATTTTATTCTTGTAAGTCATAGGGATAAAAGTTTCTGATAAGTGAACCAATGAAAATGTTAATGCATGAAGCTTAGACATGCTGTTTTCGTCTATTATAGAACATTCTGAAAAATCAACATGCCAGGTTGGATTACTACGAGTTAAAAAAAAAAAATCTATATGGCACTAAAATTGGTTCTTGGCTCGTAATCAACCTGCTGTATAGCACCAATTTTGGTGCTTCGGTGGTTTTTCAACGGTTCTTCAACAGTTCTTTTGCTAAGGTGCTATATAGCACTGCTACCATATACAGAACATGTTAAGATATGGTGCTATGTCACCAAAAGTGGTTCCTCTATGGTTATGACTAAGTACCACTTATAGTGCAATATAGAACCTTTTTTTTGTGGAATTGTTTCCACTTTCTTTGAAGATCAATTTTGGAAAATGTTATATGGAATTTGGATGAAGCATGCCAGAGTCTGAGCGTTGGTCTCAGATAAGCAGAGAACTGTAAATAACTTTAATAATCAGGATAAGAAAGATCAGCATTTACTGAGGTGGTTTTAATGAAATATCAGGATTTAAAAGCCCACCGGCAACTATAGTTTCCACAGTGTATAGTTGTCATTTTCCATTTGTAAGTATTTTCCTAGATATTATCCACATTTTATATCTCAATGACACGCAAGAAAACAACCAAATAAAGGATTTCAAGAAAGAAAGAAAAAAGGTATTAACTTCCTTCCTTGGTCACATGAGACTGCCAACTTCCTACCCCTACTTCCAGGAAGCATAGCGAAGGCAAACCCTCCCAAATAAAGGTTATTTTCATGTTGCTAATAAGTATTTTTTGTTGACATTGATATATCTACATAATCGTGAAGGTCTCTAGAATCATCCAAACAAAACAAATCTTACAACAGATCTATTGTTTTTTGTACACTTAGTCAAAAGTCCAGTTGCCGCTGGGCAAATGACTTGTAAGTATATAATGGGGAAATGGGGTTTATTGTGTTAATAGGTTAATAAATCAAGATTTTTGGTCTTAGTGCTTTTTGCTTTCATTATCCCACCTAAAACATAACATAACCCTTTAACTGACATCTCTACTGTACAGAAGACCTTAATTCGATAGGGAAATAATATCATATTTTATGATATTATGTCTTGTAAGAGGACCCTTCAATGGATGCTTTTCATTCTAATCGGTCAAGGACCCTAATTATTTTTATGACTAGTAGCTACGATTCCATTATAATGTGGAAATTCAGACACAAATTATATAAATTATAATATAAAATCACCTACACTCAGCCATTGAATACTATGGCACTATTTTTGATTTATTTTTATTTTTGTTATATAGATGTAATTTTTTCTTCATTCTATTTTTTTTATTTTCATTTAACTTTTTGATACACATGCTCTGTTTGGGCAACTTAATGGCTGCACTTTGTTCTGCACTATGTTCCACCACTTTAAGACAAATGTATTTGTTGTTTGTTGTGTTTTTATATTCAAAAGATTATAAGATAGATGCTGCTTTTTTGAGTTTGCATGGAATGTTCTTTGACTTTTATGCATAATAAATTTGTTTATGAATAAAGATTGATCTCTTGAAAGCAGTTATTTTGAGTTAGATGCCAAATGTTCTCCTCATAGTCAAATCTGACATTGAAGTGGTGCATACAACACATTTGCCCACCGGGAACAACTATAGTTGCCGCACATTCAAATATGATTTTCAAGAAAAGAAAAGACAAAAAACTTGGGGAAAATAAATGCAGAACATGTTTACATAGGACACTATTAACATGACTATATACATGAAACCATTCAGAAATAAATTTGGGCACAAATGGGTTAAAATCCAACCCTATAAACATATTTGAGAAACTGGCGATGAGATTTATTTTAGCGTTTCAACATTCTACATCTTGTAAGTGTGAGTTTTTGTACCAGTTCAATCCACAGGTGTAGGCGACTGGCTTGACTGCCCTCTGGTGGATGCAAAGACCAGAGTAACTTTAGGTGACATCAAGGGTGCTTCTCAATACTGAAATGGATGCTTCCTTGTTTCCTTGCTCCTCCGGCATGTGACCCAAAACCGATCAAAGTTACCCATTTTGAAGGACATCTCGACTAAAACACTAAACACTATCCCCTGGTTTCACAGACATTGCTTAGTTCTAGACTAAAATGCATGTTTGCACCGTTTTAACTGAAAGCAACCTGCACTGATATATCATAAAATATGTCAGTGCCATTGTTTTGTCTCAAGATGCACGACAATTAAGGTTTTTTTTGTTTGTTTGTTTTTTCTCGAAGGCATGTTTATAAAAGCTACTTAAATGTCCTAACTGAACTAAGGCCTAGACGTGGTCTTAATCCACGCCTTGTGTGAAACCATAGGCCTGTTCCATAAAACAAGTTAAGCAAATAAGCCAGACTTTATTCTGTATAAATTCTGTATAAATAAGCTGGAAGTTATTCCGACTCATTGTCAGTTGATTTGTGTAATGATTCGATGAGGCAGGATTCAAATGCAAGTAAAATGTCTTTATTAAGACAAAAGAAGAGAGGAAACAGTCAAGATCTCAAATAATCCAGAGCGATGATCACTTGGTAGCAACAGGGACGCTGAGGACAGCCCAGACCTCCGGCTAGAAGAGAGATGAAGGTGGCGATGACGACGAACACATAGGACACAGGCAACAGCAGGAGACATACAGGAACAGGCAGGTAGCTACTCAGGGAACTCCAAACAACGCTCTGACAATACAATGGAGAACACAGAGGCACTAAATAGGGTGCGCTAATAATCAGCAGCTTGTGCGCAGCGGCTCCGCCCTATCACACGCACACATGACATGAGAGATGAGACAATTTGGTTCCATAAAGCAAAATTAACGTAGCTCAAGCTCAGTCACTCTGGCAACTTATGCTGGGAAACTAACCTGGTCCAGAGGCCTGTTCCATAAAACAAGTTTACCAAATAAGCCAGTCTTTTTTTCAGTTATTCTGACTCATTGTCAGTTGATTTGTTTCCATAAAGCAAAATTAACATAGTTCAAGCTCAGTCACTCTAGCAGCTTATGCTGGGAAACTAACCTGGCAGTAATTGGTGCCAAAGGTGCTTCAACAAAGTTTTGAGCAAAGGCTGTGAATACTTATTTACAGATGCATTTTTTTCGTTTTTTTTTTTGCAAAGATTTCAAACAAACTTCTTTCACATTGTCATTATGGGGTGTTGTTTGTAGAATTGAAGAAACAAATAATAAATTTAATCCATTTTGGAATAAGGCTGTAACATAACAAATTGTGGAAAAAAATAAAGCGCTGCGAATTCTTTCCGGATGCACTGTAGGCTATATGCTCAGCTACCTAAAGCCCACTGTTAAAAATGTTAATGTGAAATTACAGTATATTCCAGTTTAATAATTACATTACGTTCACAGTAATTTCACAATAGGACTTCTCTTGTATCTGTATGTATCTTGATTCTTGTTCTCTTGTATTCTTCTCTTGTATCTCTCAAAAATGTATTGTAAAACTACAGTACTTTGCTGGAAATTTTAGTCAAGTTTTTACAATTGTTAGATTATGTACAATTGTAAATATATTGTACAAGTTACATCATGGTGACTTCAAAACAATTACAGTAGTAAACAATTACATGTCTTACAGTGGTATTTAAAGACAACTTTAAAATGTGAAATCACAGGGGTACTTTTGACAAAATGTAGAAACATACCCATGCTCCTCTTGTGGACATACTATAAACTGCACTTAAGCCCTTCAAATGAATAAAATAAGACATAATAGACACTTTATATTATGATTTGTTAATTGAATTTAATAGATTACACAGTTAACAAAACAGGTGTTTGGTCTTTAAAGGGTGTTTTTATGCATGTTTGGGCTGAGTTATCGCTGCATACGTTTTGACCAGCAGGTGTCACCAGCGTTGTGGCTTCAAATGATTCAAAGTTTTGAAAAGCGGACCATATTCAAAAGGAATTGCAATTTGTATTTGCAATTACGTTTTCAATTTGTGGACGCATAAAATGTGACATAATCCAAACGCAAATTGCAAATCGCGCGTTACCGTTTGCATTTCACAACTGAACTAAACAAGTGTCAGAATAGCTGCTGAAATTCACACACTCTGGTCAAACTGTTAGCTAACCTACCAACTGCCTGGACACATATTCCCCCAGCAAATATGAGATGACTTACTGTCAGGGCTCGACATTAAGCCTGTCGACATTAAAGATATAGAACAGGCTATTAAATTAACATCACAGCCTAATTTTTTATTTACAAATAAAATTGAGGAATAAATCTAAGTTTCTTTATTACTAAAAAGTGGTGTTTAAAGGGATACTTCAGCCAAAAATGAAAACTGTCATTACGCACCTTAATGTCATTCCAAACCCACAAGTCTTTCATTCACCTTCAGAATAAATATAATTTTTTTTTAACATTCAATTTTGTTCATCCATTGAAAGTCTAGGCAATCCATATTTTCAGGCTTGAAAAACTATGCAAGCATGTAAAGACAGTACAAGTAACAGCTTGTATTACCTTTTTCTTTCGTTTTTGCCACGTAAATGATTTGGAGGATATCAGTCTCCTCACTGACGGTCGTTGTGAAAGATGGTCAGTCAGTCTCCTCGCTGTCAGATATATAAAACTGCACAGGTTTGTCTGTGTTGAACTGTGAAAAAAAGAAGAAAAACAAACCAATTAATCAATCTTCCACTGACAAAACTGTAGTTTACTCACAGCATAAATGCTAGAATATACACTCACCTAAAGGATTATTAGGAACACCATACTAATACTGTGTTTGACCCCCTTTCGCCTTCAGAACTGCCTTAATTCTACGTGGCATTGATTCAACAAGGTGCTGAAAGCATTCTTTAGAAATGTTGGCCCATATTGATAGGATAGCATCTTGCAGTTGATGGAGATTTGTGGGATGCACATCCAGGGCACGAAGCTCCTGTTCCACCACATCCCAAAGATGCTCTATTGGGTTGAGATCTGGTGACTGTGGGGGCCATTTTAGTACAGTGAACTCATTGTCATGTTCAAGAAACCAATTTGAAATGATTCGAGCTTTGTGACATGGTGCATTATCCTGCTGGAAGTAGCCATCAGAGGATGGGCACATGGTGGTCATAAAGGGATGGACATGGTCAGAAACAATGCTCAGGTAGGCCGTGGCATTTAAACGATACCCAATTGGCACTAAGGGGCCTAAAGTGTGCCAAGGAAACATCCCCCACACCATTACACCACTACCACCAGCCTGCACAGTGGTAACAAGGCATGATGGATCCATGTTCTCATTCTGTTTATGCCAAATTCTGACTCTACCATCTGAATGTCTCAACAGAAATCGAGACTCATCAGACCAGGCAACATTTTTCCAGTCTTCAACTGTCCAATTTTGGTGAGCTCGTGCAAATTGTAGCCTCTTGTAACCTCTAGTGAGGTAAGGATGGACTAGTGTGGGAATGCCTACAAGGGAATCTTCGCCGCAGGGTTGGCCCCCGAATGCCTGTTGCATTCGGTTCTTTCCTGGGCTCCTCACTGTTCCGTGTCCTATCCTATCCCTTCAATCACTTGAACTGAACCATCAACAAACAACTCCAATTCTGCATTCTCAATGGGAGTTTCTGCTATTTCATTCGTAGTTGCGTATGTAAGCGTAACACAATCATGAGTCATTTCATCCTCTAATACTTGCTCCTAAAACTTTTTTACATTCATCAATCGACCAAGTCTTGTTTGGATGGATCTCATATCTCTGCATTAGTTCTTGCCTAACTTTCTCTGTGACAATTAAATCCATCTGCACTCCTAACTGTGATTTGAAATCACTGTCTGTCCACAAAGGAGCTGCGAGACCACCTTTTTCAGTTGTGGGGGTCAGTCTAGCATTCTTTCTAAACATTTTTGAATTTCTTTGTTACCACACACAAACACACAAACACTGACTTCTCTGATCAACAAACTTGTTAACACAGCTCAACTATTGTTAACTTTCTTTTGCAGAAACAGAGGCCAACACAAACATTAACTAAATGCAAAACTTCCCTGCCTAAAACAGAACATTATTAGCTTGAGGCTAATCTCTTCTGCCTGAAACAGAGGCTGAACATTTCTTCCCTGCCGAAAAAACAGAGGCTAAACAATTATTAGCTTGATGCTAATCTTCTCTATGAAGAGGCAAACAACTTCCCTGCTTGAAACAGAGGATGACTCATCTCTAAAAACAAACTTTTTTAGAGGGTAACTTAGTTAACCAAACCCTACAGCTGTCCGTTAACTCTTCCCTGGCAGCGCAGAGGAAAACAAATTTGTACTGGTCTTAAAGGTTCTTTTGGATAGAGCGACTCACCAACCCTTGGTTGTACAGAAAGAATTCAGTCTGGAAATCTTTGTTCGGCTGGAAGTTTCACTCTGGATTCCAGTCTGGAACGTAGGCAGATCTTTATCTTTGAGCTTGAAGTTTCAATCTTGATTTCAGGTGAGGAAGCTGGAACTCTATCCGGGTCACGGCACCATCTGTTGTGAACTTCTGTTGTTTCTTGATGTAGAGACCAGGAGAACTTGGATATGTTTTTCAGCAGGATTCTTTATTGAGAAAAACGTGCTGTCTTTCCGCTGAGGTTCCAAGTCTGACTAAAGCCAATTGAACATTGTATTTTATATACATTTCAAGGGGAGGGATTATACATCAGGGGAGGAGACACATAAGCAATACAATGCTTGATTTAATCAGCATAACAGTGTCAATCAAATGCATAGATGATAATCCAATCACTCAGCATAACAGTGTCACTCAAATGCATAGATTCAATCAGCCTACCACTCAGGGGCTCCAAAAGTCATTAAAGAGAAATGGTGCTCATTTTAGAAACAATGAAGAGAACAGGAACAGGCCTGGAAAATACAGGTTTTGGGAAACCTGCCCAGACAGAGTATCACCAATCTCTGAGCTTGTTATGCTAAATGGTCAGGAAGTGCATAAAGACAAAATACTTAATGTCTCAAACACTTACACGGTCTGACGTAATCTCCTTAGAATTTCCTCAAGTTTACTTCAAAATGTAAAACACAAATATAGATAATGTTTTCAGTTATATTCTATTACATTGGAACCTATAACAATGTATAAATTTGTAATCCCACACATGTTTACACAATGTGTTATTTGAGTGTTAATTATCCTATCCGTTTCATCCGTTATATGGGAATATACGTTTCACATGGTATTACATAGGTTTCACATGAGAATATACGTTTCACATGTGATTACATGGATTTCATATGGGAATTTATGGGTTTCACATGTGATAACGTGCATCACATGTTATCACAAATGTCTTGCTTACAGGGTTAATGAGTTACTGCCCACCTGAAGTCTTCACAGAATCTCGATTCCACGCCGTCCCAACAAATGTCTGGGCTCTAGGGGTGTTGTTGTACCTGATGGTGAACGCACATTCTCCCTTTGGCAATAGAACGGAAATCAGACAAGCCAAAGTTACATTTCAGAACTCCAACTTATCCAAAGGTGAGTGAAGAATATCGATAAACACACACACATAAAGCAAAGACTCTGTTTAGAAACAGGTAAAGGTGAAGTATGTAAGATATTTCAAGTTCAAATACGTTCAGTTTATCGTTCACCAGATTCTGTTTTCATAGACGCCAACATTCGTGTCACATGGTCATGACTAACCAGCTCTCTCCTCAATAAAATGTGTACAGAATGCA
This sequence comes from Gobio gobio, assembly GCF_949357685.1. NCBI lineage: Eukaryota > Metazoa > Chordata > Actinopteri > Cypriniformes > Gobionidae > Gobio > Gobio gobio. The sequence continues at coordinate 27,303,677 of NC_137104.1, read as the reverse complement.
GTGATTTGCCTAGCCCGGGATCCAACGAAACAGCCGACGTTAGAGCAGGTGTTACAACATGAATGGATTAGAAATGATCTGGAGAACTTCAGGAGAACTTCAGGAGGATCAGTGATTTCAGGTATGAGGAAGTGTAACAGACATCATTTATCCTCAATTCTGGATTATTTGTAGTGAGGTTTTCAAATTTGTGTTCATGTTCTTGTTATAGTCGAGTCAAGTCAGATTCATTTATACAGCGCTTTATACAATGCAGATTGTTTCAGAGCAGCTTCACAGTAAAAAACAGGAAAATAACACAATTAGTGATGCAATTGCAAGAATTCAGTTCTGTTGTAAATCAGCTCTAAAAAAAACATTCATGAGTTCACATGTTCATATAATCTTTGTTTTGGATAGGAGATGACACTTGCTGTCCTTGGTGGTGGGCTTGAGCTCGAGACTTGACCCGAAGCCAGAAGTCCAACCCCGACCTGACAGGAACCGAAGCCGCCGCACCAGAGATCAGAGCCGGCCCACGTCTGAGCAAGAACTTGAGAGGGACTGATCCTGGTCCATCATTACCTGATCCAGACCATTCCGGTGTCAAGCCAAATAATGGTCAATCTGCAGACATTATTTCTCCAACATTGTTTTAAACAGTATTATTATCGTCTTGATTGATATTTTTAATATAAAACAAAGGATCTTGAAAGCTCATAAATTTCTCACATTTAGTTTTTTCTATAACGTGGGAGAGATGATTGAGACAATTCGGGAGAGTGTTCAAGGGAACACGGAAGCAAACCTCTTTTTCTGCCTCTTCTTTATTTTCTCTCCCACTCTCTGGTGGGATACTCTCATGATACACCTATGGCTGCTCTGCTAGGACACGTGTGATCTGGACTTTACACATTCACAAGTTGGTTAATAGTGGAGTTGGATCGCTTTTTATTGATCACTTACAGTATTTACCCAACAGCTATTTAAAAAATTTAATTATAATTGGGAATGTTTGGTGGATTGATAACAAATCACATAAGTTCTACATTTAAGTGTTTGAAACCAACATGTAAAACCACCTCTAAAGAAAACAATAATTTATTTCACAAATCAACACAGCTAGACTTGAAACTAATTCAAATAATTCAAATGTAATGTTTCAATCTTCAGAAGTATGCTTTCATATTTCAGCTTTGAATTTCCATAGTCCTTATTCTCTCTCTATTTTGACTCATGGAAACTTTGCTCACTGACCGTTGGATGGTTATTTCACTCACATGAAGTGGCGGGAACTGGATGTTTCCTTTCAGAGCCACATGAGGGCGACAGACATCGCTTTCATTTTAAAAGTAATTCAGATGAATGTAAATTACACAAATTACATAAATAACTGGTTCTTTCGATTTTCTAATGTAATAATAATAATAATAAAGGGTCTGTAGAGTTCAATTTTAAATTTTAAGCGTTAATGCAATATAACGAAACTTTTAGATATATGTTTTTAGATATTTCCAGGACGCAACACAGCATTGAAAAACAACACACACACACACGGTTTTCTTGTTTTATGGGTATATTCCAAAGACATAATGATATTTATTCTTTACAAACTGTTCTATCCCCTAACACAGGGGTTTTCAAACGTTATGATGCCAAGGACCCCCAAATGATGAACCTTTTATCCATTTCTATATTAGAAACTGTTAGATAAATAGTAAGTGTGACATTACAAATACTACATATCGTTTCCAAACTTAAATTGGCTATATTTAAAGGGATTGTTCACCCAAGGTCATCCTAGGTGTATGACATTCTTCTTTCAGACGAATACAATCAGAGTTACATAAAAAAATGTCCTGGCTCTTCCCAGCTTTATAATGGCAGAGAATGGCTGCCCAAAATTTGAAGCCCAAAAAAGTGCCTCCATCCATCATAAAAGTGCCCCACACGGCTCCAGGGGTTAATAAAGGCCTTCTGAAGCGAATCGATGGGTGTGTGTAAGAAAAATATCCATATTTAAAACTTTATGAAGTAAAATATCTAGCTTCCCGCGGAACGCCTTCTGTATTAAACTTATGAAGAAAGTGTAACGGTAGACTGTAACCATTTTTGCATTTTTGTCTTTTTTACAATTTTCTGGGGACCCCTTAGAACCTTCTGGAGGACCCCTGGGGATCCCCGGACCCCAGTTTGAAAACCCCTGCCCTAACACTAAACCTACAATAACAGAAAACTTTCTGCATTTTTACATAATCACAAAACATTACTTTATAAGAACTTTATAAACAAGATTTATAAGCGGTTTTCCTCATTCATGGGGACCAAAAAACGTCCCCATAATGTATGGGTATACGGTATACTGGAACCACACACACACACACACAAACGCACGCACACATGCACAGTTACATTTACAAGTTACATTTAATATCCACATACATTTGTAAAAAGATTTACATTGCATTATAACATTACATTGCAGACATATTCATTTGCACACATTTATACAAAATTAAAAGAAGAGAAAAGTGCTTTTCTCAGAATATCATTATTTAAGTCTTTCTGAGGTTATCTGACAGAAGGTGCAGGAGGTCTAGGTGCAGTAATGCCTGCATTCTACACAAAATGTGCAAACGAAATCATTATAAACTGTTACGAAATGACAAACAATTATAGTTTAGGCATAAGTTTGCGCTGAAACTATTTATTACCTTTGTTTTTTTAAATAATCCATTAAACCTGATGAGAAACAAGGACCGTGAACTAAAACTATTCAATACAAATGTATCTGAATATTTAAAGTTTACAATATTTAAAATTTTAACTTTTTTTTTTCAATACTTTTAACAAGTTTCCTAAACTCTTAACACACCAACACACCTACAACACACAATTGCCATAATGTTTAATTTCATGCTCAAAATCACACATTACCTAAACTCCAACACTAATTTTCAAAATACAATAATACACTAACACAATACACTATGTCTATCAGTAACATTTGTTATAAAAACACTAATGGAATTACAGAAACTGCATTATTGTATGTGTCAGGTCTGCCCTTATACAATATTTTATTGATCATAGATTGTGTGTCGTTTGAGGACTCTCCACGTTTTTGTTTTGTTGGGTTTAGTAAATGCATGCATTTTGTTTCTTTTGCTGCAGAAATTCAATACAAAAAATGAATGACCCATCTCAGAGTAGCTTTATAGAATGCCCGTCAGTTTCATTTCATTATCAGCAATCACCATGTTGACAATAGCAAGTTCCTGTTCTACATTTAGGAGCTTTTCTCTGCCCCCTGAGGGAGGTAGACGTTGAATCCTTCGATAGACAAAATATTACATAACAGAGACCAGAGGCATACAGTCACTGTAATAGGCTACATGGTAAAAGTATTTACTATTTGCAGTAGGAGAAGCCCTTACACAGAAACCTTGTTTCTCAAAAAATCTGGATAATGGATGGCCCTGTGTCCCGGCTGAGATTTGGCTGTAGGCTACTCGTTCACCAGCCCTCTGTATGATAGCCTGTGGTTTACATGGTCTATGATAGTACACTGTAAAAAATGTCCCTGTAAAAAAACGGTAATCTACTGGCAGCTGTGGTTGCCAGCATGATACTGTAAAAATACGAAGCACTACTGTTTTTTAAATTAACAGCTAAATTCCGTTTTTTCAGCTACAGTAGACAACTGTAATTTAACCGTTAAATTACAGTTGTCTACTGTAGCTGAAAAAACGGAATTTAGCTGTTAATTTAAAAAACAGTAGTGCTTCGTATTTTTACAGTATCATGCTGGCAACCACAGCTGCCAGTAGATTACCGTTTTTTTACAGGGAATTTTTTTACATTGATATCTGTTAAATTACATACTAGTCACAACCCAATAATTCACATTTTAAATGCTATAATAACTAATAACTCAGCATTTTATATTTGTCTATGGGTAACAAAAAGGAATAGAGCCAAGTTAGTCTTTTTTTTTTTATTATGATGATAAAAATGTAAAAGTATTCAAGTAATATTCAGTGCATATAAAAAAATAAACACCCAACAACAATCAAAATACAAAAATGGCTAATAAAAAAGCAAACATACAAACAAAAACAAACAATATATAGACAATCCTCCAGTATATAAAATACAAATTGAATCAGGCTTCACCAAACATTACTCCAAAAAAAACAATTGCACTGAAACAAACCAATAATTAATAAAAAAAACAAAAAACAAAAATAAAAAAAAAACACTAGAACAGGCTTTAACAAAGCATCAGCATTTTTAATACCTAAATAACTTGGTATAAAAGTATAAAGTATAACTCACCAGGCCAGCACATTTTTCAGAAACCAACCTGCATGGGTGTGGGGTGTGTCAACTACACTTTTTAAACGAAGTCCCACTCAAAGTCCATGAGTCTCTTTAAAAGGTCTGACACTTTGGTGTTGACAGTTATGGCTTTCTTTTGCACCGTTTTCCCAGTTTTTTTGGATGTAACTTTTCCTCGTGCAGCCTTGGTCCCCTTTTCAGGATTTATTCCAACAAAACGTCTTTAAAATAAGAGAGATATTTTCAGTGAACAATGATTTTATATGGTATGATTTTGATTATCAAAATTTTGGTAACACTTTACAATAAAATGTCATTTGTTAAAGGAACACACCGACTTTTGTGGACTTTATCTAATTCACCATATCCCCTAGAGTTAGATAAATCCATAAATACCAGTCTCATCTCTGTGCGTGCCATAACTCTGTCTTACGCACCCACCGCTAGCCTAGCTTAGCACAAAGACTGGAACGGCTCCAGCTAGCCTACTGCTCAATAAGTGACTAAATGACACCAACATTTTCCTATTTACATGTTGTGATGTGTATAGTTACATCGTATTCTAGACCGAAATGGCTAGGAACTATACTCTCATTCCTGCATAATGATCAAGGAACTTTGAGCCATCCCATGATTGCAGCGGCGCAATGATATTACACAGCGCCTGAAAATAGTCTCCAGTGCTCTCTGTAAGCAGGTTGTCACGTAGGTTATGTAGACGGAAGTTAGCCTATTTTCAGGCGCTGTGTAATATCAATGTGCCGCTGCACCCATCATACGGCAATAAAGTTCCTTGATCATTACGCACAAATGAGAGTACAGTTCCTGCCATATCAGTCTAGAAAATAGCAACTTTTCATTTTCTGTCGGTCTTTGTACACAATGTAACTATACACATCACAATATGTACATAAGAAAATGTTGGTGTTATTTTGTCTCTTATTGAGCAGTAGGCTAGCTGGAGCCGTTTACCTCCAGACTTTGTGCTAAGCTAGGCTAGCGTGGGGTGCGTCAGACAGAGTTATGGCACGCACGGAGTGATACGGTGAATAAGATAAAGTCCCCAAAAGTCGACGTGTTCTTTTAACAATTTTAGTTAACATGAACTAAGAATGAACAATACTTCTACAGCATGTATTAATCTTAAATATTTTCAACATTTGCATTATTATTGTTAAAATAAAAAGGGTGTACATGTTAACATTAGTTAATGCACTGAACTAACATAATCAATGAACTATATTAAATACTGTAACAAATGTATATCTCTTTGTTAGTTCATGTTAGTTAATGCATTCACAAATGTTGCCAAATTATATATTATTGTACTGTGTTACTATGGCCTTTTAAAGAAAAAAAAAGTCACAAGTTTGAGAGAACAAAGTAAAGTAAATGATATCATTATTTTAGCTGGAACTATTTCTTAAAGGGTTAGTTCACTCAAAAATAAAATTCCTGTCATTAATTACTCACCCGTAAGACCTTTGTTAATTTTCGGAACACGAATTAAGACATTTTTCCTGTGACAAAATCACATGTATGCATGTCTGCTCACATGTTCAGCTTCAGCCAATACTGAGTTGGCATTCGGATGTAAACAAGGAATCCTGCACTACGTATACTAGTTCACTACGTATGACAACGGTTCATATTGTTAAATAAAATCTTAATTTTTGTTTTGCTTTTTTGGTGCACAAAAAGTTCTTATCACTTCATAAAATTTAAGGTTGAACTACTGCAGTAACGTTGACAATTTTTAAATCATGTTTTCAACTACCTTTCTGGATGTCAAAAGGTGCAATGACGTTGCTGGCTATGTGTGGATCAGATAACTTCGGATTTCATCAAAAATATCTTAATTTGTGTTCCAAAGATGAAAAAAGGTCTTACGAGTGTAGAACGACATTGCTGACAGAATTAATGACAGAAATTTCACTTTCGGATGAACTAACACTGTGAAAAAAATAGTTCACCCAAAAATTAAATTTATTATCCCATAATTTACTCAACCTTTATTACCTGGGGGTATTAAAGGCCTTCTGAGGTCAAGCGATGTGGTCTTGTAAGAAAAATATAAAAGTTATTTAAACTTTTATAAACTATAATGACTGGCTTCCGGCAAAAGCCTTATGCTCGTTTACGAGAGAGATGAGTTCCGGCAGAAGGGTGACCTCTGACCCAAAGTAGGTTGTACAGAGGATAGAACAAAACAAAATGGCAGTTATAAATTAGAAGAATGTCATACACCTAGGTTAGCTTGAGGACGAGTAAATCATGAGATGATAAATGTAATTGTTGGGTGAACTATTCCTTTGATTCACCAAACTAATACTAACAAATTAAATAGAAATAAATAATATAAGTGCAAATTTACCATTGAATGAATTCCAGTGTGGATGCTGCTTCCTCCTGGTACTGCAAATTAAAGATATAATACAAAGAGAACAATGCAGCAAGTCCAGTGAGAAAAGTTGGCTGCACACCCTCGCAGATTACTCGGCCTTCCAGGCTGATCATCCACTGTTTCATCCATTGCCCCGGATTTTCACCTAAACCATAAAGGAATGAATAGAACAATGTTTATTCTATGATCTCTAGAAAGTGTAGAAAAGGCAGTGAGAAAATTCTTTCATAACCTGACAACGGCACACAAAGTCATGTCTTTGAATGCTAAGTGACATTGCTGACCCATTGACAAAATGTTATATTGATTTGTAACAACCTGACTGCGAGTACAGGATGACAACATCAAACCTTGTTCTTGTCTTTTTTAATTAAAGGGATAGTTTAACCAAAAATTCTGTCATTAATTCCTCACCCTCGTATCGTTCCACACCCGAAAGACCTTTGTTCGTCTTCAGAACACAAATTAAGATATTTTTTATGAACTCCGAGAGCTCTCAGTCAAAAATATATTTTCTGAAGATCAACAAAGTTCTTCCAGGTTTGGTACGACATGAGGGTGAGGAATTAATGACAGATTTAAAATATTCAAATATTTGGGTGAACTAGCACTTTAACGGCAAGCCATCATTCAAGATGGGAAAAAAGGTCAAACACAAAGTGTATAGTGATAAAAAAAAAAACTGAGGTTTCTATAGGTGAACTAAATTCTCAAACTAAGAATAAGACTTGGCTTAGTTGAATAAATATTTTAAATTCAAACCTGGGCTGCGTTTCTCAAAAGCATCATACGCCTAAGTTGATCGTAGAGACCAACTGGTGGCTATGATTATCTAGATAAGATATATCTAGGCTTATGATGCTTTTGAGAAACGTAGCCCAGCACAGTGCAATACAACATGATTCAAAGACAGTGGATTCTAGAATAAGGCTTTCCTGTAGCTCCTGTTGTTCAAACAGTAGAGCGTGGCGCTGGCAACACCAAGGTCATGGGTTCGATTCACAGGGGAAAGCAAGAACTTCTGACTTCAAAAAGCTTCTGCCAAATGCATAAATGTTAATGTAAGGCACATAAATGTGGAACTTCTAATAGTAAAACTTGTGTGAGCCTTGTTTTAGTAAAACAAATTGCAGATATGTCTAATATGATATACTTACCAAGCAGGATCAAACGAGGAGTCACAGGCAGTTTATCCGTCTTCTTGAGGTCAGCAGGAGTGGCAGACATCTATTGTCAAAAATAACAATTTATGACATTTTTGGAGTCTGAAGTTCAAGTTTGCTTGCATTTTATAGGGAAACAGACATAATTTCTTCATTAAAATATCTTCATCTGTGCCCCTTGAATTCTTATGAATTTTAGAAAGCATAAGGGTGAGTAAATTTGAGTGAATTTCATTTTTGGCTGAACCATTCCTATACAGGTGTAATTTCAAGAACTAACAACCACAATGAAAGACAAACACAAAGACAAACTTACATTTTCTCGTAGAATGAGTCCTTCATGCTTTTCTGCGAAGTGAGCCATTAGGAGTTGAACCACTAGATAAAAAAAGAGATGTTTTGTAAAGAACAGATAGCTTAACTAGCCGATCCCATCTATTCACGTTAAATACGTCTTCATAAAACGGCTGTTGCAGATGCGGTCCAAGATTGGCATGCCGCGAATAGTTGTGTGATCAAACCAGTAGCGGTTTGCAAAATCATATGCAGTAATTATACTACAACAAGAATTGTACATTTCGTACCTCACTTACCATTAACAGACAAAAAGATTAGCACATGAAAACTTCGCTTGTGTGTGTGTGTCTGTGCAAATGAGCTCACGACTCGCGAGCAATTTGATTGCTATCGTATAACGTTACCCGTTCACTAACTTAACCAGCTTCTAGCCTATTTAAAATTACAAAGGCTTCACTTGATCTTTATAATATTATTTTTAGAAGTAACGTTACTTGAAGGTTAAAATCGGACGTAGTGGCAAACACTAGCAGATAGGCTAACGTAAGTTACATGACTCTGGCGCACGTTAAAAGTTACCACACAACAAAAAACAATCGATTTTGTTCACTCCTACCGAGTCCCAGTCATATTTTGATGGATAACGTTTAGTAAAATATCCATTTTGGATGACAATGAGGGATACTTACCTGTATCTGATGCTTGCATGTACAATCGATTCGTCGGTCGCTCAATCACCCCTTTACCTAGAGTCGCCAGATTTAAATAACAGTAGTGTTATTTGATGTTAAGTTGTAATATTTTAAAGTAATAAGTAATTTAAAAAGAGGCAAATACAATCATAAATAGTTGCAAACTTACCTCGTGTAGATAATCCAAAATTCCGCCTTTTTCACGTTGGAAAAAAAATATAGTATGATTCTGTATAACAGTGCAATACTGTTGTTGGTCGACCACGCAACCCGAAGTGAACAAGTCTTCCCATGATGCAATGTAAATAACAGCAACTTGCTGTTATTACTTGAAAACATAATTTTACTGTTAAATTTCCATGTAAATTTACAGGAATTTTTTACAGTGTAGCTCTTATTTCATCAGTTACCCTAATTCTGGATGCACCACAATGCATTTTAACTCCTCAATCTCTACTGTTTCCTTGTCCAGGCATTCCACTCCCTGCCCTTGTCCCACTCCTCTCCCTTGTCCTGGTACTCATCTTCCTCTCCCGCATGCAGCCCTTTTTCTTACTTTCTTTGTGTTGCTCTATATTGTTCCTTTTTCACACAAGATCAGCCCAAAGAGGCCCTCTTTTACTGTATACCATATGGTCATGTGATTGAAAGAACATCAACACCTGAACAATTGCTAGATGGGAATCAGCTGTGATTTATATATTTGCATGAATTCAATCAGATGTTTCTCAGTACCAATGTGTTTCAATTCTCAAACAGCTGTTTACCTTGACTTTAACCTATAAGGTTAGAAAAAGGTGTTATCTGTTCTGATACAGTGTTAAAGCATTGGTAAATTTGGCAGTGAAAATCGATTGTTTTGGTCTTGTGTGTAAAATAAGTTCAAGCTTTTTAAATTTCTGTTAACTGTATGCATTTTGTGTTAAAGCAACACTAAATGTGTTAATTGTATAGCCTACACTACACAGACAGGTGTTGTGCTAACTGGGTTAAGAGTTTAGGAAAATTGTTAAAAGTATTGAAAAAATTGTTATAGCGATGGTAAAAAACTGTAATGTAGTAGGCTATTGTACATTGCTATCAGATGTATTTGTATATATTATGAATACATACGTTTTCTATTATTATTATTATTACTATTTTAATCTTGTGCTTAAGCCAATAAATGCTTCCCTAAAGTTCCCCCTATGTATTGTGAAGGTTTGTGTTCAGAATTGCAATTTCAAAACCTTTGCATCAAAATCCATATTATGGGATTTTGCGCCATCTAGAGTGCATCATAAGACAGACTTTTACTGATCTCATAAGTTGCCTTAATAAAACCATATATGAATGTAATACAATTCTACAAATTGAAATGTGCATATCAGACGTATGCAAAGTAATAAATGGTCTTTGCCAACCCACCGCGATGCGCAGTTACTACGCTTACATCCGATTGGTTTGTTACTTCAGCGATTTTTCTGTACCGCCGTCTGATTGGCTCAATAGTTTTGCGATGTGTCTACCAGCCAATCAGTGCTCACTTTTTAGAGTTATTTAAAATAACCAGAATGAGGTAAAGATTGACTTCCGTGTTTTTGATTTCGTTTCGGTGTTTTCTCCGTCATCATGGGTGCGTGTATGGCCTTGTGTTCGCTGGCGAGCTGTGTAAGTCTAAAATATTGTTGTAAAATCGAATACTTTTTTCCCTCACTTTTTATGTTGTCAAACTTTAACGGGTAAAGTCAGCAACGCATTTTCCAAACATTCGAAACTGTCTTCTTCTTAGAGGAGTTTTAGAGGCTGTCTCCTTGTTTTGTTTACTATAAAGTTGTAAGAAAACGTAAATAAATGGCTGGATATGTGCATATTGCTGACAATGTCTACCTATCCAGCCATTTTTTAATGATTTCTCAATTTTATAAACTATGTTTAACTTTTCTTCACGAGCTTTTCACGCGCATTTGATTTTACAAGTTCCTTTTTAGACTGAACATTCCCGTTTTACCAGTACAGTTTGATATAAATGTTTAACACACAGGCCCAAGCTACTCATATAGTTGACAAAGTATTGTTGGTTGTTCCCCCTGTATGACTTGGAAATGCCTGTATTTGCTGTACTGAGTGAGTGAGTTGTCTTGTCTTGTAGGCGTCCTGTCTATGCGGCTCTGCGCCATGTCTTTTATCAGGATGTTGCCCTTCTTCATACAACTCCACTGTGACCCGCATGGCCTTCTCCTTTTTTCTGCTGCTGGGCACTATAGTGTCCATCATCATGATCCTGCCAGGCATGGAAACACAGCTGAAAAAGGTACACAGACCGCTGGTGTCGTTCACGAGGATGCAAAGTTTGAATCTGGCCAGTGTTCTGTCCTGGTCCCATTTCCTTTCTCTGCATTCCAGTTTAAAAAAAATGACAAAATATAGACCAGTGTCAGGCGTTGTTTTTAGTAAAGGGCAATATTTGCCCAATACAATTTTAATCTAAGACCACATTGAAGATTTCTTCATTTAAGCACAGAAATAAACACAAATCTGTATGTTTGTATTTTCATATGTTTAAAAAAAATAATAATAATTTTTTCTGATTCTGAAGCTTTCGAGAGGCAGCTGAGACATTCTGTTGGCAGTATTACTTTTTTGTGTGTTATATTAAAAAAAAAAATTGAAGCCTAAAAAAGTGCACCAATCCATTGTAAATGTACTCCACATGGCTCCGGGGGTTCTGAAATGCATCGATGGGGTTTTGTAAGAAAAATGTGACCCGGGACCACAAAACCAGTCATAAGGGTCATTTTTTTAAAAATATAAATAAGCTTTCCATTGATGTATGGTTTGTTAGGAGTGGATAATATTTGGCCGAGATACAACTATTTGAAAATCTTGAATCTGAGGGTCCAAAAAAATCTAAATATTGAGAAAATCGCCTTTAAAGTTGTCCAAATGAAGTCCTTAGCAATGCATATTACTACTAATAATACATTTTGTATATATTTACGGTAGGACATTTACAAAATATCTTCATGCAACATGATCTTTCCTTAATATCCTAATTATTTTTGACATAAAAGAAAAATCGATCATTTTGACCCATGCAATGTATTGTTGGCTATTGCCACAAATATACCCATGCGACTTATGACTGGTTTTGTGGTCCAGATATCACAAATATCCATATTTAAAACTTTATAAAGTAAAATTATAAACGGCCTCAGTATTCAACTTGCAAAGAAAGTGTAACGCCTCTCGCATTTCAGAATGCTTACGCTATATCCACCGTCATACGTCACGCCAGTTACACTTTTTCCTTAAGTCAAATAAAAAAAAATGTGGGCTGCCATTTACTGCCGTTATAATGCTTAGATAAGCCAGGACATTTTTTAATAGAACTCCGATTGTATTCGTCTGAAAGAAGAATGTCACCTAGGATTTTTCATTTTTTTTCTTATTTTCATTTTTGGGTGAACTATGCCTTTAACTTCAGATTAAAAAAAAAAAAAAATTTAAACACACCCATAGTATGTTAGTAAGATGTTAAAAGACATTCAGGATGTGATAGATATTATATTCTTTGATCCCTGTGTAAAACTGCAGACTTTTTTGGTGAATTTATCAACAGATTCCTGGTTTTTGTGAAGGAGGCTCTTCTATACCCGGAATTGAAGGGAAGGTGAACTGTGAGATCATTGTTGGTTATAAATCGGTCTACAGGATGTGCTTTGCCATGGCCTGTTTCTTCTTCCTCTTCTCCATCATCATGATCCGTGTGAGAAGCAGCAAGGATCCACGAGCTGCAATTCAAAATGGGTATGTTTGCTGTTCCACCTGGCATTCTCATAAAATCTTTACTAACTAAAATCTTTTCACTAACAAGTGTTGCCCTCTGCTGTTGAAAGCTGGGTTTTTCAATGTACGGAAACTTCCTTTTTGCACAATATTGTTTGTTTAGGAAGCCTTACGTAATGCCCCATGCCAATGTGACTGCATTTTTTTTCAGCTTCTGGTTTTTCAAGTTCTTGATTCTCGTCGCTCTTACTGTGGGAGCTTTCTTCATCCCAGATGGAACATTCAACACAGGTACATAAGCTAATAAATAAGCAAAAAGGACTAAAACTAATAATAGTTCAGTAATTGCATGAAAAAAAGGTTGTTGTTTTAAATATCTTTTTGTTATGGTAATTTTCACACATATATTTCCACTCATTAAAAGTTATGGTAAATTGCCAGTGTGGTCTTTGTGTGGCTATTCTATTAAAGGGATAGTTCACCCAAAAATGAAACACAAAATATATTTTGAAGAATGCCAGTAACTAAACAGTTCCATACTATGAAAGTCAATGGGACCCATCAACTGTTTGATTACCCATATTCTTCAAAAATTATTGTGCTGAGCAGAAGAAAGAAATTCATACAGATTTGGAACAACTTGAGGATGAGTAAAATGATGGCACAATTTTAATTTTTGGGTTAACTATCCCTTTAAGGATAAATCACTCTTTATTGACATTCACAGCTACCACAGCTAGGGTTTTTTTTCAGTGCTCCATAGTTCCCAGGGGTAATAGCAGTTTCTCATGTAAAACAGATGGGAATCTAAGCATTTGATAGATTTGTGCCTGATAGATACCCATGTGACTATATCACATTTTAAACACTAATGCTTCCTGGTACATCACAGACAATAATGAATGATCACCTTCTAATCTAATGTTGCACTTTTGGTTATGTTTGTGTAATCCCTCTGTCATTAAAAACTTTCAGGGAATAATATGACTGTGATTTTTATACTCCAAGTCAGTGTTTGGTAATTAATTATAATCATACATTTTTTATTTTGTATTTTATAATGTTCTCTGAGGTCCACTTATAATGTTCTCAATATTTTTAACTCTTTAAGACCTACTAAACCTGGCCCGCGCTCCCATTTGCGTGTTTCTGTTTAGGAGCCAATAGAAACTGAAACCAAATGGGTAGCACAATAATTATTTTTGCATACAAAATCAGAGACGTTCCACTTTCAGTTCAAGCCTCCAACATGCACCTGTTGCGTTGTTTTCAACCTCTAATGAGTCTGCACAAATTGCGTAAAATGCGCACAGGCACTAACTAAAAACAAATATGTAGATTTCACGTGGCGTTTTTGCTCACACGTCATGAAACATGCACGGATTGTAGAAAATTGCACATCATTATTTACAGCAGATTCTCATGAAATAGAAAGAAGCCCAAAATCATAACATAATCCATTGCAGAGATCACGAGATATTCCTCATGGAAGAACAATTTTAAAAATGCCCTTTATGGGGTGTCAAGGGTGAAACAAAAAGGCTACCTTGGTTCTAAATGCTGTAACTTTTGAGTGCTTTATGCTATCACCCCAAAATTTGATCCAGAAAGAAATGCACTTTTTCATAAGAAATAAATATCCCACCTTTAATATTTGAGCATATTTACAGTACAAACCTTATCAGCGAACTATCTATGAGGGCAAAAAAGGAAAGCAAAATAATAGTTAATTAATTGTAATAGAGGAAAAATGTTCAATTAATCGAGATTTTGATTTTAGGTCAAATCGTTCCAGCCCTATTTAGGACCCACATTAATATTAGAAAAGCTTTCTAGCACTGGAGAGAACTAAGCGAGAAGACCTGAAAATGACGCTGAGGTCACGTTGTTTCTGCTCCATGCGTGAGTAACATTGGTTTTGAGTGTGTGCTGCTGCTGACTATCAACAAACTCTTGCTAGTATAAATCTTGTCGGTTAATGATTCCGGTTGTCGGGAAACTACCCCGAAAGGAACATCCCTAGCTGACAGGATTACTTGTAACCGGAATTATGAAGGAGTTTGTCGCTCATTCTTATAGGCTATTCATTGTTAATCCATTTTGATAAAGTGAAAAATGTATACATTGTTATTTGCTGTGTCATGTTTTATACAACAATGAAAAGTGTTGTAATGTCTTCAGGGCTTGACATTAACACCCGCCTGCCCGCCAAATGCTGGTAGATTTCAGCTGTGGCGGGTAAGGCAGCCACTCCCACTAGTCACTTTGGCGGGTTGAATATAATTTCAGCCTCCAGCCAAATGAAATGCCAAGACCGTACATTTTTTTTAATGTTAGGATAACAAGGATTGCAATGCGGAAACAGTTTTTCCACAACATGGCACTTTAAAATGTATTGTACTCGTCTGGAGTAATCTTGGTTTGCGTCTCTTATTTACTATTACATGACGTGCAAATCAGTGGGCGCGTCTAAAGAAGCATTGATGTAGAAGTAGGCGTCGATCTTCTGCAATAGGCGGTCTGTCCAAAATCCAAAACGATTCGTTTTGGCAGCTTTGTTTCAGTAAAAGCTGTTTAAAAGCTGACTAACAAGTAAGTTTTGAGTTTTGAAACTTATATATTTATAGTACACTGACCTCTTATATGTCAAAAGATCAAAGAAAAAAAGTATTTCTCAATTCATGACCCCTTTAAAAAGTCTACTAGTTATGCTTAGCTGTAAAATATTTCTTTAAATAAAAATTGCTCTTTGTGAGTGCAATCTCTATAAAATAAGTCTCTTCAAGTTGTCATGAACGGCTTGTAATATCATGCCAGTTCATTGGGTCAAAAGGAATGGATGTAAAACTTAAATGTTGTTCATTGCAGTGTGGTACTACTTTGGTGTGGTTGGATCCTTCATCTTCATTCTGATTCAGCTCATTCTGCTGGTGGATTTTGCTCACAACTGGAACCAAAATTGGGTGGAGAATGCTGAGAACGGGAACCGTAAATGCTGGTATGCAGGTATGTTCAGCAACATTGTTTCTGCATGACTAAGCTTTAAAACTGATAAAGGTAAAAGCTGAAAGCAGGTGAAATCATAAAGTCGTAAACATTAAAAGCTATCTTTAATCTAAGCCTCAACCTCCTCAAACTATGATGATGCATTTCCACAGTTACTAACATTAGAAATCTAGGAATTTTCTTTTATTTTAGATTTTCATTTTGATGTGATTTATAGCACTATACTTCGTGTTATATTTCTTTGGCATTAAATTACAGAAAACTAGTTAACGCTGCAACATGAGTGTTTCTAATACAACGGCTGAGGAAGCAAATAAATCTTGCTACTTTGTTCCTCTTTTTTAAAGTCATAGAAATGCTATCATCGTTTATGTCTTTTGCTATTTTATTAAATGGGAATGCAAAACGTATATTTGTTGTAGTTTCCGTTCGCCGTATTGAGGTTTAACCAACTATGACGACTTCCGCTTCGAAGAACCCCAGAAATGTAAATATTGACAGGTGTGTGTGTGTGTGTGTTTTCTCCTCAGCCCTGCTCTCTTTCACATTAGTGCACTATATCTGTGCCTTTGCTGCCGTGGTTTTGTTCTATGTGTTCTTCACACAGCCGGATGACTGCACAGAACACAAAGTCTTCATCAGCCTCAACCTCATCTTTTGTATCATTGTGTCTGTGGTGGCCATCCTTCCAAAAGTGCAGGTCATTCCCACACTCATTTGATCCATTTGTGCTCATTTTTTGTCTTGCTTTTCTCTCTTTATTACTCTAAAGCCGTGTGTCCACTGCAGCGCCAAGACAACCCTCAAAGCGTTAAAGCTGTTCTGCTTTGGGGTGTGTCTGAAGCGAGTGTGTATAATTTGCCCCCTCTCTCAATACAAAGCCAATATAATGATCACATATTCACTTGATTACTGTTGGCAGGATGCAAAATTGTTTCCGAATGCCCTAAGTCAGGGGTCTCAAACTCGCGGGCCACTTGTGGGATGATATTTTGTGACCCCCTTCTTGACATCAAAGTTTAGTGTTTGTTCTCTGAAAATCACCTTTTGCTGAGTCGTTGCGTGTGCAGCGCTTGCCGCCTCCTTTGTGTGTGTGTGTGTGTGTGTGTGTGTGTGTGTGTGTGGCGGAGAGAGAGAGAGAGAGAGAGAGAGAGAGAGAGAGAGAGAGAGAGAGTTGGCTCGCCCCTCCCTCGTGCAGTATAATTGGTTGACACCACGTGATTGACAGGAACAGACGAACGAAGCTGATCAGACAGTTGAAACGAATGTGGTCTAACAGCACTCGTCAATGTCAAAATGATTGAGATGGCCAATCAAATCAAAGTATCTGGGGTTAACGTTCTCTTTTGGCTCGTGCACACTGCACAGTCTTCACACACAGACGAGCACGTCAATCTATCGCTTAATGCCGTTGCTGAGAGAGACTCTATTCTTTCCGGTGAAATCACAAAACAAAATGCAAACGTGTTCATGGTCTTATTATATACAATCATTGATGAACATCTTTGACTTTAATGAAGAAAAACTACATGAGAGCGGATTAGAACCCGGAACCTTTGACAAAAATTCTACCACCAGACCACTAGGGAATCTGTAAGTAAATTGCGGATCTATGTATTTATTCACTCACTCATGCAAAGAATATCGGGACTAATAATATATTTGACGCAAATTTATGTAAATATTGTTTACAAATAGTCCCAAAAAGAATTTTCCCAACTAGAATTAGACCTAGAATTTCGCTCACTGTTCTGTTTGACCTGGTTACGGCCTTGCTGTGAATTAGTCTATTATTTAAAATAAAAATAAAATCATTAATTATTTCATATTACATGATTTAATTTCTATAGGCTATATTTAGTTCAAATTCAGAGGAACAGTTCGTGTTCAGAAGAAACATTCATGTTGAAGAACTGTTAATAATAAAGATTGAGAAGATTGGATCAGTTGTGCTACTTTTTTTTGAATACTTGATGCGGCCCAGCCTGACCCAGAGTCTACCTCCAGCGGCCCCCAGGTAAAATGAGTTTGCGACCCCTGCCCTAAGTAAAGATACAGTCTCATTTTAATAAACCTTTGTAAACGACGACCGTATAATCACACAAAAGCATCCAAACTACAATATTTAACTTGTGTATAACAACTGCAAAGCACCCACTGTATAAATATGGTTTACGTATAAAAATCCAGCAAAAACTCCAGCCCAGTCTGCATATTTTTAAATGTTTAAAACAGACATCACTTCTTCAAAGATATTTGCTGGCACCTGGCGTTTTGTGCTCCCTTATTTGTATAAAGTTGAGCATTTCTCAACTTTTCGCTGCTCTCGCCCCCTTCTCTCAACACTTTCTCCGGTCCACTGTCAATTTCGCAATCCACTGTGCGAGTGTAAAGCTTAGCTTCCATAGGAATTCATTGTAAACACCCACTTTCGCTTCGCTCTGTCCGCGTCAGTGGACACGTATCATTAGTGAGAATTTTTACATGCAACAAAACATTGTCTGAGATGTGAACATTTGCATTGTATATGTGTTACAGGAAGTCCAGCCGAGCTCTGGTCTGCTCCAGCCATCTCTCATCTCTCTCTACACCATGTATCTCACATGGTCTGCTATGAGCAACAACCCCAGTAAGTCACACAACCAGATCACATGTCCATACTGAAATTAACCTCTTTAATGCTCTTTCACTTTTGTTGATTTTTAATATATATGTTTGGACTGATTTACTAATTAAGTTCCTACTGTATGTTGACCCTTCTCTCTGAAAGAACGTTTCAGAAAAACACTGTCAGATGTTTACATGTACAATTAAAAAGCTGATACATTTTAGACATTTGAGTTTTACATTAAAAAAAGTAAATTAGATGAGAAAATGTAGGTTTGATTTATCAGGTTTGGGTAAACGTTTAATAGAACAATGATCTATGGTGGCTACATAAGTTAAAGTAAAATATGTTTTAAATTATGTCCTATCCAAATTTGTTGTTTGTTTTTCACCTTTATTTACTTTACGCCGTGCTGTTAAACTACCGAATAATGTTCCTAATGAATACCGAATGTTCCTAAACTTTATCTCCATTCCGAAATACCAGATGGCCAGACAATGATTCATATTTTATGTATTGCTAATGTTTTAGTGTCTGGGATGCTGTGAGTCCAGAGACTGTAATGTACACTTTGTTTATAAAAGCTTACCTTAAATGTGTAATAAGAATAAATAGTGCTAATTAACAGCTGTTGAAATTCTCACTTGAAACGAGTGGAGGCTTGGCCCCAGTAATTGTAATCCGTCGATGACTTTTAAATGGATAGAGTGAACAGGAAGCAGTGTGGGAGAGAGAAGCAGACAACAGACTTCTCTAATATAGTTTGTAAAAAAAAATTACATTTCCGTAAAATATGTCTGCTGTTTTGCTAATTAACCCCACAACTTCTCTTTAAAACATCAGCCTCCAAATGTGCAAAATGAATGAGAGAGTCTAGTAGGCCAGCTCAGAGACAAGTGACACATTTCTCACAACACCTATTTCAGTGGTTGTTTGCAGAAACGTCTCGGTTACGTATGTAACCCTCGTTCCCTGAAGGAGGGAACGGAGACGCTATGTCGGAGTACCGACGAATAGGAATCTCGCTCGCGAATAGGAATCTCGCTCGCGAGAGCCAATCTACTTTGAGTGTAACTAAACGAGCCAATGCATATTGGCATGCAATGATTGCACCAGGTGCTCATGCCACGCCGTGCGGGTATAAATGAGACACAGGTGATTGCATCAAATCAGCCTTTTGCTGAGGAGCCGAGTAGGTAGACAGGCACCCCAGCAGGGTACAGAGGACATGGCGACGGGACGTGGCATCTCCGTTCCCTCCTTCAGGGAACGAGGGTTACATACGTAACCGAGACGTTCCCATTCAGTCGGTCACTCTCGACGCCACGTCGGAGTACCGACGAATAGGAATCCCTACCAAAGCGCCATGGCTTCTGCCCCCATCCAGTGCCCTGTGTGAGCCGCCTGAGCTCTCTTACCTGATGAGACGGGGCTCACACCGGGAAGTCCATCACTGCTGTTCCGCATGACCCACTCAGTGATTATTGGATAACACTGGGAAAGCGTGCCCTAGAGAAGGGAACGCTGCGGAGCCCACATCGTACCCCGAAGGAGTTATGTGGAGTACAATGCTGAGCCATAGCCCGCAAGGAGAGAGGGGGCTCAGTCCCACTGCAGGGAAGGCTCTCCCAAGGGAAAGACACGGGCTTCCCGTAGAAGCGATCGTGGAAGAAAATATGGGATCCCCGCAGGGTCACTCATATGGCCCAAGCCCAATACCGGTTCTCAAGGATTCAGCGGCAAGGGGCCTGATTCCAGACGTTCCGCCACGTCCGGCACCGAGGGCGGTGGAGGACTCACAGAGTTTACTTCTGGAGAATATAAGCGCCGTAGCGCAGCAAGCCAACAAGAGCCGGGGCCTCTCAGTGCTTCTACCCGTTTGAGGTGAGAACACAGGAGGAGACCGGCTCTACACATAGGCTATAGAATCTAGCGAACGTGTTGGGTGTCGCCCAGCCCGCAGCTCTACAGATGTCTGACAGCGAGGCGCCACGTGCCAGCGCCCAGGAGGATGCAACACTTCTAGTAGAGTGTGCTCGCACCCTGAGCGGACAGGGCACACCTTGTGCTTGGTAAGCCAAGGTGATGGCATCCACTATCCAGTGGGCCATCCTCTGCTTGGAGACAGCCTTTCCCTTCTGCTGGCCTCCGTGACAGACAAAGAGCTGATCTGAGGTTCTGAAGCTTTGAGTTCTATCCACGTAAACCCGCAGAGCGCGGACGGGACCGAGCAAAGCTAGGGCTGGGTCTGCCTCCTCCGGGGGCAGCGCTTGCAGGTTCACCACCTGGTCCCTGAAGGGAGTGGTAGGAACCTTGGGCACATAGCCAGGCCAGGGTCTCAACACCACGTGGGTATCACCCGGCCCGAACTCTAGGCACGATTCGTCGACCGAAAATGCCTGCAGGTCCCCTACCCTCTTGATGGAGGCCAATGCAGCCAACAGCGAAGTCTTCATTGACAGAATCTTTAGCTCTGCTGACTGCAAAGGCTCAAATGGGGCATTCTGAAGTGCTTGGAGCACCAGAGCAAGATCCCAAGAGGGTATGGAGGGGGGGCGAGGAGGATTTAACCGTCTCGCCCCCCTAAGGAACCTGACGACCAGGTCGTGCTTCCCAACCGTCTTACCTTCTACATGGTCGTGATAGGCGGATATTGCAGCAACATAAACCTTGAGGGTGGAGGGCGACAGCCTACGCTCCAACCCCTGTTGCAGGAAGGAAAGCACAATCGCGATTGAACATCTTCGGGGGTCTTCTCGGCGAGAAGAACACCACTCGACGAACAGGTTCCACTTCAAGGCGTAAGCCTGTCTTGTAGACGGCGCTCGTGCCGAAGTGATGGTGTTAACTACCTCTTGGGGTAAGTCACCTAGAACCTCCGTGTCCCGTCCAGGGGCCAGACATGAAGCTTTCACAGGTCTGGACGCGGGTGCCAAAGGGTGCCCCGTCTCTGAGTCAGAAGGTCCTTCCTCAGAGGAATCGGCCAAGGAGGGGCTGTCGCGAGGAGCATAAGTTCTGGAAACCAGGTCCGGTTGGGCCAGTACGGCACCACCAGCAGGACCTGCTCCTCGTCCTCCCTGACCTTGCACAGAGTCTGTGCAAGTAGGCTCACTGGGGGAAACGCATATTTGCGCAGCTCCTGGGGCCAGCTGTGCGCCAGGGCATCCGTGCCGAGTGTACCCTCGGTCAGCGAATAGAACCACTGGCAGTGGGACATTTCTGGGGAGGCAAACAGGTCGACCTGTGCCACCCCGAACTGTCTCCAAATCAGCTGAACCACCTGGGGGTGGAGTCGCCACTCGCCTGGGAGCGCAGCTCGTGAAAGCTCGTCGGCCACACGGTTGTGCACACCAGGGACATGAATGGCCCGAAGCGACCTCAGACACTTCTGACTCCAGAGGAGGAGATGGCGGGCGAGTTGCGACATGCGACGGGAGCGCAGGCCACGTTGCCACGCCCATCTCGGGACTCGGCCATGTAGCCAATGCTGAAGCGGTCTCATATGAAGCAGGCCGAGCGGTGTTACTGCCGCAGCAGCCGCCATATGCCCCAGGAGCCTCTGAAACTGTTTCAGTGGAACCGCCATCCTGCCTTGAAATGTGTTCAGGCAGCTCAGCATCGACTGGACACGCTCCTCCATGAGGCGCGCTGTCTGTTCGACCGAATCCAACTCCATACCGAGAAAAGAGATCCTCTGCACAGGGGCGAGTTTGCTCTTTTCCCAGTTGACCCGAAGACCCAACTGGCTGAGGTGTCTGAGCACCAGGTCCCTGTGTTCGCACAACTGATCCTTGGACTGTGCTAGAATGAGCCAGTCGTCGAGATAGTTGAGGATGCGAACGCCCTGTTCTCTCATGGGCACAAGGGCCCCCTCCGTGACTTTCGTGAAGACACGGGGGGACAGGGACAGCCCGAAGGGGGGGACAGGGACAGCCCGAAGGGCAGGACTCTGTACTGATATGCTCGACCCTCGAACGCAAAGCGCAGAAACGGCCTGTGTCGAGGAAGAATCGAGACATGAAAGTACGCGTCCTTCAGGTCGATCGCTGCAAACCAATCTTGGGGACGGATGCATTCGAAAATGCGTTTCTGCGTGAGCATCTTGAACGGTAGCTTGTGGAGGCTCCGATTCAGGACTCGCAGGTCCAAGATTGGCCGTAACCCACCGGTCTTCTTGGGTACAATGAAGTACGGGCTGTAGAAGCCGGTCTTCATATCGGCTGGAGGGACCGGCTCTATCGCGTCCTTCGCCAGTAGGACCGCGATCTTCGCACGCAGGACATGGGCATCTGCAGCATTCACCGAGGTGAAGCGGACGCCCTTGACCCTGGGGGGGGCGCCGGGCGAACTGAATCGCATAGCCGAGCCTGATGGTCCGAATGAGCCAGCGAGACGGACTGGGGAGCTCTAGCCAGGCTCGTAGAGACCGTGCAAGCGGGACTATGGGGACCACCGGCGGCAAGGTGGAATGCAGGTACCAGGCTGGGGCGGCTGTCTCGTGGAGGCGGCCCGCAGCGAGGTGAGAGTGTGCTGTGCAACACTTACCTGATTCCACAGGTGGGCAGGATGAACGTGAGGAGGTCGTCCACTGCTACCCGCTGGCGAAGGGGGAGGATGAGTGTGGTCCGGCGTTTGACCGGCCACAACTCTCCGAGCCCCCTGAGGACCCAGAGATGGAGGAAACTGCTCTTTTATTGAAAATTTGGGTACCGCTGGGACTGAGCCCAGCGGCGGAACAGAAACAAAACGGAACACCAGATTCTCCTCCCGGCCCTCCTCCGGGGGATGGAGCGGTGCGGTCACCGTCTCCAGAAGAGCAGTCCTCCCGATCTCCGGGTCGCCCGTCTCAGGGCCGCTTGCCCCTGCCTTTGCCACCACTCTTGGCAGGAGCCTGGACGGGCTGGGCAGCCTGCTTGCGCCCGGCTCCACGACATCGCTTGGGTGGAGGCTGCTGCTGTGACGCGGGAGCGGAGGCAGACGCAGGCGGCCGACCTCGGCGACGAGCAGACTGAGGTGCTGCCGGCGGCGGGGTGGAGACAGCAGCTGACCGCAGTGGCAGGATGTGACTGATGGCCTCAGTCTGCTTCTGTGCGGCCGAGAACTGCTGGGCGAAGTTCTGGACCGCGTCGCCGAAGAGGCCGGTCTGGGAGACGGGGGAGTTAAGGAACCTGATCTTGTCGGTCTCCCTCATGTCTGCCAGACACAGCCAGAGATGGCGTTCCTGGACCACCATAGTGGACATCGCACGACCCACGGCCCGCGCCGTAACCTTCGTCGCACAAAGCGCGAGGTCCGTTGCGGTTCTCAGTTCTTGGAGAACTGCGGGATCGTGACCACCCTCGTGCAGGTTCTTCAGTGCCTGGGCCTGATGAACCTGCAACAACGCCATAGCGTGTAAGGCGGAGCCTGCCTCTCCACAAGCCTGGTAGGCCTTTCCGATCAGATCGGACGAGTACCTACAGGCTCGGGAGGGGAGACACGGGTTCCCCCTGAATGTGGAGTTAGGGCACAGTTGCATAGCAACGGCCCGTTCCACGGGAGGAACCTGCGTGTAACCCTTTGCAGGTCCGCCATCGAGGGTGGTGAGGGAGGAGGATCCACTGGGCCGGTTTCAGGCAGTAAAAGGTGCCGTCCATGACCTAGTGAGCTCCTCGTGCACCTCCGGGAAGAAAGGAACCGGGGTGGGGCGCTGAGAACCAGCACGGGCCACCCCGAGAAACCAATCATCCAACCTTGAAGGTTCGGGACACGGTGGAGGGTTCCACACGAGCCCGATCTTCTCGGCGGCCCTGGAAAGCATGGCCATCATCTCTGGATCTGTATCGGGCACAGCGGATCTTCCCGAAGGAGCCCCCTGCGCCGACACGTCATCTCCAGAGAAGTCTGACCCTCCCTCCGATGCAGCGATGGACATCTGATCATCAGGGGGAGCCCCGAAGGATACGGATGGTGCACATCTCGAGGACGGCCCACCACGTTCCAACGGCAGCTCTACTGGCTGCAGAGTGCGAGAGGGATGAGGGTTCCCCGGGGGTTGGTTCCCTGGGGGAAGCGCGCTCACCGTAACCCTCAAATCACCCGCGCTACTGCCTGAAGTAACCCTCTGTGGAGGGTTAGATCGAGGCAGAGGCACGGGGACTCCACCCCTTGCGAGATGGAGTCTAGACCGCAACTCCGAGATGGTCATGTTCCCGCAGTGAGAACATGAGTCATCCACCAGCGCTGCTTCAGCGTGCTGAACGCCCAAACACGAGATACAGCGCTGGTGACCATCCCTTGGTGACAGGTAACCACCGCATCCAGAAACACACAGATAGAATGTCATCTTGAAAAAGACGCAAGCTCTATCTGTGTTTGCTCTTTCAGAAGGACGCTCTCCTTGGTGCTGAAGCACGCAGGGGGCGGGGTCGCGGCGACACAGTCAGGGGGTGGGTGCAGCCTGACGTGCGCGCTCTCTCACAAGAAGGCGCTCTCTTACCAGCCGTAAGAACGGCTTTTCAGCGCTCTCCACCTAGCGCACCGAACCAGCTGTGAGAACAGCCTTTGTTGTTGCTCTAACAAACAACACAGAGAGAT
The DNA here is from genome assembly GCF_949357685.1 of Gobio gobio. NCBI lineage: Eukaryota > Metazoa > Chordata > Actinopteri > Cypriniformes > Gobionidae > Gobio > Gobio gobio. The sequence continues at coordinate 27,278,843 of NC_137104.1, read as the reverse complement.
GATCCGAAAACCACGCGACCGCTGCTGTGCCGTCACACCAACACCGACTGAAGAGATCACTTCCGAAAGGCGGCTTCCGTCTTCAGTCAGGACTGCGAAGTAGTGAGTGATATCTGGCGTTACCATCTACCACCCGGCTCCGAAGCAAAAGGTTGATTTGATGCAATCACCTGTGTCTCATTTATACCCGCACGGCGTGGCATGAGCACCTGGTGCAATCATTGCATGCCAATGTGCATTGGCTCGTTTAGTTACACTCGAAGTAGATTGGCTCTCGCGAGCGAGATTCCTATTCGTCGGTACTCCGACATGGCGTCGAGAGTGACCGACTGAATGGGAACTAATTGTATGTACATTTCCATTCAAAAGTTTGGGGTTGGTAAGATTTTTTAAAATGTTTTTGAAAGAAGTCTCTTACTCAGCAAGGCTGCATTTATTTAATCAAAAATACAGTAAAAGCTGTATTATTGTGAAATATTATTTTTATATATTAAAAAAAACCTATTTATTCTTGTGATGACAAAGCGGAATTTTAATTATATTTTCTGCATCATTACTTCAGTCTTCAGTGTCACATGATCCTTCAGAAATCATTCTAATATGATGATTTGCTGCTAAAGAACATTTATTATTATTATCAATGTTAAAAAAAAGTTGTGCTGCACTGCTGCTTAATATGTTTGGAAAAAGGAAACTGTAATACATAATTTTTTCTGGATTCCTTGTTCCTTAAAGTTCAAAAGGACTGTATTTATTTTGAAATCGAAATCTATTGTAACATTATAACCTTAAATGTACTAAATGTTTCTCTGCTTGCTGAATGAAAGCAATCATTTCAGGCAATAAAAGACAATACTGGGCCCAAACCTTTGAACGTTTATATCATTTTCTGATGTTCTCTAAATTATCTGTTTGCAATTAATAATTGTCTCACACTACATGATTCCATTAAAAAAGGAAAAAGATTGCATGCTTAATAAAGCCATACTAGAACAAATGAATTCTCGGAAAGCCATCGGAAAAATTTCGACAGTTGTTTTTTTATAAAAGTGAATGCTGGGAAATAAGACATACACAAACACATGGAGCTGCTTGAATGGAAAAAATGACATAGCTCAGCAACCTCCAGGCCAAATGTAATAGGTTTTATACTGTGGAGCACAGTATGACATATTGTGTAACTGTCCCATTTATTGGCCCTCATCATTAACTCAGAATCATGGCATTATAGCCCAGTTAGCATGTGTAAAATGAATAACAGAATTAGTATCTATTTTACAATGTATTACTGTATGCTATTGTTTCCTCATAAATAAACCTGTATGACACATCTCGTTTTCTCTCTGTGCACAGATCGTAAGTGCAACCCCAGTCTGTTGAGTCTAGTCAATGGCGGGCCGACAGCGCCCACTCCCACCAGTGCCCCCGGTATCCATACACAGTGGTGGGATGCTCAGAGCATTGTGGGTTTGGTCATCTTCCTCCTGTGCACACTGTATGCCAGGTGAGCTTATAACCATCTTCCTTACCACTGCTAGCAACAGACAAGGACTAATTAATACCATTTGTTGAATGAATACCAGTGATGCTGTGCAGTACATCTAATATACAATATTTTTTTTAACCTTTTGATTGTATTCAAAAAAACATCTGTATTGATGTATTTGCTTTGGATTGGCTTAAAAATAATTACAAACAAATTCTAATCAAAGCATGAAAACATCATCTTAATTCCCTCTTGCTCATTACTTTGTCTACTACTCATTAAATGTCTACTGACATTTGTAGGAAATACAATGACCAAATGAAAAGCACATTAAAATCATTGCTATATTCATGATATTTGTTTATTTTACATTACTGCTTAAAGTTTGGTGTTGTTAAGATTTTTTAATGTTCTAAAGAAGTCTCACTAAGGCTGCATTTATTTGACTTTACAGTAATATTATGAAATCTTATTTAATTTGGTAACACTTTAATACACATATTCACTGTTAACTACGACTCTAGGTATTGGGTAGGATTAAGAGATGTAGAATAAGATCATGCAGAATAAGGCATTAATATGTGCTTTATGAGTACTAATAAAGCCAATATCCTAGTAATTAGGCATGCTAATAAGCAAATAGTTGATAGCGATAATTGAACCCTAAAATAAAGTGTTAACTTTAATGTAAACTAGGCAACTGTTTTCTGTTTTAATATCATTTAAAATGTAGTTTATGCCTGAATTTTCATCAGCCATTACTCTAGTTTTCAGTGTCACATGATCCTTCAGAAATCATTTAAATATGCTGATTTGGTGCAGTGTATCAATGTTGAAAACTGATGTGCTGCTTAATATTTTTGTGGAAACCGTGATAATTATTTTATTTTTTTTACAGATTATTTAATGAATAGAAAGTTAAAAAGAACAGTATTTATTTAAAATAGAAAGCTTTTCTAACATTATAAATATTTTTACTCTCTTTACTGTATACTTCTGATCAATTTAATACATCCTAGCTGAATAAAAGAATATATATATATATATATATATATATATATTTATCTTTCTGACCCCAAACTTTTAAATGGCTGTCTATGACAGCATCATATTCAGTATATTGTAAATGTATATTTAAAATATTTTTTTTTGTAACTGAGCCACATTTGACATGTTCTCTTTTTCTAGCATTCGTTCCTCAAACAACAGCCAGGTGAATAAGCTCATGCAGACAGAGGAAGTTCAGGGGCTGGCGAGCACTGATGCCGAGGGCGTCTCTGAGGATGGCGTGAGACGAGCTGTGGACAACGAAGAGGATGCCGTCACCTACAGCTACTCGTTTTTCCATTTCTCTCTCTTACTTGCCTCCCTCTACATCATGATGACCTTGACCAACTGGTATCAGTAAGTGTCTAGAGCAGGGGTATTCACTTAAAGTTCCAAGAGTTCTGGTCTAAATATTTCCTGTATATTTGGAATAGTTATACATTTCCACCTGGGTGCCACACTTAAGTGCCACAGTCGTACTGATGGAAACACATTCACTTTCCATAGTCGCGGACACAATTAGGTTTAGAAAGAACGAGTTTTAACTCAAAAGGTTATGTTATCGTTGTCTGTAGCTTACAGTGGGCAAACGCATCTGTACAGCTGTAACTACAACTACAGCTGTAATCTCATGAGAAATGCGATACCTGGCAAAGGTTAATGTTGATTGAATAGCTTGTGACATCAACTGGATATTTCGTGACCTTTGTTTCCTTGTATGTGATTGGTTTAAACCTTTTCTGTTGCTGCGAGAGTTTTAAAAAAATCGACATTGAAACAGAAAAAATAAACGTCATTTTTTCGCCGCAGCACATTCGCGTTCGGTGTGGAAGCACTCATTACACAAACAGTTGCTCAAAAAATAAAACCATTGCGCAAATTATTCGCGCGTCAAAATCCCGTCCAGTGTGAAACAACTTAATAATGCTAAATGTAGATGAAAAAACGTCTTGTAACAAACCTGGTTTGAACGGTCAGAGTCATATGTATGAATGACAGATTTAAAAAAAACTATATTTGCAGCATTGTTGTTTTCTGCAGTGTTTTAGCGAAGATATCAATCTATTTTACTGCTCACCGTGTTTCTGCTACTGTTTTTAAAATAACAGCGTCATCTGCCGCTCTTAATGTGGCACCTTTAGCATCTTTAGCGGGAGATAGAAACAATGTGCATGGAATGGGAAGGGTTCCAAAAGGGAAAAAAAATCATAACCATAAACGACCCTGAGTGCTTGTGGTGTGAACCGCTCCGTTGTTTTGATGAGTTGCTCACTTTAATCTGTTGAAAAAATGGTGCTACAGTTGTGTCTCGCGGTCTGGTTGGAACAGTCCAGCATTTGAATATGCCTGGTCTAGAGAATCCTAACGCAGCACAACTGTGACCGCCCTTTTTTTTTCCTTTCATTGTGTTCATAGGCATTTCAAAACAGATTCTCAATAATACATTTTTATGGAGAAAATAAATTGGGTGTTTACTTAATTACTGGACATGCCATTTTTTTGTTGAGTTCTGTGTATATGTTTATGTAAAAAAAAATTGGCGATTGAGTGAGATTATTCCATAAATGTTCTGTTCTTTTGTTTAATTTTTTTTTAAAACTTTTTCTCTTTCCTTCTCAGACCTGAAACGGACTACGCAGCCATGAAAACCACTATGCCATCTGTGTGGGTAAAGATCTGTTCGAGTTGGCTGGGACTGGCGCTGTACCTCTGGACTCTTGTGGCTCCGCTAGTCCTGGCCGACCGAGACTTCAGCTAAACGCCTATAAGATTCTACAAGTGGCCTTATACAGAAGTATTGTACCGTATGCTGAGTTCACTTATACAGTACATTACAGAAGTTTTTGTTTCTTAAGTTGTTCTGAGCTCTTGAACTATGCACACTTTAAAAGACACTTTTCATTTACATTTTTGTTGTTACATAATCATAAACCTTTACCAAACCTCTTCAAATGTACTCACAATACACCTCAGAAAGCCTGTCATAGAGCCTGTCATCTTATGTATCACGCTTTCTGTTTTAAAAATGATCTACAATTCTTTGTATACTTCAAATCACATTCTCTGACATTACACACATTTATTTTATTGTTCTTTATATCTGTCTTGGGTACAATTTTGTAACAAATTGCACTACGTTTGATCAAATCAAAGATGAATGTTCAGTGAAAAATGAAGATTGCCTTATACATATAAAGGTTTTGGTGATGCATCTTTTTTTTTCCTAAAGAGCTGTATCCATTTACAGGTTCAAAGCTTTATTTTATGAGCTTTATGATGACACTCCAGACCAAAAAGTTTTTAGTTCTGTTTTGTACTTTTATTCATTCTTATAAAACTGATTATTAAAAGCATGTACACAAGAAGTTACGGTTCTTTAATCCAGTTATTCATAGCCTGCCACTGTAATACAGCAAGTTGTTTCCTCTAGATGGAAGTGTTGTTTTTAAGTACGCTTCCCTTACCCTGAAGAGAGTGTTTATTGAATGGTTCTTTATTGAACAAGTGTCACTTACAACTGTTTATACTCTAGGGTTACGGATTTGAACAAACCTGTACAAGTAATAAGACTAGGGGACTCGTTTTAATAGCAGCTTAAGGAGAGAGCTAGACTGTTTTTGCTACAGACACAAGAGAGCTTTGCGATTACTTTTTAATCAGACTTGCAATTTTCATCTAGCAAATGATAAAATGGTCGAAATCAAAAAAGAAAACCTATAACCTTGAACTGAAGGAGGGACTCGATGGATGACTCAAGGGTGGATTCTTATACTGAATAGTATTTTTTTTTTTTATAATTTTATAGACTATATCTATTGTACTGACATTTCTCTGTCCAGGACGCCTATAAACCGTCAGACTTAAGGTCCGAAATTTTCGTATGCGTTTTTTCCAAGCGGCAACCTCCTCCAGTTTCTCTTGAAGCCAATATGGAAGTGACTTAAACTGCAATTCATCTACTGGCCGCTAGGGACAGGCTCCAGAAGGGAGCAGAATCTCATTGAGCCCCATGTTAAAATGCCCAACTTTACAGCAGAAAAAAAGCATGTTTACAGCCTGGTACGAATTGTGCTTTTGGTCTATACGGCTAATTTTGCCCTTCATGACAACTGTGAGGGGGGTGAATTTTTTTTATAACTCATTTGTTTACATTATATAAAGCCCTAAAGTTCTGCATAATTAAGGCCGTGGCCACTTTGAGTGACAGGTTTGTCTGCTGTATTATCCGGCGCACTGCCAAGATGGCAACGGCCAGCTCGTCCCTACTTTACACTTCAAAACTGCTCTTCAGAATCCTATGGGTGACGTCACTGACACTGCATCCACATTTTTTTATAGTCTGTTTTTTTCGTATTCGCCATCCGGTGGCTTTTAATTGTCAAAACCCCTCTCAAAATGCTTGTTACGAATGCGAAAAATGCAGAAAATCAAACCCGAACCAATTTTTTTTTTTTTTATGAAGGACGAAAGTTTCGGAGGCAGTGTATAAACGTGATTGACACAACGTGAGGTCGTATTTATTTTTTAAACCGCAAAAATTCCCGACTCCGTGTGCAAGAACCTAAAAATTCTAAACTTATAAAGTTAATTTTGACAATATTTGCTTCTTTAAAAATCATGCTTGCATAAATATATTTGAATTTCAGTTTTTTTCATTTATTGTTTTGCTACTGCAATTCACATTGAGAAATTAGAATTCAAAAGACGGTTACACTTCATTGTCCTTGTTAGTGTAATTATATGTTCAAGTACTGAGTAATATTAATAAAAAATCTCACTAACTATAGGGTTAGGATTGGTTTTGGTTTACGGTTAGTTGCATGTAATTATGCATAATTTTACTGTTAATAGTATAGTAAATACATGGACACGGTAAAATAAAGTGTAACCTAAAAGACATTCTCAATTAAATACTGAATGCTACACGACCCTGCTTATGAGGTTGGGTGTGTTTTTTTTTGTTGTTGTTTTTTTGGTCATTTCTTCTTGGAATTTTCTACACAGCACAACAAGTGCACAGATAACCATGGAAGCATGTTTCCGCCACAGAATAAAACATTTTAAAAGATAATTGTGACTTTTTATCTCGCAATTGTGAGCCTTTGCAGGGTTTGAACAGATGCAAGTTAAAATTATATTAGTTTGAAACCAATGTCATTTTAACTTGCATCTGTTCAAACCCTGCAAAGTTGCAAAACGTGTCGTTATCCTTGAAGAATGTAATTTGCTAGTGATGTAATATTGAGATCCTAAAGCTTTATTGTGTGACGTGGCTGAGGATCCTTTTCCCTTTACGCATCACTTTGCGGTGACCTCACTAATTGTGCTCTCTCTCACTTTCCACCCGCTGGCTGTCCCACTGCGGGTATCTCCCTGTCTATCTTGTCGTTATTCCTGATGGTTTTATGTCAGCACAGCGGTGCACACGCACACACATACACGCACTCCAGAGAGCAGTAGGCAAATCTAATTCTGTTATATAACCAGTAACTACACCACAACATAGTCTAAAGTGGGACTGTCTGTCTGCTTTAGTAAGGTGGCTGCCATCATGTCGGCACGGGAAGCTGAAGGCCCTAAACAGGCTTTTCACCATATCAAACTCCCTCTTAAGGGACTGACTCAAATAGAGGATGATGCACTGGCTAGGGACCCTATTGCTCTGCCTGGATCTCTGTGTTAGCTGTCAGGGTAATTAAAGGTTCAGCTGCCCTGCCGCTGAGACTCAAGTGTGGTGTGTAGGGAGGCTGCCATGGTTATGTAGCTGGAAAAACAGCAACCGTTTACACCTGCTCCATAACAACAGTAATCGCTCCTAATGGTGTTCATTGTGTTGGCCATTGGAGCTCATTTTAGGACCTACAGTGTGGATAGTACACCAGGGAAGAGGCAAAAAGTGTTTAGCGGCTCTCTCTTAAAGTCAGCATGAAATACTCTTCCAGTGACAAACTTCCATCACTCGTCGGCTGTCTGTTCCGTGCACAACAAACCCAAAGAAACATTTCTACACTTGAAACATTGAGCTAATAAACACAGTTAAGATGTGATTTGGGTTATTTTCAGAATAATAAAGGATGTGTACATGATTAGCTGCTTATAAAATTATATAAATAACATATTTCAATAACATCATATGACCAAATCCCACATTAGACCGCTATCGGAAGTCATTGCGAACACTCAATTGCGGTTTAAAGTGGGTTTTGAGAAAAAGCATAGTATTAATCATATGTCTTCTGTGCTAATTTTAGCTCTAACGTATTTATATTTCTTGTATTTTGTCAAAAGAATTCACAAGTTTGTAAGCAAATTATTTGTTTTGTTTTAAAGACTTTTTATAGTAGGTGGATAAATGCATATTGGGATCAAAGCGATGCGAATGGACAAGCCATGAAATGTAGAATAAATGCTAATCATGGCTGAATAAAACCAAAAGAATAATGATAAACAAATAATGAAGAGTATGTCTTGCACTCGGCAGAGGTGTGAAAGTTGCATCGAGTGTGAGCAATAGAAACATGAATGGGACAGTTTGCTTCAAAAAGATTTGACATGAAGCATGACCGCACTTGTTGTAGTTTCAACAGCCATATCATTTTTATACATTTCAAATATAAATTCTTAATATTTTTATGTTTGAGCTTATACACAGATCAGGCATAATGACCACTGACAGGTGAAGTGAATAACACTGATTATCTCTTCATCACGGCATCTGTTAGTGGGTTGGATATATTATAGCCTGATGTCATCATACTCAGATTCTATAGTCAGAATATGAGTCTGATACTGCTTCATTGGGCTGTGATTATGAGGCACTGAGATTATGTTTCAACCGAACCAGGAAAGAAAATGCCTCTGCACTCAATTGGATAGACCTACAACCAATCAGAGCAACGGAATAAATGACGTGTTGAGCGACGCATAGTTGAGCGACGCATATCAACAGAACTCAACTGCACACACGCTGGAAGAAGTAGAAGAAGAAGATGAGTGTAAACAATCTTTGCCGGTGTTGTAAAAAGAATTTAAGGAGACACAGAAGGCGTTTCTCAATGTCAAGGAAGGATCCTCGGAAGCCAGAATTCGTCCGTCGAAGGGCTGTTCCAATGTCGAGGATCCTCGGAATTTCAACCAAGGTCTGAGTCCTTCGTTCGAAAGATATGCCATATACAGGAAAGGATGCATTCGAGTAGACTTCGCGCACTTAGCGTTCTCAAATCACCCACAATCCTATGCGCGCAGCTTTGCTATCTTGTTCAAAAAATACAAAATATCGGACGTTGGCGGAGTGTTAACGGGGCAATATGCTTTCAAGTGTAAGTATTTACGTTACCAAACATTAGTTATAACCGTAGTAAATGTAAGTAAAGTTTAACTTTTAAATGGCAGTACAAATTACAACCGTTATACAAATGACGTTATTGATGGTTAACGGACCTTTTCACTGACGTAATGAGGCTGACGCGCACTTGCTAGCCTGTTCCATTTACCTGTTCTCCGAATGCTAAAGAGGAGCCTCGCCTAGCCTCTGAAGGAAGTGACTTGGAAGGACCAGTCCTGCAGAGGAAGGATCCTTGACATTGAGAAACACCTTGAGTACTTACCAACACGATCATCATTTTTGAGAAAAATAGTACAGGTGAATGCATATACGAACAAGTTCTCCATTTAGGATTAGAACGAATTCAACCTAAGCACTCTTTGGTGACGTGGATGATTACGTTACTGTTGATCATCTGTCCATCATCGTATAAAGCCCGTCCTGACAATTTCATTGGTCTGAACAGCTCTGGTTTGAGTTGCTCCCCAACGGATCAAGTCCAGACCGAACTTCCCGACCTCAAATGTTGTGGGCGGGGCTAAGTTCGGCTGGCATCCAGGCTAGATATATTAGGCAGCAAGTGAACATCTTGTCCTCAAAGTTGTTAGAAGCAGGAAAAATGGGCAAGCGTAAGGATTTGAGCGAGTTTGACAAGGGCCAAATTGTGATGGCTGCAGTCTGCAGTGGTCAGAAAAGTTACAGGAACAGTGGTGAACCGGCGACAGGGTCATGGCTCATTGATGTACGTAGGGAGCGAAGGTTGGCTTGTGTGGTCCGAACAAACAGACAAGCTACTGTAGCTAAAATTGCTTAAGAAGTTAAAGGTGCTCATGTCTCTCTTTCTTCAGTCGAAAAGAAATTACGTTTTTGGAGGAAAACATTCCAGGATTTTTCTCCACATAATGGACTTCAATGGCAACCAACGAGTTTAAGCAATGCAGTTTCAAAGGGCTTTGAAGGGCTTCAGAGGCTCTGCAAGATCCCAGACGAGGACGTTTGAACCTAAATTGCTCATTTTGCGCTGGTTTGCGGCGTGCCATGGATTACGTAATCACATCGGAAAGGTCACGCTAGATATATTGGCAGAGGTACTTCATTTCGACTGAAGAAAGAAAGACACTAACACCTTGGATGAGATGGGGGTGAGTAAAATATAAGGAAATGTTAATTTTGAAGTGAACTAATCCTTTAATGCTGGTTCTGATAGAAAGGTGTTTGACTACACAGTGCATCGCAGTTTGTTGTGTATGGGGCTGCATAGCCACGGACCAGTCAGGGTGCCCATGCCATGCTGACCCCTGTCCATCGCTGAAAGCGCCAATGGGCACGTGAGCATCAGAACTGGACCACGGAGCAATGGAAGAATGTGGTCTGGTCTGATGAATAATTTTTTATTTACCTGGGGAACACATGCACCAGGATGCACTATGGGAAGAAGGCAAGCCGGCGGAGGCAGTGTGATACTTTAGGCAATGTTCTGCTGGGAAACCTTGGGTCCTGCCATCCATGTGGATGCTACTTTGACACGTACCACCTACCTAAGGATTGTTGCAGACCATGTACACCCTTTCAGCAGGATAATGCGCCCTGCCGCAAAGCAAGAATGGTTCAGGAATGGTTTGAGGGGCACAACAATGAGTTTAAGGTGTTGACTTGGCCTCCAAATTCCCCAGATCTTCCCGCAACTTAGAGGACTTAAAGGATCTGCTGCTAACATCTTGGTGCCAGATACCACAGGACACCTTCAGGGGTCTAGTGGAGTCCATGCCTCGACGGGTCAGGGCTATTGGCAGCAAAAGGGGGACCAACACAATATACAATACAGGTCATAATGTTATGACTGAACGGTGTATATCTCCATATTAATGACAGTCTTGAGTGATTCTGAGCCTTGAACTGTAAACTCTCAAGTGTTGGCTTTCTAAATATATATTGGTTATGAGTCTATTCAGAATGCCCCACTTACCAAAATGGGAGGTGTGGTAGAAGGGGTTGACTTGTTTTACTTTGAGATTTTATAGAACGTGTAAATAAAAATTGGCAAAATCAGAACATTTGGTTGAAGCTGTAGACAGGTACTGAGTGAGTCTTTTTTTTGAGAGTTTTATTTATTGTAAATATCAATACAGTGTCAACAAAACACTTCCTGGAATAAAGTTGATCATTGTCTTGATCAACCTTCATGTAGATTTCAGTATAATGTTTGATGGTCTAGACCTGAGATGTGCTTCATTTATAACTTATCTTTAAAACATTTTTCCCCTGTTTGTTTTTCCTTTGCTTTGAAATGTTACAATTATGCAACTTTTCAGCCATGGCCCTCAATGTTTGTTTTTTGGCCCTCAGTAAAAAGCTTGGGTTGAGACTTTTGATATTGTGTGTGAGTAATGACAGTAATCACGTCCACTTAAGAATAAGCCTTGGAAAAAAAGCCTTTTTCTTAAAACTGAAAAATTGCAATTATACTCATTTTGTCTGAATTATAGATATAATTCTCAAACACAGACCAATAACACAGCAGATCATGATGATTTTAAGTAGTTTTATTTAAAATAATCATTGTGGGAAAAGTTCAATGAATTAAAAAAAAAATTGCATATACTGCTCAAAATGAAGCTAAAAGATATTGCGTAGTTCATGAGTGGGAATGGACATGCTAGGACAGGGGTTTTCAAACTTTATGATGCCAAGGAACCCCAAATATGATTAACTTTTTATGAGAGACCCCCTTCCTAAAATCCATTTATATATTTTTTTTTATGCATTAAAAACTGTTAGATAAATAGTAAGTGTGACATTACAAATACTACATATTGTTTGCTACATATTGGCTATATTTAAAGTTTATAATTTATTCACAAATGTAAATGATCTCAAGTCATCCTAGGTGTATATGACATTGTTCTTTCATACAAATGCAATCAGAGTTATATTTAAAAAAATGTCCTGGCTCTTCCAAGCTTTATAATGGCAGTGAATAGCTGCCCAAAATTTGAAGCCCAAAAAAGTGCCTCCATCCATTATAAAAGTGCCCCACACGGCTCCAGGGGTTAATAAAGGCCTTCTGAAGCGAATCGATGGGTGTGTGTAAGAAAAATATCCATATTTAAACTTAATGAAGTAAAATATCTAGCTTCCCGCGGAACGCCTTCTGTATTAAACTTATGAAGAAAGTGTAACGGTAGACTGTAACCATTTTTGCTTTGTCTTTTTTCCAATTTTCTGGGGACCCGGACCCCAGTTTGAAAACCCCTCACCTATTGAAATGGAGGGAAACTGCCATCCATTAAACCAAGCTGATTGAAAGTCAATTTGGCTCACAAAAGTGAAGTTAGTTCTGATTAAAGCTTATTTACAGTTGTTTGTACATGCCACTAGCTATTATATTTTATTATCTGATGAAATGAATAACATTTTAAGTGAGATCTAAGTATCCAAACGCGTTTCTGGGCAACTGTAGGTCTGGATGGAAAACAAGCTCACTGTAAACGATTTGAAAGCATGCAGTGGGACAAGCGTGTGGCGGCTGCACTGCCACTGACAGCTCATTGAAGGGGGCGTGGCGCGGCGGGCCGCTCAATGGTCTCGTGCGGGATAGCGTAGCGCGCGCGCGCGGCGCTTGCGCTCATCGAAGCAGCGTGTTCTGCGCGAGATTGCAGTTCTGCTTGTGCCAGCCTGGACGAGAGGAAAGACATGTGCCAGCATCTGACAGACCTGCCTCTCTGGACCTAAATGCTACAAGGCAATCGGTTGACCGAGTCATCGTGGACTAATAGATGGAGAGGGAACGGCCACGCTGTCAGGTAAACGTGTTTTCTGACATTGCTTTACTGAGCTTTATTGTGTACACAGATCTGTCCTGCAGGGTACAGTAACAGAACATTACATCTGAAGAACCCAAGCCTGCCCCATGCGGGCTGTAAATGTTCTTGATTCGCCAGGTCTTTTACAACGACGCCAAATGCAAACGTCCAGTGCGTCAATTATTTACATTCCCATGTCTTTGCAGTGAAGTCACATGAGCGGTGTAGGGCTCATTAGGTAGGGCACATCACTCTAGGTGCCAGGGCACAGGGTGGGTATGTTGCATTGTCAGTGGTGTAAAGGGGGTCACTAAACATGTTCAGTGGCTTCGGTACAGTCATGTGTTTCCCAGCTGCCCTCTAGTTGATAGCCATTTTAACATGCAAGCTCTTTGTTAGCGGGAGTACACGTTAATATAGTGGAACTGAAGTCAAATGACATCATCGCTCTTTTCTTACCGTTTATGCTTTCAAGTGCAGCTTATACGTCATCGGGGAATCCAGACCCCCCAGCACTGAGAACTTAAAGCATTAAATATATAACGAAGGCAAAGGCAGATTATAGCAAATGTAATATACAGTATTAAGAGAGCGCCTAGTCATCTTTGTGCGTTTTGTCGCTAACACGCCGGACTGAACTATTGGAGTAGGCTACTGTAGGCACACAGAATTCCCGGCATTGTCCAGAGCGCGATGAAATCATCAATAATGTTACATAATCGCAGAACGCGGGATTGGGTTAAACGGGGGTCGTTGCGTGCCTGTCGATCCTAGAAAGATGCGAAATGTCACCTCATAGACGATTAGTGTCAATCTAGCTGTCCATCGTCGTTTGTTCGTCGCCTTTGTTACATCGACACACGCACTAGTAGTGCAGCACGCACGAGTCGTTAGCCTATAGAAAAACAGAGTGATTCTGCTTTTCTTTATTGCACGAGAATTCGAGGCGAGCGCCTAACATAATCGCTGCGCGACAAAAGCATCGATGCGTAGGGCTTTCACACAGCGCTAGTTTGAATTGTTGGTCTCTGTACCCATGCGTAGCCTATATCTTTCGCCGTTGCGTCGCGTTTTGTGACATTATTGTTGCGTTTTAGACTAGGTGTAATAATTCAGATTTTAAAACCCAGCGCTCTGTCCAGTTGTGCTGAATGGAACGTTCTGTGTGTGTGTGAAAGCTCCCTTGAACAGTATACGCTTTTGCTGATTATAGGGAGCGTTGTCGTTTTGTCGCGTCGCTCTCGCTGTAGATGGGATGACGCTAGCCTATATCTCATGTGATTTATGTTAATGTGGCCTAATTATAGCCCCCTTTTTGCCATTTCCAGCCATACTCTGCCTGAATAAGTCAAAGCACATTATAAAATGAAAAAAATATGAGCAAATGAGAGATTGTTGGAAAATGAAACCGAGTTTGGATTTGACATGAAACTCACATTACCCATCACCCAGAAACCTAGACGTCTGGGCTGTCAGACGGAGAGCAATTCAGGACAAATGCATTTCTCGATACCTACAGGTTTTGACCTATTTGTTAAAAAGGGGCTCTTAGTTGACATTGTATTCTTGTGTAGGCTATTATTGTGTTTGAGAGATGTGATGTAAATCAGATTTTATTTAAAAATGCATGTTGTGCTTTAATGTCATGTGAGTAATAGCTCTGGAGTCCTAGAAAAATGATGTCATGAAAGTGCTGATTGGCTGATGATACCACAAGAACACACACAGGCTGAATCCGAAATCTATGCCCTCAAATAGGGCATTATTTGAGGGGACAGCCATTTGTAGTGGTGTCCGAAACATAGTGGACGTTATTGAGTGCACTCATTCAATCCCACATTACACCGCAATAACGAATGTACAGCCGACTGCTTCAAATGAACTGTATTAGTGGACTAACGTAGGGAATAGTGAATGAGGTTTTAGGGGGCGATTTCTGATTCAGCCACAGTCTCAAACCATTCACTAGTATCTAGGGAATTGGATACATTTTACAGTTTCACACTATTATTATAACAATGTAATGAGTTTAATATTGTTACACAGACAAATGTTCCTGTAATTTAAAATGTGACCTAAGCATGTAACAAACTAAATGTAAGTATAAGATGTTCCATGGCACATTATCATGGATTGTTGTTACATATTTTGTAGCCTTTATTAGAACAATTTGAGTATACTCATCACAGATGGATTAGTCTCTTGTGAAAAAGAAGTGTGCTTGATTGTATTGAATGTGAATTTGTAGTGCACTCCAAATCTTAAAAGTATATATTTTTTTAAAAATGTGTATTTGCTGATAATATAATATTAATGAAAAAAGCCACTTATGTGTACTTCAGAAGAGTACACTCTCATTAATATTTCTTTACACTGTAAAGTACACTTTTGAAAAGTGTACATTAATGTCAAATGAAAAGTTTAAGTACAGTTTACATCTTAAATAATCTTGTGTCATGCTTTAGAGAAGTACACTTATTTTGATGTGATGACTAACATAGGCCTACTAAAGCACATGCAAGCTACTTGATTATAATTTTTACTGTAATGTTGTATTCAATATTTCATTTAAAGTTAAAGTGTTTTAATTTACCGGCAGTACACTTTAACCATATTTGGGATAGTTCACCCCAAAACAAAAATTCTGTAATCATTTACTCACCCTCAAGTTGTTCCAGACCTGTATGAGTTTTCTTTTGTCCTGCGGAACACAAAAGAAGATATTTTGAAGAATGTTGGGAACCAAGCAGATAGAGCAACCATTGACTACCATAGTAGGGGAAAAAATACTATGGTAGTCAATGGTTGCTCTCTCTGCTTGGTTCCCAACATTCTTCAAAATATCTTCTTTTGTGTTCAGCTGAACAAAGAAACTCATACAGGTCTGGAACAACTTGAGGGTGAGCAAATAATGACGGAATTTTCGTTTTTGGGTGAACTATCCCTGTAAGTTCTACTTAAGTTGTTACGGTTAAGTTTAGTTTCATTGTCTTGGTTAGTTTAATCATGATTTTCTTTGTCAATGTTTTCCCTGTTAGTGTACTTATTTTGCATAATGTCTTGAAAGAATAGTTCAGCCAAAAATTAAAATTCTGTCATTATTTACACACCCAACATAAAATAATTTTTGAAGAATGTTTCAACTGCTTTTATTAAAGGGGCTATATGCGTTTTTCTGAAATTTAAACTCGCGACTGACACCTGTGGCCAAAAAACAGAACTGCTCTTATTTTCTGCTCGCTCTCGCAGCGGTGGTGACGTCACATCCGCAGACAGCGCGGGAAAAACCTACCCGCCAGAAAATAGGAAAAATAGGATACAGGCTTATAGGTGCACCCACTGTGAGCGGACAAGGTGTCAGTATGCTCATCAGGAGATGTTTGAGTCATAAATGGTCAAATAAAAAGGCTATTGTTACGTTTATTTTGGGGAAAAAGTTGCATATAGCCCCTTTAAAGTAAGTGGGGTTCAAAATAACATTGAACTGACTTTCATTGTGCAAAAAACAAACAAAAAAACAGTCAATATACTGTATTTGTGTAAGTCATACAGGCATGGAATTACATAAATGTGAGTAGTTGATTTTCATTTTTTTGTGATGTGCCATTGACTGTTGTCACTACAGATTAATGTAAATAAAAATAACTATTCATGGACCATCCAATAAATTCTGGTTATTAATCAAACCCAGTACACCCATATGAGCCACTAGCCAGGAATGTAGTGTGATGGAATCAGTTCTTCCACGAAGGGCCCACAAAGGCACCTTTCCTTTTGTTTCAGATAGCCTGGCATTCTGACATACTGATAAGGCAGAGTCTAAATGACTTTCCAATGAAAAAAAGGGGGATTTTTCAGGTTGCTCTGTGTCGGACAGGCCATACCTTCTCAAGGAATCTCCCCAGTGGCTCCCAGGAAAGCCTGTGCCCATATTTTTCTAAGAGACATCCCAAGAGCACATAAGCGCAATGTTGCTCAAGAACGACCGGGATCTTGCCTCACACAGCTTACTTTCTGTCTACGGCACTGAGCTGCTCCTTTTTGTGCAGTTGGCCTGCAGTTCTCAGCTCAAATCCACATGCAAAACGCCAGTCGAGTCATGGCCGAAGTGTTTAAATGACTGGTAAACTTTAAATGTACAACAGAGTCAGTAATAGAGGACGATGTGGAAAGGAAACTGGTTTCATAATGACAGCTTTATATTGTGTGTAAAGTGAATGGTATCTGGTTATGTAACCAAATATGAAGATATTTCTTACATCGCTCAATGGCTACCTCAAATAATCCCAATATTCTCTTAAACTCAAACCTGATGCTTAACTGTCCTTCCCGTAACTCCCGTAACTCAGCTCTCGTCTTTGCTAAATGTGTTCTGCCAGCATAAGGTTTAGCTCACAGTGCCTTTTCTCTTTGAGGTTATTTAAGACAATCCCTCTGTAATCATACTTAAAGTCTCAGCCGTTATAGTCCAGAGGAATAAAGCCTCGATTGTGAAACTGATAGGCCCAGAGCCCAAATGGCACTCTGAAGGTGTGTCATCAGAGCCAATACGGAGTTTGATTTCTTGATACCTGATACAGGCGCAGTTCAGAAGGAATTAAACCCATACTATCCAGACAAGAGCCAAGCAAGGGCCAAATCTGCTTTAGTGCTTGAGCTGTTTGATAAGTGTATGAGAGGGATGACAACATGACTCATATTTGGTGGTGTGTGCACCATGCTCAAGCTCTGGCTTTGATATTGACTCTGCCAAAGTGTAAAACTTGAGGAGATTACAGTAAATCCAAGTTGGCCAAATATGTTGAATTTAGGGTTACCATGATACCACAATGTCACCAGTCAATACTGATGCCAGTGAAATTTCACTCTTCTTGGTACTCATTTTAATACCACAGCAAAACAAAAACACTATTGAAGTATAGTGTAAATATTAACAAATTAAATTAAAAACAGAATTTACAGAACTAAGTAATGTATTCATAACTGTATTCAATCAATGCACACCTTAAATGCCTTATTTATTTTGTAAAATGACTATATAATAATAAAATATAAAGCAGATTTCCTTTATAACATTATTTTATTAAACAAAATAATTATTCAGTTAATTTTCAGTAAAACATTATAGCACAAATAAGCAACTTTAAAGCAGTGGATCAAATATACACAGCAGAGCAAAGATAGGAAGCATGAGAAAGAAAGACATGAGGAAAACTAAACATCAAACGACTTTAGTTTTTTTTTTAGGTTTCGGAGTGTCGGTACTACCGATACAACCAATGATTTTTTTCAGCATCTTTGTATTGAGGTACTGGCTCTTGCATCCCTAATTGGATTAATTTCTCGGTACTGTAAAAATTCCCCGCAAATACCCCTCAAATCAAAGCAGCTACTGAATTATGGAAACACTGCTGTCTATGATTTCAAAGGTTTGAGTGTACAGCCAACAACAAACTCCAGTAAAGTGTATATTGATATTCATGTCTCATTCACATGTAGACACTTTGAGTAGCTGTCAGTATGGTGGACCCTTTGGAGAACCAGCCCACCTGAGCAATGCACCGCACAAGAAAAATAGCCATCTGAGCCAACTGGAATCAGAGATTTGAGAGTTTCAATATGCACGGCTAGAATTCGGTATATATAGGAAAGGAAACTGTAGTTCTGATATTTAATTGAAAGAGTAATCATTCTTAAAACATTGTTCCCAACAATTAAAGGTAGGGTAGGCAACTGCGGAGAGGCTATCAATAGCAAGTTAGCTTTGAAAGCATGTGATCCCACCCTCCCTTCAGGGGTGCGTTTCACATACAATGACGTAAACCACTGCTTAACTACCATAGTACAGTGCATCGTTGAAAAACTAGCTACTGACGACTGTTTCCCGAAACCGTATTGTCGCAAATTTGTCGTTCAACCACATTGGTTAATGATGTCACACAGGTGGTGGAGTTATAACTTATTTTAATGGATCTGTTTAAGTTTTAATTAATGCGAGATTTTTTGCTATAAATTATGAACATGGCATCTGAGGCCTAATTCAATTTTTTCTCAGTTATTTCGCTTTTTTCCAGATTCAATCATTGGCTCGTCCTTACGTACTAGAGCACGCACGCACATGCACACTCTTTCAAAACGGTGCTTTAAATCTCTTGACAAACTAAAAGACGTAAATTACATTTGTATGTATTATAAATAAAAGATATACTGTATGTTGTACTGAATGTCAGCTTGCTTATTTTGCTCAAGATAAGGATTTATTAAGTCCACATGTTATGCAAACAAGAAACTCTGCTCCTAACCACAGGTCAAGAGCTGTTGTTCCCACCACGCAACTTTGCGATGCTGCGAACGTTCATTGGAACTATTGTTTTGGGAAACACTGACTCATTGAACTCTGCTGATAACGACGGAACTTGCGACCATAGTTGGCTAACAACCTTTTCGAAACGCACCCCAGAACGTCTCCAAAGCCACGCCTCCTTCAAAACACATGAACGCACACAGCAGAGTCTGCAAAGCGTCACGGGTAGAACGTCACAGGCTGCCATCTCGTGATTACGATTAAACACTGTATAAGCTCTTTGTTTTGGTTCAGGAGGAACTGTACAAGGTGGCTACTCTTTGTTTTTGGCGCTCAGTGACTGTCTACAACTCTACATAGCCTTACAGAACGCGGCGCGCTGATGTCGTTGCATTCGGGCTGAATGCAATGATTGGACAAACTCTTTTTGGCTTTGAGACTTCTACAGATATACAGTATATACATGTTTTAATATTCAGAACACTTCTATTATTGATTGCTATCAGGATGAGTGTTTCAACCAGAATAACAAAAAAGGTTTTTATTAAACAAATTGGCTATCCTACCTTTACATTTGACAGATGTGTTTAAAAAAAACAAAACATGCTCTGGCTGGTAAACACCTTCAAACCTCCATTGGTCCATGGCGATTACGTAATAAGTGTGCTCTTTGACGTGGACATTTTCTCCAGTTCATTTAAGGTCATACGCAAATGAAAACATGAAAACATTGGAGAGCTGCTTTATAGTAGAAATTGAAGTTATTTTTGAAATTAATTGTTCAGGATATTTGTTAACAGTATACCGCTATTTGGATAAAACTCTTTTTTTTTTACCCATTAGTGAAAAAATATATATTTTGGTGTGTTTATATTGGGTCCTTTAGAAGGTTATCTATTACAAATTTAAAGTTGTATTAGTACTGATTTATTTCTGTATCTCATTGTTTGCCATTCAAAGTATCTCTTTATCTTCTTGCCTTTGCCTTAATAGGCATTTAATGCAGATTATTTGTCCAGTCCAGAGGAAAGCAAGATGAATCATAAGGGTCTAAGGGTCTGAGGACCTCATTCAAAATGCCCTCGTCTTAATCCAAACTCAAGTGGGATGTCTGGTGCTCCTTGACTTCCTGTTGTGATTAGGGATGAGTGGTTTAATGTGCATGTTGTGTTCTTGACCCGCCTGCTTTGCCCCTGTCCACGGTGCTGAAGCACATCTTGTTTGGAACCCAGAACAATGCTGAAAAGTGTACAGGGGGCTTCTGTCACAATAACTACTTTTCGTTGGGTGATATTTTGTCCCATAAATAATTGCGATATTATTGTCATTTTAAGACTATTTTATGCCACTGAATATATAATAATAAACAAACATTAGCTAACAAAAAGTGTAAAATAATAAGTAGAAAAAAAAAACACAATTGCACATTATTCCATCTACATATTTTTCCCTGAACTTCTTTTCTCAGTAAAGTAAGGGTACACACTGTTGCTGAAAAACAAACCCTAGTCAGATCATGTCCATATGAACAAAGACACAAATGCATATCTGCTGCTAAATAAAACATTTTTAGATGCATTTTTTTAAAAGTTGAAGAAATACAAAGTTCTGTCTAGATGGCGCAGGCTAATAGGTCCTTTAACTACCCGCTTGTAATCACATACTCATCTTTAGGGCACTGCTTATTGGTTCCTGCTGTATTAGTAGCCAATGAGCTCGCTGCTCAACCTTCAAATACTCGGGTAGCATTTGCCTTAGCAGTGCAGCATGCTTTCAGAAACCCTCCACCTTCCCCAGCTCCACCTGTATAGATCTGCTTTGGGTAATTCATGTATGCCCGATTGAGCGCAATAGTCAAACACAATCCGTGTATCATTCGTTCAGTCATTTTTTGATTTGATATTGAGAGTAGAAAAATTTGAAAATGATTTTTCGTTTTTCATTCAGAGGCAGAAAAATTAATAAACAGTTTAAATATTAGATTTCTACACGTGGGCAGGAATTACACGCCCCTTTCTGCCGAAGATCGAACTATTCCGTCATCAGTTCTTCCTCAGCAGAGCCGTATAGAGAGTCCTGTGTGCGAGTGTGCATTCTTGCATAAGCATCCTTTTGAGATATCAATTATAATCAATTTTAATAAAACACAAGGCATAAATCATAAAATAAAAGAGTATGTATTTTAATATCTCTGTTGTTCTCCGGTTGTCTGATTGCAATGCATTATTCTTTCTTTTTTGTATTGGGTTTTACAACGAGCTGTTTTCTATTTTTTCTACTTTCAATATTACATCACAAAACAACTGAACGAATGATACACGGATTAAAGACGTCCATACAATTAATCATTTTTTGTGGTATTTTGTGTTAAAAATTATCACGGTCATGTCCATAAATATTGTGCAATAAGTGCAATATATTGACTATCGCAACAGGCATAAGCTTGACCTTACAATTATGTAATCTTCAAGAACTCACAGCATATTTATCTTCCCTTTTTTTCACGGTCTTTCTCTCTGCTGTGGACAGAACAGACCGGTTGGCAGAGGGAAATGCACAAAAAGCACACCCCCACATTTCCATTGTGGTACTTTGATTTATAAATACAAGAATTAATTCACTTCATTGTCTTATGGTTGCTCAAATGCTTCAAAATAACTTGATCAAAAACAAATGCTCATGTCTGTTAGATTAACAATAGTGTGATATTTCTAAATATACACACACACACACACACATATACATATATATATATATATATATATATATATATATATATATATATATATATATATATATATATATATATATATATATATATATATATATATATATATATATATATATATATACATACAGTATTACAGTATTAAAACAAACAGTTACAGTATTCATGATTGTACTTATCAAACCCCCATCACCCACCCTAATCTATCTATCTCATACTATGAATGCTATAGATTTCAGGGCAGGAGGGATTTGGAAATGTGCCATAGCCTGTCTCTTGATTCAGTGTGGGTGAAATGAGAGAACATATGTCTGGTCCCTCTCCGCATGACATCACCTTGCTATCAGAACTGATCTGTGTGCCTGCGCTGCTCTCATGGGGTGGAGCCATAGTTCTCTTTCATAATGAAACCCTCTCCTCACTCACAATTTTCTTTGCTCTCAAAAACCAGGATAGTCAAAATTGGACATATTGTTTTTAGAGAAAAGATTTTAGCTGCTTAGTTTCGTTTTACATTGTTGCTGATGACACCAGTTGTGACATTAACAACCCAGGCTCATTGGAAAATGTCCCTCTACCTACATTTTTGCACTGCATTCACTGCAGTTTCCAGCTAAAATGAACACTAGTGGCAGTAAAACTTTTTACACAAATTATGATTACATTGGCAGATTATTGGTTATTCCTTGCACAATACTATGTTATGACCTCAAAATACTTTTAACATAGTGCATGCCTTGTAAACTAATACATTTTCACATTAGCATCAAATAACCAGCTCCTTATGTATGGCTTTTTTGATGTAAACTTTTTGGGTAGCTCACTTGGTAGAGCAATGAGCTCTTTTATAAGCAAGCTAAAATGACATGGTTAGGCCAGCTCATGCATTTTTATTTCATGCTATGTATCTGATGTATCTGAACTGCAGCAATATGTACAGCAATACAAATAATAAAACGTTGCAAGATACACATTAATCTGTTTTGGATACAACTTTAAATGCTTTTAGCATCACTCACTGGACATTTCACTTTGAAAGTGTCGTGGAACCCACAAGAAGCTACATAATATCATTTTGCAGAAATGTTTCCTCAGGCATGTTTTTTCCAATGTGTCTGGGTTGAACACTACGCAGTGAACGTCAAGATTCAAGGTTGGGTCTGTATATAACACACATTTTTGCATCCTGTTTAACATTAGCTGAGTGTTAATGCATCCTGCCTGACACCATTAGCATTGATACATTCTATGGCTCATCTGAAGCAACATAGACTGAGCATGTTCAGACAGTTTAAAACTAGTGCATTAACACTTAACAGTTGCCCATATACCCCAATCATGTTTTACTTTTATGTTTTATCATAAAATGCTTTCATTTCAGCTCAACTAGTTACTCAGCAGTTGCTCTAAAGACAATACTATATGTAGGTGATCAGCACATGTCCATTATTTTTGTCTATGTGTTTACTAGAAGTGTGTGCAGGCCTGATATGACGTGTGAAGCAATAAGCTTGTGATTTTCAGATAGATGTAGATTGGGAAAGCTTGGTAAAAAGAGCCACCCTTTGTCCTGGAAACTGTATATGTGTTGCACTTTTAAAACACATTAATTGCATAGTAGATTTGTTATACTTTTAGTTCACCTGGGTTGTCTGAGATAATTGGTGTGGACAGCTAAGCCATTCTCTGAATTTGTCCTCTGCATTTATCCCATCCAAGTTAGTGCACACACATTAGGAGTAGTGAGTAGTGAACACACACACACACACACACACACACACACACTGCAAACCATGGACACCTGGAGCTTGCTCAAGGGAACCATATAGTCATTTCCTGCCGGTACTGAGAATCGAACCTGCAACCTTTGGGTTATCAATCTGACTCTCCAAACATCAGGCCAGAGGCCACAAACCAGGACTAAATGTTTATTTTTCTTATTTCTAATTATTTTTTTTTGGTCAGACCAAAATAACCAAGAGAACCCTAACACCCTAAGATGCTTTATGCATTTAATAATAAAATGCAGAATTTATTTTCGTTTCCTTTCTGTTCAACTCTGTTATACTGTGACATTTCCCCATTTACCCTATTTAGTGGGATGAACATTTAACCACAAGTTACAAACACAACTAAGTTTCTCAGTATTAATATTTTATCAGAAGTACTTTATTAGTATTTAGGTTGCACTTTATTTTACAGTCCGTGCACTTACTGGGTAATATAAGGTAACTACATAGGTTAAGGTTAGGTTTAGGGGTAGATTCAGGGTTAGTACCTAGTTACTACCCAGTTATTGCAATTACTATAAAAATTACATAGTATGTACATGGGGAACAGGACTTTAAAATAAAGTGCTACCAGTATTTCATTAGTATTAATATTTACAGTTACTGCCTTGTCAAGCTCAGTAGTTTTTCATAAGTTGTGTCCCAAATGACATACTATACACTATATATTATGCAGCATGAACTATTTACTCAACCGTGTAGTGTATGAATTTTATATGGTTATTTTGTCATTGAACAATGATAGTCTGATAGCACATCCCCTAAGGAAAGCTGCAACAGTTGAGTGCGGAAAGTTTCCAAGATTCCACACTTTGTTTATTTGGTTAATTAAAGGTAGGGTTGGCGATTTTCAGAGAGGCTAGAAATAGCGGGCTAGCAAAAGCATAAGATCCCACCCTCCCTTCAGAGCGTCTCCAAAGCCACGCCTCCTTCAAAAGAGCACTGACATGCTCTTTAAGTTGATAGTGTTGCCATTGAAACATACATTCGAATCACGAACCGCTCCCAGGATAACGTTGTGGGTTTCCATCTTCTCCAAATCACAGTAGTTATGGCGTGAACGCAGCATAAGCTTGTTGTTTTGGTTCTGGAGGAACTGTAAAAAGTGGCTGCTGTTTCAGTTGCGGTGCTCACACTGACGCCTTCCACAGATGATATATACACATACAAATAAATGTAGACCACTTAACTTAGTGATTGCCTTCAGGATGTGAAGAAATTTTCAACCAACATAACCAAACATTTTTCTAGAACAAATCACCTGCCCTTCCGTTATGTACATCATCAGGGTATTTAAAATACACTTTTCCTTTTGGAATTGTTAGTGTGAACACACCAATCACACTAGAATAGTGCATAAGTAGGGGAGAGCGGGGCACAATCTAACGCTTTTTGACTTTCTCAGTTTGTGTAAATTCAATTAGGGTTCAGAGTATTTATTTTTTCCCACATTAATTGCACACATGTCTAGTACAATTATGTGGTTTTGTTTCATTAATACAGTGCATACTTTTTTCTCGATTTACCCCGAAAGAATGGAAGTGAAATGTGACAACATGCCCCGTAGGTGGGGCACATTGTAACATGACCAAATGACAGCTTAAAATGTTATCTGATATAATCAAAAAATTATACAAGACAAACTAAAATATTTTGTCAATAAAATACAATTATTAAATTTTTCAAATAAAATAATGGAATTTTTTAATCATTGAAATAAGAATTTTTGAGTTTGACTACAAATACATCGCTAAATACAGCTATACAGCATAGTTAAAAAAATAATAATAATTAATAATTTCTGAACATTGACTCTCAGTCATTATTCACACTTTTCTCATGGTTTCTCAAAAGAATTAATAAAAGTATAGAATATAATGGCATATTTCTAATAGGGGCTCATTGTAACGCTGTGTTACAACGCACCCCACCTGCACAACTGGGATTTAAATCGCGGCTCGTGTACTTCTGCTGTTAGATCAACATTAAAGAACGATCTCAACTGATAAATAACAGATATAAGATTACAATAATATCGGATTTGTCTTATTTTATATAAACACAAAAAACAGAGATGAAAACTAAACTGAAGTACGAAATGTACTTTTGCTATGGTTAAATACATGTTCAGTAATATCTTCCAGAGATTTTTTAATTTCGAGCATTTTTTTCTCTAAATAATGTTGATATGGCAACTAGTAAATACACTAAGTTTCGTCATTCTGGCATGTGTGGAAAGGGTTAAAACATGCGTGTTACAACTAACCCCGCGTTAGGTTGTGCCCCGCGCTCCCCTACTATTCTAGTACTATAAACTTTGCTTGCTAAGCCTAATACTAGACATTTTGGCCATAACATTTTGTCATTGAAACCTGAGAAATGTTATTTATTTATTTATGTATGTATGTACAGTATGTATGTATGTACAGTATGTATGTGTATATATATATATATACACACTTACTTGCGTATAGGGCTACCCAACTTTGCCAGAATTAAATCTGTTATTTTATTATTAGTATATAATTATTATATATTATTTATTAAGTATACAGTATAATTTCCAAATGTTCTGTGATTGGGTTGAAATGCGAATGCCCGCTTATAAACCATATTTATCTGTATGGTTTAGTTCTGATTTTCTTTTTTTATATTTATTATTTATCATTTTTAAACGTATTATTTTTAATATTTATTATCCATTGCAAAACATCCATTCTAATCCTCACCCACTCTTTTCAGTGATTTACCTTTTTCCATTCAAAACTTCTCAGTTTCAGTCAGTGAACTACCATTTAACGTTTAACAACTTTTTCCAAAAACATTTTAATGATTTCCATATTACAAGTCACTAAACTATACCTTTATACACTGTTAAGATGCTGAGCATCTTTTGGTAAATAATGAGGGCTTTTCCAGTAAGCAACCCAAGAAACAGTAATAACGAGTGGTAAGTCGGGAATGAGACTGTTAGGGTGCTCAGTGAGGCTCTTTACTGGAAATAAGGTGACTCATATGTGATGAATTTTTTTTTAGTTCTCCTACACTTTCTGGTTGGATACAGTTGGTTTGATCCATCTTGGTTTAATCTGCCAAGGTACAAACGTGTGATCCTGTGCTGTGGCAGCATTTTAACAGCAGTGACAATAATATGCTGAGCCCACCTTTTCCAAGATAGACTATATTACAATTGGACAAATATTGGCAGTGGTACATACTGTGTAAACAGTGCTGTTTTTACAGTTAATAACACATCTTCCAGAAAAGCCCCACCACAAGATATGTTTTGACTACACATATATGTTTGAAGTTCAGGGGTCCCTTCATGTACTCCTGTACTTTTTTTCAGGAGTGGTCCAGTGTATGGTTTTCTTGTTACATTACCTGGAAAGGCCATCATAACCCCAGTTTTAAGGCTCTTTGTATGCATGCGTGTACATATGTTTGTGTATTAGTTTATGTATGTGGGTTTATAGACAAGGGGTGTGACTGCCCAACACCCCAGACATCTTTTTTTAGCCCTCTCAGGTGCCCATCTGGATGCTTACAGGGAAATGAAAGACCCTCATTTATTGTGAATACATGGCACATGCACATACACATTCTCTCTTACACTCTTAAACAAACACACATATACTTTAAAATCGTCAGCTACTGTGATACACAGTACACTACCAGTAAAGATGCCTGAAACATTTAACTGAATATGTGTTTCTCAAGATCTTGGACAAGACAGTGAAGGTCATTTTTGCCAAAAAAGTGTCAAGCATACATGAAAACTCAAAGATGCTAGTCACAAACAACAGGACAAATACAACATAAGAAGGCTTCAATTGAAATAAACAGTGTTTTATGTTTTCAAGTAAAAATGTAATAATCAAATGTGCAAATAAGACTGCATTGTCTTCACTGAATTAAATATACATAATTTCTTATTAATGCTACAAAAGTTATTCAGGCAAGAGCAGTTGTCTTTTTCTGATGAATTAACATTAAAGGGGTCATGATCTGAGAGATCAAATTTTCCTTGAGCTTTTGACATATAAGAGGTCATCATACTATAAGAAATTCCTGTACGTTTCGGAACTTGTAAACCCCAATCAAACAGCTTTTATTGTAACCAAGTCCAGCGAACGACTCATTGTGGAATTAGCCTATCTATAGATGGATGAAAGACTGCCTCTGTAGAAGAAAATCAAAGCCTACTTCATCATTGCATCCCACCCACTGACATGCTAGTGAGATGACGAGGAGAGAACAATACAGGACTAAAAATAACATTACCTTCAAAAGATCCTAATGCTAGGAATGTGGTTATTTATTTTCAGTTGAGCATTATTTATTTGTATTCGGTACATTTCACTGTGGATTCTGATGTGTATATTAGGGATGCAACAATACAGTTAGTCCACGGTTCAATACATACCTCGGTTTTTACCCACGGTTTTCGGTTCGGTTCGGTTCTGATGGCTTGTCACATACATTTTTTGTTATTCTATTCTCAGGCGACAGGAACCGCAAGAGGTTAAAGAGAAAAAAGACAATTTTTTTATTGCAATACTCTTTCTTTATTTTACTTAAAAGAATTGAAAAACCTTACTTAAACTTAAAACTCTCTGGCTCTAAGACTCTTTGGCTCCACCTTGGCTCCACGCTCCCTTAGCTCCACTATGATCCATCATCCTTCAGGCTTCGCCATGCTCCCTCCTTCCTCTAGCTTCACCGTGGTCCATTGCTGCTCTGGCTTTGCCTTGGGCTTCTGGATCTTTGGCTGCGCCTTGACCGTCCTCCCTCCTTCCTTCTGGTGTCACCATTGTCCTAACTACTCTTTGATTAATCGATTATGTTCACATGTTCCTTTAGTCTGGTCCTACCAGACTCTTGCACATTTCATTTGTACAGAGAGTCTGGCCACTCTCCATTGACTAGCGTTAACTTCCTTGAAGGCAGGTACTGTTGAAGTTTAAAACTATTGGATCTGCCCAGAGCCACCCTGGATCTGCCATAAACAATCGCTAACGTTTGTTCGTGACGTATGCCATCTCAAACTAGCGCACGACATCAACGTCATCGTTCTCAGCCACTCCCTCTGTTAGCTGATTGGACCGGCTAAAATTTGACCGGAGAAAACCAAAGAATATACCGCTATCCCAGACGGAGTACTGAAGGAAAATGAAAATTGAGCGGAAGTACGTAGGAGGGCAGAGCCAGGCTAATTAATAATACATTTTAATTCCTTAATGAGTTAAAATAATTTAACACAATTAACGCAAATAAATTACAGAAGTACGTGAATCTGCATCATTAACATAATTTTCGTCACGCAGTTAGATGATCTTAGAAGTCTGAGTTTATCACAATCACACTGAGCACCTGTAACTCTGGTAGGAGGAAATTTCCATTCTAAAGCCCCGTTCACACCGCCAGCGATGATGTCGCTGCATGTCGCCAGCGCCAGAGATTCATGTCGCTAGTGGGCGTTCCCACTACGGGTTGCCTATAAACGTCATTAGCAGATCACCCTCGTCCTTCCATGCATAATTTTTTTTTAAATGTGTCTCTGTATGTACACAGAGACATATAGTAAAGAACAGGGAAATTGCTAACAGCTAAAATCAACTTTTCCTCCATCTTGACACGACACCGCAGTAGCTGTACAGCAGACGGAT
Organism: Gobio gobio; assembly: GCF_949357685.1. Lineage (NCBI taxonomy): Eukaryota > Metazoa > Chordata > Actinopteri > Cypriniformes > Gobionidae > Gobio > Gobio gobio. The sequence continues at coordinate 27,249,691 of NC_137104.1, read as the reverse complement.
CACGTGCACTCCACTGACTTCACTCCTATAGGTTGTCGCTCGCGAAAATCGCTTCTCATTTGCATGAAGTTTAAATTTCTGAACTTTTGTCGCTTGTCTCGTGTCGCTTGACACGCCCACATTCTGACGCCAACGGTCACTGTTGCTCGTGTCGCTGGAAGTCGCCAGCGCTCCATTGAAATGAATGGGATCGTGTCGCTTTGTCGCTGCGTGTTGCTGGTGGTGTGAACGGGGCTTGACTCTTTAACCCGATTCTGCTTCTCTGTTTGTCGTCAGGCCATTTAAAGCCGTTAAACTCTGGGAACGTTTTCAGTGATCCAGTAATCGAATTCATTCAAACAGTCCAAAACAGCGCTAATGTAAAGAAAGCCAGGCTGATTACATCAGACATATCAGAGAGAATAGAGACTAATTTTTAGTGAATTATTCATTCCAGTGTGTGCTTTGCTTTAAAACACAAGCTCTGTCGTATTCTGCGATTGTATTTTTTGACACACACTCGGGAAGGATAATGTTTGATTTGTCATGAGTACGTTGTTGTGATTAGTAATCATAGTTTTTTTTGGCGTCTCCGTGTGGTCCTGTTTGGTATCACAGCTGACGTCTAAAATGAAAACAATCTCGTTGTTGTTGCTCTGTACACTTACTATACATTGTGTGAGACAATTATGTAAAGTTTTTTTCTGTAATGTTTTTTTTCCATGGGTGCTTAGGTGTGTATAAATGTATTATATAACAGAATTATATGGACTCCTTATATTTGGTTATTTGGTGTCCATTTGGTGTCCTTTTGAAGTCGGCAATGATCCTTGAAGATTCTTTGCTGGATATAGCAAATGATGACAAAATGAATGTGTTTAAAAAGATAAATGGCGTATGCTTAATTTAACAATAAATGTGCGATTAATCGCAATACATTTTTTTTAAACGATTGACAGCTGTAATTTTTATATAAAAAATGTCATAATTTAAAAATAATAGCCATTTCTTCCTATCCTGATTTGAGCCCTCTGATTTGATTGCTCTGTTTTAAGGGGCGTACCTGTTGTGAGACTTCAATGTAAATGCCACTGCTGTTATTGGTGTGTATTAAATGTGGAACTCTCTCGAAAACTTTTAGCAGAGCATGACCCATTTAATGGGGATCAACACATCCGGGCAGACCTGGAAGCCCAAGGTGGATCCGAGCAGCTGGGCGGAGCTACTGAAGGAGTTGAAGGGCTGAAGTGAGTCAGCGGTGGTGGGGCAAAGGAATGAGCAATGACACAGGAGACAGTAGACTGGATCAGCAGTGATTGGAGACTGGGAGCAGACATTTTCCAATTGATCTAATATTTAAATGAGGACCGAGCTCAGCACACTCACTTTAGCGGCAAGAGGATGGGCCGTACTCCATTCCATGCCCACAAACTCCACTAACATACCCTCATGTTGGTGACGTTTAGGCGTTGGTGATGGCTCTTACACCTAATCAGACTCCAAGATGGGCTCGGGCTCCAGGACGAAGGTGGCTTCTGGTCTTTGATATGGCTTTGACCATCACTTGGAAATGGGATTTTGGCCTTTATTGAGCCTTATTTAGACATTGGTGCTGGCTCTCACACCTAATCGGACTCCAAGATGGTTTTGGGCTCCAGGACGAAGGTGGCCTCTGGTGTTTGATATGGCTTTCACCATCACTTGGAAATGGGATTTTGGCCTTTATTGAGCCTTATTTAGACGTTGGTGCTGGCTCTCACACCTGATCAGACTCCAAGATGGGCTCGGGCTTTTGGCCTTGATTTTGGCCTTTATTCAGACTTATTGAGTCCAGGGTGATTAATCACACCCTTTTGTGCAATCAATCACAAGTAAAAATTTAAATCTATTGTTTAATTGCATACTCATCACAAAATTAAGCATACATCATTTATCTTGTTTAAGTTTGTCATAATTTGCTATATGCAGCAAAGTAAACTGTCAGATTGAAGGATGATTCTCACAAAACTGTATTTTCTGCAAGCTTTTTTCAAGGTAATGTTGGTGTCTTTCTAAAAAAGGACACTTGGAGACTCCAGAAGAACATCAAATAACCAAATTATATAGGAAGTCCATATAATTCATAAATGTATGCACACCAAAGAACCCATAAAAAAAAACATTACAGAACAAAACTTTTCAGATTTCAGTGTAAAGTATATGTTCAGTGCAACAACAAAGAGCTTGTTTACATTTACGATACTGAGCAGAACCACATGCATATACCTACTACAGTACACAGATCCATTCAGAATTACTAAACACAGCAACATACTCATGACAGATAAAAACATTATCCTGAATGTGTGTGGAAACAATGTACTGAATGTACTGAAATATGCATAAATACAATATGCGATTAATGCGTCTAGAGCGCACATACACGGTTTGTTTGCACTTCAATATAACAGACTTGCTCATGCTTACTGTACAACTCCTGTAGGTCACTGCAATCATTTTTACCTTGATTATAATCCGCATCCATCAAAACTTTACTAGTGAGATGGTGGTTTACTTTATCCAACCGAGAAACGTAGTTTGCATATCATCTGGCCAGCGGTGGGTTTTGATGTTCCGTTATTTCACACAGTGTGATGCGTGAGGGATTGTGCTCTTCAGAAACAATGACGAGCTTTTGTATTAAAGCTAAACAGACTCTGGAATGAATATTCTTTATTCTGGTTTTCTTTACCTATTTTTTGAAAGAATTAAACTTTCCTCGAGTTTAGCGGCTTAATTTGATATGATCGCAAATAGAGAAGTGAAATTGAGTTAAAGGGTTAGAATATAAATTTCTGCCTACCAGAGTTAATGGTGTTTTGTGCCATTGTAATTTCTCAGTGTGATAAACTCCTGACTTCTAAGATCATGTAACTGCGTGACATAAATTACGCTAATGATGCAATTTCACAGTAATTTATTTGCGTTATTTGTGTTAAATTATTTTAACGCATTAAGAATGATATTGAATTAATTGCACGTGTTAACCCGTTAACACGTTAAAGTTGAGAACCCTAATTAAAATATATTAGATTTATTTCATTTTCAGTGCATATACCATTTATACATTTTAGGATGGGGTCCCTCACACAAGAATGATCATATTGGGGGTCTGTAACATCTAAAAATTGGAAACCCCTGGTTTAGACTATATGTGATTGTCGCTCTCTGTTTTGCAGGTGACATTGAGCCCAGAGTTTTCTCCATTGTTGCAAAGTACAGGATTTTCAGACAGACCCATCTGGAGTACACTGGTAAGACAGACTCACCTAGTGTCTGATGTTCTAGTCTAATGTGACATGACAGGCGAGGACGGGTTGAATGTTGAGTAACTCAGAGTACATGTATTCTGTCTATAGTTAACTGCTGTGCTGTTATCCTTGCTTTAGAGAGAGCTGGTACACGTCTTATAATTTTTGGGACTATGCTTTTACAAGGGTTTTCAAATATACTGTTGTTTCTGGAAAATTACTAGTAAATTTGACCGCTGCACCACATCTCATAGGTGAGCGCACATTTTTAATAACATGTGTTGAGACCCTTTCTTACTAAAGATACAGCTGCTCGACAACATCTTTTTAAATGCTCCCTTCTGTGTGAACTGCTCCATACACCTGTCACTTGTACATTTAAAGGGGGGTCTAATGCTATTTCATGCATCCTGACTTATTTACACTGTTAAAGAGTTGGATTCTCATGCCAAACATGTCCAAACATTTTTTTTTTAATTATCTATATTTTAATATATGAATTTGGATTCAGTATTTCTGATCCAAATACACTCCTTTAGGATTCAAACAAGTTTCGGAAAGTTTTTTTTGAGAATTGCCATGTATTTCGTCAAAAAGGGTGGAATTCCTTGTATGGGCACTTCTCCCAGAAGAGCACATGTGCACACATCAACTTGCTTCGTTCAGGTTACGGCAGCACTGTCATTTAGACAACGAAATCAACAACGTCACTAAAGACAAAGTGTGTTTCTGGTTGTGAGGGAAAGATAACCTCAGCTTCTAGGGATGGTCCAAATACCATTTTTTTGAGCTTCGAAGCTTCTGTAGTAATCAACACTGAATATTCAGAGGGAGGGGGCTGAATATAATCTTCTTTCTAATAAAGTCAGGAATTCCGAGATTCTCAGTGGCGCACCTCACGCGGGCAGGATTTATATGATCCGAGAACGGACACTGCACTAGTGATACAAAACACACAGGTCTGTTACGTCCCAGTAACAAGCACCTTTATTTTGCAGTAGATTAATTTAGATTGATAATAACAGGTAATAGGCTTGCTGCCATAGTCGGTGTTACCGGTGTTCAAAAATGTAAACGCATCTATTTAAGGGAGTTAGTCATTGTATGTTTTGTTGTTATGTTTCTCATTAAGTATTTCGCCAGATTTTATAGTGTAAACATTTTCAAACGCGAATGAGAACCGTTTCGAGGGGGATGCTGGTTTTTAGGGCTGGGACGGTATGGATTCTTTCTTACTGCGGTTGAAAAGCAAGAAATTCCTGCAGTTCAGCGGTAAACCGCTTTAAACGGCTCCCGCTCGACTTTCGCGCACAGCCGCACACGCACACACCAGCGCAGGCAATTGAACATAATATGGAACATGTTTATTTTACATGTATTTTTTCACGTTTAGAACAGGAACTATAAGAACAGAAACGGAACAATATCTGAAAAAAAAGTGTTTATGTTTCAGTATTGCGGGAATGCGGTAACCGTCCCAGCCTTACTGGGTTTGTGAGAAAAAAACAAATATTCAAATTCCCAAATTGAAAATCGAATACCAACCCACCGAACGAATATTCAAATATCCTGGTCCAGCCCTATCAGCTTCCCAAACAACCCAGCATTGAGGAAACAGTGGATTCAGTTTGTTTTACCGGAGCAGCAAGGAATTCTGCAAGTGTGTTTGTTTGTTGAGTCGAAATCGCAGGCGGTGAGTAAAACTGCATCAAATGTCTGTGTTTTGTTGGCAATCGGCGTGCAAGCGGATATAATGTAAACATAACGAACATATAGTGAATCGAAAGTTATCCAGGGATAATGTGATGATGTATTGTGTGTGTGTGTGTGTGTGTGTGCTTGTAAGTGACTCTTTAGCTCCGCCCACAACACGCCTTCATGAGTTCAGCTGTTTTCGGAAAGAATCGATACAGCGATAGTGCCTGCCCATCAAGGCTGCCCAAAAACGCTTTGGTGGACACACGGCCTACGACTTTAAATTGGCGGGTGAAGGGTGGTGCGACGCCCGACCCAGGTGGGACCAACGTCCAGACTCACCTTGCAGCCGTCTTGCAGTCTGACCCAGAGGCCAGAAACATCTCAAAGAGTCTGACCAGGGGTGTAAGCCAGCGTCATCGTCCGTTCCTGTGCAAGTCCAGCAATGGACAATGACGCTGGCTTACACCCCTGGTCAGACTCTTTGAGATGTTTCGGCTCCGGGGGGGCGATGGTGGGCGCTGTCCTCTCTTCCTCAGGCTCTGGCTCACATGTCGTGACAGGCTTCCACTCTGCGGGGGGCTCTGGCATAAATTCCTTTGATCGGGTGGTTATGGGCTAGCCTCTGGGTCAGACTGCAAGACGGCTGCAAGGTGAGTCTGGACGTTGATGTTGTAATCAACATCCACTTTGTCCACTGTGAGTGTGGATCAATTCACCCACAGCGCAAAACGGATGTAATCCTTCAGGGTCCAGCACGGATTGCCCTGGGGCATGACAAAGCGAATGTCGTTGTCCAATCCACACCGAAATCCCTCCATCAAGCAGATGTCATTACAGCTGGCACGGTGGCAGGTGTTGACAAACTCCTCCACATACACCTCAAGGGTTTTCCCGTTTTTAAAAATAAACCGTTGCTCTCCTCAACGGGGGGAACATTAATGGATGCAATATCCTTATTTTCTCGTTTTCAGGTTCAGTATTCTGTAACGCTAAGAGTAAGATGATGAAGAAGTCCACAAAGATTAAAATAAAACCAGTGGTGTATAAAGTACTTGAAAGCCATACTTGAGTAAAAGTATAGATATCTTATCAGAAAATGACTTTGGTAGAAAGTAAAGTCACTGTTTAGAATATTACTTGAGTAAAAGTTTTAAAGTATGTGATATGTATTGTACTTAAGTATAAAAAGTTTTTTTTAATATATATATATTAAACATACTTAAGTATTGAAAGTAAAAGTACAAGTAAATGCAAAATACAAAAGTAGCAAAATAAATATTAAAAATGGTTCTATACACAGTTTGAGCAGCAAGATTGTGTTCAGTTTAACTCTTCTATTTTGATTTCTTTTAATTAAAAAAATGGCAAAATGTTTATTGTTGTTAAAATCCACGCCTGTCCTGGACTCAGTTTCCCATGATCCTCCCTGTCCGAAACCTGAACTCACTCCGTCATCATCTCTCCCTCTCTCCCCGGATTCTCCACGAGCCTGCTCCAGTTCTCCACGAGCCAGCTCCAGTTCTCCACGAGCCAGCTCCAGTTCTCCATGAGCCCGCTCCAGTTCTCCACGAGCCCGCTCCAGTTCTCCACGAGCCCGCTCCAGTTCTCCACGAGCCAGCTCCAGTTCTCCACGAGCCAGCTCCAGTTCTCCACGAGCCCGCTCCAGTTCTCGATGAGCCCACTCCAGTTCTCCATGAGCCAGCTCCAGTTCTCCACGAGCCCGTTCCAGCCCACGAACCCTTTCCTACTCACAAATTTGCCCCATTCCTCGAGCCCCATTCCACGAGCTCCAGTTCTTCAGCCAGCTCCAGTTCTCCACGAGCCAGCTCCAGTTTTCCACAAGCCAGCTCCAGTTCTCCACGAGCCCGCTCCTGTTCTCCACGAGCCCGCTCCAGTTCTCCATGAGCCCGCTCCCGCCCACGAATCCTTTCCTACTCACAAACTTGCCCCATTCCACGAGCCCTTACTGCCACCCCTAAAACTCCCGAAGGAATTTTTTTTGGGGGGGCTATGTACCCGTGGGGACCATGTGGGTGGGGCTCCTGACCTGTCATGGCAGTCAACTGGCACCTGAACCACCATGGCCGCCCGAGACTCCTGACCCGTCATGGCCGCCCGAGGCTCCTGATCCGCCATGGCATCCCACGGCTCCTGACCTGTCATGGCAGTCCACGGCACCTGAACCACCATGGCCGCCCGAGACACCTGACCCGCCATGGCATAAAAGCGAACAAATGGATAAAAATGAATGCAAATAGATAGTAACAATCGTGACATTAATCAGTTCAGATTTGCGTGTGTTTTTGTCACATTGTTTTAAACATTGTTGTTCACAAAGCCCCAAAGGCAAATACACTGCTGTTCTCCACTAATGCAGCATTTAGTCAACAAAATAATTACTTTATAGTGATATGAAAACATATAGCGTACTGTATAACATACCATTTTGTTGTCTATGTTTTGAACCCGTTTTTGAAGTGTCTCTGTGCAATGGGCAGCCTCACGTCACATGTCAAAACAAACTCTACAAGGCATCAGTGAGTTTTTTTTTATTTGGCCTCTAGAGGTCGCTCTCGGTCTGTATAATGACAGAGGCAAGGGGCAACCTCCCCCAGTTTCTCTTGAAGCCAATACGGAAGTGACTTAAACTGCAATTAATCTACTGGGCACTAGGGACAGGCTCCAAAAGGGAGCAGAATCTCATTGAGCCCCATGTTAAAATGCCCAACTTTACACCAGAACATGTTTACAGCTTTGTAAAAATTGTGGTTTTGATTTATATATCTAATTTTGCCCTTTTTGTTTATAACCATTTTGTTTATAACTCATTAATTTACATTATATAAAGCCTTAAAGTTCTGCATAATTAAGGGCGTGGCCACTTTGAGTGACAGGTGGATAGCCGTTTGTCTGCTGTCTGTTAGTCATGACGTCACCTCAGCTCCACCCACGTCCCGCCTTTTTGCCCATTTTCTGTTATCCGGGAGTGACGCGTGATGATGCGCTGCCAAGATGGCAACGGCCTACTTTAAGCTTCAAAACTGCTCTTCAGAATCCTATGGGTGACGTCACGGACACTACGTCCATATTTTTTTACAGTCTATGGACAGACAGCTGCTCTAGCTACGGACGCAACCTGGAAAATGAAATCAACCGCAGTTTTGTGAACACTTGTTTGCACATGCTTGCTTGCAGTCTGTGTTCTTCCGACTTTATTTTGTAGTAAGTAACGAAAATGCTTTGGGGAAATGTATCGGAGTAAAAATATACATTTTATTTAAGAAATGTAGTGGAGTTAAAGTAAAAGTTGACAGAAATATAAAAATTCAAGTAAAGTATAGATTCTCCCAAAAAATACTCAAGTACTGTTACAAAGTATTATTACTTTGTTACATCACACCACTGAATAAAACAAGGTTTTATTACTAAACTCCAAGGCTGGTAAATTCAAGAACAAGTATGCATGTGAAACAGTGTGCTCAACACAAACAATACCGGACAATGAGTGATACAAACAGAGGAACCTAAATAGACAGAAATAATGAACTAAATGTAAAGCAGCTGTGTCCATTATTCAGTGTCCATAGAAACTAATTATTGGCGGGAAACTAAGACAAAGGAGAACGTGTGACTGAAAAAACAACCTAAGGCACTGTCCACACAAACATGGGTATTTTCAAAACTGCAGCTTTTTCTATGCGGTTTGGCCGTTTGTCCATACGCAAACGCAGTATCTGGTTACTGAATCCAAACTTTTTTGAAAACTCCTGCAAAGGTGAAGAATTTTAGAAACGCTGGTTACAGTGTTGTCGTGTGGAGAGTGAAACCGAAGATTTTGGCTTGTTATGTCAGAACCGGGAATGGCAGTAACCAGGCTTCTAATTGGCCAACGTGGCTTTACGGTTAGAGTTATATTGCCACCTGTTGGTTTGGCATGCTCTTGACAGCGCTTCATAACGGGTTTTTGCATTTTCATGTGGATGCGGAAAAACTCTTTTTATAAAAATACGTGTGGACTAGGCCAAAAAGTCAATGAAAATGTAACTAACTGAACAGAACTGTGACATTCTGATGATATTACAGGGAATTTTCACCTTCATGAGGTCATAGTTTTTTCTAACCGTATGAAAACGGGAAAGCACATGAAAGTATGTTGTCCGTTTACATCACTTAATTTTTCACTTTTCCTATTCATTGAAATTCTCAATGTGAAAAAATTTAGCTGTTACTTACTCTAATCAACATAAAAATGAATGCAAAGTATTCAGAGATACAAAAGTAATTTACAAGAAGCACCAAAACACCCTGAACCAGAATTGAACTCATTCTGGTCTAAACTGGTCTTTTCCAGTAGGGATGTGTTTCAAGTTTGCCCTTTCTCACCCAGCAGCCTATTACCTTCAGTACTGCACAAAGTACTGCACACTGAGCTTCAGATTCCTTTAAACCGTATGAATGGAAAGAAACAGAAAACTGTGGTGATGTCAGAGCTCCTGGTCCTATTTCAGCTGGAGCAGAGGACATTCTCCAGAGCCACTCTAACTGGACCCCCTTTTTTCCACCTGTGGCCTGATTCTTTCCATCTTGTGCAGATTCAGGGCTGATGGGAGCAGCTGAAAGCTCAATGGGAAAGTGTACTTAAAGTGTGTTACCTCACTCTCTCCACACTAGAAAGACAAACACAAAGATAATAATAACTAGAAATGTCCAGTTCTGTCCGGAATGAATGAGGGAATCCTTATAAATGCCTTTAAATAATGTGCCAACAGAGTATGTGCATTATACTACATTGCGTTTCAGTCAGTGCTGTTGAAAACTGTGTGGGAAATACAGCTTTTACAATTTCATCAAAATTAGAGCAATGATTAAAAATAATGTATAATAATTGTCACTCTTGAAGCAGCCCTTGTGAATAATTATTTATTACAGAAATAATATATTTCAAAAGAACTTATTAATTAATGTAATGTGAACTGAATGTGTCTTGGACATGTTCAGTTTTGTGGACTCTTATTTAGATATTCTGTTCCATTTTCTTTGGTTCCTGTTTACCTGATCTGTTGGTTGTTGATTTAATTATGCACCTGTCACGCGTTACAGAAGACTGAACCAAGAAAGGATTTAATAATGGACTTACCAGTTGTCTATCTGCAACTATCTGATGAACAACAGATCTCTGTTCACCATCTGCCCCGCTGAGGAGGACATCACCAGCCCCACTCTGGACCCAGAGTCCAAAGTCCCAGAGTCCCTCTACGTCCCAGAGCCCACTCACAAGATAGAGTCTGACCAGGTGCCGGCAACATCGTCTGTGCCAGTGGGTGCCCTCGTGGAGTATGAGGGAATGGAGTGGGTCCCTGTCCATGCCCCTGCCGATGAGGTTGAGTTGTGTCTGGCCTCTAAATCATTATGTGAGGAAGTTATTCCCTATGGTTTCCTGTGCCTGCTGGTCCCACCAGGAACTAAAAACACAGGAACTGACAAAAGAATATCAAGAGTCCATAAGAGCTCCCCACCCCCAGTCTGACAAGCAGAAAGTTCATAGATGGCCTTCTCGGCCATGACAGGGTAGACAGAGAGTTTAGATTCGGGCCTCCTTAGCCGTGACAGGTTAGACGGAGAGTTCATATTCGGCCTCTTTGGCGGTGACAGAGTGACAGAGATAAAGCCTCGAGAGGACCCGTAGAAGTTGCCTGTGGTGTGGAAGTGTTTGCGGTGGCACAAGATGGCGGTAGCCTTCATAGACAGTGCAGACTACAGTGGCAGTAACTCTGGGACCACCTGACTCGGATGCGCTGAGACCACTGTACTTGTTTTGTCTCTTGGAAATGTACATTTGACAGTTGATTGAATCGGCATTAGCAGTAGCTTGAGTTGGGAAGCAGATATAAATTTATTTTCATTAACACAAACAGTACCATCTGTAAAAATGAGTTAGAACTATACTCTTATTAAAACTAACCATTGGTCTTCCATAGTATCATTCATTTATATCATGATAACCACAGGTAAAACACACATGACACCTCACTAATATACAAAGTAACAATATGGTTTTGTTTGTATCTAGAATAGCTAGAAAAGCTTTGTGTTCTCTTGATTGCATATATTTAGCTCCAACAAGTAACCTTTTGGTAAGGAGACCTCAAAAGTACAAAGTTTACTCAAAAATACAGTTTGTGCTCAATACTAAATTAAATGAAAACAATTAATTTATAATTATTGCACAGGAGAGACTTTTCAAACAAAGGGAAAAATATGTATATTGGTATCAGCAAAATGAGTTAAAAAGTATCGATCAGATATCGACAAAAATCTAATATCATTCCTCCCTCAGTAGAAATATTACTTTTAAACTTATTTCAAATTATTAATATGAAAGTAACTCTTTATTAGAGTTGGGGTACTTGAACTTGGACTCGACCCGGACTTGAGTCCAATTTTGAATGAACTTGTCACACACTCGGGTGAATTTGTACTCGGACTTGACACTGACTTGGACATTTTGTACTCTGAAAATATTCCGAGTGCAGTCGAGTCCATGTGTAACCGGCATAAATAAGAAATTAATTAATGTCTCCCCACCTGTCATTTTACTGCACCACACCGGCAGGCAGCAGTAGCATCATCTTATGCTTGCAGACAAAACACACATCACACACTGGATCGCAATACGTGGGCTAGGATAATGTCTTCAAAGTCAGAAATAATTTGTTTTGCTTATGAAAATCATAAAGAATTGATTTGCAAGAAATCCGGTAAAAAGAAGCACTCTGCAGATTGCAAATCAACTCTTACTGATGTGTCTGGCATGACTTTCTAGCGACATGTTCAAAGAAAACCTAGAGAAATGTAAGTTGCTTATTATAACTTTTAATACCAACTTAAATCCAAATAACTTAGGGCTGGGCGATATGACGATAAATATCGGATTTTTGTGACAGCGGCAGACAGATTAAAGTGGCAGACAGAAATGAGGCCGCCTCATCGTGCATCATCAGTAACAAATTATCTAATGGTTTACACTTGGACTGTCAAATAAATTCACATACATCATGTCAAAATGCAAGTCTGACGAAGTATTCATGTAAACACTGTCGGTTATGTCTTAAGTAAATGGAAACAGTTAATCGTCAATATAACAGTCCAATAAACTTGCTGCTGTAATGTTAATCAAACAACAAAAGACAAAATCACTCACTCTACTGCTGACTAACTTTAGTAAATTTAATAAGAACCACTGTACATGTCATACAGTGAAGTTTGTTTTATTTTACATTTAATTGTTTTATTAAATTTCTATAGTATTTATTCTTACTTGAATAATCGTACTTGAGAAAACATATCACTATCGTGAAATAAGATTTTAGTATCGCCCACCACTAAACATTAGAATTTGGTGATACCAGAGGCATTAAATAATTGAAATACAATAAAACAGGTTTATTTGTGTAATAATAAAAGTTCTACATATATATCTATGTCCATTCTATTCTTTGAAACCATTTTTGATTGGAAACTAGTTGAGGTTCTGTTGACAAAATAAAAATGTTAAACGGCAATGGCTAGATGTAATAGTGGTATTTTTGTTCAATTGTATATTGCCATTGGTTTAATGGGTTGAAAGGTTAAAATATTAATAGAAGGTAAAAATATACAACAGCAATTTCTAATCTTTTTTCAATTTAATTACTTTCTAGACTCGGACTCGGCCGATAAGAACTCGGACTTGAGTCTAACTCGGCCCCTTTTGGACTTGGACTTGGACTCAGACTTGGAGTCGGACTTGATTGTTTAAGACTTGGTCTTGACTCGAACTCGACAAAGGTGGATTCGGACCCAACACTACTATGTATTATATAGAACATTTAGATATTTTACTACACAAGATTAACATACTGATAAATAAATTATTTATCTTGATGTTCGCTGGACAACTGACTCATATCTGACTATAAACAACTGACTATAAACATCATTATGGGTCCCGACTGGATATCATGCTTCACTGGAAGAAAAATTGACAGCAAATAACTAAAATCTGAGCAAATATCTTAATCTTTGCATTTGTACACTGACAGCCTTTAAAATGTATCAACACAATAAAGCCGGGTGCACACTGTCCGATTTATAATAGTCCTTTACGATTGTTCCTTGTCAGACTGTATGAACATGATCTCCGCTGTAAGCCATGTCACACTGTAAGATCTCAGTTGTCATTAATAAAAACGAAAGCACGCAAGAAAACTTGTGCAGAGTTTTATATCATCAATCAATGACGCGTTTGGTGAAAGTGAGCTGCATTACAAGCGGGATTGAAATGGTGGCTACAAAGAAATCTCTAGCTTTCATTTTGGTCATAGTTTGTCTTGAAAAACGAAGATAATTTGACGGTCGTCGTAGGAGAAGTCACACTGCAGGACTATGCGCCAAATCTTCTGACACTGCCAGAATTTCGTCTGCGGTCAAATTTGATCGCAGCGGTCATTAATTGGCTGTCAGTGAACATGTCAAACTAACGATCAAAGACTTCAGATTTTAGCTTTGGGCTAAAAAAATGTTTTGTCTCAGGTGGCCAAACCGTGGTCAAAATCGCAGTGTGCACCCGGCTTAAGTCAGAGAATGTGGTTAATCAAAGTCTTTTTGCTAATCCATTCCCTTTTTCTTGCATTTCAGAGTAAAAACTAAATTTTCAATGATAAAATAATGTAGACTGAGACTTGATTTTGTCCATGTTATGCCAGGAATTGACTAGATTGAGAAAAGTGGGCTGTACATACTAGGATGAAGCCAGTCCTGATTGCAAGTTTGCTAAAACATTACCCAATCGATTGCAAAGCCTATACGTGACGTCAGTGCAAAAGCACATTGATTTCTGAGGCAATGAGCAATGAATGGACATGAATTGTTCGCAGTAATGTCAGGTGATGTGTTAAGAAAGTAAACATGGTCAATTTTAATCCCCCCTCACCCCTCCCTGAAAATACATGACACATTTCGCATTGATAAGTGGCATCTGTGCCTCCCCACTCATAGAAAATCTTTACTGTCCATCCACAGTACATGAAGCATAATCTCACCTCCCCTTTCCCTCACGGTTACCGTGCTAGACTACGGCAGCTCATTCATACATTCAGCCCCTCTCTCTCACTGTCTCTCTCGCTATGACTCACTCGCGCTCAGCCTCGCAGCCTTCACTCAAAGCCTGACTACTCTCACATATTAGCAGGGCTGAAGAGAAGACCTGCAGCTTCAAGGTAAATAAAAAAACAATGATGATTACTAGTCTAATCTGCTTAATTACCAGATTTCACACGCATCCACTTCTGCAGAGCTCACATTTACGGGATCTTGATGCGGCTTATCTTAAAGGGCTCTCAGCTATCTATATGGTTCGTATTATGTGTTATGCTGAATTGTGAGAGTTATATGTCTGATTGTACAGTATGTACTAACTGACGTGGAGTCTGGGAGGCTGTGTGCTGCCTGTAGTGTACTGTGCGTGTGTGTGTTTCAAATGGCTGCCAGTACAGAAGGCAAGCAAAGTGAATGAATGAACTGACTGTACTGCGTATGTGTCCTCCTCTACGCTGCTCTGCCGTATGAATGAGACTCGGGGTGGATGGATGCCGGGGGTGGCCCAAGGCTCTTTCACTGGAGGGAGGGGAAATTTAAATCCCGGGAGATGGACGTGAACAGTCTAGATGAAGTCATTGGGATTGGGCTGATGATTTGCTAATGTGATAAGCGTAAGGTGTACAGAAGAGACTTGAAAGAGTAGATGCGTAGGACGGGCAAAAGATTGCTTATCTGGAATGCCTGACACAGGTGATTAGTGCATCAACAGATTCAGAATGACTGCAGAGCAGATGCTTTATGTAGTTTATCTATGTCTGCATGAGTAATGTTTATGTAATGTGAAGTTATACCGAGAGATTTCATAATGAGTATGCAGTAACTGCAAGTTTTTTTTTTTCTTTTTAACTTTTGACCATGTATGTGAGCATTTTGAATGCTGTATTTATTATTTTATAGAGCCACAATAGTACAATAGCTTTGCTAATCCTGGGATGATATATTTTTAAATCCTAAAATTTAGTTTTTGCATTCATCTTTTAAAATTGAAAAAAGTTTTATTTCATTATTTAAAGGAAACAATGAAAAGAAGTACTAGCTTCTGAAATTGTTTTTCCTTGTCCATCACCTCCTGTCTAGAGAGATAGGGATTTTTGGAGGGAAGGGGGGCACCTTGGCTTGTCAGGCGCTCACTCTGTAGTCAGGGAGGATGCTGGGAGATAAATTTAGCCCTCCAGCTTTGCTTCCATCTGCCATTGCATGGTTTAGGGCCGTTGCTATAGGAACCACCATGGGTGCCCATTAGTGAGTGAAAGGAAAATTTGGCGAGGTTTCTTAAACGTATTTAAACAACATATTTTAGATTTGGTTAAGTACAGTGTAAAGCTTCTGTTTTGTGTGTTTGTGGTTTTAACAGAGTGGACGAAGCTTTATTCCCAGTTTCTAACCATCTGAGCCTGGCAGGGTTACGCTGTGGTTTGGTAAGACTCGTCACTGACCTTGTTATAAAATATTTTAAAATGCTCACATGTGCCCAGTGGCCATACACAATGCAGCTGGATGATTCTCTTTGTCACATATACAGTATTGAATGTTTTCATGTTCTCATGGTTTCAGTACAATCATTGCCAATGGTTCTTCCCTTTTGCTGGCACAATCCCTTTAAATGTACGTTTTGTCTGCGGTCTAGGAGAACATCATGTTTTGAGTTAATTACCTGCAGAGATTTTATGAGTTCACTGCAAAAGACTTCCTTGTGTGTTTCAAGTTAAATTATAATCCTGTCTCTTAATCAAGAACATATTTGGAAAAACAGCTCATAGTCAAGAACATGTTTGAAAAAACAGCTCAGAGAGAACAGATCAGTCTCTCTGTTGAAGCAATATGTGTAGTTTGAATACAGAATTGTGGAACAGTTATAGAACTGTAGTTGAGCTAAAATGAGTCATTATGATGTGCCACTGCAGTCTGTGATTCAAGGTCGCCAGTGTTTTTGAGTGGGAGGACAGAACAGGTGGTTCTAGAGAGATGAATGCTTGCTTGACTCACATCCAAGTCCAGACAACCACCATGTTTTAGGCCTCCTACACTATCCGTCCGACCTACATATACTCATCAAACCGAACAAACCATGAGCCACAGAGTGACATGTGAATACAACCCAGGCAGTTTTCTTACTTTGTTAGAAGTCTTCAAATCACAGTGCCCTTTTGTTAAAACAAAGATGTATTTAGTATTTCAATGCTATCAGTTAATTTTCCATGAATCAAATATTTTGAATTATTGAATATAATTGTCACCTGTCAGATTATCTACTCTCCACAATACAGGTTTCTTAAATCATACACTCATCTGTTTTTACTATAATTGGAAGTCTGTGATCACTTAGAGTTGGATTCATACAAGCATTGTGCTGGAATGTATAGTTGGCAGGGATTTTGATATGTACCAGCAGGATCTCCTGTGATTCCACACCTAACCGCCCCCTAAAGCAAAGCGTGGGTGCCAATACCAGCTGGTCAGTGAGTGGGATGCCTGATTCCTTATTGTGTTCTAGTGAAAGTAGTGTCAGAGTCAGTGAATGCTGTATTAAATTGTGCTTTAGTTAAGAATACCAAAGAACCTGTAGTCTTTACTCTTTGTTACAAATAATTTTAATCCTTTTTTATAAGCACATACATGTACACAGACACTTTAGTGTTACTTTTAGTCCAGTTAGACAGTTTTTTTTTAACCAATTTACGTGTAACAGTCAATGTGAACAACTGCATGTTAATAGCAGGAATAAGGTTAGCTAAGATCCCATTAGATGTAGTTCATTAAGTGATTTAGTGATTTCAGAAGTTTTGGTACTTTGGTACCAAGTCGACTAAAATAAAAAAAATTGTAACATGCCAGTCTTTCTGCAGTATTGGTAATACCTAGCACAAATTCAGGTCAATAACTTTGATCTGTCTGACTGACAGGCTACTTCTTTCAAATGCTCACATATTTATTTTGTGTGCATGATCTGTGTGGTCTGGAGGCTTTGAGCTTTGCTACACATGAGTATAGGGTGTGTTGTGCATTATATTCTATCAGCAATTATAATGTAGAATTGACAGTCTGACTAATTCTGTTGCCTTCTGGTATTCCCCAGAATTTGAATCTCTAAAGTGGATCATCACCTGAACCAGGCAGAACATAAAGCATCTTCAGAACGCAGGAACTTGAGAACCAGCCAGGGCACTCATGGGAAAACATAGTTGCCATGAATTTCCAAGGACAAGAAAGGACAAGAAACAGAAGAGGCGTAATTATCTGTAACTGAAAAAAAGTTGTGGTGGTATTCCATACAATTAATTTGAAGAAGCTCTTCTCACATCAAGCAATAATGTATACAGAATGCTCCAGTTGTGACAGATATGTACAATCCATGCATATGTTGAATGAAACAAATTATTAAGCAATGCTCTGAATTAATTCAATTAATTGGTCATTCATAGTCTGGATTCATCCCATTTTATGGAGGCCTTGCATAGCCAGTTGACCACAGGGGAGCAATCTGCATGTTTAGAAAAGCAGAATGAGACCCCAGTGGACAGCCCCCAGCCTCATTCAGTCCCACAGTATCATGACCAGAACAAGGCCACCCAGCAACATCATGCACAACAGCAAAAACGTATTAATCTTGAGAGAAAGCGTCTCAGATTACAGAAGAAAACTGCTCAGGAGACAGACACTGTTGAAGATGGAAAGCCACCAAGGGCATCTGGTAGTTTTGAATATCTTGATGATAACATGAGACAGCCTAGTGAAATGCCATCTGGAGCTTCATCCTCAGCAGTATCTGCTATACCATCCTGTTCCATGGATGAGGCCCTGGAAGGTACACCTCGACAAAAACGTGAGCGTAAACCTCAAAAGCCTGGAAAGTATGTGTGCTCATACTGTGGTCGTGCTTGTGCCAAGCCCAGTGTGCTTCAAAAACACATTCGTTCCCACACTGGAGAGAGACCTTACCCATGTGCACCATGTGGATTCTCCTTCAAGACTAAAAGTAACCTGTACAAGCACCGAAAGTCACATACTCATAGGGTGAAAGCTGGTCTGACTGCAGACAGGGAGGGACCAAGTATAAGTTGTTCAGAGGAGCCACTTACAGAATCAGATGAAGAAAGCCAACCATCTTCCTTTTTAGAAAAACAAAGGATGCCCATTCAAAAGCAAAATACTACAGAAAAGTGCTCTGAGGGACAGTTACAAGGTACAGAGGATTCCCATGCAGTTAAAAAGAGACTTGCAATGAGACTTAGCAGAGGAAGACGTACACCTATAGGATCATCTGATGAAACATCCTCATCATTTGGTCTAAGTAGCAAAGGTAGCACAGAGTCAGGCTATTTTTCTCGATCTGAGAGCACAGAAATCTCTCAAGATAGTCCACCAAACACAAGTGCCAAAAGCTATGCAGAGGTCATCCTTGGAAAGTTTGGTCGTCTTGGTCAATTACAAAGGACTGCTCATCAGCAACATGCCAATCCTGCTGGGCAAGAAAGTAAAAGAATTCCATTCTCTGTGCCTAAAAAGCAAGTTATTGACCACATAACAAAACTCATCACCATCAATGAGGCTGTGGTAGACACCAGTAAGATTGACAGTGTCAAACCAAGAAGGTTCTCACTCTCTAGGAGAAGCAGCACAGAACTAAAGTCAGCCTCTTCTAAAGAGCCATTTCTTCACAGTCCAAAAGAAATAGATGCAAGTACAAAGAGCAGTGGTTCCATTACTCTTGGTGTACCTTGTGAGAAATTTCAGCACCATTCTCTCAGTATGCAACAAACTGACCCCACGTCAACTGCTCCTCTCCTGAGAAGTCACTCTATGCCCTCAGATGCAAGTGTTAGTGATGTGTCTGAAACTTCTCGTAGCCTTCGCCTTAGCCAATCCTTTGATGACCAGCAACCAGTTCAGAATCGGCGTCATGGTATGCTAAGACGACAGCCTGCTATTGAATTGCCTATCGGTGCTGAAATAACCATAGACGAACATCCCTACTCTAGCTCATCATTTCATCCCTCAGTTCCTGCACTGCCTGATCCCAGCCAGAAACAAGAGCCACTTGAGTGTGATGCATGTGGTATGGCTTTTAATGACTGGGAGAGATATCAAACACACAAACAACACTGCTGCACGGTTCATATTTCTCAACAAACTGACATTCCAGTCAATCAAGTAGAAGAACACACAAGAACATTCACAACTCGTCCTGGTGCTTTTGCATTTAGAAAAAGAAGAAAAGAAGAGAGTATCGAACTTGATGATCCTTCTTTACCATCGGTTTCTTATATATCACTCAAAGGATATACACCATCTTGTGAACAGCCTATTAAAGGGACCAGTGAATTAGGTCAAGAACATGGCACAGAATGTGCTTTGAAAGGAATATCTGTCATACAGCATACTAGTTCATTTGAGAAACATGATAGTACTTTAAAAACCCCTGGACCAGATGAGGTCTCTCACTCTCGTGATGTCTCCCATTCTTCTCCTTGCTCACAATCAAGGGAGCAGACAAATAAACCATATTTCCGTAAACTTGTACGGCAACACAATGTCCAAGTGCCAGAGATTCTGGTCACTGAAGATTCAAACACCAACACCATGGCAGTATCACCCCCTCCAAATGTCCCTAAAATCAAGGATGCTGAAAAGGTCAGTGAGTTCCAATGGCCCCAAAGAAGTCCAACTTTGGCCCAACTTCCAATTGAGAAGTTGCCGCCTAAAAAGAAACGTCTCCGTCTTGCAGAAGCCACCCAGTCATCAGGGGACTCAAGCTTTGAATCGATGTCCCTGCCTCACAGTCCAAGTCAAGACAGTTGTGTGTCTCACACCTCCAGTCGGTCAACTTCATTTGAAGAGGCTTGCAAAGCTGATGCAGATATGACACCAACTAGGAAATCAAGAGCCACTCATACTTTGACAATTCCCACAAATTCTCACAGAGAAATGAGGCGCTCTGCATCTGAGCAGGCACCCCATGTTCCTCAAAATGTTAACCTTATTAAGGAAACTCGCAGTAAGTCATTTGACTACAGCAGTTTGTCTCCAGATCGGACCCCTGCAGGATGGAGAGAAAGGCGGAAATGCCTTCTAATGAGGCATAGTGCAGTGAGGGAACCTGAGGAGGAGGATCAATCTTCTAAAGTCTTCAACACCAATTCTCCAGCTCAAAGGACTAGCACATCACCTAGCCATAGCCCAGGAATCTCTTACAGTCCAACCACCACCCATCTTGTGTCTTTAAGCAATACCGTACACTCATTTAGTGAGAAGCAGATAATACAATCACAGGATGTTTTATCAGAGAATACCCAGCAGAATGCGTTGCAGTTGAACCCACTGATTCATACTGACCAGCCCACAACAATGGGAAGTCTGCTTTGTCCATCAGGTGCTGCAAGAGCTCATTATTCTTCAATGTCGACAGGACTCAAGCTTGAAATTCCAATGGAGAATGACTTGGTGAATTCTGATACAAGTATCAACCAACCATACCTCACTCATTATCACCACCATCAGAATCTCGGTTTTGATGTTACTTCAAACACAGAACTACTGAGAACTTTACCAGCCCAGATAATTCCAGTCCGTCTTAATTCACACCTTTCACACCATTCAGGCTCTATTTATACTACAGTTTCACAAACATTTGTCTCAAGGTCTCAGGAACCTTGCTGCTCTGGAGTCAGTTCAGTTGCAGTGGCCTCAAAGTTTGAAATCATGGACCAACAACCAATATCTGATGGATCCAAATCAGTATGTGCTGGATCAGCCAAACGTGTGCTGTCCCCCACAAGCAGTGGGGAGCTCAGCCCAGAAAGTGAGCAACAGCAGAAACGGGTGAAAGAGGAGGAGAACAACCAGGAAAATGAAACAGGAAATGATGGAGTTTTGATTGAATGCAAGAAGGATGAAAGACTGGGTGAGCAAAGTGTCATCTTACCAACAGAACACAAAGAACCACCATTTCTGACTCTTAACACTAACCTTACTTGTAGCTGGTGCTATCTAAACTACATAAAGCCCAATCCATCTATAAGGAGTGAACAACAAAACTCAGTCTATTCTTCATGGTGTACAAGTACCCGCGACCCAAACCCTCCTGGCCTGACAAGCAAGGACATGCTAGCCCTGTTGCACTGCAGACAGAGATCAGAAACAGTCATCTACACCATGGCAGACATGTCACCCTCTCTGGACAGGAAACAAGAGACACCTGAATCCCCGAAGCCTGACGTGACTGAGGTAAATGTAACAACTCTTGCATTTATTAAGTCAATTATTTCTGCCCTGCTTGGAAATTCAGCGTAAACTTGTAGCTGTGTTTTGGAACATGGTAGCTGGTTTCTAGCTGCTCCAAGCTGGTCATTAGTTGGTTAACCAGCTACCATGTTACCAAAACAGCTTGACCACTTTAAACTGAATTTGAAATAACTGATATGCTAGCTGACATTAATATTATTAAATTGAGGGATTATGTTTTTTTTAAGCTCAGTATTTTAAAAGGCAGGTTTTATGTAATACAAAAGGTAAGTGGCTTACAAATCTCACAATTAGCTTCACAGTCCCCACTCTTTTAAACTATCCTTAAATCGAATCTTCACAAGACAACGTAAATGTAAACTTATACATTTTATTTATAAAAAGTAAACTTAAAATGTTGAATGAGACTCCCCCCCCATCTCTGTCTCCCTGGGCACCCGGAATAGGGTTGGTGAACTTGCCCGTGTCTCTCTCGAGTGTAGGTACATGCCACTCAGCCCACAGAACCGAAAGAAGCCCAGCAAGCTGAGTTGACAGAGGTAGAAAATAAAACAGCGGTGGAGAAGGAGGACCAACTATCTACCTCCAAGTACAGCTCACGGGTACAGATTTGTGAGGGAGGGTAAGTAATAATAATGCATAACACTTGTATAAATGCAACAAAAAAAAAGAAAGAAAGTCTAAAAGCATAAAGAATATAGATTTTCAGTTTATCTTTGCTACTGTGTTTGCAAGGCAGCATTGTATAGAATTTTTTGTTGCTTTTCTACACTCTTTTCTGCAAGAAATTCAGCTTAAACCTACATTTAAACTTTGTTTTGTAGATACCTTTTATTCTTAGGTGTACTGTCATGTGCTGTCTATTTTTGCTTTTGTAAACAATATACTTGTAAAAGTTAATAAAAATGGACTTACATCATTAGCATTTGGCCATTCAAAATGAAACCCAGAGTGATAATGACATTGTAATATTTGCATACTTGTTTGTGATTCATCTTCTTTTTTTCATTTCTTTGCATACTGAATTATGATTGGTCTTCTTTCTTGTGTTTGGTCGTTTCTGTCTTGCATTTATTTAACCATATATATCTGTCTTTACACTCTAAAGATGATATCATGTTAGCTGTTGATTCTTATACCCAGCTGTAAGAAAACCAGACGGATGTGAGCATCATGATAACAAGGCTCTGATATACCATTTCTTTTAGAACCAAAAACAAACTTATAACTTTTTTTTGCTGCCTTGCAAGCAATGTTTTTTAAAGCAAATCCAGTTTAATGCTGATATAGATACAGCAGCTATGAATGTCCTCCTCTCCACACCCATCTGAAAGCTAGAATCTTTGTAGTTCCTGCACTGTGCATCCTGCTCATACTGTATGTGTGGTGGCTTTCTGTCACTAGTTTGTCAGTATTTTGAGCAGTGTTGTTCTTGCCCCGCTGCAGGAGATCGGTTGGCTGTCAGAGCCAACACGGACCGTCTGTTACACAGCCCGAGCCAGGAAACTACCTAGCCTGGCGGTCACTTCCTGTGGAACCCCACAGAGTCCCATTTACACCATACTGCATCAATGATTTTGGTCATTGAGCTGAAGGCATGTGGAGATGGCCAAGAGGCAGTAGAGTCACATTTTGAGGTGTTTTCAGATGAATGAAAAACCAACATCTAAGAGATTTAAGTGGTTTTCAGCTGGATTTGCTTTAATACCCAAATTATCCAAATTATAAGTGGCAGCTAAAAACAGTTCCAAAATAGTTTGTTGTACAAAAAGTTAAACATTTTTTTAATTGAAAACTGCATAGGCCCAAGAAAATTCCCAATTATTTACATGATTAGCTGAATAGGAAATTTAGGTCAGAAATTTTGGTCACATCATATGCATTTGCAGGTTGGAGTTCACCAAAACTTTAAAGGTGCCTTGCCACACAAAACCGTTTTTACTTATATTTTTTGATGTTAGGTCCATATGTGTTTGTGTTATGTCGTGAATGTGAAAAATTAACTGCTACCTCCTCTGTCAGCTCTAGCAACTGAAAAGAAATAAGCGGAGAAATCAGGTCAATTACAAAAGCCGGTCAGTCTGATGTGGTGTTGCCTGAGCTCATTACTATTCATGAGCTCGCTCAGTTGAGACCGCGCCCACAGAATTCGTCTAACTCAGTGACAGTTTTCGGGACTTATTTTCCGATAATTACCGGCGGACAATACATTATCCCGCTTATTATACGGCTACTTGCCAAAACGAGAAAAGAAACTTAACACAATGGGTCTTTAAAAATTATTTTGCTATCGTCTAGTGGCTTCTGCTGGCAAAATAAATAGTTTTTGCCACACAGATAGAACTTTACAGTTTCAGGTGTTGCGTGGCGACGTCTTACTAGCTGACTTTCACTTTCAATGAAATTCCATTGCAATAAGCAAACAGACTTATTGCAGAATGATATGAAAGACGTGAATCAAAAGCACAAAACCCATTGCCATTGACAGCGGTCATTTTATACTTTGCAGCGGTAATTATATAGATTTAACAGACCTCTGAATGTTGGGAAGGCCAATTCATGCAAATGAAGCTTTCTGCAGCACTCTGAAGAGCATGTAATAAGCTATAAGAACATGCTGTAGTTAGCATTTCAAATGGCAAAACTACCAGGCTCAAACCATCTTTGCTTCTGTAATGCCAAAATTACAAGTAGGCTATTTGTCTTTGAATGTCTATCTATCCATGTCTCCAAATGCAGGCATAGCCCTTTTTGTCATATAAACACATTTGGCCACTAGCCAATAGTATAATGTTTTAAAAGTGAAGATGTCAGAAGACAATTGCCACAAATACATTGTATAACTTTTCAAACTGTTTGATGGTTTAATTGCACATAAATTACCATTCAGATACAACCATGGCTGAATGAGCTGGTTGCAGTTTTTGTGGTGCAATATATATATATATATATATATATATATATATATATATATATATATATATATATATATATATATATATATATATATATATATATATATATATATATATATATATATATATATATATATATATATTTATATATATTTATATATATATGTGTGTCTCCTCTTCAGATTCAGGGTCATATATATATGTCAATATACCTGAAGAAGCCATTTCTGCAGCAAATCCAGACGATAGTAAACAAAGTTCATCTACTTGTTGCTTTGGGTAAAGGATGCTGATAGCCAGGCTTTCATTGGC
Source organism: Gobio gobio (assembly GCF_949357685.1). NCBI lineage: Eukaryota > Metazoa > Chordata > Actinopteri > Cypriniformes > Gobionidae > Gobio > Gobio gobio. Next base: position 27,225,117 of record NC_137104.1, on the reverse strand, counting down.
TAGCTGTTAGCCAATCAGAGTCAAGTAGCTTAGCTCGTTGAATATTAAAGGGTTAGTTCACCCAAAAATGAAAATTCTGTCATTAATTACTTACCCTCATGTCGTTGGACACCCGTAAGACCTCCGTTCATCTTCGGAACAGAAATGAAGATATTTTAGTTGAAATCTGATGGCTCTGAAAGGCCTCCATTGGCACAATGGCACGGTTCACTCTCAAGACCCTTAAAAGGTACTAAAGACGTGGTTACAAAGTCCATCTCACTACAGTGGTTCTAAAATAACTTTATGAATCGGCGAGAATAGTTTTTGTGCGCAAAAAACCCCTAAATAACGACTTACATAGTGATGACGATTTCAAAACAAGGCATCATGAAGCTTCGAAGCGTTATGAATCAGTGAGCCGAATCATGATTCAGATCGCATGTCAAACCGCCAAACTGCTGAAATTTGGCGATTCAAACCGCAGATTCAACTCGCTGATTCATAACGCTTCGAAGCTTCATGATACCAATGGAGGCCTTTCAGAGCCATCAGATTTCAACTAAAATATCTTCATTTCTGTTCCGAAGATGAACGGAGGTCTCACGGGTGTCGAACGACATGAGGGTAAGTAATTAATGACAGAATTTTCATTTTTGGGTGAACTAACCCTTTAATGAGAACTGATGCAAATCGAGCTGAGTCTTCCTGCAGGCTTTCTATACCACGCTAGAATTGCTTGAAACAAGGTAACCAAGGCATTTTTTCCCACAAAACATTTTTACGGAGTCCATGGGAGAACTTCAGACATTACCACAAAAGTAATGATATACGTGTGGCAGGGCATCTTTAGTTTTTTGTTTGCAACAAACTGCAAAACTTCTTTGCATTAGGTTGTGTATTCGGGTCTCCCATGTTAGCATGCATATGAATGAAAGACAATGAAAAATAAAGTCTAGTGTGGCTGTTTTAACCGCTCATTTTAACCCTTTTTGCAATTGAACCCATATTTAATGTATCATTTGGATGCAGTTTAATGGAATGCATGGACCTGCACATGAGCATCAAAAGATATGTACAGTATATATGTTTTTCCAACCAGTTTAAAAAGCCTATTTATTTTGCTCTTTTACTTTGCACAATTATATAGTAGTTACTTTTTATTATTATTTTGCATTTAGCATCTCTCAATCCTGTCAAAACAGACCTGTGACCTACTTTGGGTCTTGTCCAACCAGTTGAAAACCACTAGCGTAAAGTCCAAAGTATACTTCCGTTTTAATTCGAGCGCTTAACGTATGCATACAGTCGAACGTATAAATCCCAGAGTATACTTAAGTTTTGACATGAACTCTAGCATATGCATACAAATGGATACATAAGATTTCAAAGTATACTTAATTTAATGTCTGTGGTATTTCTCTCCAGAAGTTAAAGGGATATTTCACCCCACAATTAAAATGACCCCATGATTTACTCACCCTCAAGCCATCCTAGGTGTATATGACATTCTTCTTTCAGACAAATACAATCAGAGTTATATTAGAATATGTCCTGGCTCTTCCAAGTTTTATATGGCAGTGAATGGCAGCCCAACATTTGAAGACCAAAGTGCATCCATCTATTATAAAAGTAATCCACATGGCTACGAGGGTTAATAAAGGCCTTCTGAAGTAAATCGGTGGGTTTTTGTAAGAAAAATATCCATATTTAACATGTTATAAAGTAAAATATCTAGCTTCTGGCCGACCGCCATTATAAAACTTGGAAGAACCAGGACATAACTCCAATTGTATCCGTGTGGAAGATAAATGGCATATACACCTAGGATGGCTTGAGGGTGAGTAAATTATGGGATAATGTTCATTTTTGGGTGAAATATCCCTTTAAGTCTTTGTACTCATTTAACCCCTTAAACCCAAAGTTTACCACCGGCAATATTACTTAACTCCTAAGAGTTATTTGCTGTTAAAAACAAAAAAATTGTTTTCATCATTTATTAAATACTTTTTTTGTACTATATACTATAATATGTCAAAAACCTCATACAGCTGAGATAGTCATATGTCATTTGAAAGATCTCAAGGAGTAGAATACAACAAGCATAATTGTTTTGGGCTTTGATTAAACTTGAGCGTTTTTGTACGTAAAGCCCCACAAGACCCATATCTAAATTATATACGGATACAGCATTCATGACACGTTTTTCCTCGAAACTTCATGATTTTCATTATTCATTATTCAATTTATTTATTAAATTTCATCTTTGTCTAGTGTCCAGTTATGATCATTAAAAAAACTGTTTAAACTAGAGTTGCGTGTATCTCTTAACCCCCTCACACAAACATCTTTTATGTTCATTAGAGTGAGTGGTTATTTTTAATAAAAGAGGGAGGTGTATATAATAATAGTAAATAAAAAATAGATAAATCTGAGCTATGAATTAAAACTATAAATGAGTCTGGCTTCAAGCCCTATGTTAAAGGTTATGTAGTCTGTAACTTAGTCTGTCGTGACTGAGATCAGTTTGAAGACACAAGTCTTCTTAGAAACAACCATCTGCGGCACTTCTGAAGAATGGTAGCATTTTTAAAACACAGCCATGAAATTGACTCATAATTTGTGCTGTGCTGTTTCACCATCCAAGTATGGTCTTTGGGGAGCATTGAAACAGAGTTTAGGAGACATTTCTGTCTCTTCAGAATGAAAAGACTCAATGTGGTTAAGGTGGTTTGTGCATCTTAAAATGGAAGCTCTGAGGTTTTAGTTGATGTATGAGGGGAGTGATTTTGCGTGAAAGTTTGGAAAATGGATTGAGCCAGCGTTTCAGGTGAAGGGTAATTATGTGGTTTCTGCTCAATTCATCCTCACTTAATGCATATGTCATGAATTTTCACATGTGAGTTTATGTAACATGATTGATGCCCTTTCTTCAGGCCATTTCTAACCTCTCAATAATTAGTTGTCACTATTGCTCATACTTAAGTTTAGTTATTAAACTTCAGTTATTAAAACATTCAAACAACGTTTGAACAATTAAATGCATTTGAACAGCCACAAAAGACCGCCCCCTCACTGCCTACTGGCCTACCATGTGACCGTTATAGGACGTGTTTTGAGAAAGTGCACCAAAATCATCCTTTCTGCTTGCTGGCAAGCAGTGTAATGGCTTCATTTACACTGCTTAAATGGCAGCACAATGGCTTTACGCTGTGCTCCCACAAAAGTGATGTAGAGTGTGACGAAATAAGAAGGGAGGGTCTACAACAAGTGGTCACAGGAGATTTAGAAATGCATGTTAAGACCAGGTGTAAACGATGTGTCGACTGACCACTTGTGGATCATTGAAAATGCATCTTAACATTAAGTGTAAAAAGGGCCTAAGTCTTGAAGGTGGATTCCTTTGACTCTGCTTGAGCAACCACCTTGCATTGTTTTAGCAACCACCCAAAGCACCTTAGCAAATATGAAGAAACATGCTAAAAACTGCCCAGAAATAGTTTTTGCATGCCTAAGCATCACTCATATTTTCTTCAGAAACTATTAAATCTAATTGCAGTGCCTTTTGGACCCACTTTAATTTAAAGTTTTGGAATTCCGGTATGTTTAAAATGACATGTGTTATTGGATCATATTAATTCTGTCTTAACATGTGTGGTGAACAGTAGTCTGTTACTTTGGAAATATATCATACCACAACCACAAATTAAATAGCTGCACGGCCTAAATCTAAAAAACGAAACCCCCCAAAGTTGAACTCTATTATGGCTGTTATTTTTTAAGAAAGCTGGCACACAGTTCTTGATTTGTACTCATGTTATTGGTTATGAGCTGCTGGTTGGGTCCAGGGTTCCCCCCCTCTCAGCTGTTTGCATTGGCACAGAAGCCCGGGCTCTGGGCACAGAGCGGCATTGCAAGATCCCCATGTTTGAGCCGGGGTGGTGGTGAAGGGGGTCGGATGGGAGGGGGGCCCTAGTTCTTGACATTATAAATGGCCCTCTGTTTGAGGTCAAGTGGAGGCCCCGTTTTGGGACTTTCTGGACACAAACAGGGTGGATACCCAGCCAGACTACCCGTGTGTGTGTGTGTCTGTGGGTAGGCGGAGGGGGAGCGTATGGATATATATGCATGCGTGGTGTCTGAAAGAGGGTCTGTGCCAAGCATACCAAGTTGTTTAAGAGCACCTTTAAAAGCATACCATGCAGGTGCTATAGATTGGAGATCAGATCTCCCACACAGACCTGTGAGATCAATGTATAGGCCTCTTTATGCGCATATTCCAGCCCAGAGGCTTTGCTTTGCTGGTATTTTAATTAACCTAAAGGTGATGTTGAGAACTTGCAGTGTCAGTGTCAACCTACATGTGCTGCCTTTCAGTTCCATTCTGTTTGTTTAACTTATTAAACATAGAAAAAATAGTGCTAATCTGATATGATTCACCTTTTTGTTGCACGCATTTCAGCCAGTTAAAGGGTTTGTTCAGGCAAACATTGAAAATGCTGTCTTTATTTAATCACCCTCATGTTTGTCCAAACCCAAATGAGATGTGTTCCCTTGTGAAAAAGAAGTGCGCTTAATAAATGTGCAACTGTAGTGTAAGTCAAATCTTATAAAAGTATATATAAAATATATAATATGACTTAAGTGCATTTTCATGACTATGTTTCTTAACACATCAATACTTAAGTACTTAACACACTTAAAGGTGTACTTTTTAATTAAGTCAATTTAAATGTTTCATTGAGAGTATATTTTAAATCGTTTTGTTAATCTTTTGCCGTGCTTTAAAGAAGTACTCTTATTTGGATGTGTTAACATACTAAAGCACTTGATATGTAAAGTACTTGATAGTAATTTTAACTGTACCATGTTTTTCAATATTCCATTTAATATAGGGCTGTCAAACGATTAATCGCGATTAATCACATCCAAAAAAATGTGTGTACTGTGTATAATTATTATGTACATTTGAATACACATACATGTATATATTTAAGAAATATTTGAATGCATATAATGTATATATATTTATAGCATTTATATTATATATAAATATAAATATTTTATATATAAATATAAAAAATATGTACTTAATAAGTATACACAGTACACACACATACAGCACATTATGTAAAAACAAACTTTTATTTTGGATGCGATTAAACGTTTGACAGCACTAATTTAAAGTAAATATATTGTATATATAATTGTATATATAACGTACTAAATTGTGTCTTCATTACAATACAATCAGCAGATCCTTTTAATCATAATTCAAAGACAATATAATTAGATATGACCTTGCATATAAACATGTACTTAAGTCCTACTTTAGTGGGTCATAAAAGCACTCTAAAACTACATTTAAATTATAATACATTCATAGCACATATTAAATTATGATACATTTTCATGTAATTACAATTAACATGCAATTAAGTGCCAGAAAACATTACATTCAGTTTGTACTTATGTATAGTCTTTTACAGTATTTAATTTCCGTAATAAGTACTTCTTTTTCACAAGGGTTCAGAAGGGTTCCAAAGTGCTATTTTTTTCATAACGAGAACTATCAAGCTCCAATAAAAGTCAAAAGTAGTTCATACGGTTTGTGTGACCAATTCCAAGTCTTCTGAAGCCATGGGGTCGCTTTGTTTGGGGGGGGGGGGGGGGGGGGGGGGGGGTTATTCGCTAATTGAATTATGTGTTTAATTTGCTAATTAAAACATGGTTGTCATCAGTGATTACAAACTTTTTTCTGTTTCACCAAAAAAAGACAAAAGAAAGAAAGACATTTGTGGGTTATCTATAGTCTTTCCCTTTAGTAGTTCATCTTATAAGGATCAGTCTGTTATCTGTAAGTGATTCCTGATCATGGGCAAAGCCCAGTGAAGGTTCACACAACATATTCTTTCAGCTTTTATGTTTTGTTTTTCAGCTACAGGTCAAGTGAGGAATACGTGTATGTACGTGGCCGGGGGAGAGGACGATATGTATGTGAAGAGTGTGGGATACGCTGTAAGAAACCCAGCATGCTGCGCAAACACATACGACTACACACGGACGATCGACCTTACGTCTGCCAGCACTGTAACTTTGCCTTCAAAACCAAAGGTATGCTGCACAACTGATGAATGGAGATATGTGGCTTTAAGTTAATGTCTATCTATATTATGTTTTATTAATATTATTATTATTATTATTTTTTTTTTACAAATTCATAAAAAATATTAGGCCTAATATTAACTTTGAGCCCCTCTATTATACGTAGTAGACATCTAAAAGACAAATTTAACTTTTAGCATGCAGATATACGTACACAATTAAAATGTACAGTCTTTCACTTTCAGGAAAATTCATCAAAAATATAGATGACAATCTCCTGCTCAAGGGTTTATGCAAATATTTTGTCAAATAAAATGTACTGTAGAGTAGAATAGGATCATCAATATGCGCCCCCTGTCCTGTCGTAGAAATATTGTCAACACAAGAAAAATTGTGGTTTCTAATAGATGTTATTATATCACTAGTTCAATGACATCAGGGGTTGTTTATATGGACATGGTTAACTAAGTCTACACCTGTACTCTCAAAGGGACTCACTTGATATAAATAAGTTTCTTTTTTTTCATTCCCATGTTGAAGCTCTCATACTGCTTTCCTCAGGGAATTTAACCAAACATATGAAGTCAAAGGCTCATGGGAAGAGGTGTCCAGAGGGAACTGCTCCAGGACCAGTTCAGTGCGAGCTTGAGACAGATGAGGGAGGTGAGAAACAAAAAAATATGTTTTTGAAAGAAGTCTCTTCTTCTTGCTCACCAAGGCGTTTATTTGATCACAAGTAAAACAGTAATATTGTTACAATAAAAAAATACTGTTTTTTTATTTTATTTTAATATGTTTTAAAATTGTATTTATTTCTGTTATGGTAAAGCTGAATTTTCAGCAGCCATGTACATGTATAATATATATATAAATTCAGACACGTTTGTCTGAAATATAAGTTACTTAATAACTTATTTTTAAAGTACTGTTTGTTGAAAGCATTAAAGGGTTAGTTCACCCACAAATGAGAACCCGTAAGACCTGTTTGATGAAGATATGTTTGATGAAATCCGAGAGCTCTCTGATCCCTCCGTAGACAGCAATTTAATTAACACTTTTAAGGTCCAGAAAGGTATTGAAAACATTGTTAAAATAGTCCATGTGACCAGTGGTTCTACCTTAATTTAAGGAAGTGAAAATAATACTTTTTGTGTGCAAAAAACAAAACAAAAATAACGACTTTATTCAACAATTCTGGCCTGTGCCAGTCTCCTACGCTGTTTGCGTTGTATCTCGCTCATGCATCGTGGTGCTCATGTGAACCTGCCGTAGATCTCGAGAGTGCTGCACTATTTACAGTGGAAACTGTGTAAGAGACTGACTCAGGCTTGAACGAAATTGATGAATAAAGTTATTTTTGTTTGTTTTCGCGCACAAAAAGTATTCTCGTCGCTTCATAAAATGAAGGTTGAACGACTGCTGTCATGTGCTATTTTAACAATATTTTTAATACCTTTCTGGACCTTGAAAGTGTTAATTAAATGGCTGTCTATGGAGGGGCCTGAGAGCTCTTGGATTTCATCAAAAATATCTTAATTTGTGTTCCAAAGATGAACAAAGGTCTTACAGGTTTGAAAGGAAATGAGGGTGAGTAATATTAATGACAGAATTTTAAATTTTGGGTGAACTATCCCTATAAAAAATGGTCAATTTGACTCAAAGCAAATTATATGATACACGGGTTAATCTGATTATTTGGAAATAATTGCATATACCACGGATTATTGTAGCATATGGATTCAGTATGGTTACTTAATCCATGATTGAATTGGTTAAATGTATTTGTCTTTTTTGTATAATTAATCGTACCAAATGAAAGCTGATACAGTGACTCTCTTATGCTGTAGGTGACAGTGATAAACGTTTCCTTGAGACGGATCTGTTGGAAGAGCACCAGTTCTCAGATGCAGAGGAGACAGATGTGGACGAGGCTGATGATAATGATGAGGGTGACGAGCAAGCTTCATGCTCCTCTTCATCGTCTAAGAGTACATCTCTCTCCAGAGATAAGTCTGGCTCCTGTGACATCTCAGGCCTTTCAAACCCAGGCTGGGAACAACATCCCAAACCGCCTGTCAGTATGAGCCCTCGAAAACCAAGCCACTATGGAGAAGCTGCCTCTCCGAAGACTACAAAGTCTATAGTAACCCTTCCACACCTCGAACCCACCACTGGGAAATGCTCGTCCCCCATCCGCAGCCTGTCTCCCGGTCTGCAAATGTCCCCTGCTTTACCACAGTCTCCTCAACGAGACATGTCCCCTCTACGCTGTCCCTCTCCAAGACATCTCTCTCCATCATCAAGTCTCTCTCCATCATCTTGCATGTCCTCTTTGTCTCCTTCTAAACACCCAGCCTCATCGTTCCCAGGGAGACGCGTGTCCCCCATTAGAGCCTTGTCACCGATACAACCTTCATCTCACCGTTGTCCACTTGCGTTGACTGTTGGGGCCAGTGTGACTGTTCAGTGCCAAGCTGATAGACCCAGAGATTCTACAAAAGTCTCACCCAACAGATTAAACCTCAAGACCAAACCGGTGAGTATCTTTATGTAGATCTTTCTTTCTGAATGTAAGATGTAACAAGTAACCCTAATACTGATAAACGTCTGAAAGAGAAATTTACCAGCTTAAACCAGCACTGAAAAAGTGAAACGACCGTGCCATTTATTTAAAGTGCATATTTATATTAGTCTGATAATGGTTTCCTGTTTTGTTCAGTTTGTCTGAAAGTAAATAACACCCATAGAGAAAAAAATATATGAAATTATTAAAATAGTATTTTCACTTGACAACAGAATGTTGATGTGCAGAAAATACAAACTGGCCAGCTTTACTGACTGCTGAAATTATTTAGGGTGTTATTAATGTTTCTGGGTTTTTTTTATTTAGCTTTTTTAGTACATTACAGAAAATATGCATATTTTAAAAATACATCAAAATAAACATTAAGGTATTTCAGTTGTATTTAATTATAGTATAGACTAATATGTTGATATATGGCCTTTATAATAAACAAATGTTTGTGTCTTTGGGAAAATAAATATCTTTGATTAATATTAAATCAAAATTCAATCAAAAGTTTAAACTGAACCATAACATCTGAGAAAACATTTGATAAAAACGACTAATTGTGGCTGTAACAAATATTTTTTAAGTTGGTCCAAAGTATCATTTTTTTTATATTTAACCATATATCATATTTAAAATATAATTAATTATAGTATTTATTAAGATTATGAATTAGCTTTTATTTCTATATTTGTAGTTTTCTCAGAAAATACATAGTTTCTTAGAATGAGCCATGCTCTCTTTTAACATCCATTCATCCTTGTTTCAGCAGTGAGTAAATTGTGGGTTTCTAGTCTTGATAGCTAAATATGTAGATGCTTCTTTCTTTGTCTAAGTTTGTTTTACTCCACTTATAGAAAGTTTTTTTTATTAGTGCACAAAACAGCAATTCGTCTGAAAACAAGACACCCGAATATATCCAAGATAAACATCAAAAAACAAATATCTTGATTCTAAAAGCACACAGTGTGTTATTTTAGTGTCGCACCTACAATTACAAATAGTCATGCCACCGGTCTTTACATACAATTAAAGCCAAAACCTTAGATACTAACCCATGAAATTATGAATATATACTCATCTGTTTACCATCTACTGTGTGAAGTGCTAATTTGGGATGAACCAGGACTATCTTTAGCTGTCAACTCTAGCCGGGAAAAAAAGTTTAACCACACTGTTTAGAAATAACGTCCTTTGCCTAGAATAAAGATGACCGCACTAGTGGTCACTCTACAATATCCAACAGACTACTTCGTGATTTCACTAAAAAAATGTCTTTCCCGCTCCCCTCAAGGAGAAAACACACAGTCCTCAGAGAAGGACCAACATGACACAGTCTTGGCCTCTGTCACATGGGCGTCTCTCCAGGAACATGCAGCCGAGGGAAGGTCAGCGTGTGTTAAGTCACCTGCCCCTGCACTCCCAGCCCCAGGTGATGATTCCCAATCTCAGCCTCACGATTCCTATAGGCGGGATCCAGATGGTGCAGCCACGCTCCAATATGCTCCGAAGCGCATCTCTGAACCACAGTGTGGCCCAGATGACTGTCACTGTGCTGACAAAGGAGAAAGGGGCTGATGGGAGTCCTACAGTTCAAGTTCCTCATCGTAAAAATCAGCTGATAGTGTTCACGGAGCCTACGGTGGAGATGAGCTCTAAGAGTAACACTTCCTCCGATGAAGACAAGGAGCAAATCCGGGGAGTGGTTCAGTCAGAGCTAGTATCAAAAAAGAAGGAGGTTCCCAGTGTTCCAATGACGACCTGGAAGAGTATCTCTCAAAGAAATAACAGAAAGCATTCCCGAAGTCCCAAGAAAGCTCAGCCAGTAGACAGCTCAAGAACATCCATGGACACTAAGTGTTAAAGAAAAAGTTCAGCCAAAAATGAAAATGCTGTCCTCATTTATGCATACATAGTATATGTCATTCCAAGCCTGCGTGTTTGGCAGAATGTTCCGTTTTGCTCTTTCTACACAGTGGCATTTGGTCTAAATAAAACATGTTTCCACTGTGTTAGTTATGATGAAAGCCTTAGTGAAAGTGCAGGAATCTAGTTGCGCTGGCATTACTATGATAGGCTGCAATGCTCAGCCCTGCAACCTTTTATGCAATGGGAGTAGATATGAATATAATGCTGTAATCAACACTTTTCACAATTAGATAATCACGGCAATTAGGGCTGCACAATTAATCGAAATTAAACTAAAAATCAAAATATGGCTAAATGCGATTATCAATTTGCAAATTCTGTGATCGAATTGAATGAATATGTGCGTTGCGCGTTTCAGAGTGAAGCGCAGCACTGTGTTCTTACATGTGACCAACTTATTATCTTATTATTGTGTTTTCAGCATCTCGGAGCAGCTCAGTTCACAGTAAATTCTGCTCCACACAAACTCCATATCTGCATCTTCTCTCGGTTTGGTTCGTTTTTAACGTGCATTTGAGGACGCAACATGCGCCAACCATCTTTCCAAACTTGTAATAAGCACTTATCAACAAAAGAGAAGCTTTAAGGGTTCCATATGGTTTATAAAATGAAGAAATTAAGAAATTGAAAGATTATTTTTCTTTAATACTCGTTTGGATTTGACAGTGAATAGTAATTTTTACAATAGTAATATTTCTTGTTTTTTATTTGTTTTGTAATTTTACTTAATACCAATTTTAATTAATTGCTTATAAAATAATAATAATAATAATAATTACTATTATTTTATAGGCATATTGATCTATAGACCTGTTTTGTGTTTGCAAACAGCGACAACATATTTTTGTGGGCGGAGCCTACCTGGTGGCAGAAAATGGTGGCAGGCAATTTTTCCCGCAAATCCGAGTTTATATCACAATTCTTAAAAGGATAAACAGATCCTTTTCCCCCCTCAGAATTGTGATATAAACTCACAATTGCGAGTTATAAAGTCCGAACTGGGATATAGAAACACGCAAATGCAAGATGTCAAGAATTGTGAGATAAAAATGTTATAGGCTATGTTTAAAAGTTATCTATGTATAGGTTTAAATATTTCATGCTGTAACTACTATGCATGTATGTCCACTATATGAACTGCATATGTGAATATTATGTAAACTTACTGTTTACATCAAATTCATGCTTTAATATTAGACTAATCATTGCAGGTTTCATCAGTCCAGTCTGTGACTTGCAACATAAACGTCTGCGTTTAGCTTCAAAGGGGGTCTTCAACGACGGAATTCTATAAAAATGAAGACCGTATATTTGTTTCATTCCGATTGTGATATACAAAGGCACGACAAAATATGTGTGTCCTATTCTGTGGATTTTGCCTATTTTCCTCAACTTGTTGCGCTATTTTTCTGCCGCCACTATGTGCGCGCAGCCTCAAGTGACGTAACTGTGACGTCTGCTCAAAATTGGTCTATATAATCACAAAAAATGTGGCCAAATTGTGCATCCCTACAAACAAGAACAGCAAGCCTGGATTTTTTAAAATCACATTTTAAATTGCAAATCACAATTCAATTTTTTTCCCCAAATTGTGCAGCACTAACAGCAGCTGTAATACTAAAAATCCAGTAAATGTTTTCAAAAGATCTCCAAATGTAAGACTTTAGAGTAAGGTAACATTAAATACATTAAAGCATTAAATACCTTTAACAAACAAGGAGCAATGCATTTGTTAGAATATGTATTAACCTTTGTTAATGCTACTTAATAAAAATACTGTGCATTGTTAGCTCAACAGATACAACTTTTAATTTAAATAATAAATCCTGAAATTAACAAACAAAGATTAGGAAATGCCTTAGAAGTTTTTCATTGTAAGATCACGATGAAGTTAACAAATGGCACCTTATTGTAAAGCGTTACCGTTATTTGTTATTTCACGTTACCCAATCACAGCAGTTTGTTTACATTAAAGTTTTAAGGGAGACACGTCCCTTTAAACAGTGTGTTGAAATCAGATTGTTGAAATCAGAGTAGAAAATGGCCATATATATTTGTAATTTCTAACAGTTTTTGATTTTCTACTAAGATTCTACTACACAAAAATGCAGTTCACGACAGTGGCATGGTTTCAGAATACTTTGTATGGATCACTTTAGGCTTTTCTGTAGCTTGAACATTCTGCCTAACATGCCGGTTTGGATATGATGGTGATTAAATGATGACAGAACTGTCATTTTTGGGTGAACTATCCTGTCAGATTCTGTGTACCACAGAAAATGTTTCAGACCATGATTCAAGTCACTGGGACTAAAGCTTAGCTGAATAACTGAAGTAATGTTTGCTTTGTTTAACCTAGTTATGTACTGTAGATACATTATGTTCCTGATCTATGTGTATTTTCTTGTCTGCTGTCTACATTTTACACACACCAAACACACATGCACATATATGTGTGTGATCTGTGTGTGATCAAATGAAAACATTTATTACATATATTTAATGCAATTATATAAAAGGTGCCAATACAATTCAACTCCCATTTTCACGTTTTATTGTGTTACAGCATGGAACCATTTAATGGAAAAAATGTTCCTCTCATCATGAATATTACATTAAAAATATATCTATATCCTACTGTAAATCTTAATAGAAATCCTACTGTACAAATGTATGTTTTTATATGCATTTATACTATATTATATGGCATTGCAGTGTATATGTGTTTTTATTTGTTGTATGTGATGGTCGATAGAATTTTTTTGGCCAGCAATTTAAACACTCATGCATTTCCAGTAAATAGTCTAGAATGTGGTCAAACCCTGAAGATGGACAGCTCTGGTTGATGGTTCAGTTGTTCTTGTGGTGTTGATTATTTAGATGTGGGAAGATGTCAGTATGGTGTTCCTCACGTTGTGATGTATCCAGATAGACGGAGATCTCTTGTGTAATCTTACAGACAGGACAAAGTATTATCAGAAATATAAGAGTAACATGAATTTACAGTACATTTAAATATGCATTGGCTATGTTTATTTATTCGATAAACTATGCACAAATAATTGTGGGTTCTGTCATAATTGTATTTCAAACTATATGCAAAGATATTGTTAATGTATGGATTCAATAATAAATGCTATTAATAGCATTTTTACATTCATGTTTACAAATGTTTGTACTACTGTTTGATTTGACTTGTCTGATGTCATTTGAAATACAATAATTATATATTTATGATTGAGACTCAGTTGTGAAAAATAAGTGCACTTAATTTTATTGAATGTACACTTGTAGTGTACTTCAAATATTAAGTCACACATCTAAGTTACTTAAAGAGAGTGCACCTTCTTGATTTAAGAACACTTACAAACTGCTACTTTGTAATAAGTCCATGTATTGTATAATACAATGTACTGTCACTTAATCATTATAAATCAGTAATGAAAAATTATTTAAATACATGACATTGGTTTCAATATTAATTTCATAAAAGCATATTTTAGTTTACCATAAATGCTTGTAATTTGGCAGTACAGTTTAACCATATAATTACAATAAAAGTAATGACAAATAAATATGCACTTAAGTCTTATTTAAATGGCTTTAAAATGAACTCTTAATTTAAGCCAATTGCTTAAATTAATTAATGTAAATGAACAGTATAATCATTTACAGTCATTTTAATTTAATTTAATTTATACTGACAATATTTTTAACAACAATTTTGTGTCAACAATTTAACAAAACAACAATTAACATGCAATCAAGTCTGTAAACATTGCATTTGCACCTCAACATTGAACTCCCTTGACCAGCAAAACATTTTGCTGCTAGAACTAAATTTTGTGAAAACAATTCAACAAAGGCATCAAACTATTATAGAAACATTTGAGTGATTCTGAGAACGTAAAGTTAATGAGAAATAAATAAAATAAAAACTTCTGTCACCTCTCAATTGCAATCTTGACCCATTCCTCGATTGAAAAAGCTTCCAGATCACTGATAATATTTGGTTTTCACATTACCACTGCTTTCTTTAAATTACCAAATATTTTCAATGAGATTAAAATCTGAATACAAGAACATTCTACGACTGATCCCTGAACCAAGCTTTGATTTGGATCTATATTTTTGGATGGTTGTCCTGGAGGAAAGTCCATTGATCATCAAGCTTCAGTCTCTGCACCGAAGGCATCACCGTCTTTGCCAAAATGACTTGATACTTCAAAGAATTCATGATGTCCTTAATACAGATTTCCACTTCCTGCCAGAGAAAAGCACCCAAATAAGACTGGACCACCTCCATGTTTAAAGGGATCACAGGAAAATTAAAACATTCTTCAAAATATCTTCTTTTATGTTCAGCAGAACAAAGAAACCCATACAGGTTTGGAACAACTTGAGGGTGAGTAAATGATCATTTTTGGGGGAACTATCCCTTTAATTATGGAGATGGCATTCTTCTGCTCAAGCTTTGCCTTTTTTCTTTTTTCTTTTTTGTGCATCAGACATACATTGGGTCCAAAAAGTTCCAGTTTGGTCACATCACTCCATAAAATATTCTTCCAGGACTAAACAGGTCTCCAAATGAATTTTAGCACATTCAAGGCAGCATTTTACGTTCTTCTTGGTCAAAAGTGGCATTCGGCAAGATTCCCCAACATGAAGGCCATTTCTTATACTCTGCATTGAAATGTTTTTTTTCCTCCTTTCATCAGGTCATCTTGCAAGTCTTTGGCAGGAAATTGAGGGTTCTCTGTATGCTTTTGTGAGAACTCTTTTGACTTGCCCATGTTTGCTACTCAACTTTAGCACATGTATGTGTAACAGCACAAGAAAAATCAGTTTTGTTATAGAGTTTCCAAAGGCTTAATTGTGTTTTAACACATTTTTTGACTATTGATTATGGGTTGAATGATTATGAGTTATAAATCATATAACTCAAAAGCTTTACATTTTATATTGACATTATCACTTTTAATTTGCACTATACTGTTATAGATAGAATAAAAAAATGCTGTATCTTTAGAAAAGCCTACATTTGTAAAATATTACAGTCTCTAGGGGGTTACACACACACACACACACACACACACACACACACACACACACACACACACACACACACACACACACACACATACATCTTAAAGTATATATGCAATCAAGTCACCTTAATGTGCACTTTACCTTAAAATAACTATATTTTTGACTCCATTTGAAGGCCGTATTAGTGTGTGTGACCTAAGGAATATGCTCAGAGGATACCATAGAACTTTGGTAATAACGCCCCCTACTGGCACATGATGATCATAGTTCTAAATAATGCCCACACTGAAATGACAGAACTGTTTGCAGGACAAAAGTAACCTACATTCATAAGTTGTCAAATGTTATTGTCACGTGTTTTATAGGATATAAAGAGTTCAGATCCAAAAGCCTCTGAAAGCCACTTCGGTAAAAAATGAGATAACGATACTGAGTGAGTGATCTCCGCATATAGCATACGTTCATAAAATACTTTCACTTCAAACCCACTAAATCCCAGGCTCACCAGAAGTACCGGTAAAAAAAATTTATATATATATATATATATATATATATATATATATATATATATATATATATATATATATATATATATATATATATATATATATATATATATATATATATATATATATATATATATAAAATGTATTTATACATGTTGAAAAAGGTTTCACAGTGACAACCGAGTGAGTTCCCCATAAAGTGCGACTTCATACCTCATTACCCCAGCCTCCCTGTACCTCAGGGCCGTGCAGAGAGTTCGTCAGGGGCAGGGGCTCAAATGTAAAAAAGGGGCAATATGTAAATATATATATATATATATATATATATATATATATATATATATATATATATATATATATATATATATATATATATATATATATATATATATATATATATATATATATATATATATATATATATATACCCTGTTCGTCCCTGTTCGGGCGAACCAGCCTCTTACTGCATTTCGTTGCCTTGTACCTGTACTTGTGTAATGACAATACAGTTGAATCTAATCTAATACACATTATATATATTTGTATTTATGCATGTATGTATGTATGTATATATATGTATGTATATATATCCTTATGCTCATCAAGCCTGCATTTATTTAATCAAAAATACAGAAAAAACAGTAGCCTAATATTGTGAAATATTATTACATTGTATTCTTTTTAACTTTTTATTAATCAAAGAATCTTGAAAAGAGTATCACAGTTTCCATCATTGACATTAAATCCTCATATTAGAGTGATTTCTGAATGATCATGTGACACTGAAGAGTGGAGCAATGATGCTGAAAATCCAGCTGTGATCACAGGAATAAATTATATTTTAAATGATTTTAAAATGAAAACCATTATTTTAATATATTTCGCAATATTGCTGTTTTTTATCAAATACATGCAGGCTTGATGAACATAAGAGACTTCTTTCATAATGCTGCATAATATTAAAAAATGGTAATATAATAAAGTCCTTTCATGTAACCATTTTGCCAGCTTACACTTCACATAATAGGCCTGTAGGAGCCGCTGGCACTTGGGTTTTGTTAACTTTGATAGTGTCATGAAATAGTAAACGGTGTATCAATATACATAAATACAAGTGAATTTGGTCCGTGTAACGCTTCACAATTCAATTTTCAGACCATATAGTGCAAATGCAAAAAATAAAATATTGAAACAAACGTCCATTTTTTCCTTTTTCTCGGTTACTTCATCAGTGGATTTTTGCCATTTTCTCTCCTTTTTTCAAATTTCCTTTTGCTAAATTATGACTTAAGAAATTATCTTTTGAATAAATTGAAATCTAACCGATTTTATTTTCCTTCTATTTTTTCCCCCAATTTACGTGGACTGTGCCATATAACGTTAGCGGGGGGAGGTCGCGGACTGTTTTACATCGTTTATGTAGGCTATAGCCTGTGTGCACGTTGAGAAGTAACTTATAGTTTAAAAGGCTAACACAGAGGACGCCATAGTTTTTATTGTTAATAACTGTGCTAAATGTAGAATTCAGGTCTGGCCATCGGGAGCAGCGGGCAAAACGGTGGCCTGGCTACTTATTTCGCCCGCTGCTTTGTATTTATCTATACTTATTTGTTATTAGTGCACGCACACACACATACACACACACACACACACACACACACTCACGTGCACGCATGCACAAACACACACACACACACACACACTCACGTGCACGCATGCACACACACACACACCTACTTTATTATATTGATGCATGCCTCGATGTACCCGAATGATTTAAGGACTTGCCATTTGATAATTAAACGTTACAAATTATGAATCCGCTACTCTTGACTTGCAGCATATCATTATATAGCCTACATATACATAGGCATATCAAAGCCTATCATTCTCGGCTAACGGCTTGTAATGAACTGAGTTAATGACTGCTAAATTTAAGGGCAAGAGAAGATGTGAGAAGCAGTATATTCAATGAAAAGTTCAATGTTGCCGTGGAAACGAAGAATGATGATCACTAAGTGAAAACATCGGCAAAGGAGTTTATTTAGGCCCAAATATTTTGTATGTTTGCATGTAGGCTAGGTTAAGATGTGAATAAAAGCTAACAAAAAAATGCTGAACTTTATAACTTTAACAAAATTATAAAGAAAGAAAAAGTGGAAAGACAGTCACAGACATAGGCTACCAATTCAGATAGATTTTAAACATTTTGCCTTATGTAAATATTACGGTGACGCATTGCTGCCACATACATATTATTTTTTTCACTCAATTATGTCATAATAACGAGATCTTATGGAAAAGAGACTACTTTCTCAATGTGACTACCCTGGTAAAACAAAGGACAAATAAAAAAAAAATCTTATGTCGTTAAAACAACATCTTTTCTCGTAATAACGAGATCTTATGTCGTAAAAACAACATAATTGTCTCGTAATAACGAGATCTTATGTCGTTAAAACAACATATTTTTCTCATTAAAACGACATGTATTTTCTCCTAATAGGGTGTTGTATAGTGATGTGTGTATATATGTCTGTATCCACATTAGAGAATGTATTTAGCCCATGCCTTTGTCACACTTGTTTGAAAGCAGAAAAATATCATCCGCTGCCTGTATCAGTAGCAGTGCCCATAGCACGAAATTGTTGTAATTTATTGATTGAAGCCTGCAGTTCATAACAGCCATGGGTAACAGGTGCCATGGATCACTAATGATAAGCGTGTAACTTTAACCTAGTAATGATGGACCCCGGTGCAGCCACACATATCATAACTGTCTATAATAGGCCTACTGTAATTAAGACATATATTCAAAAAATGTATTAAAAACAGAAAGACGCTATTTCAGCCTTATGTGGCGTTCACACCGGACGCGATTCGCGCGAATAATTCGCGCTAATCGCGCGAAGGTGGACGCGTGTACATTTTGAGTTTACTCGCGCGAATCGCGCGTGAAATTCGCGCGAATCGCGTGTGACATTCACTGCACAACAGATGCGAATTCGCGTCATGGGCGGGGCTTCCGCCAGCAGCTCGTCTCGTTGAGAAATGGCTGACATGGGCTGTGTTTACATGTCTTTTTTTTTGTTCATATCTACTGTTAATGTGTGACAAAACGTAGTTTTAAGACTTTTTCAGTCGATAATGTAGTTGTTTAAAGCTCAAATCTGTGGTTTATTTACATAAACAGTGCCTATTTGAACATTTTATCTGCCGTTGTCGGAGCTGTGAGCTCCAGCGGACAGCGCGCTCAGCGCACGTGAAAGCCGGCGAGGGCAACCTTTCCTCGGCCAGTCCTTCTGCCGTCTCCCGCTGGCTCTGATGTCTCTGTGGTGTGTCTCGAGCTATAATTCGTCTTGTAACGGCCGATCTTTGGTCTCATGGATCTATAATTTGTTCCCTGGCAAATCGTTTAGGCTGAGGGCAAAGATAAGTTTCATTACTTTATATTTTTAGGCTATAACTGTACGTTGCAGTTGTAACGTTAGCCTACTAGCACTGACTTTGAATGTTTGACTGCATTGTTGCTTTGTTTCATGTATAGCTTGTTATACATTACTGATACTTTTGTATTATTGGTCATACATAAACTTGCATTTAACAAAAAGAGACTGGGTTGTGTTTCATGTAATTTAATGTTATCACAGTGATAATCATATTGTCTGAACCAGATATCAATATACAGATTTTCTCTTCATTGTTGTCACTACTAGAGCAAGCTCCTGATTGGTTAACGCGGCGCGAAATATCCGCCAAAGTTCAGATTTTTCAACTTGAGCGTTTCGCGCGATTCACGCGATTCGCGCGAATCGCGCGTTCAAAACGCTCAAGTCGCGTCCTTCTCGCCGCCTCAATCGCGCGAATCGCGCGAATCTCGCCGCCTCATTCGCGCGAATCGCGCCGCAGAATGCCATTTCGCGTCTCTGCATTGACTTAACATGTAAATCACTCGCGCGATTCGCGCGAATCGCGTCCGGTGTGAACGCACCATTAGGCTACTCAAAGGCAGCGGAAACATGGCCAGTGGGTTCGTTACGCATGCCAATCCATTCCCGGCATTCTTGGTTTGCTTCTTATGTATTAAATATACAGGCAATTAGATGAACCTTGATCAAAATTAAAATACAATTTATAGAAAACTAAATTCACTTCAAAGAAATTATTTCTGCAAAACAAAACTCAACAAAAATCATGTCTGACCCCACTCCATGTTTCCAGACATATTGCGCGTCTTATAGCCTATCTTACTCATGCCGACGAAAGCGCCCACGAATTCTTTAATATTTTTCATTTTTGCAGTTTTTTTTACCACTTCGTTATTTTGGCTCGGAATTTCGTTTGTTGGAAATATGAACTGAATTTAGAAATTAAATTTGAAATTAAAAACTTTGCGTTAATAAACAAAATACATTTTTGAAGCGTTTGGAGTGGAGTAGGCTAAATGCAAAACGTAGCCTATTTAGATTCATAGTTAGGCTATATGTTTAAATATAAGCCTGTTGTATTATTGTTTTAATTTCATATGTTGATGATGAAAAGTGAGCAGCATGAGTAAGATATAGGCTATAAGACGCGCAATATGTCTGGAGACATGGAGTGGGGTCAGACATGATTTTTATTGAGTGTTTTGCAGAAATAATTTCTTTAAAGTGAATTTCTTTTTCTATAAATTGTATTTTAATTTTGATCAAGGTTTCATAAACTAATGGCCTGTATATTTAATACATAAAAGCAAAATAAGAATGCCGGGAATGGATTGTGTAAAGAACCCACTGGCCATGTTTCTGCGGCCTTTGAGTAAGGCTGAAAGCGTCTTTCTTTTTAATACATTTCTAGAATTCTACATTTCTACACAGTGAGGAAAATAAGTTTGAACACCCTGCTATTTTGCAAGTTCTCCCACTTGGAAATCATGGAGGGGTCAGAAATTGTCATCGTAGGTGCATGTCCACTGTGAGAGACATAATCTAAAAAAAAATCCGGAAATCACAATATATGATTTTTTAACTATTTATTTGTATGATACAGCTGCAAATAAGTATTTGAACACCTGTCTATCAGCTAGAATTCTGACCCTCAAAGACCTGTTAGTCTGCCTTTAAAATGTCCACCTCCACTCCATTTATTATCCTAAATTAGAAGCACCTGTTTGAGGTGGTTAGCTGCATAAAGACACCTGTCCACCCCATACAATCAGTAAGAATCCAACTACTAACATGGCCAAGACCAAAGAGCTGTCCAAAGACACTAGAGACAAAATTGTACACCTCCACAAGGCTGGAAAGGGCTACGGGGAAATTGCCAAGCAGCTTGGTGAAAAAAGGTCCACTGTTGGAGCAATCATTAGAAAATGGAAGAAGCTAAACATGACTGTCAATCTCCCTCGGACTGGGGCTCCATGCAAGATCTCACCTCGTGGGGTCTCAATGATCCTAAGAAAGGTGAGAAATCAGCCCAGAACTACAGGAGGAGCTGCTCAATGACCTGAAAAGAGCTGGGACCACCGTTTCCAAGGTTACTGTTGGTAATACACCAAGACATGGTCATGGTTTGAAATCATGCATGGCACGGAAGGTTCCCCTGCTTAAACCAGCACATGTCCAGGCCCGTCTTAAGTTTGCCAATGACCATTTGGATGATCCAGAGGAGTCATGGGAGAAAGTCTTGTGGTCAGAAGAGACCAAAATATAACTTTTTGGTCATAATTACACTAAACGTGTTTGGAGGAAGAAGAATGATGAGTACCATCCCAAGAACACCATCCCTACTGTGAAGCATGGGGGTGGTGGCATCATGCTTTGGGGGTGTTTTTCTGCACAAGGGACAGGGCGACTGCACTGTATTAAGGAGAGGATGACCGGGGCCATGTATTGCGAGATTTTGGGGAACAACCTCCTTCCCTCAGTTGGAGCATTGAAGATGGGTCGAGGCTGGGTCTTCCAACATGACAATGACCCGAAGCACACAGCCAGGATAACCAAGGAGAAGCTCTGTAAGAAGCATATCAAGGTTCTGGCATGGCCTAGCCAGTCTCCAGACCTAAACCCAACAGAGAATCTTCTCAGCGACAGGCCAGAAACCTGACTGATCTAGAGAAGATCTGTGTGGAGGAGTGGGCCAAAATCCCTCCTGCAGTGCAAACCTGGTGAAAAACTACAGGAAACGTTTGACCTCTGTAATTGCAAACAAAGGCTACTGTACCAAATATTAACATTGATTTTCTCAGGTGTTCAAATACTTATTTGCAGCTGTATCATACAAATAAATAGTTAAAAAATCATACATTGTGATTTCTGGATTTTTTTTTTTTAGATTATGTCTCTCACAGTGGACATGCACCTACGATGACAATTTCAGACCCCTCCATGATTTCTAAGTGGGAGAACTTGCAAAATAGCAGGGTGTTCAAATACTTATTTTCCTCACTGTATTAGGCCTACAGTATAACATACAATATATTACAGTAGGCTTATTTTAGATAGTTATAATATTTGTGCACCGGGGTCTATGATTTCTAGGTTAAAGTTATGCCACTGATGCGAACATGAGCGGTCCGTGGCGGCACCTGTTACCCGTGGCTGTTATGAACTGCAGGCTACATCAATAAATTACGATACTTTCGTGCTATGGGCACTGCCACTGATACAGGCAGCGGAAGAGTCTATTTTACGCTGAGCTTGCTTCTGCTTTTCAGACATGGAAGTGTGACAAATGTACAGTGCCACCGCTCCCATTACACACATCACGCGCTGCGCATAGGGCACCAAGTGCTCAGGGGGGCACCACAAGAAAATGCTCTCTCTCTTTTTTCACTTTTTCTTCTTGTAGAGTAGAATAAGTTATTATTAATGTTTAAAATCTATCTGAATTGGTAGCCTATGTCTGTGACTGTCTTTTCTCTTTTTCTTTCTTTATAATTTTTTTTTAAGTTATAAAGTTCAGCAAATTTTTGTTAGCTTTTATTCACATCTTAGCCTAGCCTACATGCAAACATACAAAATATTTGGGCCTAAATAAACTCCTTTGTCGATGTTATTGTTTTCACTTAGTGATCATCATTCTTCGTTTCCATGGCAACATTGAACTTTTCATTGAATATACTGCTTCTCACATCTTCTCTTGCCCTTAAATTTAGCAGTCATTAACTCAGTTCATTACAAGCCGTTAATTATCAAATGGCGAGTCCTTAAATCATTCGGGTACATTGAGGCATGCATCAATATAATAAAGTAGGTGTGTGTGTGTGTGTGTGTGTGTGTGTGTGTGTGTGTGTGTGTGTGTGTGTGTGTGTGTGTGTGTGTGTGTGTGTGTGTGTGTGTTTGTGCATGTGTGCACGTGAGTGAGTGTGTGTGTGTGTGTGTGTGTGTGTGTGTGTGTGTGTGTGTGTGTGTGTGTGTGTGTGTGTGTGTGTGTGTGTGTGTGTGTGTGTGTGTGTGTGTGTGTGTGTATGTGTGCGTGCACTAATAACAAATAAGTATAAATAAATACAAAGCAGCGGGCGAAATAAGTAGCCAGGCCACCGTTTTGCCCGCTGCTCCCGATGGCCAGACCTGAATTCTACATTTAGCACAGTTATTAACAATAAAAACTATGGCGTCCTCTGTGTTAGCCTTTTAAACTATAAGTTACTTCTCAACGTGCACACAGGCTATAGCCTACATAAACGATGTAAAACAGTCCGCGACCTCCCCCCGCTAACGTTATATGGCACAGTCCACGTAAATTGGGGGAAAAAATAGAAGGAAAATAAAATCGGTTAGATTTCAATTTATTCAAAAGATAATTTCTTAAGTCATAATTTAGCAAAAGGAAATTTGAAAAAAGGAGAGAAAATGGCAAAAATCCACTGATGAAGTAACCGAGAAAAAGGAAAAAATGGACGTTTGTTTCAATATTTTATTTTTTGCATTTGCACTATATGGTCTGAAAATTGAATTGTGAAGCGTTACACGGACCGAATTTAACACTACTTACCATTAATGCAACTTTTGCTGCTGTGGTTTTGTGCAGGGATTTGTTTGTTGTCAGTTAAAATCCATTTTGTCAGTGATGCAATTTATAAAATGAGACAAACCGCAGGAAATCGTTCCACAAACGTTAGTTCGTCTGTCCATGTAATTTTCAACCGATTTATGAATAAGAACAGAAAATTACCGTTTCACATCACCCAATGGAATTTGAACTTGCTTTGCCAGATCACGATTGGTTGGTGTATATACATGACAAACGAGCATTGGTGAATTGTGTAATACTTTAAAATATATAGCTAATATATAGATTTTTAATTAAATCAACACATTAGCTCTGATTATGGATGAAAAAAAAAATATTGGTTTACTTTTTTCCCGCGAGGCCACACACTCTCTGAAAGGATATTTGGCTCGAGAGCCGTTTCCGAACAGAGGAAAATCAGCTGTCAATCAAAACGCACGCGACCCATAGCAACGCGTTATGGCAACGCCTCAACAGAAATTGTCCGACTTTTGAGCCTTTCGTTACTATTATATGCATTGTCATGTTATAATAATCACATTTATTTAGTTTTATTGACCACGATATTATCATTGATATTTGTCTGAGAGGGGCACTTTTGATTCATTTTGAAAAAGGGCAGGGGCTCGAGCACCCAAAGCCATCCCCCCCCCACCCACCCCCCCCTCTGCACGTGCCTGCTGTACCTATTTATATTAGAACTTCAGGCTTAGTTAATAACACATTTCACACATTACATTTCACTCATTCCTTTATAACAATCGTTTTTGAAGGAACTGTGAATGCGAATGTATCAAATTGAGAGTTAATCTCAGTTCGTCACTAGAAGGCGCTGTAAATGTGCTGAAATGGATACTTACTGTCAATTAATTGTTATCATGATGAAAGTCAACAGTGTTATCAATGGCTATAAACATTTTTTAAAAATCAATGGCTAAGAGATAGGCCTACTTTAGTTTAGACAAGTAGAGACAGACAGACAGACAGGCAGACAGATAGATAGACAGATAGATAGATTTAGAATATAGGCATAGGCTTATGTAGGCTATGTGTATGTAGACAATGAGGGTTATTCAGTCAGGCCCATATTGTGCTTGAGTTCCAGACGCACATCATGAAATGTTTCTTGACTGAGATGCAGGTCATAGCTCACACCAGAGGAATGTACAGGAAATGGAAATGGACATTGTGTGTGTGTGTGTGTGTGTGTGTGTGTGTGTGTGTGTGTGTGTGTGTGTGTGTGTGTGTGTGTGTGTGTGTGTGTGTGTGTGTGTGTGTGTGTGTGTGTGTGTGTGTGTGTGTGTGTGTGTGTGTGTGTGTGTGTGTGTGTGTGTGTGTGTGTGTGTGTGTGTGTGTGTTTGTGTGTGTGTGTGTGTGTGTGTGTGTCATCTACCGTCATTGCCCTTCATGGACATTTGTAAAAGATAATGTATCATCTCATGCAGCATTCCAAGAAAGTGAATCCATTATTTGGAATTGTCATTGTTTGGGATTCCTCAAACACCTCTGTTACAGGGGGCATAAAAATCAAAGCGATTATACCTGCAGGTAGCGTGTGATAAGGATGCATTTTGCAATTTTGAGGGTGTGCTCGCCTTCTGATGTGTTCCGAAACACCTAGATTGGTGCATAGTCATTTTATAGAATAGCTATTACTCATATACAGAGAGTTAGTGTTGTGACTATTTTCTTTGCTCATCCTTCACCGTTACACCTAAGCAACTATCTACTGTATTAGCAATGCCCTAGCAACTACATAACAACACATTGGAAACCTCCCAACAATTAAATGTTTTTGTTTATTTATTTATTTATTACATTTCTATAAAAGGGATTTGTAATGGGATCCATTGTGAAAAAGATGTTATTTATATATTTAAAAGCTACTTATTACAGCGATAATATACTGTAATGATTTCGGACACTTAATTGCATGTTAATTACCATTAAATGAAAATGCATCATAGTTTCAATTAATATTAAATGGTAGCTGAACTTAAGAGCTCTTTATTGACTCACTAAGTAGGACTTAAAGGGATAGTTCACCCAAAAATGAAAATTCTGTCATCATTTACTCACCCTCAAGTTGTTCCAAACCTGTTTGAGTTTGTTTTTTCTGCTGAACACAAAAGAAGATATTTAAAAGAATGTTATAGCCAAGCAGATAGAGCAACCATTGACTACCATAGTATTTTTTCCCCTACTATGGTAGTCAATGGTTGCTCTCTCGGCTTGGTAGTGTTAATTTCGTCAGACGAGACGAGACTAAATATGTTCGTCAACGACTGTATGGCTCTTTAGTTGCTCAAAAAAGTATTGCAGATCATAACTGCTTACTTATTTGTGAAATTTGTGAAATTTTTAAATGTTAATAATAGTGAATAGTAAAGAATGCAAGCAAATATAATTTAACCACAAAAAAGTTTAAAATAGTGCTAAAAGGCAAACGTATTTTTCCTTATGTACAGTATACATATTGAATTCATACTGAATCAAGATCGAAATCAATATTTGTGCCCATCGTCTCATAAGCTAATGCTGATTTTAGGCATCTACGTTGTAAATCAACCAGTTAGCTATGGTGTTGTGGCACACACATTATGCAGGTTATATATATTTTATGTAACTTATTTTTCCACACAATATATTGAGTTTTCTTTTGACTAAAACTAGACTAAAATGACGAGACTTTTAGTCGACTAAAACTTGACTAACAAAAAAAGATACGTGAATGAAGACTAAATTAAAAATAGGTGACAAACATTCTTCCAAATATCTTCTTTTGTGTTCAGCAGAACAAAGAAACTCATACAGGTTTGGAACAACTTGAGTGTGAGTAAATTATGACAGAATTTAAATTTTTGGGTGAACTATCCCTTTAGGTAGGATATTAATCTGTGATTTTATAATTAAGTCTATAGTTTTTAAAAAGTATTTATGGTCAAATATAACATTTCAATGTAATTTCTATCAAACTTGTATTCACATTTACATATTATAATAAGTACAAATTTTGTACTTATTGAACTATATAACAAAATAATGATTTAACATGTACTTTAAGTAAAACTTTTAATTTAACATTAAACATGTACTAAAGTGTTATCTGCAAGTAAAAATAAAAACAAGTGCACAATCAATAGGCTACAATCTATTTCACAAGGGATAGCTCACCCAAATGGAAATTCTGTCATCATGTACCCTTCAGTTCTTTCCAAATCTTTCTTCTGGGGAACACAAAAGAAGCCATTGTGTCTTTTTGTCCATTTAATGAAAATCAGTGGAGTGCAAAAGAAACCCATTGGACCCCATATGGACCAAACAAAAAAAAAAGTGAAAAATATCTTCTTTTGTGTTCCACAGAAGAAAATTATGACTGCATTTTCATTTAAGGTGTATTATCCCTTTAATATTTTGCTGATATGTGTTGTATTAAAATGTGTGGGATATCACACTTTATAAATCCAAAGCTAAGTTTTTACAATGACATCATTATTCCTGTAGCATTGTTTAATACATTTGCATGCCATCTTTGCTGTTGCATGCCATCTCTGCTCTCTCTCTCTCTCTCTCTCTCTCTCTCTCTCTCTCTCTCTCTCTCTCTCTCTCTCTCTCTCTCTCTCTCTCTCTCTCTCTCTCTCTCTCTCTCTCTCTCTTTCAGTGATGACCAGTTTTGGTCCGGAAAGTCTAATGGAGCTGTCAAAGTGCAGTAGAGCAGTACATTCCTGAGAGCTTCTGAAGGAATTCCACAGGTGCTTTCAGTTGTTTTGTGTTTGTCAAAGCACAGCGCCACATTCCTTCAAACAGCCACCGCGTTAAGTGGAAGAGGAAATGGATAAGGCAACATTGTTAGATTGTGACTGTAGAAACTGAGACAGAAAAACAGAGAGAGAAAGTCTGAGGTGTATTATGAGTGCACTGAGGAATTATTAACTTATTATCAAGCACAATAATCTGTATAAGGTTAAATTGTTTTATAAATGCTATACAGCACAATTAATATTATTCTTATGACTTTTAAGGGATAGTTCACCCAAAAAAAAAAAAAAAAATGTTGGTAATCAAACGGTAGCCATTCGCTTCCATAGGCAGAAAAAAAAAAATACTATGGAAGTCAATGGCTACAGTCAACTGTCTGGTTACCAACATTCTCTAAAATATCTTTGTTTGTTTTCAACAGAAGAAAGAAACTCCTAAAGGTTTGGAACTACATGAGGGTGAGTAAATTATTACAGAATGAAAATTTTTTAGGTGAACTGTTCCTTTAAGTCACATGTAAGAAATACACTGGAAAAATAGCAATATTGTAAATAGCAAAAATGATGACCAACTTTTGATCATCTGTTTATGATGGGAGATGTAACAAACATTTGCTTTAGTTATTGTTGTATGTTCTTGACCCCCACGTTTCCAACAGGACAAATAATCTGTGAGGTGCCATTGTTTTGGTAGCTTGTGACATCACTCTGGTATTTCCTGCCCCCTGCAGTGACTCCTGACTGTTTAATATTTGTCCAGTTTATAGGGGGGGGGGGTTTGCAGGGCAGTTGCTGCATAACTTTTCATGTAAAATTCTTCCAACCTCTTTAAACTAGCCCAAAAGTCGCACTTAAAACATGAATTCCATTGCATCACATAACATATATGCAGTGCCATGGTTTGCTATTTTCAATGCATATCCATTGGTTTTATATTTTCATTGCATTACCATGCATTTTAATTCGCATATCTAAGAAACTAACTGTCCAAATAAATAAATGTTTTAGTAAAATGATCAGGTCTGCCATTACCATTATCATTAATTCTTTTAACAGCAGCTAAAATGAGAGCATATTCCACCAGTTTTTTCTCAACTGTAACACAATGTGTGTACATTTCCAGTGTTAAATAAAATGTCTTCCTCCAGGTCACAGTTTTGCATATTTGAATCAGTGACATTTGTTAAGGGGACAAATGATGCTGTCATGACCTCCATTGATGGGATTTCTTGTTTCATTTGCATATGTTCTGGATGTTATGTCATGCAGCGGTCAAATATATAGTTATGGAAAATGTCAACTGTCAATGTCAAAAAGTCACATTATATAATGAGTTATGAGCTTTTATATGATATATAAAATGTGTGTATACAGAGTAAAAGATAATTGCAAAACAAATTCACAGGGGAAAATGTTGTTGCATATACACTATATTGCCAAAAGTATTGGGACACCCAAGAAATTCAGTTGTTCCGGTCACTTCCATGGCCACAGATGTATACAATGAAGCACCTAGGCATACAGATGATTCTACACACATTTGTGCAAGAATGGGTCGTTCAGTGAATTCAATCGTGGTACCGTGATAGGTTGCCACCATTTTTCTCACTACTAATTATTCCACGGTCAACTGTTAGTGGTATTATAACAAAGAGGAAGCAATTGGGAACAACAACTCAGCCACAAAGTGGTAGGCCACATAAAATAACAGAGTGGGGTCAGTGCATGCTGAGGCGTACAGTGTGCAGAAGTCGCCAACTTTCTGCAGAGTCAATAGCTACAAGACCTCCAAACTTCGTGTGGCCTTCAGATTAGCTCACAAACAGTGCGTAGAGAGCTTCATGGAATGGGCTACCATGGCCGAGCAGCTGCATCCAAGCCTTACATCACCAAGTGCACTGCAAAGCTTCAGATGCAGTGGTGTAAAGCACACCACCACTGGACTCTAGAGCAGTGAGATGTGTTCTCTGGAGTGACGAATCACGCTTCTGTGTCTGGCAAACCGATGGACGAGTCTGGGTTTGTCGGTTGCCAGGAGAACGGTACGTGCCTGACTGCATTGTGCCAAGTGTAAAGTTTGGTGGAGAGGGGGTTACGGTGTGGGGTTGTTTTTCAGGGGTTGGGCTTGGCCCCTTAGTTCATACCAAGACGTTTTGGACAATTTCATGCTCCCAACTCTGTGGGAACAGTTTGGGGATGGCCCCTGTTCTAACATGACTGCGCACCAGTGCACAAAACAAGGTCCATAAAGACATGGATGAGTGAGTTTCGTGAGGGGGAACTTGACTGGCCTGCACAGAGTCCTGACCTCAACCTGATAGAACACCTTTGGGATGAATTAGAGCGGAGACTGTGAGCGAGCCAAGCCTTCTAGTCCAACATCAGTGCCTGACCTCACAAATGCGCTTGTAGAACAATGGTCAAAACTTCCCATAAACACACTCATAAACCTTTGTGGAAAGAAGAGTTGAAACTGTTATAGCAGCAAAAGGTTGTCCAACTCCACATCAAACCCTACGGATTAAGAATGGGGTGTCATTAAAGTTCATGTGCATGTGAAGGCAGGCGTCCCAAAACGTTTGGCAACATAGTGTATACATAAACAAAAAATGCAAGAAAATATACACAATTCAATATACATTATATTAAAAAAGAAATATAATAGAAATAAAAAAAATTGGAAACGATTATTTTAAATTGTACTTTCACAATATTACTCTCTTTACTATATATAATTAATGTTATAGAATTAAGAAGTGTACCCTAACCCTAATGTGATGCACTAAATATCTCATGATGTATATATTATGCCATGACCTATAATCCATAATCTGTGGTTCTGGACTGGATATCACTATCAGTCCTGCTTTTTCCGCCAGGGGTTTCTGCACTAATGTGGAATGTATCCATGGATGCAAAACATGCCATTAAATGCTATCTCCTCTGGTGATGACAGCACGTGGGCTCCCCTGCGGAAAAAAAGTTTCCTGTTTCTGTGACACTGGCTTATCCAGGGGGAGTTAATGACATCACTCCCTGTTCCATACCTTTCTTTTAATCTCCCCCCTCATCATGCCTCAAACCAATCAGGAGGCAGGAATAGCTGGACTGGGATAGTCACTGTTGTGTAACGGTTGGGTGGGCGGAGCATTTGGGAGGATAAATGGAAGGCGGGCAGGTTGAGTTGAACACAAGCACCTGTCATTCTCTCTCTTGAGCACTGTGACTGCAGACACTATCATCACTCAACTGGATTAACAGGCGTGTTAAACACTTGAGATACTATAATGGTTTTCTCTCTGCGGACTGCTGTCTTTATCTCAGTTACACTATGTGTGCTGCAGCAAGGTAAGATACTTCGACCTTTCTTTTTTTTTATAATCAAAAGTGGTCTGTCCTCTTGTGTGGGTCACAAAACTATGAGCTATGCACTCTCTGTTTCAAAATGATTAGATTAATTATACATGTCAGTAGTTTTAGCTTGATCGCAATGAGATTTTATGGAGCTTAAAGAGATTTTTCTTCTCAAATTTTTCAATTGAGAAAAAGATGCCACTAATCAGATTTAATGATTAAATAGTCTTCTACAGCCTCTGTATTCTCTTGTACTTTGTGACCCTGTTGGACATCTGCCAAAACGTAACACACAAAGAATATGATTGTCTTATTATCTTTACAGATAAGTGCAGCGGTTATTATTCAGTGTCATATCTATGTAGAGTAGTGCTTTTATACTGCATCTGTAGGATTTGTGTATTTATCAGATTATATTGAACACCACTATAAAAAGGGAATTTGTGCAGTTGGATCCGATCTGTACTTTAGTTGGTGTACCTAATGTTTCAGTCATGTAAAGATTCAATAAAATCAGTAGATTTAGAGATTAGCATACATTTCTAGGTCCCTTTCTTCAAAGATTCTGTGTGTTTTCTAGGGTTTGGATATCCACTATCTGAACAGGCTGAAGCATCTAGCAAACCACCTGCTGTCAAACGGATTCGTACCAAGCGCTGCTCCTGTAGCGATTGGTCGGACAACGAGTGCATCTATTTCTGCCATTTGGATATCATCTGGGTCAACACACCAAGGTCAGTGTGTATATAAGATGATATAGTGTGAATTTAGGGAACGAGGTTGATGATTTTCAAAAGACACCACTTTTACCTGAATTCACAACATACACAAAAGCTTTTCTTCTCATTTTAAAACCTCAAAATATATGACTGGTAAAATGACCCCACTGTGGATTTAGATCTATAATGTGTCATTTTAATAACCTGTAGACACTGAAAAAGATGAATTTATAACATCTTGTGTGCGTTTTAATGAATCCCCCGCTAATTCTCTCCTTCTCATCTCACTACAGTAAGATCACCCCTTTTGGTCTGGGAAGTCCTCTTTCCCGTCGCCGGCGTTCCACTGGCCGTTGTGAATGTGCGAATCCCGCTGATCGTACCTGCTCCAGTTTCTGTCACACCAGGTGAGCTCAGACTCTGCACCTTCCAGCTCCACCCTGAAGATGAAATCAGACAGAGACATGGCATTTTGCGGATGCCGTAGGCAGTCATGTGTGACCTGCAGAGATCAGGGCAGATTGTGTGGGAGGATTTACCAAGCTCTGATATGTATCCCTTTTTTTGAGACAAAAGGAAATAAGGGAGTCGAAAAGCAACCATCTAATGACTAAAGTAGTTATGAGTCATGCAGGTCCCAAAATCAAAGGACAGCTATTTTTGGACAAGTTTAATTTTATCAGAAGAGTCATGTGGTTGTTCAAGGACGGCATTAGCGCTTGTCTGGGTTTGCAAGAGCAAGTAATTGAAAAAAAAGTACAAAAAAAGCAAAGCATCTTTTATTCAATAGCATTGCCAGTCAAAAGTTGAATGGCAAAACTGTTAACTGGTGAAATTAGTTGTAACCTTATTCTCAAATTGTATCTGCAGTTCAGAAAATCCAGATATGGAGATTGTGACCCAACTTGGTGACCAGTCAAATCACATGGGCATAAGCAGTGGTCATCTACTGTCAACGCTCAGGTAAATTTGCCATCAACATAAGCAGTATTAGCACATGCTTTTGCTCTAATGAACACAAAATATTCTTCTTTGGGGCTAAAAAATGTATCATTTCCATTTGCAGGAAGGTGGTTAAAGACAACCTCATGACAGCCTCACAATCTTCTTCACCCAAAAAGAAATCCAGAACTAGGAATCTCTTGATCAGTTAGAGATGGAATGACGGTCGTGTGAGCATTTGAACCAAACCAGTCCTGGGTGAAGAGGATGTGCCTTGTGAGAAGAGGGACAAACATGGCAGATTCTCTGAATTCAAGACAGAACTGAATGCTGTGGCACAAACCCCTAAGTTTCTTCAGTTGAAGTGGAGCAGAAACGTCTGTTCGGCATAGTACAACGAAGAGTTAGGTGGTGAAAAGAAGAACAGATCACCTTCTGCACCAGTGAAATTGTGACATTTCCAAATGAGTGTTGAAAAATTGTGGAAATACTGCGAAAATACAGTAGTTGGATAAAACCAAGAGAAGATTTGCAGGTTGGTTCAAAAAATAAAAAATAAAACACTAATATATATCTGTTATTTGGTTTCATATATATATATATATATATATATATATATATATATATATATAAAACCAAATAACAACCCTCAGACTGAAAGTCTTTAGATATATCTATCTTTATTTATTTTTTTACTATTTTACTTTATTTTAATATATATTATTTATTAGAGTTTTTCTCTGTATCAGAGCTTAATTTTATTATTTATTTACATATTTATTTACATTTTATTTGGAAATGAATGTGTCAGATGCTTTCTGTGATCAACTGCTCAAGAAAGTGACTAAATGTAAAAAAAAAAATGGAAAAGGAAAAAAGCTGTAGCCGTGAGGAATGTTTATCTGTTTTCTTTTTATGACTTTTCCTTCCCTCCACCCGCCCCCCCCCCCCCCCCCCCGGAAGTATTTATTGCATACTTTCAGTGGAGTGTTTTTATTGTTCAGATACCAGCAAGTTTCAATAGTTTAACGCTTGCCAAAAATGCTGTTATTGTTTTCCTAAAGTACAAACCGGCTGCTACTGTCTGCAGGGTCCATTATGTAAAAGACTGTAGTGCTGTAGTGTAGTGTAGTGACTGTAGTGTAGAGTTCCCATTACTGCCTCTAAATACCCTCAATTAAATGGAATCTATTCATGACTACCTGTGTATTACTTTGACTATTGTAATACAGTATGTATTTAATTATGCTGCACCTGTTATTATTTTCTTTCTTATTCACAGACACTTGAATGTTTAAACTTGAATTGTTTACGTCCAGAAGTCAATGTATTTATTTAACTTATTCAATGACATCTATTTTTGTATTATTGTATCTGTTAATAAACAAACAATATACTATCAAACAACACAGAAGTCTTTATTGAACAACTTATAGCAGCTTTCTGTGCATGAATAAAATATCACATTACACTCTTGTTAAACATTAAATTCCTACACAATATACTGTAAATCCAACTTATCATATACATCACACTTTACAAAACTACCATAAAAACAAATCTAACACAATCCCACAATGACAAATGCATAATTTGTTCTATCCACTCGTGTGGGTTGTAAATGTATGAGCAATACACTTTGAATTGCGAAGGCTCTTTGAGCTCTTTTATGTGTTTTCTGGGGTGTGTAAAAATTAGATGGCAATTTTACTGTCAGCGAAACCAGAGTAAATTTATGAAATGTGACACTTTAAATGAAAAAAGGCTCCCTATCTGTGAACTATGTGAAACTGAGACATTTTAGTGCTATGCCAACATCATATTTGTGGCTTATACTTTGAGATCTCCTTCATGCAGAACTTCGGAGAACTGAGAATTTCACATGTGCATTCAAACAGGTATGCAACATACTTATCTTAAAAGTCAGAAGAGAGGTTATATGGGTGAGACTAAAACATTTGTGTTATTTCTTTTTAAAGCAGCGTTTCACAGCCTTCTGAGACGGTTTTATCTTTTATCTTGCTAAGATGTGCAATCTTTTTGTCTACCACCCCATTCCTGCTGCCCGAATGTTTACTCAATACGTGCAGTTTTGAAATTCCGAGGAACATTTAAGATATCCCATGATGCAAGAGGGGAGTCTCATTATGCGGGTTGATCTATAGAATTTGGCTTATGTAAAATGTTTGAAATTCCTTACATAAATACTATGGGTTACTTTGGAGTACTGTAACTAATAGAGCTATTCATTGATTTTTGTATTTGTATAAGATCAATTACATAACGTGCTGATGCTCGTTAAAATTACAAATGACTTACGTCCAGCTGCTGACCAAGGCTGTAACTCAATACTAGTTCCCTTTCAGTCGGTCACTACGACGTACGTCGGTAATACCGACGAATTGGGATCACTTCAGAGAGCCCCTATCAGCTTCGAGAACTTAAGAACAGGCCAATGAACAATTGGCGTGCGAGATTTGCATCTCGCGCTCCGCCCCGCGCCGCGGGTATAAACAGGAAGCGAGAGCATCGCACTGACGTCATTCACTTCGGAGCCGAACCGGCGTTTGAAGTTTACAGACTGCTTTCCTGTATTTCAGCGAGAGAAAACTACACAGAGAACAGAGAGAAGAG
The DNA here is from genome assembly GCF_949357685.1 of Gobio gobio. Classification (NCBI taxonomy): domain Eukaryota; kingdom Metazoa; phylum Chordata; class Actinopteri; order Cypriniformes; family Gobionidae; genus Gobio; species Gobio gobio. Next base: position 27,189,578 of record NC_137104.1, on the reverse strand, counting down.
GATCGTGTGTTGGTGTGACGGCGCTTTCCAGCGGGACCGCGAACTCAAAGCTGCAAGGAACAACTGCTGTTTTCACAGCAAGAGAGCTTGTTGGTTTCGGTGGGCGTTCCTTCTGAGTGCAAACACAGGCTGCACTATCCCCTGTGTGTTGCCTCGGTTTCCCTGGGTGCTTCAGCACTCTCTTAAAAGAACGTTTCCTCACAAAAAGAGCAACACGGGTGTGACACTGCGTCTTTTTCAAGATATCATTCCACCCGTGCGTTTCTGGATGCGGTCGTTCCCTCTCGCCCGCTGACGGCCACACTCACTGCATCACGTGCCTGGGCTTACAGCACGCTGAGGCAGCGTTTGTGAATAGCTCGTGTTCTCACTGCGGGAACATGACTATTGCGGTGCTTAGGTCAAGACTCACCTACCTCCGGGAAGCCGGAGTCCCCCTCCCCATACCTCGACCTAGAGCTATCCCTAACCAGGATAGACCTACTTCGACGGATGACCGGGGTGATCTGAGGATTACGTTCAGGACAAACCCGCCTAGTGTCCCTACGCAGGTCCCTGAACCCTCTCAAGCACCGCTGCCGGTGGCGCCACCGGAAGAGATCGCTGGTCCCGCCCACGGGCGCCCAGTCATCTCTTTCGGAGCGTCCGCGGACGAGCAGATGTCGATCGCAGCATCGGAGGGGGAGTTCCAGTCCTCGGAGGATGAGGATTCAGCTGTACTGCCTCCCTCTGGGAGAGTGGCAACGGCTGAGTCGGACCCTGAGTTGACGGCTATGCTTTCCCGGGCCGCCGAAAAGGTCGGGCTTGTGTGGAACCCTCCACCACGTCCCGAACCTTCTAGGTTGGATGATTGGTTTCTGGGGGGGGGTCGCGCTGGTTCTCAGCGTCTCGCCCCAGTGCCATTCTTCCCGGAGGTGCATGAGGAGCTTTCCAGGTCGTGGACGACACCCTTCAGTGCCAGAAACAGACCTGGAGGCTCCTCCCTCCTCACTACCCTTGACGGTGGACAGGCCAAGGGTTACGAGAGGATCCTGCCAGTCGAACGCGCCGTCGCGATGCAGCTGCGTTCGGCGACCGCCTCCGAGTGGCGTGGTGATCCTCGTCTCCCGTCCAAAGCTTGTAGGCTTTCGTCCAGTCTGACTGCGAAGGCCTACAGGTCCTGCGGACAGGCCGCGTCTGCCTTGCATGCCATGGCGTTGCTCCAGGTGCACCAGGCCCAGGCACTCATGGACATGCACGAGGGTAGGTCTGACCCAGAGCTCCTCCGGGAGCTCCGGGCGGCGACGGACCTCGGCCTCCGGGCGACGAAAGTTACCGCCCGTTCCGTGGGTCAGGCGATGTCCACCTTAGTGGTCCAGGAACGGCATCTCTGGCTCAACCTGGCCGACATGAGGGAGACTGACAAGAACCGGTTCCTGGACTCCCCCATATCGTCGGCCGGGTTGTCCCAGCCCAGCAGCAGCCTTCCACCGGTCGTGGGCGTGGAGCCGGTCGCGGGAAGAACGTCCAGCCCGCTCAGGCCGCTGCCAAGCCAGGTGGCAAGCGCCGTCGGAAGAGACCCTGAGACGGGCCGCCCAGAGATGGAGGAAACTGCTCTTCGGGAGATGGCTGCAGCACCACTCCTTCCCCCGGTGGAGGGCCGGGGGAACCCCATTTATTTTTCTGTTCCGCCACTGGCCCCAGTGCCAGTGGCACCCAAATTTTCAATAAAAGAGCAGTTTCTAACATCTCTGGGTGCCAAGAGAGCGCGTCTGGCGGTATGCGACGCTACCATGCCTCGTACCCCTCAGACACCTCTCTCCTCGCCAACAGGGGGCGTCGGTTGTGCGGACGCACACAAAGTGCCTCCCCACGCTCGCCCGTCCCCTCAGCGGATGCAGGTCGTGTGTCAGACCCAGACCCCTGCACGGACCACTCCCATGTCGTCCTGGGGACCCTGCGTTCCGCTGCGCTGCCCCGCTCCGGGTACGTCCGTGGTGCCGATGATCCCGCTTGCTCGGTCTCTGGGGGCCTGGCTAGCGCTCTCCAGCCCGTCTCGCTGGATCATCCGCACCATCAGACTCGGCTATGCGATTCAGTTCGCCCGGCCTCCCCCGAAGTTCAGGGGTGTCCACTTCACATCAATACCGAAGGAGGGCGCCCCGGTGCTTCAGGCGGAGATCGCTGTCCTATTGGCGAAGGACGCGATAGAGCCGGTCCCTCCAGCCGATATGAAGTCCGGGTTCTACAGCCCGTACTTCATTGTACCCAAGAAAGGTGGCGGGTTACGACCGATCCTGGACCTGCGTTACCTGAACCGCTCCCTCCACAGGATGCCGTTCCGAATGTTAACCCAGAAACGCATCTTCAGATGCATCCGTCCCCAGGATTGGTTTGCAGCGATCGACCTGAAGGACGCGTACTTTCATGTCTCGATTCTCCCTCGACACAGACCGTTTCTACGCTTTGCTTTCGACGGACGGGCATACCAGTACAAAGTCCCTGTCCCTGTCGCCCCGTGTCTTCACGAAAGTCGCGGAGGCGGCCATTGCTCCCATGAGAGAGCGTGGTGTTCGCATCCTCAACTATCTCGACGACTGGCTGATTCTTGCCCAGTCGCGGGAGCAGTTGTGCAAACACAGGGACAGGGTGCTCCGGCACCTCAGCCAGTTGGGTCTTCGGGTCAACTGGGAGAAGAGCAAACTCTGTCCCGTACAGAGGATCTCTTTTCTCGGGATGGAGATCGCCTCACAGAGGAGCGCGTCCAGTCGGTGCTGAGCTGCTTGAGTACGCTCAAACGCAGTACAGCGGTTCCACTGAAACATTTTCAGAGGCTCCTGGGGCATATGGCAGCAGCAGCCGCAGTAACGCCGCTAGGGCTGCTCCATATGAGACCGCTTCAGCACTGGCTACACGACCGAGTCCCGAGATGGGCGTGGCACAGCGGGTCCCTCCGTGTCCAAGTGACGCCGAGATGCCGCCAAACCCTCACCCCGTGGTCGGACCCTTCATTTCTACGGGTAGGAGTGCCTCTAGAACAAGTGTCCAGGCATCATGTTGTCTCCACGGATGCCTCACCCACGGGTTGGGGTGCCACGTACAACGGGCTTGCAGTATCGGGTCTGTGGACGGGGCCCCAACTGCAATGGCATATCAATTGCCTAGAGTTGCTGGCAGTTCGTCTTGCTCTCAGCCGCCTCAAAGGGTCGCTCAAAGACAAGCACGTTCTGGTCCGGACGGACAGCACGACGGCCGTTGCGTACATCAACAAACAAGGTGGTCTACGCTCCCGCCGTTTGTCCCAACTCACCCGCCATCTCCTCCTGTGGAGTCAGAAGCATCTGAGGTCCCTTCGTGCTATTCACAAATTTTGGGCCTGCTCAACCGTGCGGCCGACGAGCTGTCGCGGTTGCCAGTGCTTCCCGGAGAGTGGCGACTCCACCCCCAGGTGGTCCAGCTGATTTGGAGTCGCTTTGGGGCCGCACAGATCGATCTGTTTGCCGCCCACGACACGACCCACTGCCAGTTGTTTTATTCCCTGTCCGAGGGGACCCTCGGCATGGATGCACTGGCACACAGCTGGCCCCGGGCTCTGCGCAAATATGCGTTTCCCCCAGTGAGCCTTCTTGCACAGACACTGTGCAAGGTCAGGGAGGACGAGGAGCATCTCCTCTTGGTAGCTCCGTACTGGCCCAACAGGACGTGGTTCCCGGAACTAGTGCTCCTCGCGACAGCACCTCCTTGGCCCATTCCTCTGAGGCAGGACCTTCTGTCTCAGAGACGGGGCACCCTATGGCACCCGCGTCCAGACCTCTGGAAACTCCATGTCTGGTCCCTGGACGGGACGCGGAGATTCTAGGTGACCTACCGCAAGCGGTAGTCGACACCATCGCTTCCGCCAGAGCCCCCTCTACGAGACGGCTATATGCGTTGAAGTGGAACCTGTTCGTCGACTGGTGCTCTTCTCGCCGAGAAGACCCACGGAAATGTTCGATCGGATCTGTGCTATCTTTTCTTCAAGACGGGTTGGAGAGAAGGCTGTCTCCCTCCACCCTCAAGGTATATGTTGCCGCTATCGCCGCAAGCCATGACCTCGTTAATGGTGAGTCCTTAGGCAAGCATGATCTGATCGTCAGGTTCCTGAGGGGAGCGTGCCCGAAGTGTTCCTCTATACCCTCTTGGGACTTGACTCTGGTGCTGACCGCACTGCAGAGGGCGCCCTTCGAGCCTTTACAGTCAGTAGAGCTTAAGATCTTGTCTCTAAAGACAATACTCCTGATTGCATTGGCCTCAGTTAAGAGGGTAGGGGACCTGCAGGCATTTTCGGTCGACGAATCGTGCCTGGAATTCGGGCCGGGTGATTCTCAGGTGACCCTGAGACCCCGGCCTGGATATGTGCCCAAGGTTCCCACTACTCCCTTCCGGGACCAAGTGGTGAGCCTGCAAGCGCTGCCTTCGGAGGAGGCAGACCCAGCCCTAGCTTTGCTCTGTCCCGTCCGTGCTCTCTGGACTTACGTGGACAGAACGCAAAGCTTCAGGACCTCAGAGCAGCTCTTCGTCTGTTACGGAGGACAGCAGAAGGGAAAGGCTGTCTCCAAGCAGAGGATGGCCCACTGGATAGTGGATGCCATCGTCTTGGCGTATGAATCCCAAGACGTGCCCTGCCCGCTCGGGGTTAGAGCTCACTCCACCAGGGGTGTAGCTTCTTCCTGGGCGCTGGCTCGTGGCGCCTCGCTGACAGACATTTGTAGAGCTGCGGGCTGGGAGACACCCAACACGTTCGCTAGGTTTTATAGCCTGCGTGTAGAGCCGGTGGCTTCTCGTGTGCTCGCTTCCCATAGTCAGCTTCACTGAAGTGCCCGTTCTAGTGTCGGCTTGCTGCGCCATTCCCTTCCCCTGGAACGGATACGTGCGCTTATTTTCTCCAGTCGAGTTCCCCAGGATTGGCGAACCCTGTTGAGTCCTCCGCACCCCTCGGCAGTCGGATGTTGCGGAGCATCCGACGCCAGGTCTGGCACTCGTATGCATTGGTGGAACTTGTGTCAGGCTGGGTTCCGTATGTCGTGACTCCTACGGCAGTCCCATACGTGTATTCTCCACGGTACAGCTCCCTACGGCGAGCTCGTGTCTTTCCCTTGGCAGAATTCCTCTGCCGTCTCAGTACGGTGTCGTCCCCCGCCTGCATTAGGCCGGGACCTCCCCTGGGACTTCATATGTCGAGCTGCCCATGGCCAGCCCATACGTATTCTTCCACATGGTAACTCCCTCTGGGCATGATGTGGCTCCCGCAGCGTCCTTCGGGCACGCTTTCCCAGCGTTATCCAATCAAGTCTGCTGAATGGGTCTTGCGGAACAGCAGTATGACTCTTCTGGCGTGAATCTTCCCGCCCGCTTCAGAACGGGGTCTGAGGGGCTCTCGCTGGGCGCTGGAAGTGGTAGTAACTGTGGCGTTTTCCATAGGGATCCCAATTCGTCGGTATTACCGACGTACGTCGTAGTGACCGACTGAAAGGGAACGTCTCGGTTACGTATGGTAACCCTCGTTCCCTGAAGGAGGGAACGGAGACGTACGTCCCGTCGCCACAGTTCCTTCCATCACTGCCTGGCCGGGTCTCTGGTTCGGCTCCTCAGTGAAAAACGTCAGTGCGATGCTCTCGCTTCCTGTTTATACCCGCGGCGCGGGGCGGAGCGCGAGATGCAAATCTCGCACGCCAATTATTCATTGGCCTGTTCTTAAGTTCTCGAAGCTGATAGGGGCTCTCTGAAGTGATCCCAATTTGTCGGTATTACCGACGTACGTCGTAGTGATCGACTGAAAGGGAACGAGGGTTACCATACGTAACCGAGACGTTTTACTTGATCTTTGTGCAGCATTCAACACCATAGATCATAAAATACTCTTATCGATTACAAAATTAACATTGGTATTCAGGGACAGGCATTAAAGTGGTTTAGATCGTACCTAACAGACCGTAACTATTTTGTCTATTTAAACGGGGAAAAATCTACAATAATGATGGTAAATTATGGAGTGCCGCAAGGATCTGTGTTAGGCCCTCTGCTATTCTAAACATTATGCTGCCACTTGGTAATATTATAAGAAAACATGAAATTAGTTTCCACTGTCATGCCGATGATACTCAGTTATATATTTTCGCATGAGCAGATGAAATCTCTAAATTATCCAAGTTGACGGAGTGTGTTAAAGATATAAAATATTGGATGACCAGTAATTTTCTCCTATTAAATTCAGATAAGACTGAGGTATTTCTTATTGGACCAAAAACCTGTACACAGAATCTCTTAGAATACAATTTGCATCTAGAAGGATATACTCACTGTAAAAAATCCAACTCACAAAAATGTAGACAACTTCAGCACTGGGAATATGAATTTGTATTTAAACTGGGTCATTTATGTAGTAGAAATGTGAAATTATTTTTGAATCTGGTGCCTTCTAGACAGAGCAAAGATAGAAAATGTATTTTTGTCTCATGTGGATGAAAGTCAACAACTCCCAGAATGCACTTGCTTCGCTGCCCTACACGACCACTCCCAAAGCCACGGCTACTGGTTACATTTCTTGCCCACCGCGGCACCGTCCCTGACGTCGTTTTGATATTCATAGTAATACAATCATTTCGTTCAGTTAGAGAACAGACACTACAATTAAAAACTGAACATGTCTTTTCAATAAAGTGAGTGAGCTGAACGAAAGTCCCGACACAAACGCAGCAGATTTCATTCATCACTAGAGCGAAGAGCTGCACATGTCCAGTCTGGCACGTTATCAGATCATGCCTATGGAAGCTACTTTCAAAGGAATTCATTGAAAAGTTGAAACACTCCCTTTGCTCCACACCGCTCCGTTATGAATGCCCGAGCCGAGCAGCAGCGGCCGTGCACATTAACATTATGTGAGTGAGTTCCCACCCCTATGGACGGGTTGATAACATGACCATGATGGTGACATAAAAAATAATCAAAAATGTCAACAAAAAAATTAAAAATAAAAACTATAAAAACTCAAAAAGCTGTGCAGCAAAGCTGTTGCCTTACAATTTTAAGTTATGCCAACTTTTCTTTTTTTTACAGTGCTGTTACTTCATCAGTTAAAGACCTGGGTGTTACATTAGACAGCAACTTGTCTTTCGAAAATCATATTTCATATGTTACAAAAACATCCTTTCACCTCAGATACATCGCTAAGCTACGGAACATGTTATCTGTCTCTGATGCAGAAAAGTTAGTTCATGCATTCATGACCTCTAGACTGGATTATTGTAATGTATTACTAGCTGGTTGTCCTGCATCCTCAATAAACAAGCTACAATTAGTCCAAAATGCAGCTGCCAGAGTTCTTACTAGGTCAAAAAAAATATGATCATATAACACCAATTTTATCATCTCTGCACTGGTAACCTATTAAGTTCCATATCGATCATAAAGTATTGCTACTGTTTTTGTAAATTTGTGTAAATTTTCTCCTCTGATAAATTCCGGGATGATTCCGGGATGATTAGTTAATATTTCACATATTTTTACAAAGTTTAATTATAATAACACTATTAACAGTTAAATTGACAAGCCGTAGTTACCAACATGTGTTCAGCATATGGGAGGGTTTTTAGTGAGAGCTTTTCAATCTTTATAATATTTCAATACAGCAAATTTCAGTAGAGAATTCTACACCCTTATGTACAACTAGGCCACAACTAGAAGACTGAAACCAAATGTTCCCTTTCATTTCTCTTTCTTTCTTCAGCAGAGAGGAAAGCATCTTGTGCTCACACAGCTCTTTGAGAGTAAACAGCTGACTAAGTGTAAGAAAAAACAGGATGCTGTCTTCACCTTCCCGCCGCATTCCTTCAGACGTGTAGTTAACACACTATAGGGAAGAAATGGAAAAACAGTGGAAAAACACTCAGTGAGAGGAACCAATGTGGCTGGGACGGAAACTGATTACGACTAAATAGTTGTGGTTGTCATAACACTGTGTGCTTTGTTTTAATATTTTCCTTTGTGTTCTCTAAGATTTTCTGTGTTGTTTAGGCCATTAGCATTGGATGCAGGTGCATGTATGTCTGCAGGTTAGCAAGCATTCCTTCATGTGTTTGCTCAGATTTTTTTCCAAACAGGGAGATTACAGCAGTCTGTGTCTGATGGTTGCAGGAATGTGTGTATTTCTTAGATGTACCCATGCTTTGGGGACAAAAATCCCATTTTGGGATTGTCCTCTCAAAAGGGGAAATAAAAATGCAGTGCACTTCTTTTAGGGCTATGGTTAGTCTGTACTAATTATCATTGGCCCTATACGGGGGATTGGGATCAGGTATTGATCTACAGTATCTGGAACTAAATATTATGAATATTAGTAAACCTTGACATAACGTTGAGGATAAGAAAACTGCTTAAAAGCTGATAAAATTATGTTTTGATTAGATTTTAAAATGAATATTTAATTTAAATTATGCTAGGTTCATAGTTTTACTGTAAAGTGTATTATGAAACTTATTATGATATACCCCATTATGATATATAAACAAATGTGTAAGTGTGACAAGACATTTTAATTTCATGAGAAATGAACATGTATCTAGTTGTGAAGCTCTGCTTACCAAGAGGATGTAACATTCATGAGGAATTATACATGTCACCTCTTATCTTATTTTTATGAAAAGGTTAATACATATACAGAGCATGGCAAGGTTTCAGCAACAAAAATGTAATAGTTTATTGATAACTAATAATTCTTCCGCCAAGCAATGTAGTTCTTCAGCAACATATCAGAATGGTTGTCAAGCAACACACTCCATTGGCGCAGTGACTGGGTTACAGGTGTGTGTTTAAAGAGTATTTTACAACAGCTTTGAATGCGGCTCAAACGGATTCTAACTTAAAGGGTTAGTTCACCCAAAAATGAAAATTCTGTCATTAATTACTCACCCTCATGTCGTTGGACACCCGTAAGACCTCCGTTCATATTCGGAACACAAATGAAGATATTTTAGTTGAAAGCTGATGGCTGAGAAAGGCTTCACACAGGCCTCCATTGGCATTCAGTACATTGACACTTCCAAGATCCATGAAAGGCACTTAAAACGTCGTTACAAAGTCTATCTCACCACAGTGGCTCTACAATAATCATACAATGCGACGACAATAGTTTTTGTGTGCAAAAAAAAATCAAAATAACACCTTTATCCAACTTGTTCTTGTCTTCCGTGTGCGCCTCCACGACGCATGCGCGAGAATATGACGTAGCGCCGGTGTTCGGGAATCGATGAAATACACACTTAAGCCCCATTTTGAGCACTACGCCGAGACCTAAAGCACGATCAATGTAGAATCCAACAGCTGAGACACGCGCGTCTTCCTCTGCTCGTAAACAAATCGCTTCTGGGTCATCTGTCCGAACGCCGGATCTGCGTCATATTCTCGCGCATGCGTCGTGGAGGCACACACGGAAGACAAGAACAAGTTGGATAAAGGTGTTATTTTGATTTTTTTTTGCGCACAAAAACTATTGTCGTCGCATTGTATGATTATTGTAGAGCCACTGTGGTGAGATAGACTTTGTAACGACGTTTTAAGTGCCTTTCATGGATCTTGGAAGTGTCAATGTACTGAATGCCAATGGAGGCCTGTGTGAAGCCTTTCTCAGCCATCAGCTTTCAACTAAAATATCTTCATTTGTGTTCCGAATATGAACGGAGGTCTTACGGGTGTCCAACGACATGAGGGTGAGTAATTAATGACAGAATTTTCATTTTTGGGTGAACTAACCCTTTAACCTCACAAGTGAATGATTTGACAAAACTCTTCATAAGCAGCAACTTTGTGAGCCACAAGCAGTCCCTCCAGAAAAACGTGATTACGTGATCGCATGATTTAATGTATAATCAGCCAAAGTCTGCATATTTATGCGGGGGCCGCATTTTTTCAAATATGGCACACTTTCGCTGCGTAAATTGCCTATTTACGCGTGCAAAATATGTGGGGCTAGCATGATTTCACAATCCCCGCATTTTCGTTGCAAAAAAAAGTCATATGTATTAGCAGAAAGTAGAATTTTTTTTGTTTACTTCACACAAGAGTCGCCATTTGCCGCCTTTCTGAGCCATCGGATTTCAACTAAAATATCTTCATTTGTGTTCCGAAGATGAACGGAGGTCTTACGGGTGTCCAACGACATGAGGGGAAGTCATTAATGACAGAATTTTCATTTTTGGGTGAACTAACCCTTTAAGAGATTGCACTTTGCATTGGAAGCACTCAAATGTCTGTTTTGTATATCTACCTCTGTAAAACATGAAATTATTTATTAATTTTTTCAGAAGTTGTAGCATATTCCTTTTGTAAAGCTACAGAACTTGTTTGACTCAATGTTTTGTAAATTTGAGCCATGTGTTTATTAAGGTCTTCAATAAAACAAGATGAGAACTTAAATATTCCCAGCACTTTCTGTGATGTAGTGCTTTTTTTCTCTTTTCCATCAAACCGCAGTTTTTGCAAGTTCTCGCATAAAATTGCATAAATATCCTGCATTTTCCATCGCATTTTTTAAGAAAAAGTGCCGCATAATCAAGGATTTTTGCCCGCAACAATCACAAAAAAGCCGCATTTTTCTGGAAGGACTGCACAACCATTCAAAAGCCTCGATTTTGTAAAACATCAAACACTGACATCTAGGAGCACGGGGAGCATGGTGAACAGGTAGGCCTATCCAGACACAGCAAACAACAACTGACAAAGGAAACACAAGGGCTATTTATGCACAAGATAACAAGGGCTAACAAGGGACAGGTGAAAGTGATTAGTTGCTACGGGAACAAACAAGGGTAACTATGGCAACAAACAAGAGTAAGTATAGAAACTAACAAGGCAGCAAAGACAACAGGAACTATACAGGAAGTCAAAACACAGTAACAATCATAGATATGTATACAATGCCTCATTCGACCGCTCCAGGCACGTCAACGCCCGCCATTTTGGAATGGTCAACACACGGCAACACTTCAGATTCTGTAGTCACTCACAGTAAAAAAACAAAAAACAAAACAAAACCAAAACAAGAATCCAACATGCGAAGAAATGGGATAACCTTTCCCTTACTAAAAATAAGTTTATTCAAGTGTTCTATTAGTATATTTCTTAATAGTGAATGAATATATATAGTAATATCAGATTCAAATGGCTGATTGGTTGATGGTTTATAATTGATTTCCAATTAACTGGTTTATAATGAGCTCACTGCTTTCGTTAAAAGCTAAAAGCAATGTGTCTGTAGGGTTCTCTGATGATCAGTAATATTTATAAGATCTTTAACCAATATTTTTAGCATATGCAGAATTATCTACCATTTATGATAAACTAAATCCTATAAAATCATCTGCTTCAGTCTATTGCAGATATAGATATTCATACATGCAAGAGTATAAATACGGTTGCAAACGCACAGGCAATTTGCTTTTGAATATTCATGAAGCGTTAATGAGCGGATTTGTATAGCAGCCCAATGCAATGAGGCATCTTTTTACATGTCTATGGGAACAAGGAACAAATATATACTTCATAATAAGTGTCCACAACACAAGACAGTTATCACATTAATAATGACAGATTTATAATTGAATCAATATTGTTTGTCTTTAGCATGTTGCTAAGCTAACAACACACTCATGAATATTGGGTAAAATACTCAATTTTAAATATATATTTAATAATTTTACTGATAAATGTCAGTACTTAATGAAATACATGTACTGTCCTTCATTCCTGTTGCTCAAACAGAAGAGCAAGGCGTTAGCAATGGCAAAATCATGGGTTTGATTCCTAATGCATGAACTTGACAAAATATGTAAGTCACTTTGGTTAAAAGTACGTTAATGGCAATGCATTCTGGAATTGGGTACATGCAATACGTCCATGGCCAAAAAAAGTGTGTTTTAGAAGGGACCTGTTGAAACATCATTGGGTTTTGGAATAAAGCTCAAACTAGCCAACATTCGGCCTTCTGCTTGGAGCCCAAAACAACTCTGCTGTTCCCAGACCATTTCATGTCTGGACTTGAGACATATTTGAGAATAACAGCTCAAGATGCAGATCAAGGTTACTCCTGTGTTGTGGCACACGTACAGCAGATAGCCTAAAGTCATTTCCAGACTTCCAACCCTGCAGATAGTCAGACCTTCTTTATAAACAACCTTCAGCAAGCTCTGTAAACAGTCAAATCTGTCAGTTTAATTGCATTGGATCACTATCTTAATTTCTCATTCAAACCTGACAGTGATAACCATCTCTGGTTGACCCTGATCCACATACCAGAGAATGAAGGGAAACCCAGTGACTCCTGGTGCAGGACGGTGGAATCTGCTGGGATTCATGTCGCGAGTGAATGCAGGCAGTCACGTCTACTGCGAGCAGGTGCATGAAGGTACGGCTGTTGACTGCAGATGCAGTTGTTTCCTATAACGGGTCTAAACACTAGGCAGAAGCAAACAAAATTGTTTTTGTGGGAAGTCATTACTGCATGTCGTGAAAAGAAGCAATGCTATGGCAATTGTCTATTGGATCAAGAATGGAGAAATTCTCATGGGAGTCAAGAGAGCATTTCCTCAGGGAAATATTACGTGTTTTAGGAGAAGCAACAATTTCAAATGAAAGACATCCTCCCTCCCCAAATCAAAAAGCAAAACACTCTATTGAGAGGGACTCAACGTCACAAACACTGAGACGTGTTTAAACCACAACAGATGCAAAGTAGATTAGTTCTGCCACTAATTGACACATAGGCATAGTAAAATACTGATCAAGCCACTTGAGTATTTTTCTGGACAGGTGTAAATATGTATGACCTTGTGAAAAAAATTGTGCACTTTAGCATGCTTTTATAAAAGAGCACGTAAGAGTACTTAAGTGCAAACTGAATGCAATGTTTTCATACACTTAACTGCATGTTTTTTAACAATTAAATGAAAATGTATATAGTTTACATTTTTATTAAATGCAATTAGTTGAATTTAAGACCCACTTAAGCAGAGCTTTTACAACAGGATCGTCCTCCGGCGTGAGGACACCGTGTAGATCCACTCTGACGGTCAAACAAAGTAGAGATAGCCCTGTTGTTCCTGTCCAGGAAGATTTGTCTGTAAGGGTAATGTTTAAATGCACAGTTACCTGACAAATATTTTTTTGAGTACTCCCTCCGGAGCGAGGAAGACCCGTTTAGATCTGCTCTGACGGGTAAAACATCTAGGGAAAGCCCTCAAGTTAGGCCAAGAAGATTTGTCTGTAAGGGTACTGTTTAAACGCAGTTACCTGACAAATATTTTTATAGTAAACCTGACTCCCCATTTTCTTCCACTCCAGACAGGGGATTTCATCTTTATTTTTATTTCTTTTAATTCCTATTATAACTGTTTTAATTATATTATTTATTTAAATTTTTTTATTATTATTTTTAATATTTTGTTAAGGCTGTCTGGGTGGAAGAGGTTGAGAGACGGGAGCGCGATAAATCGAAATCCCTCCGGCGCGAGGACAATCCGTTTAGATCTGCTCTGACGAATAGATCTGAGATAGCCCTGGTGGTTCAGTCCAGGAAGATTTGTCTGTAAGGGTAATGTTTAAATGCACAATTACCTGACAAATATTTTTACCGTAAACCTGACTCTCAATTTTCTTCCACTCCAGATACAGGTATATATATATATATATGTTTTTTTTTTAAATTCACCTATGAATATTTTAATTTAATTTCTGTGTAAAGCACTTTGAATTGCCACTGTGTATGAAATGTGCTATACAAATAAACTTGCCTTGCCTAATTTTATAATTACGTCTATTATCTTTGAAATATGGTTAAAATGTACTGCCAAATGTGCTGAAAAGCATTTATGGTAAATTACAATATTCTTTAATGTAATTTCTATTGAAACTTCGGTAACACTTTATAAGGTTGTATTAGTTAACATTAGTTAATGCATAAGTTAACATTAACTAACCATGAACAACACCTCTGTTCAGCATTAGTTAATCTTTGTTAACGTTAGTTAATAAAAATACAGCTGTTCATGGTTTGTTCATGTTAGTTCACAGTGCATTAACTAATATTAACAAGATTTTAATAAAGTATTAGTAAATGTTGAAATTAACATTAACAAAGATAAATAAATGCTTTGTAGGTGCAGTTCATTATCAGTTCATGTTAACTAATTGTAATGCCAAATGCATAAATGTAAATGTAATGGAAATGTAATGGAAATGCTCTAAGACAGAAGGTAGAGGATCCAAACGCAGCTTTATTTTAGAATAATCCACAAACATAGTCAAAAACAGGCAAGAGGTCATAACAGGTAATCAGTCCAATCAGGAAAACAAGGCAGGAGAGACAGGCAAAAGTGTAATCCACAGAACAGGCAAATAATCCAAAAACCGACAGACAAGAAACCAGGGAAACGCTCAGAAATGCAGTTATAGAACTAACAAGACTATGCAACGAATGATAGACATGACCAGGCTTATATAGTGTGAGCTAACAAGGTAATGGGGTGCAGGTGGATGTAATCAATGAGTGCTGATGAGTCTGGGCAAAGGATTATGGGAGATGTAGTCCTTGATGGAGTGACAGTCCGGGGTGGAGTGCCCTCTGGTGGTAACCACGGACACTCACACTGGTGAATTGTGACACTAATGTTAACTAATGAACCTTATTTTAAAGTGTTACCGACACTTCTATGTCATGTATTTAAATATATTTATAATGACACATTTGTCATGATGAAGTATCAATTTAGTACATTTAAAATACAGTATATTAACTTACTTAAATGTGATAATGAATAACACACTACAGTTAAATTATAATTAAGTACTTTATGTTCTTTAATGTACTTTAAAGTGAAACGTTTAAGATTATTTCATCATTTACTCAGATATTTTGAAGAATGCCGGTGACCAAACAGCTGATGGGCCCCATTGACTTCAATAGTATGGGGGGGGGGGGGGGGGGGGGGTATATTCTGTTGTGTTCAGCAGAAGAAAAAATTCCTACAGGTCTGGAACAACTGAGGGTGAGTAAATGATAACAGAATTAAAATTTACTTTCACTTTAATACACTTAAATGGCCTTTTATTACAGTAAAATAGTATTATTTACAGTTTTTTAATATATATTAAGATTTGAAATATACTACAAGTGTATTCAATACAGTACACTTTTTTCACAAAAGTAATGTATTTCAGTAATTTATTGTTTGCCCTATTTCAGGTCATCAGTTTGTGCCATGAACTTTTGGTGTTTTGACATGTCCTTTGAGATATTTATGAAATGTTTGGTTACCAAGGAGATATAACTCAAATAAACACACACCTAAACACTCACTCAATGGGTGGACGGAGGTGGACTTGTCTGTAGCTATAGCTCTAGTTCAATAAGAAGAAGCGTAAGCAACAGAACTGTATAAGGGCATTGTTCCGCATGCAGCACAAACATGCTTTCCATCGCATGAACTCAGAATAATGCTAATCAAAGAAAGGTATGACAGAATAACAAAGATGTTTTAATTATAGTTTGGAGGATTCTACAGGAGCTGACTCAAGCAATCCAGAAATAACAGCTTCCATTTATATGAAAGATCAGAGCCATAAACTTATGAAATCTTGTTTCAGGTGGCATTGAACTTGAATATGAACTTGCAACTTCATACTAAAAATAAATAAATTAGCCAGGATTAACAAAAAGTAAGGAAAAATATCAACTGTAAATGTGATTATAACAAAGAGAACGACAAACTAATGCCATCCATTATTTTTTTTTAAATAGCTTGTGCCGCACAGGGTCACAGGGATGTTGGAGCCTATCCCATGCAGCAACTTAGTCTGTAGGCAGGGAAACGCCCTGGGCAGATGGCCAATCCATCATCTAAAACAAACACACACACACACACACACACACACACACACACACACACACACACACACACACACACACACACACACACACACACACACACACACACACACACACACACACACACACACACACACACACACACACACACACACACACACACACACACACACACACACACACACACACACACGTGAAATGTGAGGACATTCCATAGGTGTAATGGTTTTTATACCGTACAAACCGTATTTTCTATCCCCTTACACTGCCCCTGCCCCTAAACCTACCTCACAGGAGACTGTGCAGTTCACTTTCTGTGAAAAAAACTTGTTCTGTATGATTTATAAGCATTTTGAAAAGTGAGGACATGGGGAACGTCCTCATATTTCACCCTCTTTTTGTAATACCTATGTCATACCCATGTCATTATACACATTTGTGTCCTGATATTTCACAAAAACATGCCCACACACACACACACACGTTCTTAAAAATAAAAGGTTCTTTATTGATGGTTCCATAAAGAACCTTTAAAATTCATAAAACCCTTCCAATACGCAAATGGTTCTATCGTGAAAAAGGTTAGATAAATTTACTGGTTTAGATTAATAGAATGTTCTACAAATGTTCTGTTCACTGTTCTTTAAGGGACCCCACATTGTCTCTTCTATGGCATTGCTTTGAACCCCTTTTGGATCCTTTATTTTTTAAGAGTGTTAATAAAATAAAAGCCCACTTAAGTATACTTGAGAGTACACTTTCATAACTATGTTTCTGAATACACTTAAGTACACTCATTGGCCCTCATTTATCAAAAGTGCGCACACCAAATTTCCAGTGTACAACTGGCTTACACCCAAAACCACAGTGACTTTGGCCCTCATTTATCAAAAGTGCGCACACCAAATTTCCAGTGTACAACTGGCTTACACCCAAAACCACAGTGACTTTGGCCCTCATTTATCAAAAGTGCGTACACCAATTTTCCAGCGTACACCTGGCGTACACCCAAAACCACGGTGACTTTGAGATTTATCAATATGGATGTTGGCGTACGGCACGCTCAAATCCTACGCCAGCTCAGGAGGTGGTGTATGCACGTTTTGAGTTAATGCGAAAATGCGCAGAAAAACAATTCCTAACACCACAAAACGCACTCACAAAAGATATGCAATATTATGACCCACTGTAAAAAAAACAACAACAACAACAACAACAACAACAACAACAACATAATTATAAACTTCAGTGTTTATTTTTGTGCAACATGGACTTCAATGTTTAATTTGTGTGAATTTACCAAAGCATTTGATTTGTAGGCATATGTATTCCTCCAGTTGCGAGTCTGTGCGCTTTACCTGACGTTGGTTAGGCCCCGCAGCTGCGCACGGACTGGGACTGAAAATAATTCAGACTGACAAAATAATAAAAATGACATTCTTCTTCTTTTAAATAATAATAATAATAATAAAATAAATAATAATAATAACAACATTCTTCTTCTAAATAACAATAAGATTCATTAATAATAAAAATCATAATAATAATAATAAGAATCTTACAAATTGTCATGCAATTATTAATGTGAATGAATGGTACTCCACATCACATCATCATCACTATTGTACACCCCAATACATGTGACGTGATACGAAATTAAATGCTAATTGTTTCAAAACACGTGCTGTAAAATAATGCATTGTGATAGGTAATTTCTCATCCAAAAAGCTATTTAAACTGGATTTCCACCGTACACCAATTGCCAATGATGTCTGACTCTGGCTCCTCCTCAGTGCCGAGACGCGCCTCTTTGTGGCAATCTTTATATCTGACCACTTTTTTTTCCACCTACAATAAACAAGAAAACTCATACTTAACTTGATCACTATTGGTCTATATTAAGCAATAAAACATTATTACCTCTGCTGGAGTGTGCTTCTCAACCCCCACACTATTAACAGTACTCGTAATTTGGGTCCATATTTTGTTTTTGTGGGCGCCTTTAATCCCACTCTTTAAACTCCCAAATAAAATAATTTAGTTTTTTTCCACTTCCCTGGTGATGGTCTCGATCTCCACGTCGGAAAAGTTTTGCTTCTTTGCCGTCTTCCGTGTGTCCATGGCGTAAAATGGGGGCGTGGGGGAGGCAGACACTTGAATATATAGGGGCGTGTTATTCTAATGACGATCGTTTTCATTTATCAAGGGCAGGTTTTGCGTACGCCTGGATTTCAGAGGTGCGCACAGCTTCATAAATCAGGCAGTGAGAGGAGTGTAAGCATAATCTTACGCCAACATATACGCCCGTTTCTACGCAAGATTGATAAATGAGGGCCAATATGTTTTAATAATGGGTTACACTTTATTTAAATATAACATTGTATTTACTCAAATAAGTACTAAGTAGCTTCATATTAATTAACTACATATAAAGTTACGGTTAGGGTTGTCACAAACAATTATTTTTATGGACATTTAGTTTGCTTGTCATTATGTCCTGGCTCCTGGGGCACGTTCAAGCTCAAACCGCTGCGCAACGTTTTGCTACGATTGTTTCCTGGAAACGGTGTGTAACGGGTTTTGAGATACACTTTCTCTTATTTGGTGGGTGTGTCAAAAAGGTCAGCCCAATCAGTAGCAACATGTATCTAAACCATGTGGTATTAAAGAGACAGCTTGCACAATGGGTTCAAGTAAAGTCGTTTACAAATGTGTCCGCTACAGCTCGGTATCAACAATTGAAGATATTAGAAGACATGTTTGTCTTTTCATCCTGAAATGCAAAGCAAACGTTGGATCACAATAATTAGGAACCACAGTTTCCACAAATCCTTTCACTCGAATTGGGATGTTCTCTTTTATTCTGGACGATAAGGGCAGTGATTGTAACATCGAGCGTATTCTGCAGTATTAAACACGTATTTATACTGATTTTATCAAGCTCTGGAAAATTATTCAAAAAGAACACAAAGAATGGGCTTCTCAGCTGCCATAGTTGCAACTCTTGAGTCATGCAGTTTTTGCAGTGGTTTTGCAATGTTTTGTTGGGGGCTGAACGCAGCCCTGTGGTCTTTATTCATGTTTCCCGCTTGTACATTATCCCGCTTATTACACAGCTACGTGTCTCAAGTAAATTAGACACAAAATATTGTCTTGAGTTTAAATATTTTATTAGCTCTTCCGCAAAGCTTCTGCAAAGAAAAACAGTTCCAAACTGCTTGAAGCCTTTATCTTTTGCTAAAAATATTTGTTTTTACCATGTTGAAATTAATGCTGAAAGGGATAGTTCACTCAAAAATGAAAATTAGCCCATGATTTACCTCAAGTCATCCTAGGTGTATATGACTTGTTTTAAAGTTGTTTTGAAAAATACCTGGCTAATCCAAGCTTTACAATAGCAGTAGTTGTAGCTCTGTTTTTGAAGTCCATAAAAAAAATGCAGCTGTCCGTCAAATAACATGCTCCACACGGCTCTGGAGGGTTAATAAAGGCCTTCTGAAGAGAATCGATGCGTTTGTGTAAGAAAAATATCCATATTTAAAGCTTTATAAAGTAAAGTTCCGGCAGTGAAACCCTTGAAGTCTTCCTTTGTAACCCGTGGTGTTTTAGTGTTTTTCAGTCACAGAGCCGTGAAATAAGCGGTATTAAAATACAGCAATAATACAAGCTCCTGACAGGTGGAAAGGAAAAACAAAGGCGCTGGCCACTCTAGCGAGGCGTTCTCTCTGTATTCCCGGGGCACCAGTGCCATCTGAAGCCTTGTTTAAGGCTTTTCGTAGTGTGGTTTTGATAAATTTTACTAAAGTAAACATTGTCACGTATGTTCTTCTCGCCGCTGTTTCCTGATGGCTTATAGAACAATTACCCCGAGTCGCCCTCTGTCGTTTCAAAGAACAACACGACGGCGAGCAACGAAGGCGCACGCGCAGTAAGCAGAGGCTCGCGCTGCGGAGACAGACGAAAGTATAAACTATAAATCCGCGTTCACGAGGCCACAGTGACGCTGCTGTGTGATAGCAGATACCAGATAACACGTCACAGCGTCTTACGTCAGCAGCGTCACTATGACCTCGTGAACGCGGATTCCAACATAACCGGAAGAGAAGACAATGCTTCATAAAGTCTTAGTTTTTGTTATTTTTGGACCAAAATGTATTGTCGACGCTTCAAAAGAGTCTAACTAACCAAATGATGGTTAACATAACCGGAAGAGAAGACAATGCTTTTAATTTCCTTAATATCTGTGCTTTACCAGAAAGAATGCCAAATGATTTCTTGTAATCTCTTCTGTTGCAGGTAGCACATGTTTCTAAAACAGTCACAGATCTACAATCTGCTCAAAGACAAACATTCTTTTCAGGAAGTAGTGTGGGGTTTTCCGTGTTTGCCATAATTGCCTGTATATGAACTGGAATGATGGAATGGCAACATTCTGAGAACAGATGACCTTAATGGATTTATTGACAGATTTTACACCCTTATAATTCTAACTAAAGCCTTAAAAAAATGTTTATCATACCATAAGATGTCATCTAACTAGCTGACTTGAAACTAATTAATTTTGCTTGTGGTCTCATACCTCCCCTGGTGGAAAATAATTTTACTGAATGTGCACTTGTGCTTTCAGATAACATGATATTACTGAAATAAAAGGCCACTTAAGTGTAGTCTACGTAAAGAGAGTACACTTTCATGACTGTTTCTTAACACACTTTGAAATAATGTCAAATTAAAAGATTTACATTAAAGGTGTAAAAAAATTTCAGTAAAATATCCAAAAACCACTAGGCCAGTGTTACAATATCCCAAATGTTTCCAACTATTTGTAAATCGTGAGAAATTGCTATTTTAACCAAGGAACCGGGACGTGTGAGGGAGTCGCCTGACGATTGCGTCACATCTGCGTTACCCTCGGTTTCCGGTTTTATTTTGCAGAAACGCTTTACACGTTCTGCAGTGTGCAACAAGTGTCATAGCAGCCGCAGAGCGAACGCACAGAGTAACGTCATAACTTCATTTTCAACACACTCAAATGTATCTAATGCCGCATTCCAGGCAACCCATAACCCGTGTTTTTCCAACCTTCTACCCGTGAAAGTGCACTGGAAGGGCAGTCAAACCTGTGACTTCCCACCCGTGAACTCGTACTTGATCGATGTACTCCCAGTTACGAGTTCTGACCAGGGCTTAAAAACGGGAAAAAATATCAATCGGTTCACTCCGAGCAGAATCGATATTATAACGTTTCCGTTTTTGCGTTCCTCAATAAACATTACTGTTCCGAAAATGGTTTGATAAAAAAAAATACCGGTTAATAACGTTATTTTAATTTACCCTATACTTTAAACAAATATGTATAAATAGACTTATTTTCACTCAATAATAATATAACGCATGGTAATTAAACTTGAATATTTATTTCATAACATTTTTAAAACCACAACAGAAATACATGCATTAATTACAAAGCATAAACAGCGGGACAAATATTGACCTGTTTTAATGGAGCGTTAGACAATCGAAAGTGGCCCTCTATGTGCCTAATTCTTTTCAGAAGAGTGATAACATTCTTTGTACATAACTTTTTTTCAACACGACTTGTTTTAAAAATTGCATGAATAAAGAATAAATAAACTGGATAACCATTGCTCTTTTAATGCACCGTCAACTGCTAATTTCAAAGCAAACACTGCGCAACACGTCCTTGCATAACATAATCAAATTCAGTCAGCTAATAAAGCTTGATCATTTAATGCAATATAACATACCATTTAATACAAAGCATCAACCGTCTATATAGAAAGCATTGATCTGTCCTGCATTGGCAATCTGAAAGACTATAGGAAAAATGTTTGATAGATGCAATAGCCTACTTGGATAGGCTTAAACGGAATCCATAAAATAGCCTAAATCAGTCTATTTGAGCTTAAAGTCCGTACTGCTTATTTAAACATACGAAAAGAATGTCCTCCAATACCTGCACATTCATAGTAGACCTCAGCGGGGAAAGAATGTACTTGAGGCATGAAAATGCGCGCTCTATACTGACTTGCGTACCGGTAGATTAATAGATGACTGGTGCGCGGGCATTTCACTCACGCTTGATCCGTCATCATCACATGCCTACTCTACTATTACTACTCTATTCATTATTGGTCACTGCCAAATTAAAATATTAAAGAGAACGATAAAATAACGTTATTAACCGGTTAATGGTCATTTCAAATTAACGTTTCTGTTCAGAACGATTCGAATTGATTTTGATTTCGTTTTTGTTCCTCTTAAAATTTCGTTCGTTTCCGGTTTTCGTTTTCGTTCCTTGAACCGGTTCGGAGCCCTGGTTCTGACGTCACATAGCCCGCGAAGCAACAATGGCAGCCCCCATGGATGCGGTGTTTATGAAAGTCGTACATTAAAAACCAAATATAAGGTATTGCTCTAACGTTATTTATCAGCAAATGTTATGCATTATCACCAGCTTTTCTAGTGTTAGCTAGTTTTCAGGCCATTAAGTGCAATAATAAATGAATACCGAATACATTTCCAAATAACATAAAATAAAAGGTAAAACAGATTATCTTGCCTTATGCGCCGTTTTTTTCTCCTCCATTTCCCTCAAATAAGCAAGGAGTAAGCACCTTTGGTGATAGAAATTATTGTAAATGAGCATAAGCCCCATACTGTACGGTTCGCCATTCTTTGTTTACATCTAGCTACCGCTCCAGCAGTTTGGCGTGACTTTGCCTGGAACGCTAAAAAGTTGTGAGTCGTGGTTTTAAGTCGTAACTTACGGGCTAAAAAACCTGCCTGGAACGCAGCATTATATGATAAACAGAGCTGCGTTACCTCATACTCATGACAGGAAAAGCGGAAGTGGTGCCGGCGACTGTATCATAATAAAAGTCCAGCTGCTCGCGAGGTGCGAGGAGCGGCCTTGCTCAGCTCCACAACACTCGGTCCTGCTCTGCTTCATACTACAGGAACTAGGGGTGTAACAGTGCACGTATTCGTACAGAACCGTTTCGGTACAGGGCTTTCGGTTCGGTGCGCGTGTGTACCGTTAAATGCCGTTTTGACGTTCTTTAATGTGGCGTGACTGATCACAGTTCAAGCGGCTGCGCGAGAACGCGATCATCTCTGAACGTGATCGATCATCTCTTCCTAATGTAGCGGAGCTCCCTCTCCTACACGAGGAGCGATTACAGGGATACTACCTCTAGCTTAAACATGACTACGCCACCCTGGTTACCAGGGAAACATTAATACTATGGATCTAAGATTTTACACAAGACACACAGGAACGAAATTGTCAAGAAGGGCTAGAGACGTGGCTACCAATAATCAAAAAGATTTATTTAATTACTCACAATGATTGTTTTTAAAAGAGTATCAAAACTGGGTCATCAACATTTACAATAAAAAAGGAGACCACGAGATAAAGGAAGCCGAGGCTTAACGGCAGATGCACGAACTTAGTAAGCACAAGGCTTCTATATCACTCTCAGCCCCTGTGTACAAATGTCAGCACACACACCGCAATAACATCAAGAAATAACCACGCAGCACTCTGTGACAAGCCCTCCACCGCGTAAGGGCTCACTAGTGGCCCACCCTAAAGCCTCGGCTCCTGTAACGAGAGCAAAACATTACTACAGGTCTCATACAATAACACTCACACCAAACATACACAATAACATTTAAATTAATAAACCAAAAAAACAATACTCCAATGAAAATATGAAGGTTCAGTGCCAACGAAATTACCTTCACTGGCCTTCTACCAGCATCTTAGAAATAAAGCACAAATCAAATGAAATTAACGAATACCACACTGCAAAACACTCAAAGTAAACCAATCAAAACAATCAACACAAACAATGAAAAAATTAATATAATAGAAAAATCAAAGAAATACAAAAAAAACAAATATATGAAAACAAACCCAATACAAAACAATTAGGAAATGTCAGGTGGAAGATATCCAGCGATCACGGTGGCACATACTAGAGGACGAGCGAGCGTCACACACACGACACGTAAGCTGTGTACACACGTGTGTAGAGAAGAGTTTGTGATCAAGATAATCTTAATATATAAAGCAGCAGCGTCAAATCGCGTTGCTCCCCAGGCGTTGCAGAACATCGATTCCTCCTAAAAATACACACATAAGCATACTTGCAACATATAAAAACATGAGTGCTGTACGAAGTGGAGGTTTCACATACCTTTAATTCATGAACCCGTCGCCCATCCACACCACGCATACACAGGACACGGGACACAACCTCCCCCAAAGCACGGCAATGCGAGAGGGGCACGAAAAGCTCACTGTAAGCTATACCCGCAGCTATAAATCACATAGTCGTTACGACACATCATATGCCTGTGCACTAATTAATCAGCCAACGCACACGCATAAGGTTACCTCAAAGCATCATGAGACACGGGACTGCAAGAGAGACATGTGATGAGATCAGGAGCCGCCAACAGCCGCGAACTATCCCGAACTATGAGCAAAACAATCGTTTACACAAAATCCCACACCTGTGTTACTATCTAGCTCAAATGACACCTACCTCAGAGCGGAAGTGTTACGGGAACAAGGGGCGGTCCCACGGGCAACGACGCGACACTCAAGTGGTAAGCACACGAAAAAGGGTTGTTTTAATGTATTTTTATACCGTCCCATCCTGTTCGTGATTGGACCCGCACTACCCCAAGCACATAAGTTTAATTACAGGGCCACAATACATCCCACTACAGTCTACCCCCCCCACACTTGGATCGTCGCCCCGACAATCCCCAAATCACAGCTATTTAATCCCAGGGTCTAAAAATGCCAGTTACACCTTGTATTTGCTGAAGAGCGACTCCGCCCCTCGCACCCACTGCACGGGGAAGGTGATATTGGTTTGAGTGCCGCCCTGCAGTTGTACATCTCGTTCTACGCACACCAACCTCATCAACCGCGGGCAGGCCCCCAGGCTGGGGTCCAGGAGCACTGACCATACCTCCCTCTGGACCCAGCTGCCCTGGCCCAATCACCGGACCCGGTCCAGGAGTATGTATCCACTCCTGTGGACCTGGTTCCATCTCCGGCACCAATCCTCTCGGTTCTGCATCAACAGTGACATGATCCCGCTCCCGTACCACAGCCAGCAGATCCACCTCATCCTCATCTTCACCCAATGAGGCTGTGTCCACAACCGGGTCATGCAAGGGACTACCACGATCTACCCCCGCAAGGTCCCTACAGATTCGACCCTTTACCAGTGAACGGTGCACGTTCCTGGTCTTGGTAAGGTCATCTACAGGCGCAATCGTGTATACCACACCACCCTCTTTGGGTGCTGTAGTAAATGTTGTTTGTACGGGAAGAAGGAGGCGGGAACCGGCGAACAATCAAAACATTTAATAAAAATAAAATGGCGGCGGCAGCCCCTCACGGCCGACTGCCGCCTACACACAAACACAAAGTGAAAATAAAAAGCTGCAGCCCCTCACGGACGACTGCAGCGAACACAAAATAAAACATAACATAAAATCCAGGCCTGGTCCTCTCTCGTCCCTCACTGTCGTCACTCCTCCTTTATACTCCCTCACTCCTCCGCAAGGGCCGAGATCGCTGCGGCTCGCAGCTGGCGCTCATCCTCTCTGATGAGCGCCGCCTCGTCCCGCCCTCGCGGTCCCTCGGCCTCGCTGCTCGCCACATACCCCCAACACCCTTCGCAGGCCGGGGGGCACTCCCGAGTCTGCGCTCTACTCCCCCCCCCCTCCCCGGGGGGGCCCGATCACGGCGGCCGCGGGACCTGGGGGTAAGAACAGCGAGGTGAGAGAACGGAGCGGGGAGCATGAGGAGCGACAGAGACGAGAGAGTGGAGAGAGGAGAAAAGAAAAAAAAAATTGTGGTCCGGTTCCCAGACACACTGCCGCTCGGTCCTCAGCCAGCCGAGAGGCTCTTCCTCGCGGTGCCATGCGGTGGTACTGGACGGCCGGTGGACGGCTCGACACTCCTCCGCCCCCTGGCGGCCGGCGGTGGCTCCTCCTTCTGAGGGCGGCCGGAAGCGAGTCCCCGTCCCGCGCTCCCTGCTCCTCCCCAATATGGCGGACGGCAGCAGGCTTCGGCTCCGGGCAAGCGCTGGGGACTCCTTCGCCCCCTCGCGGACGGCAGCCACCCCACCTCGACCCAGGGGCACGGCAGCGAGATCTCCGTCCCACCGACCTTCATCCGCTCCAGCACCACCGCTTCGGGCAGCCGCTCGCGGACTTCTCTCCTCCGCGCTGCCCGAACTCCGCGGCACCGCGATCCCCCTCAGCTGCGAGGGCTCTTCGAAAGCGTGTCCCTCCTTCCTCCTGGGCTTCGGCACCACTGTAGTAAATGTTGTTTGTACGGGAAGAAGGAGGCGGGAACCGGCGAACAATCAAAACATTTAATCAAAATAAAATGGCGGCGGCAGCCCCTCACGGCCGACTGCCGCCTACACACAAACACAAAGTGAAAATAAAAAGCTGCAGCCCCTCACGGACGACTGCAGCGAACACAAAATAAAACATAACATAAAATCCAGGCCTGGTCCTCTCTCGTCCCTCACTGTCGTCACTCCTCCTTTATACTCCCTCACTCGTCCGCAAGGGCCGAGATCGCTGCGGCTCGCAGCTGGCGCTCATCCTCTCTGATGAGCGCCGCCTCGTCCCGCCCTCACGGTCCCTCGGCCTCGCTGCTCGCCACAGGTGCCCTCGTCACTTGATAAACCACTGGGCTCCACAGGTCCTGGATTTTATGACGGCCCCTTACCCCATAATCCCGGAGGTGATACCCGGAGGCTACACCAGCTGACCCTCCACCAGTGGTTCATCTCGGACCTGCTGATCGTGATGGGCCTTGCGCCTGTCGGCCATCACCTGCAACCGTTCCCGTGCACCTGCAAAGGCTACCTGCAGCTTGGTCTGATGCTCCAGGACCCAGTCATGCACACTACCCTCTCTTGGCTGGGGGTCTCTACCTAACAAAAAATCCACGGGTAATCGCGGCTCTTGACCGAACATTAAGAAATGTGGTGATTCTCCGGTGGCCTGATGGGGAGTGCTATTATAGCTGAACACCACCTGGGGGAGACAAGCGTTTCCTGGAAACTGGCAGTGTGCGCAGCAGATTGTGTAACGTGCGATTAAAACGTTCACACTGGCCGTTTCCATCCGGGTGGTATGGGGTCGTACGAGACTTCTCCACACCATATAACTCACACAGCTGACGGATCAACAAGGACTCAAAGTTTCGACCCTGGTCAGAATGGAGACGGCCCGGAACACCGAACCGGAAAAACCATTCTGTTACCAGGACTTGGGCCACTGTCTCGGCTCTCTGATCCCTAGTCGAAACAGCCAAGGTATACTTACTAAAAACGTCGGTCATGACCAAGACGTTTTCAATACCAGAACGTGTGGGCTCCAAAACAGTGAAATCCACAGAGAGGATGTCATTTGGCCTAGATGACAATAGCCGCCCCATAAACCCCTGAGCGAGTGGCTGGGTGTCCTTGGCTGCCTGGCACTGGTCACATTCTTGACACCAACTCGCCACATCAGCGGATAATCCCGGCCAATAGCACCTCTGTCTCACCAACTCAAGGGTGCGCTCTCTGCCCTGAAGACTACACTAAAGAATAAACATGAATGAACATCTGAAGGTATGTTGAGGATACATTACAATTTACTGTCACGTATCATATGTGGTGTAATCGCTCAATGATCTAAACAATGATTTGTAGCATCACATTTACCTCAGGCAGTCATTCAGTGTCCACAGAATTTTATTCACTAGAGAAATCAACTCTTTCACTAAATATATGCTCTATATTAGCCTATTCATTATATTCTACTTAACCTGTCATTGATGTACGTCTTAATTATTTCATGCATGTTTAAATAAACCTGTCATGAAAATGACAGACACTGTGTATAAATGATTATATTTCAACAACGAATTGGAGAAAAAACTATTTTATAATTAGATTTAGAAGTTAATACAAAAACTGCCTTATGTGAAGTTTACATGTTGGCATACAATGTGTTATTTGAGTGTTGATTATTATACCTAAAAATAAATAGCAACTGAATTTAGGATTTAGGCTAATAGAATTTAGGCTAATAGTTTGGTCTCTGTCGTTAAAATTTAATATTAATGTGCAAGTAAGGGCTCCCTATATAGTTTACAGCAATATCTTCAATAAACTTTTAGTTATAATTTAATTAATTTAAGGACAGACACATTTTTTAATTCAGTAAACCATTGTTTAATAAAAATAAATAAAAAGCAATTTTGTAAAACTGCTGTACCGAACCCATACCGAACCATGACTTCAAAACCGAGGTACGTACTAGGGATGAAACGGTATGGAAATTTCACATCACGATTATAGTGACCCAAATGATCACGGTTATCAATATTATCACGGTTTTCTTCAAATGGGATGAAAGTGTCCAAAAAGAACAGATGCACACACTTAAAACATTTCAACAAGTTTTATATTTGGAAAACGTCTCCGGTTACGTATGTAACCTAGGTTCCCTGAGAACAGGGAACGAGACGCTGCGTCAGCTTGACGCTACGGGGAACGCCTTCAGCGTGACAGGTGTCTGAATCACAATCGAATCACGTCAATCCTATTGACCGGCGACAGCCCATGACATCATCAAAGTGCGACCAGGAAGTATATAAGGGCGCCTTACCAACATGACACCGCCTCTTCGTCTGAAGGGACTGTTCGGCGGGCAGGCCCTGAGGCATGGCAAAGCGACGCAGCGTCTCGTTCCCTGTTCTCAGGGACCCTAGGTTACATACGTAACCGGAGACGTTCCCTTTCGAAAGGGAACTCGCGCTGCGTCAGCTTGACGCTACGGGGAACGAAATACCAACGCCGCCATGCCGAGGGGAGTGCATGCCCACTGGCAGTGACAACTGTCAGGACAAGCAAATTCAAATGAAACGCCTGAACCACTCCCCCTCTGGTCACACAAGGCTGTCAGTGACAGCATCCCCTACGGTCATAGCCCGAGCTATAAGCCTCGTCAGGAACCTTAGTGCGGCTGCACGAGGTCCTATTCAGGCCGCTCAAAGGCCTGGATCCAACCCATTCAAAGGAAGGGGGCTCCTTTAAGGGAATGTGGCTAGGGGGCCCTAGGGCGCCCCAGCCAGCCACTAACGCCGCCAAGGCGGCCTAGCTTGGTGCCTTTTTCAAGGGGCACTTCGGCCGGGCCATCCTTGTCTGTTCGAGAACAGAGCCTCTGGATACTCGCCTCCTGAAGAGGCATCCAGTCCAAGGGACTGCAGAATGGCAGTGTCCTCCTCGAGCCGGATCTCAGAGACGGGCATCCTGGTGAGCAGTACTCAGCATAGCGCTTTCTACCCTTGCCAGCGAGGGGAGTCAATCTGCTCGATCCTAGGATCTACTGAGCTATTATCAAGTAGAAACACTCAGGAGGCCAGAATGGCCTAAAAGCTGATCCAACTTGGGAGGCCTCGCGAGGGGCCTACGACCATCTGATCAGGCCCAGGCAGCTTCGGGCTCACAGACGACCCTCGGAGAGAGGGGAGCTTAGGAAGGGGCTGCCCGGTAGGTAAGCCAGGTTGTAGGCTAGATTCCCTCCCATGGGAACCAAGTAGCAGAAGCGACCTTAGTCGCGCCAGGGTAAGACCATCCTCAGATGCTGCCAAATAAGGGGCAGATACCACTAGCTGTCAGCATATGCCAGTAAACAGTTCTTGAACTGAGAACCCAACCCCTCAGGGAGGCCTAGTGAGGCCTATTGCATGATAGCAGTACATGCCAAATGCTCGAGGAACCAACTCGGGAACTCGGCCAAAGGGAGGCCAGATAAGGCCCATCCCCATAATAGCAGTCGAAGCCCACTGTCGATGCAGCTGGAAACAGGAGCTCATCCCCTCAGGGAGGCCTGGAGAGGCCCGCTACCTAATAGCAGGCTATGCTAGCCGCCCGAGCATTCTGACTCGGGAATTCCCCCTCAGGGAGGCCCAGTGCGGCCTATCGCCTGGTAGCGAGCTCACCGGGAGGCAGAGTAAGGCCTACCATCTGCCAGCAGTCCATGTTAGTCCATTTTTTGCCAGAGGCATCCTGGTCCCGGGGCTCACCCCTAGGGACAGTCAGGCAGCCGCACTGACTTATCATGGTCGACTGGCGTCCATGGAGCCTTACAGCAGATCCGCGGAGGCGGCTTCCTGTTGTGGCAGGCACGAGACTGGCTGCTATATCTCCCGGCTGACAGCGGCTCCTCTGCTGGCTGACAAGACAACAAAGAGAAGTTATTAGTTGATAATTCTGCTACTTAAGGCCGACATCGTTGGGGAGTAAACACATAGCAATCAAAAGGGGCCGACTTTGCAAAAGGACTACTTTCCAAAGCTGACTACCTATCTAGGTTGCAGCTATTAATCGCTAACCTCCCCAACGTCGGGACTCACTCGCAAGGAGGCCTACTGAGGCCTACCACCTGACCCGGAGTCTACTGCCCAGACTGCCCAAGTTGGCTGCTCCCAAGGTCCCAACCTGGGGCTAATCCATCCCAGCGGCCCACTTTTCGGGCCTACTGTATGACAGTTGCAGTCTTACCAGCAGCGCCTACAAGCTCTGGAACCTAATTACATTACTCATGACAGGATACTCTGCAAAACAACGCCCTGGACCCCCTAAACGGGGGGAGTACCACGTACGCCACCCGCCCAATGAAGGACCTAGCTTTTGAAGCAGCCTATCATTTAAATGCAAGGGCGTCAGCCATGGCAATGCTCTGGCTACAAGGGAGCTTTTTTTTACAAAGGTTAAGAAGTGCCGCTCAACCCAAGCCATGGGTGAGGCAGAATGATACAGAGCTAGGTTAGCGAAATACTCTAATCTACCCTGTTTTAACAGAGGAGTACTGCCACATGCCAGGTATAATTCCAAAGAACTGGCGGCTTTAAACAACTAGCTCTGGAGGGCAAAGTTGAACAACATATACAACATCCTTACACCAAACAAAAAGGATGGCCTACCCCTCCAAGCGACCACTGGCTAGGTCGCTATCACATACTGCACAGCACCATCTGTATTGCTAGTAAAAAACCCCGAACACAGAAAAGGGGGCGGGCCTTGGCCGGACGACTCTACGTAAGAGACCGCTACATTAGGGAAATTTTTTTTTTTTTAACCCTAGAAGCGTAGGCCAAAATAGATCTAAACCTGTTTTGTTTTAATGGGCTCTTTTTAGATCTAGCTGTAGTTGTAACAGTCTGATCCCAATTCTCTAGCCAGTCTTACACTGAGAGAGGACGCAGGCCGCTCTACCCTGAGGTGGCTACCAGTTACAAGCTTGAAGCTGGGAATTCTTACACGCAGCCTTCCTATATTCAGAGAAAAGCGCTACACACCCGCAGGAATGAGCCGGTGATATTCCCGTTTTTTTTTTTTTTTTTTGAGATAAAAAACATAATCAACAGCGCTTGCAAAAACCTGCTGAATATACTTTTAAAGCAACTGGCTTGTAAAATGCATTCGTTCTGGCCGTCCACAGAAATATCCAACTACTCCAAAGTGATCCCGGAATCCTCAGCAGGGAGCATGGAACAGAAAATGTATTAATATTTTCCCCACAGGGGACTTACCCGCTCGCCTGCAGCGCGCCATTGATATTCAACCACAATCTTTATTCATAATGTGTGTGCTTAGGTGCAGCATTACCACCGACCCGCTCGAGGGCGCTCTCACACACCAGGCCTGGCGGGCCGTCAGAGATTGGGGTACTTCCTTTTCCCGCTCATCACGGGCCCACCGCCTGATGTAAGAGGCGTAGGGGAAAAGGGAATTATTAGAAGGAGGAAGGGCCTGCGTTAGTCTAGCGCCTCCTCGGAGGCGGAGACTGATCCCAACGTGGCCCTCCACGGCGCTGGTTCCGGGTCACTTGTCCGACGTCCTTCCTCTTCTGAGTGCGGGAGTCACGCTTTTTCCACGCCCTGCTCCAACCAGGAGGGGGCGCGCGAGAAGCGACGCTGGCTCGCTGGTCCTGTCGCCAGTCCTCAGACCGTGACGGACCGGAGCTTCCCGCCTGTCTGGGTGCCGCCCCAGATCTCCGCGGGATGCATGATCTAAATGCCGCCGAGCGCACCCTCGTCTCTCTAAACCTTCCCATCACCGCCTCGACGGAGGTGCCGAAGAGTTCAGAGGGCGAGACCGGGGCATCGAGGAGAAAGGTCTTTTCTTTCCCCCCGATGTCCGCCAGGTTCAGCCACAGATGTCTCTCCGTGGCTACCATGGCCGCCATCGAACGACCGATGGCGACCGCTGTTTGTTTGGTAGCCCGGAGAGAAAAATCTGTGGTGCGACGCAGCTCGGCCATCGCATCAGGGGGTAGGCCCTCCCCCTGATCGAGATCCCTCAGCAGATCAGCCTGGTAAGCTTGCAACACCCCCATAGTGGAACCCCATGATTGCAGCCGGCGCTCGGCCTCAGCACCGGCGGGACCGTCCCCAGAAGCTGGACCCACTTCCCTCGAGAAGAGGGCCAGACGAGAGCGGAGCGTTCGGATGGGAAGACGCTCGCAGTTGGCACAG
This sequence comes from Gobio gobio, assembly GCF_949357685.1. NCBI lineage: Eukaryota > Metazoa > Chordata > Actinopteri > Cypriniformes > Gobionidae > Gobio > Gobio gobio. The sequence continues at coordinate 27,157,083 of NC_137104.1, read as the reverse complement.
GAGGCTCCCTTGAGAACCTCCCGTGCGTGCTCTTCCCCCAGACAAAACACACAAAGGGTATGTGTGTCCTCAGGTGTAAGGAACCTGGGACACGGATCCGCGCACTTCCGGAAGTTATGCTTGGACTTCCCTGTGTGTTTCATTGCTTTTTATTCGTGATTCTTTCTCTCGAAGCAGACAAACAGTCCCTGAAGACGAAGAAGCGGTGTCATGTTGGTAAGGCGCCCTTATATACTTCCTGGTCGCACTTTGATGATGTCATGGGCTGTCGCCGGTCAATAGGATTGACGTGATTCGATTGTGATTCAGACACCTGTCACGCTGAAGGCGTTCCCCGTAGCGTCAAGCTGACGCAGCGCGAGTTCCCTTTCGAAAGGGAACAACAAACAAGAAATAAATCAAGCAGCTCTATGCAGTTTTTTTAAGCTAGATTCTATTCTGTGGGATTTCCTTCTTAATGACCGTCGTCAATAGCAACGCATAACGCATAAATTTACCAGGACAGGATTTACCGCAAGTTTTCAAAATCGTGATAATCACGCGCGGTTTTAATGATAATTAATTTTTAAAGGATATTACTATAATAATAATAATAATAATAATAATAATAATAATAATAATTTGTTACATTTATATAGCGCTTTTCTAGGCACTCAAAGCACTTTACATAGAAGGGGGGAATCTCCTCACCCATCATCAATGTGCAGCATCCACCTGGATGATGCGATGGCAGCCATATTGCGCCAGAACGCTCACCACACACCAGCAGACTGGTGGAGAGGAGAGAGAGTGATGAAGCCAATTGTATATGGGGATGATTAGGAGGCCATGATGGACAGAGGCCAATGGGTAAATTTAGCCAGGATGCCGGGGTTACACCCCTACTCTTTATCGAATTGGGATGGGATTTGGGATTTTGGGATTTTTAATGACCACAGAGGGTCAGGACCTCGGTTTAACGTCTCATCCGAAGGACGGTGCTTGTTACAGTATAGTGTCCCCATCACTATACTGGGGTGTTAGGACCCACACAGACCACAGGTTGAGCACCCCATGCTTGCCTCACTAACACCTCTACCAGCAGCAACCTAGATTTCCCAGTAAGTCTCACATCCAGGTACTGACCAGGCTCAGCCCTGCTTAGCTTCAGTTATTACTAACTGTCAGTAAATTTTATCGTGGTTTATCGTGAAACCGGTAATCGTTCCATCCCTAGTACATACCGAACCGTCAGTTTTGTGTACCGTTACACCCCTAACAGTAACGTTAATAATCACATCCATGAACATGATTTCTGCCCGAGTCCTATCCCGATTCTTTTCCACCGGCTGTGAGGTGAAGACCACATGTCCCAAGATTCTGCGCTCAAATTTGGCTTCATCAAGCTATGCTTTGTTTTGAACAGGCGACCTCTAGTGGACAGAAAAGTTACATAGAGCACCTTTAAATTACATCTACTAAGTACATTTTAAATTGTGATTTAAGAATCTTGTCATGCTTTAAAGTACACTTTTTGATGTTGACTAACATACATAAAGCATTATGTAAAGTACTAGTTTTCAATTTGAACAAAATAGTGTATTTGATATTACATAATATACACTATATTGCCAAAAGCGTTGGGACGCCTGCCTTTACATGAACATTAACTTTCTTAATCCGTAGGGTTTAATATGGATGCCACAATACATCTGAGACCCGCTTTCTCTGATGCGGATGACCTGGAGTTTCTAATCCATTAAACTCTTGTCCTGAAACACCCTCCAGATCAAGTCTGGTGCTTTGGCAGTCTGCGCTCCTGTTGGGTACACCCAGATTCCTCAGTAGCTTGAAGCCATTGTTCCATTTTCCTGTGTGACTATATGACAATCTCCAGACTGTCAGATCTGCTAAATTTGGTTCTGCTTTCCACTGCTAAAAAAAACCAGTCTTTTACCTCAAACAACATGTTATCATTTTCCATGATGTGACAGACATACAAGGGACACAGAGACCCATCTTGAAGGTTAGGAAAGATGACAGATTTAGCATGCAGAGCAGAGGGGTCATAGTTACATATCAGGGTGCACTGGTCTGGAGGGACATGGACTGATCTGGAGACACAGTTGAAGGGATATAAATAGTAAAATTGTTTTTTAAACTATATTGCAAAGCCACATGGCCAAACAAATTAGAGACCGTAAATACTCATTATGTAAAATTCAATGGTCCAGTGAGGTATATACTGCAAGTATCCATGCTGTAAGTGGTTTGATTAAATAATCAAAAAAATATATTTTATTTTGTGTGAACCTCTAAAGAAACATATATATTCCAAGGCTTAGTCATTTTTTATGTTTTGTATAAACATAATACAAAATAAATAAACTTACAGTTTAACTAACAGTTATTTCTTGTGTTTCCGGACTTATTGCAAAACAATGTTTTTCTTACTTAGAAATGTTTAGTATGTTTGTCTTGTTTCCAGTCCAAATATATAAAAATTCTTAAAATCAAGATTTACTAGAAGAGTAAAATTACATAAGATATTGTGTCCTGTTTTCTGGGGAAATAAATCTAAATTAAGTGAGTTGTTGCTTAAAAAATGCTAATTATCTACCAATGGGGTAAGAAAAATAATCTTAATTCAAACAGAAACCATATTATTTTTCTTGCCCAATTGGCAGATAATTTAGCTTGTTTTAAGCAAAAACTCGCGTAATTTTTTTTCTTAACAGAAAACAAGACATAATATCTTATCATGGCATTTTACTACTTCAGTAAATGAATCTTGATTTAAAAAAATTTTGATATTTGGACTGGATGTCTCTGTAAAATTATTAAATAATAACTTTAATTATCACAAGTGACTGACAGGTTCATCTTGAACAGTAATGAGAAAAGGAATATTTTGGATGGAAAACTTATATCTGAATTTCATTAATCTTCAATATGCACCAGATGTTACGGCAATACTCAAATGTTGCTAATGCAACATTATAATTATAAAGCACAATTGCAGCTGAATGATTTATATTTTAGTGACTGAGTATGCATTAAAACTTGATAAGGATAAGGAGATTACAAAAAAAATCCTTCTGGGCTTTAAGCTGCAGAAGCCAACAACAGCAATACTCCTCCTCTAGACTCCTTAACCACTACAACAAATGTTAATGATTTCTATACACATATTCAACTTCTCATGACCTGAAAAAGCACACAACTAAATGATCTGTCCGTTATGAACCGTCTGACTGATAACATGATAAGACCTAATTGAGCTGGCACACTCTTGATGGTAAGTAGGAGCTGAACAAGTCAGATCAGTATGAACGTGTCAGACTTTTAGAATCTGGACCATGCAGTTCTCCTGCCCACAAGACTGGTGAGATATTTTTGTGTTAATGCTTTCAGTGTGTGAGACACTGTCTTGTCTTATCTGATTCCTGCATGGTTTGGAGTCGAGGACTCAGACACCTGACTGTATTTCACACACCTGCAGCAGAGAACCTGTACAGTGCGTCATTAGAAACAACAGCACTATCTGTCTCTATCCTGACCGACACAGGAACAAGAAGTTTGATGACATCATGCTATAGCAACAATCTGTAGATGGGAGAGAACAAATTCAACAAGCATCAGTGTGAGTGACAACATATGTACCTACTAGTGTGTAGGCCTAACGGTACACGTATTACCATAGACCGTAAAAAACGACGCGACTTCATTGGCTTCCGCAGAAGTAACTGAAGCCTCCGGACGGCCGAATATGGCGCTGACATCTTGCGCAGATTTGGGACAGAGTCTGCGCAGTAGTGAACTCGGGGCCGGAGTCTGCGCAGTAGAGAGCAGGAAATAGAGACGCAATGTCAAAAGCCCGCCCACACTCTCACAGATGCAGAACAATTCATTATGTTGGTGTGAAATAAACAGTTATAGAAATGTAGAAATTAAAGCTAAAGCTCCACACTCCTCTGGAAAATCACGAAAAAAGTCAGTTGGTGCCTCAGTGACAACTTCACTCAGAGAAGACGTCAATCTCAGCTGTCAAATCCCCCCCCCACCCCATTTTTATAGCATCAAATAACTAACTAAAACTAAACTTATTAAAAAAACCAACACTTGAAATGAAATCATCGTGATAAAAACTGCTTAAAATGACAGAAACCTACCAGGTCGTACGACGACACAGGAAGTTCCTCAGATTCGCCTTCGGGGGAAGGGCTTATCAATACAAAGTCCATCCCTTCGGCCTTTCACAAAGTGTATGGATGCTGCTCTTGCCCCATTGAGGCTCCAGGGCATCCATATACTCAATTACCTGGACGATTGGCTCATTCTGGCCCACTCCAGGGAGTTGGTGACTTGTCACAGAGACATTGCTCTTCAGCACATTCAGTCTCTTGGCTTGAGACACCGACAAGAGTGTTCTCACCCCAGCTCAGCAGACCACCTTCTTAGGAGTTCGTCTGAATTCCGTTCATGAATACTTAAAATCATTACATTTTAAAAATAGGTTTTTCTTATGTCCAAGTAAGTGTCATGTATCTTGTGTTTTTGAAAACATTTATTTTTTATTTTTACTGAAATATCTTTCAAAACCACGACATACAGCTGTCTGAAAATGTTTTAGTTGTTTATGTGGTGAAATATAGTACTGAATGAACAGTTCTGAATAAAAGAGTTTTGTTTTTCCTTTTCTGAAAAACTAGATTTTTCCATGGTACAGTATGGTTGACATTTCAGTGGAATAGCCCATATGTGTGTAGATTATACATTTTTATGTCATATAAGCAAGTGATTCATAGTGATAACATGAACTACAAGCCACCTATCTCCTCACAGACTCCATGTTCCCAATCAGGCCTCACACAGACCTCACATGAACATGTTTATCAGGCTCAATCAGAACCTGCATCCACCGGGTTGGTATAATCCTGACGACAGCCCTAAAGACACATTCTCCTGTGATCTCATCTGATTAGCCCACAATAACACGTCACTGTTTTAAAATGGCATGAAGAACTTAGTAAGAGCTGTCTTTGCTCATGTCAGAGAGATTTCATGTGGTTCTATTATTAGTCTCTGACACAGAGGACAGGGAGAGGGATTTTCTGATGAAGGGTGTGGGATGGTTGAGCACATTGTTTGTGTGGTAGATTAAATGTTGCTTATCAAGGACATTCAGAGGAATGCATCTAATATTAACTTTTTTTTGGCATTTAACATCTGGCATTTGAGAAAAGAATGGGGAAAACATTATATGAAAAATAACTGCATCTATGTTTGATTTAGAATAGTGGAAAAGGTGAATAATATCAAGTTGACTGACCTTTATCAGGATTTACACTATACTGTTCAAAAATCAATAAGATTTAATATTTTTGAGAAAAACATTAATATTATATTATAAAACAATAAATACCTAGCTATTTACTTGATCAGAAAATACAGTAAAATATAATAGGCCTTTTGTGAAATATTATTACAATGTAAAATGTTTGCTATTTTAACATATTTAAATTGTATTTATTCCTGTGATCTAAGTTTACTGAGCATTGCTTATTATTATCAATGTAGAAAATGTTGTGCTGCTTAATATTTTTTGTAGAAACCGTGATGCATTTTTCAGGATTCTTTGATGCAAGTTCAAAAGAACATCATTTATTTGAAACACAAATAATTTGTAACATTCTAAACGTCTTTATCAGCACTTTTAATCAAATGAATGCCCCCCGCTGCCGATTATATATATATTTAGGATTATAACAAATTCAACCCAAGCGCTCTTTAATGACGTGGATGATTACGTTACTGTTGATCATCTGTCCATCATCGTATAAAGCCCGCCCTGACATTTTGATAGGTCCGAACAGCCAGACCGAACTTCCAGACCGAACTTCCCAACCTCAGTGTTGTGGCCGGGGCTAAATTCGACTGGCATCCAGGCTAATCCATAGTGTCACTTCAGAACAAAGTTCTGTTTAAGACATTTTATTACAGGCAATAACCAAATTCACTGCATGAATGAATCCATTCAGAAATGCTATTCTCCACACAAGTTTATATCCACACTGACCTATTCAACTTGAATGAATGTGACAAAAAACAACTGTATGAAACAACATAATATGAAAAGATGTATAATGCTCCACTGAATGGAGACAGTGAAAGTTGATTGGAATCATATTAGGAGAATGTTGGCTACCGTTCTGCTGAACTTCATCAGATAAATAGAGCGTATCCTGTTGTTTATGTGGTCATACTAAAAATACGTCAAATCATTCTTACAACTACAAGAGCTTAAATGTGATTTACAATGCGAGATATGGTTTGTTATGAAAAACAATGGATCTAGTTTTCATTGTGCTCCATATCGCTTTGATCTGTCTCTGTATGTAACATAAAGGCAGGTACTTTCAGTAGGAATTAATGTGTGACTCAACCCTGATTATACTTCTACTGTACATTATCTGACGCTACAGCACCCTCAGACACACATGCATGTTTATTTTTCCCACTGTGAAAACATATTGGTATCGGCGGTCCACACTTCAGGCATCTGTGGGTGCTTTTTTCCTTTTGCCTAAAGTATCACAGTTTATCTCAGAGAGGATGTTACAATTATCAAACGGTCATTGTCCTGTTGTGAAAAAAACATAGACTGTAGGTTATCACCACCCTGCAATGAGTTTTTTCTTTCTTTCTTTTTTCTAGAGAATAGCCTTCAGGAAAATACCCTGCTTTCCATGATTTATTTTGTGAAATAACAGTGAAATCAAGCGATTTTATTAAGTTTTTCATGCCGGAAAGATAATAAAATGATGTAAATTTAAAGTTAAGGTTATTTCCTTGTTACAGTGTAATTCTACATTTAAGTAGAGTAATATTAATTAACTACATGTACTTATAATAGGGTTAGGGTTTGGTTTAGGGTCAGTTGCATGTCATTATACATAATTTATAGTTATCGCTATGGTATGTAACGTGTAACAATGATACTGTAAAATAAAGTGTTACCAAATTTCACACTTTAATAGCCTCATGAAAAAGAAGGGCACTTTAACATACTTTTAAAGAGGGTACTTATAATATATATTAAAAAAATATACTTAAAATATACTAAAATAATATACTTAAGTAATGTTTTCAGACACTTAATTGCAATTATTTAAACGTAATACTCAGGACTTAAGAACATCTTTATATGTATTTTTTGTGTACTATCCCTTTAACAGATACAAAAATTGTCTATATAGCAGTAACTGTATTGAGAGAAAGACACTTGCATTGGAGATCTTCCACGTTGTTTCCAGCTATGCACGGACAATGACGTTAGATGTATGAGTAACAAAGACTCATTTTAGACAGATTATGACTAGCCGTTAATTAAACAGCATTGTTAACAGTAAATCTAGTCCTAATAAGTCTAGTGGCTTCAGTCTTGGGCAATGCTTCATGCTTGTCTAGGAGTCTAGACGTATATACACATCAAAAGACTTGCTTTGACATCTCAGACTGTCAATATGAAGGGTGTGAACTCACCATTTATCACCAAAGCAGTCAATATTTGAGCTAAAGCAAAACCACTTACATACACGAATCATATATTGTACTATCAAAGCAAAACCAGCATATACAGTAGATTGTGAATTTTCAACAGAATAGGCTATTGGTTATGAAATCACTAAAAGCGGATATGAAGAAGTGGACTGTGGATTTGTTGTTGATTTCTGTAAGCAATTTTTCTCCTCACAAGATTATGAATAATCTCTTCTTGTAAAGTCTAGGAGGAATGCATTTCTTACTTTAAACTGTGTGACCTGATAAGGTTGGAATGCCATATATCCCGCATGAGTTGTTTTTAGAATGATTCTCTGTGGTCTACAAATTAAAAATGATGTCAGTTGATATGCAACAAAGCTAAAAAAGTGTGACTAGTGAAACAGGAACTTGAAATGTGGTGTAGTGGTTCTCAACTGTTGAAATTCAAAGGCCCCCTGTTGTCAAACAAAATATTCAAAGTTCTCCCTATAGGCTATTCGTGATATTTCTTTAGTTACGACAAAGCTGCTTGTTTTTTTATTAACAGAAAATGGGAGTATTGATATATACACTCACCGACCACTTTATTAGATACACAGTGCTGACACTCTTTTGACTTTCAGAACTGCCTTAATTGCTCATGGCTGGATTCAACAAGGTTCTGGAAACATTCCTCAGATATTTTGGTCCATATTAACATGATACCATCACGCAGTTGTTGCAGATTTGTCAGCTGCACATCCATGATGTGAATCTATCATTCCACCACATCACAAAAGTGATTGATTGACAAAACTGGATTGATATTAAGACTGTGGAGGCCATTTGAGTATTGTGAACTCATTGTCCTGTTCAAGAAACCAGTTTGAGATGATTTAAGTTTTATGACACGCCGTGTTATTCTGCTGGATGTAGCCATAAGAAGATGCTCATAAAGGGATAGATACAGTATGGTCAGCAACATAGACTGTAAAAAAAGATGGATGGCGCACCTTCACTCTCTTCCACTGAGTGTAAGTGAAGCTGCCAATGTCCAAATATGGCACTGACATCTTGGGTCTCGAGTCTGCGCAGTACACACACAAAAAAATTGGTTCTTCAGCGGCTCTTTGGGGTGGTTAAGGTGCTCTATAGCACCACTGCCATACAAAGAACCCGTTAAGCCCCTGTATAGTTATTTAAAGGTTCTCTAACTCTCTCTTAGTCTCTTAGTTCAGTTGGGGAACAGATTTTAAAAATGACATTAAAATACAGTGTATTGTCTGAAGATAACGTGGTTCTCAACAGTTTGCCCCCAAGGCCCAGCTATAAGGAATATTCCAGGGCCCCCACACAAGACTTTTTGACCTCAGAAAAACATAATAGTGATTCAAAACAGCTTTTGCCATTGTAAAAAAATTCCCATTCATAGCAAACATATGAGAGTGGAGTAACTTATGGGGTAGAATGGGGTGGTTCTATGGTTCTACATAGCACCATTTGACAAAGGTGCTGTATAACACATTTGAAAGTGCTAGCACTTAAAGTGCTATTTTAGTGCAGTTTTAGTGCTATTTAGCACCATTTCTGTTAAGTGAGCGTGAAGAGGAGTCACAATATCCAGGTCTCGCCTAATCAATCACACCCTGAACTTTTTATGGAAATGTAGAAATTAAAGTTAAATCTCCAATCTCCCGAAGTTCCTGGAAAAAGTCTGTTGGTGCCTTAGTGACGACTTCGCCCAGAGAAGCTGGCAATCATAACATCACACCCCCGTTTTTATAGCATCAAATAACTAACTAAAACCAAACTTATTTGAAGAACGAACACTTGAACTAACATCAGTGTGATTAAAAACTGCCTAAAATGACAGAAACCAAATTACATGGAGAGGGCGGGGTTTATGACCTATACTGCATCCAGCTACCTGGGGGCGATCAAAACACCTTGGCTTAACTTTTCAGGACTCGTGTGGCACACTTGGTCAACAACAATACACAGGTAGGCTGAAGCGTTTAAACGATGCTCAGCCAAATTCTGACTCTACCATCTTAATGCTGCAGCAGAAATTGAGACTCATCAGACCAGGCAACATTTTTCCAATCTTCTATTGTCCAATTTTGCTGAGCCCGTGCGAATTGTAGCCCCAGTTTCCTGTTTTTAGCTGACAGGAGTAGCACCCGGTGCGGTCTTCTGCTGCTGTAGCTCATCTGCTTCAATGTTCAATGTGTTGTGTGTTCAGAAATGCTCTTCTGCAGACCTCGGTTGTAAAGAGTGGTTATTTGAGTTACTGTTACCTTTCTATCAGCCCGATCCAGTCTGGTCTCTGGCATCAACAAGGCGTTTTCGCCCTCATAACTACCGCTCACTGGATAATTTCTCTTTTTCAGACCATTCTCTGTAAACCCTAGAGATTGTTGCGCGTGAAAATACCAGTAGATCAGCACTTTCTGAAATAGTCAGACCAGCCTGTCTGGCACCAACAACCATGCCATGTTCAAAGTCACTTAAATCACCTTCCCCATTCAGATGCTCAGTTTGAACTTCAACAGATCGTCTTGACCATGGCTACATACCTAAATGCATTGAGTTGCTGAGATATTGAGATATTTGTGTTAAAAAGGTGTACCTGTACCTAATAAAGTGGCCAGTGAGTGTAAAACTATTAGGGCCCTATTTAAACGATCTAAGAGCATGGTCTTAAGCGCATGGCACAAGTGCACTTAGGGCGTATCTGAATCCACTTTTGCTAGTTTAACGGCGGACAAAATGATTGACGCGCCCGGCACATGGTCTAAAAGGCTTGTCCCATTCTCTTAATGAGTAATAGGTGTGTTTTGGGTGTAACGTGCAATAAACCAATCAGATTGTCATCTCCCATTCCCTTTAAAAACCAGTTGTGTTTGCACCATGGCGGATTCGCTATTTACATGGCGGAATATAGACACACTTAACTTGACGGGTCAGCTTAAATACATGTGTGTATTGGCACCATTGATCAAATAATTCTGATACATGCAATGACTATCCATTATGACATGTAGGCATTTTTATATGGCAGCGGCTATTTGCACTAAGTGAAAATAGCATATTTTCTTAGCGATAATTGCTATTTACACTAAGTGCAAATAGCGATAGATTATATTTACACCAAGTGTAAAGAGCATCTACATTCTATTTACACTAAGTGAAAATAAAATTTTCTTCGCGATAGATGATATTTACACTAAGTGCAAATAGCCGTAGATGCTATTTACTAAGTGAAATTGCATACTAAGTGAAAATAGTGATCTATTCTATTTACACCATATAAAAGTAGCAGTTCTTTGCAATATGTGTAAATACTTTATTTTGACAGATACATACTATGTGCACCTCAGTATTGTTGTATATTAACAGGATATGATTTGTAATGAGAAAATGAAGGGATAAGAGCGAGCTCTCCAAGATACTTAAGCCTTATGGTACGGATCCACTTGTCCGTGAGATACTTCTGTCGCGCCACACTCCACTTTATTCCCATGGGTGACGTCAAGCGACTTTAACTACAGTCACGGCGGATGGTAGCAGACTCCGAGACCGGTTTGACGCCCAGCTGGCCCTCATCATCCGATTACTCACCGGCCTCGTGTCGCTCTCTCACGGCTCTCGCTCTTCCTGCTCGTCACAACATGAAACTCACAATTCACTTTTTAGGAAAGTACCCCAATTTGTGTGACTGACACTCTTAGTAGAACCATACATTTCTGCAATATTTCAATTGTTAACTATGCTAAATTAGAAAGAAACAGAATTACATTTGGAAGTGACAATTTAGCGAAACTGTTTGATTTCGATAAGGGGTTGCTGTGAAACTCGGCTTTAAGTAATACTACAAATTAGCAAAACTTTAATAAATAATAAATAATTATAATAAAGGTCATCAACTTTTTGTGATACCAGCAATAACTTTCACTCCAGCTATAGAATGGTTTAGATGTTTAGACGTTTATGTTAAGGTTATATAACTTACAGTGTGTCATTAAAAGGAGAATGAATTATGGCATGAGTGGGACAAGCTTGCTAAGCTTATGATCTAACACAGGTAAGATTATGCATTAATTATAAGATTAAACAGAATGAACATACATATTAAAAGGATTGATTTACTTTTACAGCATTATTGTACATAGGGTCATTACAGCTGGACAATTTTGGTAAAATTGCAGTGAGGGAAGGTCAGCAGGAAGCTTGTTTGACAGATTAAAAGTGCTCAGAACACTGATTTGCAAATTCAAATTAGTTACAGAGAGAGACTAAACTTATCTTTAAGCAAAGCATTTAGAGAGTCAAACTCTGTTGGGATAGGCTGTTGAAAACAGCATTCATTGTGAATATTTTGGGTGCTGTCAGAAGGTGCCGTATTTATAGATGTTCCATTATTCTTCATTTTCCTACATTTGTCTACTGATTCTTAAAATACCTATAAAAATACATACTGTTTTGTCTTAATCTTTTATCTCAGAATGTTTCTAAACATGGAGACGCACGGTTTTAGATTTCTCAGATAAGGATGGGTGTGTGACGCTAAATGTTTTTAGCTTAAATAAAATCAGAAACGTAATCGGGCCAGTCGATGGCAGACTTTATACAATCTCTGTTCTCTTTTAATACAATGATAAACAGCGAATAAACCAACTTAATATGCAGTATGCATGCTATCTATGCTAGTTTTAACCCTTAAATGCATGAATGTTTCACCAATCATTATTACATAGGCCTACTCGGGTCTTTAGCGATTTATATCTAACACGGATGGATCTCTACCTGTCGCAATAATATAAAACTCTCCTGATATTAGAGTAACAATTACAGAATAATGAAATAAAGCATATTTCATTACCTTTTAGAGCTTGGAAGGGTTCAGTTTGGTATGGTGTGTTTTATACCATCACTGTCCTCGTCAGATCTCATTTCCCAGAACATTCAGCATCTGGCTCATATTCACGATCTCAAACATATTCTCAAAACGATCATTTTCAACGTCTTCAAAATCAATATTTTGATCGCTGACAGCTTCTTCACCAGATGCACCATCAAGTGACAGTGACACAGATATTGTGTCACTGTGTTACACTGTGTTCAGTTCTTGCTCTGCAGTAAATCGCTGAGCCATTTCAAGTTTTACTGATAATACAGGTGCTGGTCATATAATTAGAATATCATCAAAAAGTTGATTTATTTCACTAATTCCATTCAAAAAGGGAAACTTGTATATTATATTCATTCATTACAGACTGATATATTTCAAAAGTTTATTTCTTTTCATTTTGATGATTATAACTGACAACTAAGGAAAATCCCAATTCAGTATCTCAGAAAATTAGAATATTACTTAAGACCAATACAAAGAAAGGACTTTTAGAAATCTTGGCCAACTGAAAAGTATGAACATGAAAAGTATGAGCATGTACAGCACTCAATACTTAGTTGGGGCTCCTTTTGCCTGAATTACTGCAGCACTGTGGCGTGGCATGGATTCGATCAGTCTGTGGCACTGCTCAGGTGTTATGAGAGCCCAGGTTGCTCTGATAGTGGCCTTCAGCTCTTCTGCATTGTTGGGTCTGGCATATCACATCTTCCTCTTCACAATACCCCATTGATTTTCTATGGGGTTAAGGTCAGACGAGTTTGCTGGCCAATTAAGAACAGGGATACCATGGTCCTTAAATCAGGTACTGGTTGCTTTGGCACTGTGTGCAGGTGCCAAGTCCTGTTGGAAAATGAAATCTGCATCTCCATAAAGTTGGTCAGCAGCAGGAAGCATGAAGTGCTCTAAAACTTCCTGGTATGCGGCTGCGTTGACCTTGGACCTCAGAAAACACAGTGGACCAACACCAGCAGATGACATGGCACCCCAAACCATCACTGACTGTGGAAACTTTACACTGGACCTCAAGCAACGTGGATTGTGTGCCTCTCCTCTCTTCCTCCAGACTCTGGGACCCTGATTTCCAAAGGAAATGCAAAATTGACTTTCATCAGAGAACATAACTTTGGACCACTCAGCAGCAGTCCAGTCCTTTTTGTCTTTAGCCCAGGCGAGACGCTTCTGACGCTGTCTGTTGTTTAAGAGTGGCTTGACACAAGGAATGCGACAGCTGAAGCCCATGTCTTGCATACGTCTGTGCGTAGTGGTTCTTGAAGCACTGACTCCAGCTGCAGTCCACTCTTTGTGAATCTCCCCCACATTTTTGAATGGGTTTTGTTTCACAATCTTCTCCAGGGTGCGGTTATCCCTATTGCTTGTACACTTTTTTCTACCACATCTTTTCCTTCCCTTCGCCTCTCTATTAATGTGCTTGGACACAGAGCTCTGTGAACAGCCAGCCTCTTTTGCAATGACCTTTTGTGTCTTACCCTCCTTGTGCAAGGTGTCAATGGTCGTCTTTTGGACAACTGTCAAGTCAGCAGTCTTCCCCATGATTGTGTAGCCTACAGAACTAGACTGAGAAACCATTTAAAGGCCTTTGCAGGTGTGTTGAGTTAATTAGCTGATTAGAGTGTGGCACCAGGTGTCTTCAATATTGAACCTTTTCACAATATTCAAATTTTCTGAGATACTGAATTTGGGATTTTCCTTAGTTGTCAGTTATAATCATCAAAATAGTAATAAACATTTGAAATATATCAGTCTGTGTGTAATGAATCAATATAATATACAAGTTTCACTTTTTGAAAGGAATTAGTGAAATAAATCAACTTTTTGATGATATTCTAATTATATGACCAGCACCTGCACATCCTATTCTTTTGTTTTCTGCCTGCGGTAACTATGAGTGAAACGTCATTTCATCATTGTGTATCAGACATTGCCACCTTGTGGAATAAAGGTATATTGCACCTATTCAGTCATCAAAGATTCAATTATTGTTGTGCAGAAAAAAATATACTTACACTGTCACACACCTTGGGTCGTTAGTGACCCTATACATTTTTTAACAAAAATTAATGGGGAAACATCTTCTTTTATCTTCTTTTATAATTTTATGCTTTTTTTCTTCTTATATTGTTTATAATGATTTGATTGAGGAATACTAAGAAGGTTAATGTCTAACTTTAAAAAATGAGGAGGAGGGTAATGAATAACGCCCCAGGTCACTAAAGACCTGAGCTATGAGTTTAAAGGTTAACGTTTACTGTAACATGCTACACATTTCAAATCACGTTTAAAAATCTAATGATGGCAAGAGGGAGGAACGTTTTTTGTTTTGTTTTAGGAGCTGCTTGCCGCTCTGACCCACTTGTTAATAAAACACTTCCTTCATGACTGTATAGAGACTGTGATAAGTAAAGAATAATATACTTTTTAGAACTTTCACTTATAGCTATAACATAAACAGCACATGTCTGTAACGCGTAGTCTAGTTTCAGTTTCACGTTTCATGGACTTTTAGTTTGTTTCTCATTGTTTCGTGTTTTTTTTCTTTGTTTCTTTGGTTGTCATAGTTTCTAAGGGTGTTTCTCAATCAGCTCCCTAGCTTCTGAGGTTGTGAATCAGTATATCGTTTACACAAATCTGGGAACTGGTAAGGACAGTAAGGACCCTGACTCACTACACATTGTGATACTGACGACTCTGTTTCCGGTGACATGGCAAAGTCCTCATTGTATAACATCACTACTGGTATTTATGAACAACAGCAGAACTGATATCTTTCTGACATTATTTTTTAATGGTACATTAAAAGTACATTATGATAAATACTTTGCTTGTTACATATATGTGCAAGATTTCAACCATAAATAAATGATAAATATTAGCTAAATTATGTTCATTAACTGTCCCGTGATGTATGTTTACAGAATTATAATTGAAAAACATCTATTGTGTGTCATTATGTGTGGTGAGTTGGCTCACATGATTTATGTTTCGCGCTTAACTTCCATTAAGGGAACATAGTGAGCACTGGATTTTTCTATTGAGACAGCCCTTAAAATGGCAGACTCCCTGATAAAGTTGGTCAGCAGCAGGAAGCATGAAGTGCTCTAAAACTTCCTGGTATGCGGCTGCGTTGACCTTGGACCTCAGAAAACACAGTGGACCAACACCAGCAGATGACATGGCACCCCAAACCATCACTGACTGTGGAAACTTTACACTTGACCTCAAGCAACGTGGATTGTGTGCCTCTCCTCTCTTCCTCCAGACTCAGGGACCCTGATTTCCAAAGGAAATGCAAAATTGACTTTCATCAGAGAACATAACTTTAGACCACTCAGCAGTAGTCCAGTCCTTTTTGTCTTTAGCCCAGGCGAGACGCTTCTGACGCTGTCTGTTGTTCAAGAGTGGCTTGACGCAAGGAATGCGACAGCTGAAAACCATGTCTTGCATACGTCTGTGAGTAGTGGTTCTTGAAGCACTGACTCCAGCTGCAGTCCACTCTTTGTGAATCTCCCCCACATTTTTGAATGGGTTTTGTTTCACAATCCTCTCCAGGGTGCGGTTATCCAAAACCAGTCATAAGGGTCAATAAAAAAAATCTGAACCAATAAGCTTTCCATTGATGTATGGTTTGTTAGGATAGGACAATATTTGGCCAAGATACAACTATTTGAAAATCTGGAATCTGAGGGTGCAATTTTTAAATAAATATATATATTTACGGTAGGAAATTTGCTAAATATCTTCATGGAACATGATCTTTACTTAGTATCCTAATGATTTTTGGCATAAAAGAAAAATCAATAATTTTGACCCATACAATGTATTGTTGGCTATTGCCACAAATATACCCATGCAACTTATGACCGTTTTTGTGGTCCAGGGTCACATTGTGTCTTTAAAGGGATAGTTCACCCAAAAAATGAAAATTAGCCCATAATTTACTCATCCTAGGTGTATATTAGGGCTGTACGATTAATCGAAAAATAACCGAAACCGACATTCAGAACCTCTAACCGACGTATTTTTCCATGTCGGTTATTTCGGTTTTCACGTGACTCCGCCCCGTCAGTCACATCAAGTGCAGTTTGCAGGCACACAGAGAGATGCAGGAGCGGTTATCTGTGTTTATAGATGCCCAGAATCACTATAGTAACTGCATGTTTTACACAGTTATTACAGGTCAGTTAATTGCTGTTCTCATAGCCTACGCGCTGACACACACACACACACACACACACACACACACACACACACACACACACACACACACACAGAGAGACGGCGCACGCAAGCCCCGAAGCCAGATCGCTTTCACTTTCGTGCTCATAAAGTTTGTCAAGTATGCGTTTAAAGGCTTGCCAGTTTCAACATTTAACGCGATTGTGCACTATTCAAAAACAACAATACGAAAAACTTCTCCGTTCAGTGCTTAGCTTTTTTCTGTGACACAGAGAGCCTAGCCGTGTTGCGTCTCTGACAACGCGCGCGCCCTGAAGGCAGACCTCTATCAAGTGCGTCCTCACAAAGCTTGTCATTTGTATGTGGTTTAAGCCCTGCCAGTTTGAACATTAAAGCGAGTTTCGACCATCAGATGTGTATTATGTTGAACTAATGCCTGATATATTGTGACAAACGAACACTCAGACAGAAGCTCGCACATCACGTGAAGATCGCGCGCAGAAACGCAGTCTCAACGCCGTCCTGTGACTAAAGTAAAGTCAGTAAAGTAGCTTAGAAACTCAACCGTTATAGGCATATATTTTAATACCTTTGAAGTAAGTACAAACCACAGCTTCATAATGAATAGAGACGTATAAGTAATTCACACACACACCATCACTCTCTCATTAATGCATTCAAATAAATGTAATGTAGGCCTACTGTGTTAATTTATCTGTATCTGATGTACAACAAGCAGAAATCTGCCCCATAGACAATCGTAATCGAGGTCAAATGTTCAATTAATCGAGGTTTTTATTTTTGGTCAAATCGTTACAGCCCTAGTGTATATGACATTCTTCTTTCAGACGAATAAAATCGTAGTTATATTACAAAAGTCCAGGCTAATCCAAGAATTTGATTCATTGTTGCTGTTTTTGAAGTCCATAAAAAGTGCATCTGTCCGTCAAATATAAGCTAATAATTTGATGGGCAGATGCACTTTTTATGGACTTCAAAAATAGAGCAACTATGAATCCAATTCTAATGCTTGGATTAGCCTGGACTTTTGTAATATAACTCCGATTTTATTCGTCTGAAAGAAGAATGTCATACACACCTAGGATGACTTGAGGGTGAGTAAATTATGGGCTACTTTTAATTTTTGGGTGAACTTTCCCTTTAAGCCTTGTCTGTGAAACCAGGGGTATAACTCATCTGGAGATGGTCAATCTTGCCATTTATTTCACTGCAGATTGTAGAAGTAGTCAAATGATCCAACATATGAAATGTCTTTCAGCAGACTTTTCACAACTGTCTCTGTTTCTAATATGCCCTATTCTAAACTGAGAAATACCTTTTTATATTTATAGAATTTATAGGTACATTTAGTGGATGCTACCAAATAAGCAAATAAGCAGTCTTAAATGTGGCCACTAGATGGCAGGCGTGATTAGTAAACAAGTTCCAGACCCTAGCTGGTAGCATTGATAACTTTCCAGTTATTAATGTCCTGTGAATATGAACATAACACGTGTTATTATTATTATTATAGTTAACTACAACTAAAACCATACAAAATATTTTCGTTACATTAAATAAAATACAAATCTGAAATAAAGTGA
Organism: Gobio gobio; assembly: GCF_949357685.1. Taxonomy (NCBI): domain Eukaryota; kingdom Metazoa; phylum Chordata; class Actinopteri; order Cypriniformes; family Gobionidae; genus Gobio; species Gobio gobio. Next base: position 27,138,870 of record NC_137104.1, on the reverse strand, counting down.
AATATTAAATTTAGCTAGTTACCTATAACAATCTACAACAGTTTGTTATAACAAAATAACACTGTTATGAACCACAGAGTGAGTAAAGACTCCAAACTCATAATTCATATTTAGAAACAAGTAAGTAAGAATTTTAGATGTATCTACATGTACGTACATGTATCAAAAGTAATACTTTCATTTTTTGCACACACTCACTGTCGAAGAACAAATGTAAAAGAATAATAGTGCTTGGCAGTTTCCAGTTAATTTTCAATTATTTCTGTAACGATGACATGGCTGTTGCAGTACAGTCAATCACACACACACACACACACACACACACACACACACACACACACACACACACACACACACACACACACACACACACACACACACACACACACACACACACACACACACACACACACACACACACACACACACACACACACACACACACACACACACACACACACACACACACACACACACACACAATATCTAATATTTAAATAATTATTTAATTTAAGTTAATAATTTAATATTTTTATTTAATTGTATTATTATTTTCAAATAATTTAGTTAATACAATCATTGACATTGACAACTTAAATCTAAAAAATTATTATAATATGTAAAATAAATAAATTAGCTAAAATGTAGCATTTAGAATGAGGGATTTTTGGTAGCAACCTGGCAACCTTAGGATTTTGTTGGCAAGTTCGAGCTTTTCCTTGTCACGTGATTTGTCAGGTTGTCTGAAGAGATCTAACCGCGACAGGTTTGACGAGGAGGAATTCCAGGTGAGACACCTGGCAACCCGCGATCTCGCGCTTGATCAGAGAAGGTAGAAACCTGACAGTCAACCAACTGCTGCGGTCGATAAACTCGAGTTGACATTGGGTCAACTGAACTAACTAAACCCACAACAACGCCATGAGAGGGCTCAGGATTAGGACATATTAATCCATGACCATTTCGGACGTTTCTTTGTTTCATCTCATCTCATTTTGAGAGTGTGTGGATCTGACAGAGTTTGACTGACAGCCGCAAGGTTAACCTGGGGTCCGGCGTTTAAAACTCTTCACGGCTTAAGAAAAGTTTTATGGAGGGATTCTATTAATACATCCACACAGGTAATGCGTTTTAAGTTCTAGAAATGTCGTCATTAATAATAAAAGGTGTTGTTTTAATGTTTTGACTTGGTGTTAAACATTAGCGGCTAACTGCTAATAGCTCAACAAACAACCTGTTGCTCGGTTTCAAAACACCATCAGCAAACCAGGAAATAATAACAATAAACAATTTAAAGAAGGATGTAATCACCCGAATCAAAACATTTAAACACAACCCGTCTAAAGAATATTTGTATAAATAGTGTAGTCATGTAATTTAGTTAATGATAAAGTGACTTTTGTTTTGAGTCAGGTCAGCATCCGTTCTGTGATTCACCTTTTCACCATGTGATAATCAACACTGATTTATAGTCTAACGTTATGGACAGTATGTCGACTGAGTTTCAGCCTCTGTGGCTCGGTCAGTTTGGGATGAACTTTCTCGTCGTTGACATGCACGAATTCATTACATTCCCCACATGGTTTCTGTTGGCCTGGGCAAGTTTCAGCAGGCACAGGTGATGTTCATGTAGAAACTCACAGAAAGAGCAACCTCAGGGTTCGTTTTCTGCCAGATACACAGTTGAAACCACATGCAGCTGGAAATAGAATAAGTGACAGCAGCACAGCTCTATTTATTGTAAAGTTCAGGGAAGGGAAAAGTGGTAAAAGTGACATACAAAGTCATAAGTATGACAAAAATATGAAATTTACATACTAAGTCATAACTTTATCCTTTATGTCATAGTAATGACCTATACTGTGAAACTGAATGCAGTGTAACTTTGCTGGTGGCAGTGTCCATCCTTTGTAAGATGTAGGGCTGTGACGATAACCACATTACGCAATACAGCAGTAATGGGATGCCTACCAGTGTTGAGATCGTCACCACTTTTTTTTATTATTTTTTTTACTTTAAAACTTTTTTTTTTTGCTGGTGAAAGTTACAGGAGTGCATATGGTGTGTGATATGAACTATAAACACAATAATAATTATTTATCATAATAATAAAAATGTGACTATGTATCGTTGATGTTAACAATATGATTTGCAATATAGAGTTTGTTAATCCAAGGCTCAGTTTAACTTTATTTACAAGGTATAATTCACCCAAAAATTTAAATTCTGTCATCATGTACTCCCCCCTCATGTAATTTCGTTTAACTTCCAAACACAAATTAAGATGTTTTTATGAAACCTGAGAGATTTCTGTCCCTCCATTTAAAAAGTCCATTCCTCTCAAACTTAAAAGACCCCAAAAATGTAATAAAGGCAAATTTATGAACTAATAAAATAAACTAATCGATTGGTCTAATCCAAATCCAAGTCTTACGAAGAGACACGATGGCTTTATATAATGAACAGATTTACAACAACGCAAATACTGTAGTAAAAACACGGACGTTCAAATGGGGGATGGCGGTTAACCGCCAAACCGCATGATTTGTTGGCTCTACACCGCGGTAATAAAAAATCCCATACTGTCACAGCCCTAGTAAGATGCTTTTATAAATCGTAATTATGACATACTAAGTTATAAATATGATAATAGGTTATGACAAGTCAAGATAACAAGATACATTTACCCCCGGTTTCACAGACAAGGCTTAAGATAGCCCCAGACTAAAATTCACGTTTGAGATGTTTCAACTGAAAGCACCTTGCACTGGCATAATCTTAAAATATGTCAGTGCCATTGTTTTGTCTCGAGATGCACACCAGTAATGATTTTTTTTATTAAGGCACATTTATAAAAGCTACATAAATGTCCTAATTGAACTAAGGCCTAATCCTGACTTAATGTAAGCCCTGTTTGTGAAACGGGCCTTAGAAAGTCAATTTCAATTTTTTGTCTGGATTTTGTCTTTTTAATATCATAATTATCACTTAGTATGTAACAATTTCAAACTTTATCTACAAATTTTGACATTTAATGTCATAATGATATAAAGAGTCCAAATTATGACTTAGTATGTCAATTTAATCTTATGTCATAATTTTGAGTCTTTAATTTCATAATTATGACTTCAAGTTGTATTTCAAAATTTAGATTTTTCATCTGACAGTATGTGGCAGTATATGCCATAATTTTGACTATAAATCTCATAACTTTGAATTTTCATGTCAGATTCGACATTTTAATCTCATAATTCGGCTATGATTTAGTAGTATGTCGTAATTTAGGTTTGTCTCATAATTATGACTTATGAGTGTGTCATAATTATTACTTTTTATGTCATAATTAAGATTTACCAAAGTATGTAGTGGAAATGAGCATGCATAATACAGAGTGGACTCAGGGTTAATCATAAATGAGAAAATGCGGCTGTGTGTCCTGCAAGTGTTGCAGTGATTTTGTTCAGTAAATGGCCTAGTTTAAGCTTGACTGTCTCTCATTTAACCTCTATTCATCTTGTCAGCGCATCAAACAATGACTGACAGACAATGAAGGATTGTTTATTTGAGGTCAGAGCTCTTGTTGCTTTTTAGGATGATGAAGTACACTGTGAGCATCCTGAAACTGCTCATTTTAGTCCTCTGAGCAACTTAAGCTTTATGTCTTTGAATATGTTTCCGCATCATTACGCACAGTTGATGGTTAACTTGTGAGTTTAATGGCTAATGAGAGGATTCACACTGCATGTTTTTATTCGCAAAGGCATTTGTGCAGTTGTAACTAACTAAACTGAAAGAATTTTTATGGCTAGTGTTTTTGTCGCTGTACTACTGTGAAACAAATTGGGTCATTCCGTGTCAAATCAACCACATTTCAGAAACTTCCTGTTGTCGTGGATGTATATTCGCTGAGGTATCCACTATGTTGTAAGGGGCGTCAAAATGACAATTTTCACTGAGATTTGGAGTCAAATTACAGGGGGGAGCAAAAATGACTTTAGAAAGATGATGTCTTCATTTTATTTGTAGGTCTATTATTAAAATCTGTTCACTTTAGCAATTGTTGATGCGTTACAGGGCCCTCGTTGTTTTTCTCTAGTTCACGTTTGCCACAATTATGGGCGCCCAATTATTGCAAGGTCCTTTCCCCAAGATAACCGCTCTGAGTCTTCTTCTATAATGCCTGATGCATACAGAATCTCTCCAGATCCTTCAGATTCCCAGATACATGTTGGTTGTGCTTCTCTTCAGTTCACCCCAATCATTTTCTACAGGGTTCAGTTCAGGGAACTGGGACTCAATGACGCATTTTTGGGTTGATTTTGATGTTTGTTTTGGATCATTGTCCTGATGGAAGATCCAACCACTGCCCATTATAAGGTTTCTAGCAGAGGCCCTCAGGTTTTGATTTTCAGACCGGAGCGATCGCGTTTCAAGTTTGTTATGGACCTATTTTATATACTCTAGTCCTCTAAACATGAACCAACACCGTGTGCGCACATTTTTAATCACGTCTTCTTCAAATGAAATGTATGCACAAATAAAGACACTGATGCAGCCGTATGTCTGATCATGAACGCGATGACACAATGGATTATTCTGATACACAGAAGACAATATGCGAAAATTCAAAGAAGAATGTGCAAAAAGTAGCCTTTATTCTTACTTAAACTGACGTGTGTAGTTTGTTTAGAGACTGTAGTGCTCGTAAATGTATTGAAAATATTATTAGACATTTAAATCATCTTCCACATTGCTCCCTAGTTTTGTTTGTTGAGTTTGCAATTCAGAGGATCTGTTTACCACGTAAATTCATACATTTTCCCCAAAGAGGCCAGTGAACATGGGAGAACTTTATTTCATGCACAGTATGTATCTGATATGAATAAAACATTTATTCAAATTATAATTGAAAGCATTATTATTGCAGCTTCCATATATATCAGTGTATGGAATTTAAATTTAACAAACTATACATGTTTTTAAATAGGCTAGTAATTCATTTAAATGTCTATTTAAATCTCCAATGTAATACCAATGTTTAAATACCAAAAACTATTTGCTTGACTTGGTAATATACAGTTATATCAACCTAAAACTTAACATCAAGAACTTCCAGGTAAACAAAGACACCTGAACTAGGGGTGGACGATTATTTTTGTTATTTTAATTTATCTTTGTTATTAAAAATAATAACTAAAAACAGTAGTCTTCACATGAATATTAAATATAAACTGATACATAATAAAGCTACAAAGGTTATTCAGCCGAGAGCACTGAATGATTTTCTCTTTTTCTTTTGTTGTTTGACAGACAGTGGCAGGTTTACTGTATTAGTAGGCTGTCACTTTAAGACCTAATGCACGGATCCTATTGACACGCATTCGGTTTCTTTCCCTAACTAATATCGTTCACATAAAGCATAACTGACTGTCTTTACATGAATACTCATCAAGACAGCCATTTTGACATACCTGTGTGTATTTGACAGTTAAGAGTGTGTAATAAGACACGAAACAGAACTGATGGGATCACGTTTCGGTGTGTGTGTCAGACAGCAGACTGCAAGGAGTTGTCTTTCGCAAGTTATTGCGTTTAATAACTCTTTTTAATGTCAAGCAAGTCACATAAGTAACAGTCGTGGGCCCAGTCTACTCTCTGCTAAATGCGTCGACCTAAAATGTACACTTTTCACAATGCTGAAGTAGCCTATTAAAATCATTCAGATATTGCGTGCCATTGCATCGTGATATGAACATTTGTGATATTTCAATATATTGCGCAGCCCTAACAGAAATGCTTCCGTATATCAGGTCTTCGTTTCCTCCCTATCGCTTCAGGTACTGAAGAAACCATTGTTGCCGTGAGCTCGCTAGGTCGAGTTTTGGTAGCCTAGACCAGTGGTTCCCAACCACGTTCCTGGAGGACCCCCAACAGTGCACATTTTGGATGTGTCCTTTGTCTGACACACCCACATCAGGTCTTGGAGTAGCTACTAATGAGCTGATGACCTGAATCAGGTGTGTTTGATTGAGGAGACATGCAAAATGTGCACTGTTGGGGGTCCTCCAGGAACGTGGTTGGGAACCACTGGCCTAGACTACCTGTACCTGTGACGTCAGCTACCGCTTTCCTTTTGAAAGACAGCAAAGGAAGAAGAGATCTGGTATTTTTAATGTCCGAAATTCCTCAAATAACATTATAGTCCCGTCTTGTCTTGTTAACAAAGACACGAATGCATAATAATTGTGAAACCGTGATTATTTCTCAGACTATAATCATACCAACAAAATCTATAATCGTTGCATCCCTACCCGGGACGTTGGGCTTTTGCGAGTCTTGGCCCATACATGTCCGAGTCTGATCCCGAATCGCAGCAAAATGAACCAACAACGCTTCAAATAAAGGATTCTCCAGCCTGTGACAGCGTGCTAAGTTATGTTCAGTTAGACACGTACACATAATCAATAGATATCAAACGATCTGTATCAATGCAATATAGAGCTGCAACTAACGATTATTTTTTTCTGTCGACTAATCTAATAATTATTTTTTTGATTAGTCAACTAATCTTACCGATTATTTTTCCAGATTAATCTGATGATTCTTTTTTACTGATTAATGTATTTCAAAGAGAGGAGTGAATTTGTATATTATTTTAACATGAAATCAATGAATGATGACAATATTAATTGAATTTCAGGAAGGGTAGTGTACTTAAGCTATTTTATAATGAAATATATGAACACAAGAAGCATTTTAAACATGTATGACCAATGATACTATTCATCATAAAATGTATACAGAGTAGGCCTAATTAGGAAATGTTGTTTACTATAATAGTTGAGTATAATTTACTTATTGATTTGTGTCAATAGTAAACGAAAATGCACTTGTATTTATCTGCAAATGGTTCACATACAGGAGCTTTCAGCATAGTGTAAATGTATAACTAGTTGTCTATTTTGAAGATATACATGTGCATAAACAACGACTAAAGCTGCCAGAAGTTTTTGCCCAAACTTCAAAGACACATTTAAATGATTAAAACTAGAGGCATATCTTAACTTTAATGTTACTTTAATCATGTAAACTACCTATATACAGCATGTTATAAATGCATACGTGTTTGGGACAGAGGGGAACCCGTTTGCATTTGCAGCAGATATGCTGCCCATAATAATTAAAAGCACGAGACGTACTGGGGTCGGAGAAGAACACCGGAAAATGTGACCGAATGGACAATATTCGTCTGTATTTGCAATACACATGCCACGGTTAAGCTGCGCGAGACGAACACTGGCGTTGTGAAAGCCTAACAGGCGTGCGCGGCTCCCGCTCTCCACACGCACAGCTTCTGCTCTGCCACCGCATGCAGTGTGAAACCGCGTTACAGAGCGAACAAAGCACAGTTTTATTCGGCTTCTGTTTAAAGTACTTCCACACTTTTGAATGTCACGGCCTGGCTTTATATGATAAATTATCATTTTAACTATGCCCGGGAGCAGAAGCAGCCATTATTCTAGATCTATTCTATTCTAGAACGTAAATAATGTGACGCGTCGACGCATTTCACGCATGTCGACGTATTTTCGGACGCGCCGTTCCAGCCCTAATGCAATAAATACAATCACCTAAAGGATTATTAGGAACACCTGTTAAATTTCTCATTAATGCAATTATCTAATCAACCAATCACATGGCAGTTGCTTCAATGCATTTAGGGGTGTGGTCCTGGTCAAGACAATCTCCTGAACTCCAAACTGAATGTCAGAATGGGAAAGAAAGGTGATTTAAACAATTTTGAGCGTGGCATGATTGTTGGTGCCAGACGGGCCGGTCTGAGTATTTCACAATCTGCTCAGTTACTGGGATTTTCACGCACAGCCATTTCTAGGGTTTACAAAGAATGGTGTGAAAAGGGAAAAACATCCAGAATGCGGCAGTCCTGTGGGCGGAAATGCCTTGTTGATGCTAGAGGTCAGAGGAGAATAGGCCGACTGATTCAAGCTGATAGAAGAGCAACTTTGACTGAAATAACCACTCGTTACAACCGAGGTATGCAGCAAAGCATTTGTGAAGCCACCACACGCACAACCTTGAGGCGGATGGGCTACAACAGCAGAAGACCCCACCGGTTACCACTCATTTTGCACGAGCTCACCAAAATTGGACAGTTGAAAGACTGTAAAAATGTTGCCTGGTCTGATGAGTCTCGATTTCTGTTGAGACATTCAGATGGTAGAGTCAGAATTTGGCGTAAACAGAATGAGAACATGGATCCATCATGCCTTGTTACCATTGTGCAGGCTGGTGGTAGTGGTGTAATGGTGTGGGGGATGTTTTCTTGGCACACTTTAGGCCCCTTAGTGCCAATTGGGCATCGTTTAAATGCCACGGCCTACCTGAGCATTGTTTCTGACCATGTCCATCCCTTAATGACCACCATGTACCCATCCTTTGATGGCTACTTCCAGCAGGATAATGCACCATGTCACAAAGCTCGCATCATTTCAAATTGGTTTCTTGAACATGACAATGAGTTCATTGTACTAAAATGGCCCCCACAGTCACCAGGGGCCTCATTTATAAAACTTTGCGTAGGATTTGCGTCAGAAGTGGCGTACGGATGAAACATAGGACGTGCGTACGCACAGAAATATTCGGATTTATAAAACCGTGCGCACGCACATCCTACGCAGTTTTCCCTTAATAAATCACAATCAATTCTAAATGTAGCGCAGCTTTTGCGGCTTCATGTCACGCCCATAGTTGCCCATAAATAGTTAATATTCATCGATTGCGAAATCATGGCAAATACAGAGAGGAAATCAAAAAAACGTAACTTCACTCAATGTGAAGTAGAAGTTATCGTTGGTGAGGTGGAAAAGAGGAGAAAAATATTTTTTGGAGGGCACAGTGTGGCCATTACTAATGCCAAAAAGGCACTTGAGGTGCAAAAGGTTGTAGACGCTGTAAATGCTGTAGCCTCACAACCTCGGACCGTGGCCGAAAAGAAAAAAGAAATGGTCGGACATCAAAGTCGAGGCAAAAAAAGCGTCTAGCGCTCCATCGCCAGAGTGTGTCTGCCACGGGTGGGGGAAAGGGGACACCGGAGCTGACCCCTCTTGATGAGAGACTGCCGGCAATTATTGGGGAATCCCTATTAATCCCTATCCCTATTATCTACGTGGAAATGGGAAATAGTTCAGTACAAATGTAATTTCTTGCAGCTTTCTGAATGGTTGAGACATACGTCATATGTTATTTTATCGAAAATAAAACAAACTAAATGCATTTGCATGAATACCATGATTCCGTAGCTGATGAAGAAATTTTTACTATGAAAACAACTTTCCCCAGTGGACAATTAATACATCTATCTATCTATTTATCTATATATCTCCCTAATTATCTATCTATCTGTCTATCTAATTGCATCTATATCTGCTCTGCCAGACGGACACATTGACGAGAATATCAGTTTTGTACATTATTTCGTTCTGTTTACCATATTATTTATGAGGATGAATTGCATAACATGCCAATATTGTTGCAGAACATATTTCACTTTTTTTTTTTGCATTTCTGTTGTAATTTTCGTTTGATTTTGTTTGTTTTACACTGCAGATCAATCAAACGGGTGTTCGTGTAGGCTGTTAATTGTAAGACTTGCTTTTGTGAAGTCTTCATGTTATTTATGAGAGGCAGTAGGCTATAGCCATTTATTTTACACAATGGTCTACAGTTTCACACACTTTCACGTGTTTCTTCCATCTGCCGACGGTGTCGTCATTTCACCCGTTTTTGTGCGTACGCCTGGGTCAGAGCTTGTGTGAAGGACCGCACATTTTCCCGTCAAGTTTGCTTTTTATAAATACCAATTATTGCGTAGAGAGTGGCGTACGCCTTCTTTTGTGCGTACGCAACGTTTATAAATGAGGCCCCAGATCTCAACCCAATAGAGCATCTTTGGGATGTGGTGGAACGGGAGCTTCGTGCCCTAGATGTGCATCCCACAAATCTCCATCAACTGCAAGATGCTATCCTATCAATATGGGCCAACATTTCTAAAGAATGCTTTCAGCACCTTGTTGAATCAATGCCACGTAGAATTAAGGCAGTTCTGAAGGTGAAAGGGGGTCAAACACAGGATTAGTATGGTGTTCCTAATAATCCTTTAGTTGAGTGTATATAAAAAAATGTACTCACATACGTGTGTTGCTTCATTCATTCATGTAATCTCATCCTGTCTGCAAATCCAGTCTCTTGTTTACAAACGAATCCGTGATCAGAAATGAAGGAACAGATGCGCAATGTCTTCCCCACGTGAGCTGGATATTCATTAAAAATAAAGTTCTTCCTTGCATTCATAATATTGGAATCCGAATGAAGCTTATGGAGCATGTTTATTGCTCGGTAGCGCGATCCGTTTAGCTCCACATTGGTCCATTTTATTTGTTACATTTCTTACATGAGTCTGGGGGCGGGGATACAAAATCAGGCGTACTTCTTCTTCTATAGAGGCGGTGTTTCACCACACTTTGATGTCACAGCCTGGCACATTCTGAGATCGAGCATTTGCTGGGTCTGGTGTCAATAAAAGCTTTTCTTTGACTAACAATGAACTTTTCAGCTCCGAAACTTACAAGATTTTTTTAAATATCATGATTAACTTTTATATATAAAAGGCTGAATGAAAAGTTGATTTCTCAATTTATGGTGGATTTGCTTGACCGCCATGACATTTGCTGCAAGCAGAGTGATACAGGCGGTGAAGCGGTTTGAGTGCCGATACTGTGTAAATGTTGCACAGCTGGAAAAGTCTCTCAGCCAGTCAGATTCGAGAACCAGAAAGAACTGTTGTATAAATGGTTTTAATTAGAGCCCGACCGATAAAGGATTTTTAAGGCCGATACCGATACAAATATTTGGTCACTTAAAAATCCGATATTCCGATATATCAGCCGATATATATAAAAAATTAAAAAATAAAATAACAGAAACGCGTAAAAAAACACAAACAGATTTCCCTTATACATCAGTTATTTGTAGTTATTCATGATCCCTCAGCCTCTCTAAAATAATATGATAATGCAGTTTAAAAATAAACTTGTTTGTTTTATTGTTACAACAGAACAGAGGAACATAAAATATATTAAAGTTCTGATAAATAAAATGTATAAAAATACAAACTTAAGATATGAAACTTAAAGTCGTTTGGACGAAAACACAATAGGCTAACAAAAACAAAAAATCAAAGTTACCAGTATTAATAGATGTGGTAAGCTTTATAAATATAACTTTTAGCAAGACTGGAAGAAAAAATATTCAGTTAAGTTCTAGAAGTTCTGATAAATAACAACAACAGCAAAACATAAACTATATACAGTATAAATATGAGCCACCTTATAATTACAATGTCAACTTGCTTATCCCTTTACATGCACTTTTAATTCTATCCATCAAGCTACCACAAACCATTTTCAATCATCATTTGCTGCCTGCCTTCTAAAATCTACTAACGTTACTGATGATGACTCGTGTAATCCATTATTTGACTCGTTAATGCGGCGTCTGAACGAAGTCACGCACTTTCGTTCACTCTTCACGAGCCTAACTTACGATTTACAATGCAGAGACTGGAACTACAAATATACTAGTTATAAATACAGTAATCATTACTTTATTTAGGCAGAATAAGTTTGTTGTGTTTTTCAAGGCGCATTAATGTTAGCGGTCTCCCACTGATAGCCATGGCATTAGCTAGCTTTGTGGTTAGCGTCTATGATAAGTTATAATTTAGAAATATGTATACTTTTTCAAAATAACGGGCAGGGGAGAGATGATACGTCTCATGATGTCAAACTGTCAGACTATTAAAGAAATACATTTTATTCAGTCACATTGTCCGAGGTAAAATAAGTCAGTCAACTGTAACCTAGCGTAATTACCAGCTCTCTTGGCTTACATGTAACAGCAAAACTGGACTTGGCAGTTACAAATTGTGTCATGTTATTTGAGTTAAGAGAACTGATGGGGATGTTCTTTTAACTGTTATTCAATTCAAGCAATGTATGTCTCGTTGCCATCTTACATGCATTTCGCGGATGATCTGTGTTGTGAATGCAGCGCTCAGAGCGCTGAAGCTCAGCATGACTCTGCTGGATCAGCTGGTGGTGTTGCCAGCCGGCACGTTGTAGAGCGCCCTCTGGTGGACAAACTATGAAACGCCAACACTCAATGTGTTTGAGAGGTGTTTCGTCCGGTTTTTTTATTTTTAAAAAAATATTCATTTATCGGCCATCATAAATGCAGATACCGATAGTTTGGAAAAAGCCTAATATCGGCCGATAATATCGGCCCGCCGATATCTCGGTCGGGCTCTAGTTTTAATACATCGTTAAGGGTGTGAACCTACACTGGTCTCACGATTCGGTTCAATTACGATTATCATGCCATCGATTCGGTTTAATTTGATATCACAATGCATTGACGATGCACTGCATCCTCATGTATATAATTTTGTCAGTCAGTTATATGAACTGAACCTTTAATTTTACCTGCTCAAAGAAAACATGCTTCTTGAATGTATCACACATCAAACAAAACTCTAGTCTGGGCACAGAAGACAACAGGAGTGTTTAGAACAAATACACAAAATACTAAAAGCCACTTCAGAAGGTGGTCTGGGCCGCATTACAGTCAAAAAGTCTAAATGCAACTAGTTGTTGAAACATTTTCCTCCTCCCAACAATGCTAAAAAAAAAGCGTTATCGGCTATATGACATGTTATAGCCCAATATGACAGTGTTACTGAAGCACGCATCGCCGCAGACGAGCAGCTGAGTATCTCTTCATCAAGCAAACGCACAAACTACCGCAAATAAAACCGAAAGCAAAACGTAGGTGCTCAACACAATCATATTCGATTTGCACGGGATTAAGATCACAGACATTCTCTGCGATTATTACAAATCACCAGAGCTCCCCACATATAGGCTACTAATCCCGTGCGAATAGGGAAGTAATTATAAACTTCAGTGTTTATTTTTGTGCAACATGGACTTCAATGTTTAATTTGTGTGATTTTACCAAAGCATTTGATATGTATTCCTCCAGTTGCGAGTCTGTCCGCTTTACCTGACGTTGGTTAGGCCCGGCAGCTGCGCACGGACTGGGACTGAACATAATTCAGACTGACAAAATAATAAAAATGACATTCTTCTTCTTTTAATTAATAATAAAATAAATAATAATAATAACAACGACATTCTTCTTCTAAATAACAATAAGCATTAATAATACAAATAATAATAATAAGAATCTAACAAATTGTCATGCAATTATATTAATGTGAATGAATGGTACTCCACATCACATCATCATCACTATTGTACACCCCAATACATGTGATGTGATACGAAATTAAATGCATATTATTTCAAAACACGTGCTGTAAAATAATGAATTGTGATAGGTAATTTCTCATCCAAAAAGCTATTTAAACTGGATTTCCACCGTACACCTTTTTGTGGGCGCCTTTAATCCCACTCTTTAAGCTCCCAAATAAAACAATTTAGTTTTTTTTCCACTTCCCTGGTGATGGTCTCGATCTCCACGTCAGAGAAGTTTCGCTTCATTGCCGTCTTCCGAGTGTCCATGGCGTAAAATGAGGGCGTGGGGGAGGCAGAGACTTGAATATATAGGGGCGTGTTATTCTAATGACGATCGTTTTCAGCCGCGGCATTTATCAAGGGCAGGTTTTGCGTACGCCTGGATTTCAGAGGTGCGCACAGCTCATAAATCAGGCGGTGAGAGGAGTGTAAGCATAATCTTACGCCAACATATACGCCCGTTTCTACGCAAGATTGATAAATGAGGGCCGCTGTGTTTGGAGGAAGAAGAAGGATGAGTACAACCCCAAGAACACCATCCCAACCGTGAAGCATGGAGGTGGAAACATTCTTTGGGGATGCTTTCTGCAAAGGGGACAGGACAACTGCACCGTATTGAGGGGAGGATGGATGGGGCCATGTATCGTGAGATCTTGGCCAACAACCTCCTTCCCTCAGTAAGAGCATTAAAGATAGGTCGTGGCTGGGTCTTCCAGCATGACAACGACCAGAAACACAGAGCCAGGTCAACTAAGGAGTGGCTCCGTAAGAAGAATCTCAAGGTCCTGGAGTGGCCTAGCCAGTCTCCAGAGCTGAACCCAATAGAACATTTTTGGAGGGAGCTGAAAGTCCGTATTGTCCAGCGACAGCCCTGAAACCTGAAGGATCTGGAGAAGGTCTGTATGGAGAAGTGGGTCAAAATCCCTGCTGCAGTGTGTGCAAACCTGGTCAAGAACTACAGGAAACGTATGATCTCTGAAATTGCAAACAAAGGTACCAAATATTAAGTTCTGCTTTTCTGATGTATCAAATACTTATGTCATGCAAAAAATGCTAATTAATTACTTAAAAATCATACAATGATGAAAACGGCTGACGTGGTTTCTCAAGTTAGCGGTATTATTACCCCATGCTCATTTTATTTGTGCGTGACATGATTTGCACACAGCGCGTGGATTCTCCAAGTCGTGCTTACCAGGTTGTTCATAAAAGCCAAAATGTGCCCAGATGTCTGCTTTTAAAGTAGTTGGAGCATTTTTAATTAATCGCACTCGCGTCTCACCTCCCTCTGCCATTGTATGCTACCGTGACAACGCATGTAGGTGACAAACGACGGCAGAAAAGTGTCAGTACATTAATCGGTTATGGTCTATTACCGAATCGTCCTCGTCTGCATCGCGATGCATCGAAGAAACAATTAATTTCGACACCCCTATACATCATGCAGCCTTAGAAAACTGTCTAATAATGCGGTTCCAGTATTTTGTATTCCAGCAAATTGCAATCAAGGATTTTTTTTTTTAATTGAGTACTTGAATTTAATCGAGGAATTGTGACAGCCCTAATTTTAATTTTAAAGTGAACTACTCCTTTAAGAACTTTTCCTTTAATTTAATGCTCTAGCAGAATGTGGGCTGTTGCATGATATTCTCAGTGTTTTATATCTGTGCCATGTGTTTGCATGTGTGGGCCTGGTTTGAGTTTAAAATCTAGGTTGTACTTTAAACTCTCACAGCTATGTAAATACTGCAGTGACACTGGGTCATTTTACACAACCAGTTGGTCCAGTTCTGTCTCATTTTTGTCAGGATTTTGGCACTCTGCAGTTTCTTTACTGTATGGGATGTTTAACTCATTCATGTGGTTGGTTGTTTTTTATTCATTTTATGAACATATCCCTGCCGTCCTCATTGTGCTGTTCCCCTCACATGCACATTCACAGCACTAGCTGTCATGTGATTGCTCTTGCATTTTGTAAAGTGTCAGTAAAATGGCGGCCCAAGGTGTTCTTTGCTCACTCTAGAGGGAGATGTTACAAAGGTGCAGGAGTGTCAGAGTTTGTTACGTAATCATTATTGTTGTTTTGCCTATAATGTTAAGATAGTAATGTTAATGTCTCTGAATTATAATTGACCGTAATTTGAGAATTGAATTATATTAGTATGGGTTTCTGTTTAATGTTACTTTGTAAATTATGTTTTGAAACATTCCTGAGTTTGTTGTATAGCTGCAACAGTATTGTGAAGCCTGTTTTAATCTGTATTAAAAGCCATATTGGCTGCATTTGAATATAGGTCAAAGCATTTTATAACAAGACAGCTTTTATTTAAATATGGGCTGGGCTGCCAAGGAATTGTCAAAGCACATCCCTGTAACCGTTTTTCCTCAGAGGTCATTTGTCGTAACATGTCCTGTGTGAGCATGTACTGTTTAAGCTAAATTCAGCTGTGCTGCATTTTTTTTCCCCCCAGCTGTGTACAGTGTTCAGGAGTTGTCAGACCAGTTAGACGAAACGGTTTAAACTGTGTACCATACAAATTAGTTATTGATACCTTAATTTTGTGCCCCATCTGCACTTTTTTAATATACTTATTTGTTTCTTTTCTTTCTTTTCTCTCACTTTCAATACCTATATTGGCATCCTTTGCTGTGTAAATGTAGAACAATGCTGGAGATGCGGGGCCTGTACCATGATGGTAGTTTAAAAACCTCAGGCCTACAAGATTAGTTTCGAGCTGACAAAACCGCACCAATCTATTCAGGCTTTGTTGGTCCCATGATGCTGATCATCAGCTTTCTTTGTCAACTCAGGCTTGGAATTTAGGAGTTTAGCTGTGACATCAGTAGTGAACAGCCAATCACAGGCTGTGGATCAGTGAAACTGAGATTCACTTCTCGTGAGAGAAGCAGTGAGATTCATTTCTCTCTTCTGCAGAATATTACATGATTGAATTTAAACAAATTTACACAGCAAGAAGAAAAGAGCTATCTATAAAAGAGGACAACTAAAAGAAAAATCTTACTACATCAATGCAAGTAAAAGTTATGAAGTTAGTTTAGTTAATAATACATATAGAGAATTGAAAATTTAAGCTCACATGTAGTAATTTGCATAGCTTTATTTATTAATTTTGAAGCTTATTTGTATGACCTTTATACAGGTTATTTAATTTAAATCTAAATCATTTAAAATTATTATTAAAAGCATTGTCAAAAGCCAGATGCTTTAGTCTTTAAAAACCATTTGCTATGTAGTAAACTTTCATTTGGAGTAGAAACGGGGAATTGCTTTATTGCATCAGAGGTGTGTCACTTTGCTCACAGCCCTGGAGCAGGTTAGCCGTGGAGCGCAAGTTACTATGGAAATGAACACAGCTAAAAGCCAAACCACTGTAATGGTACCTAAAACCCAGGATTGGCACAAACTAAGCCTAAACATCTGGTTAATAGGACTGCACGATTAATCGAAATCGAACCGCAATCGCGATTTAGGTTATGTGCGATTTTGAAAGCACAAAGGCTGCAATTTTAATGACATAAATATATGCCCAGCATGTGAGTGAAGAGCGGCTCTGTGATCAGGAGTAAACTCTGCTCCGTCTGAAAGACTGCGAGTTTGAGTCGCTTATAACGTGCGTTTGAAAAAAAAAACGCATCAAACATCTTCACAAACTAGTAATGCGAATCATTCATAAACCTGTTGTCCAACAAAAATACAAGCCTAAAACTGGTTAGCCAGCTAAACCAGCTTCATGGCATAGGCCCCAAATATCTTTTTAGGCAACTTGTCAAAACAACAGAAAGCATGACTGATTAACCTTATTTTTTCGAATGGTGGTACATGTCGATTACTTGAACCCGCTTGATCGGTGGATATAACCGTGACCCGTGCATCACTAACACACATACGCACAAGCCTCACTGCAGAGTCAGACAAATCAGCATGATCAAAACTTCTGTGATTTGTATTTTTCCTTCAAATATCAAGTCAAGAGAGCAAACAACGCACATCAAGAAAGGAATGTTATTTCACTATTTAAGATAGCCCGTCGGCAGGCCGGTGATGCGTTTTGGTAGCCCGTCTGGAAAATATATAGCCCCGGGACGTTGGGCTTTGCGAGCCCTGGCCCAAATAGGTCTGAATCTGATCACGAATCGCAGGACAATGAACCAACAACACCTCAAATAAAGGATTCTCCAGCCTGTGACAGCATGCCAAGTTATGTTCTGTTAAACACGTACACATAATCAATAGATATTAAATAGGGGTGTAACGGTACACGTATTTGTACCGAACCGTTTCGGTACAGGGCTCTCAGTTCGGTGCGCCTGTGTGCGCAGAACACACTTCACTCCTAGTTCCCACACGAACATATTAAGTATTCAGTCCATTTTATCACGAAATTTTTAGCTATCACGTTTTGACGCTCTTTAATGTGACGACTGATCATTGTAGACACGTCAGCTCAAGTGGCCGCAGCGCCCGCGTGTGCGTGTGAACGCGATCATCTCTTCCGAAAGAATAAACATGAATTAATATCTTAAGGTATGTTGAGGATACATTAACACTGAAACGTAGCATATGTGGTGTAATCACTCAATCAGTGTTTCAACCGCGGAAAAACGTCAATACTAAAACAGCTTGTAAACTACACAATGTCATGTTGCATCACATTTACCTCAGGCAGTCATTCAGTGTCCACGGCTGTTAGTTCACTGGAGAAATCAAGTCTTTCGCTAAATATATGCACTATATTAGCCTATATATTCATTATATTCTACTTAACCTGTTAGTGATGTCTTGATTATTTAATGTATGTTTAAATAAACCTGTCATTAAAATGACACTCACTGTGTATAAATGATTATATTTCAACAACGAATTGGAGAAAAAACATAATTTTAGAAATTAGATTTAGAAATTAATGCAAAAACAGCCTTATGTGAAGCTTATGAGTGTTGATTATTATACCTTAAAATAAATAGCAACTGAATTTAGGCTAATAGTTTTGGTTCTGTTGTTAACCTTTAATATTAATGTGCAAGTAAGGGCTCCCTATATAGTTTATACAGCAATATCTTTGTAGCAACAATGAGTTTTAGGGAATAATTAACTCAAATGGTATTAATATTCATGAGTCTATGAATATTATTTGCTTGTTGTACAGACAAAATTTACGTATTACGGAACCTTTAATCATTTAAAAGTAACCTTTATCCAAATTGATTTCTTCATCAATTATCAATCTTACAAACCTTAAGAAACATTGATCTGTTTGATCAGGACAAATAATATCTCTTATGTTTGTACGATCTGCACTACTGAAGTAGTACTACATGAAAATCAAGCTTAAATGGGTAGCTTAGATCTTACGCTTCAGTGACTTCGAATTTGTGAGCAAAACAATACAGATTCAATTTAATGCAATCATTGGGTTTTAATAAAACAACTACAGTTTACAAAGCTACGATTCATACGGGGAAATATGCATATATATGTAGGAGAAAACAAACAATATGGTACAAACAAGGAAACATGAAACTTAACGAGTAATAAAAAGGGAAGAAGAATTAACAAGAGAGAGAGAGAGAGAGAGAGAGAGAGAGAGAGAGACAGAGAGGGAGAGACAGCTTCAGTCTTTTCCCAAGAGCCCACAAGAAATTCATATAAATTCATAATTCAGACAACGTTTTTCAAGCAGTTTGATTGTGAAATAGAATACTTGCATTACTACGGCTTCTTGTGTAAGTGTCTGAGTTCGAATCGTCGGGGAAGTTCGCTAAGGATTTGTGAGTCCCAGGTGAACTTCTTTGAAGTTTAGGAAAGTCACTCCAGAAGTCTGCCGGTTTCTCTCTCCGTGCGGAGAGGTCTTCTCTCAGGGTTGGGAAGACCAGGGTCTTCCCCTCCATGGCTAAATGCCAAGAGGTCCGTTCCTTGTGGTGGCGAGAATGCAAAGAGCTGATGGTCTGTTCTAGTTTTTATAGAGGGGAAGGCCGACGCCCAAAGAGTTCGACGCTCCAATCTCTTGCGGCTACATGATGCGGTTCGGATCTAATCAGCGTAACACACAGGCCCTTTGTTTAAGTATGATTTGATTAGACAAGTCACGAGGGCTGTGAGGTGTTCAGACTTTGGTCTATCCTGCCACATGACTGATTGAATCATTACTGTTACAGTCCCCCTTTTTGTCAGATGATGTCCTATGGTCATTATCGGACAACCCCCATCACAATGGTCAGATGGCAGGTGAATCGGGACGGTTGGATAGCAGGTGTTCGTTGTGGCTGAGGAGCCAGCTCGATGAGGTTCGTATCTGCTTCTGGCATGGGACCCTCCCTCCGGGGTTTCCATCGGAGACCTCCAGACACAGCTGTCGTGAGTTTGGCTGTAGCGGGTTCTCATCTCGTTGAACTTCCTGTACAGGAGAAAGGCTATGCCTAGGGTTAGGGTATTGCTGATGATCATGGAGATACATAGCGCAGTGTCAGAGGCTCGCATATCCGCAATGTCGTTGTTGGACATCTGCAGAGTTAGCGATAGCGGCTGCGATGCGGGCATTGTAGCCGGGGCCGGTCGCTTGCTGCGGGTTAGCACTGCGACGTTGGGGCTGGATGTGGGGTTTGGGGGTACCCACATGTCGCCGTGTAGTGCGCCCGACTTGGCGAGGGCGTCGGATTGGTCATTTAAGTCTTTGTCGAGACCTGGTAGCTTCGAGTGTGCTTTTACCTTCTTCCAGTACACTGTCAGGTCATGTGTTCTTGTGATGTTGTCACATTCCTGGAACAGGTGTTGGTGTTTGACTGGCTTGTTGTTAGTGGTCTTGAAACCATTCTGTTTCCAGCTTGGAAGGTGGCACACGAAACTGAGTCTGGCATAGTTAAAGTCTGAGCAGATGAGCAGTTCTCTGATGTCGTGTGCTGATGCAATCTGTAGGGCTATGAGAATAGCTGCTATCTCTGCATATTGCGATGACTGAGGACCCAACTTGAAGTGTTGTGGTGGGAACGGCTGATCGTTCACCCACAGCACTCCTGCATCTGCCTGGAGGATGCCGTCGTGGTTGTAGGAGCACCCATCGACGTAGGCCATGGGCATGCCCTGGCACGCATTCGGTTCAAAGTGTCTTTGACAGGTCAGTTGTTGTTGGGGTTCTTGTGCATCCGACCAGACAAAAGGCCAGTCTTTCTTCAGCAGGGCTGTTAGAGGTCTGGCCATGTCTGAGTAGTTTTCAATGAACTGTCGGGAGTAATTGCATACCCCTAGAAAACTGCGCAGCTCAGAGGTGTTAGTAGGAGGCTTGATGTTTTGAATGGCATGAATACAGTTTGACTGAGGTTCAATGCCTTGGGATCCGATTTGCAGGCCCACGTAGTTGACCTTGGCCCGGCACCACTGTCCTTTGTGGGGGGCGATCTTGGCACCGGCTGCGGATAGTTGGTTCAAAACATAGTCTCTTTCTTTCAGGTGGTCGGCCACCGTTGTGCTCTTCATGAGAACATCGTCTACATAGATCAGGTTGGTCTTGAGAGGTGTAGCAGGTTCATCAGTCTCACCGACAGGCTGGTGGGAGACTGTGTATACTGCGAGGTGACTGTCCTCAGTCAGCTCCGTTCGGCACACCTGGTCTTTGGTCATCGGCATGACAGACGTGATGGCCATGAATTTGAAGGGTGCAGTGAACAGCGTGTTATCTGTACTCCCTTCGGGTATCAGTGCAGGTGGAATGGGCCCAATGATGGGTAGTTCAAGTTCAAAATCATGAAAGTCATGGCTCACTAGCCATCCCAGCCGGTAGGCCTTGGGAATGTTGATGTCAGTTGCTGTGCAGTTGTTGAAGAGGATGTAGACTACACGAGATGACACTTCAGTGAGGGGTGTGGCTTCAAGTGTGAGTCCGAGTTCCACACATTCAGGTGAGGGTTTGAAGAAACCCAGCGTGTGATTTAAGGTTTGGCCACATCGCATGTTGAGCCGAACAGCGACCCCTTTGGTGTATGCTGGTATCACCGTTCCCTGTTCCGGGATGGTCTGTCCTGACATGAGGTTGCCATGACTGATGGAAACAGGTGGCTGTAAAGTCAGTGGGGTTTCAAGTCGACCTTGCCTGAGGTCCACAGCAGCAATTAGTCCCTGGTCTGATTCTGGATCAGAGTGTTCGTGAATTAAAACTCGTCGTAGCTGCCAGTAGTCTGCTTTGACAGTCTCTGGTTGACGGTCTAGAAAGCTGCGTACGTCCCGGTTAGACGTGATTCTGAGTAGGAACAATCTGTCCCAAGTGTTCGCGTTAGCGACAGTCTGAAGGTGAAAGTCTATGTCTTGCAAGTAGGAGTCAACGTTGTCTCCTCCTGCAGGGTCTGGGCTGAACGTAGGGATATTTCTGGCCAGCTTGTCAAGGTCTTTATGAGCTATGTGGCTGCTGGCCCTGACTTCCTGGAAGTGCTTCCCTTCCTCCGCTGCTGGCGGGGGTTCGTGGAGGCTAGCGGGTGACAGTCTTAGCAGTGGGTTGTCACCCCCCTTTCTAGCTCTTGGTTCTTGGCTAAAAGGTGCGGACCAGCTGGTCGGGGGAAACTTTGTGTGGTGCGTTCCCCCTTCCCTGTCACTTTGCAGTTTATAGGAATGTTTCAGTTCTCTGTGAACAAGGTCAAGTTCATCTTTGAGCTCATGTCTTTGCTGGACCAGCTCATTGATCTCGGCTCGGGCAGCCTGCAAGTGGTATTCGGAGGCTTTGGCTTTAGCATCTCTGTCTTTGAATGCAGTGTTGGCTCTCTCTAGGAGAGCTTCGCCTCGCCGGAGCTGTTCGTTGAGTTCTTCCCTGGTGTCTTTCTCTGACTGCTCTCTGCGGTCTGTGTCCAGACGCAGATCTTTCAGGGCCTTTGGAAGTCTTTTTACTTCTTTCTCTCGTTCTGTGTCCGTTTCACCCTTTTTCTCTGTCTCTAGAAGTAGCTGGTCTAGATGACGCTGGGTGAGGGCCTGGTTTCTCCGGGCCTCCTCGGCTTGGAGCTTTAATGTTGCCGCTTCCTGTTCCAGGTCGGTGTGGCTCTTTTCTCTTAGCCGTGCCTGGGCGACAAGGTTGTGGGCGAGGCTCCCGAGGATCTTGGCCAGTTCTTTGTGAGAGTAACTCTGCGTCGGGTCGTGTGCCGTCAGCTTGTCTAGCTCTGTGTCCAGTTCCTCCTGGCTCAGCTGTTGCAGATCACTGGTGTCCTCCGACGGAACAGTGCTCGTCATCGCTTCCAGCCATACCGCTAGGCGATCCCAAGGGACAGCGGGACTGGATGAACGGGGCATACTGGTTCACTGTGGGCGAGAGAAACACAGCACACACACACAAAGAGGCCAATGCAAGTTTTTTCTAAGGTTAACGAGCTCTTGTACGGACCATGCCGTCGACAAGAATTTTGGCTAACTGATGTAAACAGTTAGACAGTTAGGCAATTAGGCGGGCCAATTTTTGGGTCGGCCTGAAATAGAGACTTTGACAGGCGGTAGCCCTGTGGGTCACCTGGTGACGCCGGCTGCTTGGTTGTCACTCTATTACTTAGCTTTCCTTGGGGTCTCTTGGTGAACTGAGAGAAACAAGATTACAACAGTCCGGAAAGTGAAGGTAGGAAAGAAACAAACACAAAAATGAATTGGTCTGCAATAAAAAGGAAAACAAGCGCGAACGCTGGGAGTGTTAGAGAAACACTAAAGGGGCTAAGCCTGCTACCTTTCGTGAGAGTTTCTGGGGCCTACAGCATGTGTGGCTATCGGGTTAGGAAACCTAGGAAGAGGGTGCGGCTTAGAGAGGAAAGGTGGGCCAAACGTTTAGGCTATACTCGGGGAGTATCTAATATTCGGCTTATAATGTGGATTTTATCACATTTAGTTTATCTGGGGCGAGTTGAGGTCGCTCAGGTGGAAAACCAGCGGCACAGTTAGCCTTCCGGGCGTTCCCAAACACCCAACTGCCGTGTCCTCGGTCCTTCGTTACTCTGTATCGCGTTACGCCCACTCAAACAGTTTAGACTTTAAACACAACCTGACAGCACCCACCCGTCAACCGCCAGCCAGCACAGCAAAGTTGGCACGTTCCCTAGAACCCTCTTTTTCAAGAGTGGCTCCCTATTAAGCCATGGTTTAGATACAGGTGCCAGACATTGCCTTGTGTGTGTCAGCTGAACTGGTTGACTGGCTTTGGAGTGTCAAATTGCTGATGTCGCCACTGCGGGCCGCAACGGCGGACAGAGGTAAAAGAAACCGAGATTCACACACAGCCGATGCCGGTCACGTCGGTTGGACAACCTTGCTCGTGGAGACCACGTTGAGACGATTCTCAATTCACCACCGATGCTTGTGAGCCCTACAATAAATACACAAAGAAGGTAAACAGGTGAAATCAAAAATGAATTAAGACTCGCTTGTTTACCGGATCAAGTGATTTATGGTTGCAGGTGAAAAGGAAGTGGGAAAAGAGAGAGAGAGAGCTGTAAGCTGACTTAGCAGGGTATGGCCACACGGTGGCGTCCTTCCTTCCAAGTGGACTGTCAGTAACTTTAAGAACCTAATTTCAATTTAAGCTAGAGGAAATTCATTTTTCCTTTTAAACTCAAATTCAAATAAGTGTGTTTAATCAGCGAGAACGGAGACCTGGTTGCTGCCTAATGCTAGTAAAATTGCATAAATGAAAACCTTTCTATAAGTAATCAATAAACAATTCACATGCTCTTCTTAGGAAGGAAATTAAGTTTGTTAAAACAAAATTAATAGCGGAGAGTAGAACTATCCGAAAATGCCCACGAGATGGCGCAGTCGAGTCCACCCAGACTAGAGTTAGTTAGGAGGAACGCTCACCAGATGGCGCTGTTACGCCCGCTCGGGATAAAGTTTTGGTGAAGTGTAATTCGAGAGCTGTTAGGTCGCGCCCTCTGGTGTCTAGCACGCAGAGTTGCACCTGCTCATGTGACTTGAAGACCAAAAATCAAATAATGGCCGCACACAGGATTAACACAAATCACAATTACTTTTTTAGACCACGTCGGATCTTTCCGTGCTATATTGGCACAAACAAATTGGCAGGATTCATTCGCTGCACAATAAAATGTGGATACAGGAATAAACATCTGCTTACGTCACATTTAAAAGAACTCCAATAGACATTTATCAAACTGGCTGACGGTCAGTCAGCATTTATGAGTCAAATGTTTTAGGTCTCCGATTTGGGTAGCTAATCCAATGTTAAACCAGGAGTTATCGTTTATCTTAACGATTTAATATTATATTAGGCCTATTATTGAAAAGAGGAAACTCGCTCTAATTCAATCTTCCGCTTGAAAGAAGATTTCTTCGTTCAAGTCAAGCGGGATAAAACAATATTACGCATGTACGGACTGTACAGAGATTTCTTTATCTCTGCAGGACATCTAATATTGCTAAATTAGCATCTGTTAATATGCTTAAGCTGAGCCCGGCATTGTGCCTAGTCAGTGAGTGAGTTCGCTTTGAGCGATATGTCTCACAGTTCGAACAAACGAACGAAAACGTGCGTGCATTATATTAATACCCAAAAATACACATGAATATGAATATTAATATTGCTCACAAAAACAAAGTTTGAAACTGCCACAATAATTCTCCACCACTGTAGCAACAATGAGTTTTGGGGAATAATTAACTCAAATGGTATTAATATTCATGAGTCTATGAATATTATTTGCTTGTTGTACAGACAAAATTTACGTATTACGGAACCTTTAATCATTTAAAAGTAACCTTTATCCAAATTGATTTCTTCATCAATTATCAATCTTACAAACCTTAAGAAACATTGATCTGTTTGATCAGGACAAATAATATCTCTTATGTTTGTACGATCTGCACTACTGAAGTAGTACTACATGAAAATCAAGCTTAAATGGGTAGCTTAGATCTTACGCTTCAGTGACTTCGAATTTGTGAGCAAAACAATACAGATTCAATTTAATGCAATCATTGGGTTTTAATAAAACAACTACAGTTTACAAAGCTACGATTCATACGGGGAAATATGCATATATATGTAGGAGAAAACAAACAATATGGTACAAACAAGGAAACATGAAACTTAACGAGTAATAAAAAGGGAAGAAGAATTAACAAGAGAGAGAGAGAGAGAGAGAGAGAGAGAGAGAGAGAGAGACAGAGAGGGAGAGACAGCTTCAGTCTTTTCCCAAGAGCCCACAAGAAATTCATATAAATTCATAATTCAGACAACGTTTTTCAAGCAGTTTGATTGTGAAATAGAATACTTGCATTACTACGGCTTCTTGTGTAAGTGTCTGAGTTCGAATCGTCGGGGAAGTTCGCTAAGGATTTGTGAGTCCCAGGTGAACTTCTTTGAAGTTTAGGAAAGTCACTCCAGAAGTCTGCCGGTTTCTCTCTCCGTGCGGAGAGGTCTTCTCTCAGGGTTGGGAAGACCAGGGTCTTCCCCTCCATGGCTAAATGCCAAGAGGTCCGTTCCTTGTGGTGGCGAGAATGCAAAGAGCTGATGGTCTGTTCTAGTTTTTATAGAGGGGAAGGCCGACGCCCAAAGAGTTCGACGCTCCAATCTCTTGCGGCTACATGATGCGGTTCGGATCTAATCAGCGTAACACACAGGCCCTTTGTTTAAGTATGATTTGATTAGACAAGTCACGAGGGCTGTGAGGTGTTCAGACTTTGGTCTATCCTGCCACATGACTGATTGAATCATTACTGTTACATCTTCAATAAACTTTGTTATAATTTAATTAATTTAAGGACAGACACTTTTTTTTCCCAGTAAACCACTGTTTAATAAAAATAAGTAAAAAGCAATTTTGTAAAACTGCTGTACCGAACCCATACCGAACCGTGACTTCAAAACCGAGGTACGTACCGAACCGTCAGTTTTGAGTACCGTTACACCCCTTATATCAAACGATCTGTTACAATGCAATACTATCACATATGTCAAAAAAAAACTTTTTTTAGTCACATAAGTGTGTTGCTTCATTCATTCATGTAATCTCATCCTGTCTGCAAATCCGTGGTGAAATGAAGGAACAAACGCGCAATGTCTTACCCACTTGAGCTTGATATTCATTAAAAATAAAGTTCATCAATGCATTCATGAATCCAAATTAAGCTTATGCGGTATGTTTATTGCTTGGAAGTTCGATGCGATTTAGCTCCACGTAGGCCCATGTTATTTATCTATAACATTCCATGCACAAATCGGGTTACAGGCTACAGATTCAGGCGTACTTCTTCTGTTGAGGCGGTGTTTCACCACACTCTGACGTCACAGCATGGCACATTCTGAGATTGAGCGGTTGCTGGGTCTGGTGTCAATAAAAGCTTTTGTGTGACTAACAAGGAAGTTTTCAGCTCCGAAACTTAGAGATATTTTTATATCACGATTAATTTTTGTATATAAAAGGCTGAGTGAAAAGTTGATTTCTCAATTCATGAACCCTTTAATCGAATATCATTTTGATTAACTGATTGGCACAAATATCAATTTCGATCTTGATTCAGTATCAATTCATATTCATATAAGTTTGCGTTTTTAGCACTATTTAAAACTTTTCTTGGGTTAAATTTAATTTGCCCGCATTCACTAATATTCACTTGTGTGTGTGCTTCTACAAGTATCATTAAAAATATTACGATGTAAGTTATTAACGTTTTAAAGAAGTCTAGTGTTTGATCCATGTCTAATAGGGGTGCTCCGATTGATCGGCAACCGATCTCGAGCGGTCGATAATCGTTTTGGGATGACTGATCGGCGGTCTCCAAAAAGGCCGATCTCATGAACCGATCGCATGCTGACGACACATAAAACCCGCACCTGCCGTAAGAGCTAGGGCATGAAATGCAGCGACACCGTCTCATTCTCTTTCCAGCGCGGGTAAAATAATTATAATGCTAACGGTGAGGTACAATTCATATTTCTATATTAAATAACTTACGCAGTCATTTGAAAACTTTTTGTGGGAAGTAAGTTCACAAACAGCGCGCATGAATCACCGCGTGCGCGCGCTCTCTCTCTACCTTTCAAAATGCTCAAATGGCTTCACATCAGTGCATCACATGTGCACTGAAATCGAGCTGCTCAGTTGACACATGATTTGCCACTTTGCACAATCGAGGCAGTGTCGCATCGTCACTAAAGCTTATCATTTGCATTTATTTTTAAGTCTTGCCAGTGTTCAAACCGCTCAGCACTCGCGCGCACGGTCTGGAGACACACACACACACACACACAGGCCATCTCACAAAAAGCTTGCGAGTACAAATTGCGCTGAAATGGTCAGATACACACAAATGTATACTAAATTACCGTCTTGACGAGTGTGCACGTAAACCCCGTCGTGACTCGCGAGTGAATGTTTGTGCAACTGCATGTAACCGTATCCGTGTTCGCTCTTAAAGTGACAGCTGTCGAATAAACTGCTGCTGTCTCTGAGTTTCTCTTTGTCTTGTGTCGTTTGATGAACCTTTATGACACTCACTGCTCTTGAATGACTAACTTTTGCAACCTTAAGTGTAATGATTAATCTAATTTAATTTATTCAGGGAAGACCAATATTAATTTACATTTGATTTCTTATTAAATGTCTTTAGTATTTCTTACCTCAATACTAATGTTAGACCTACCTGAAAAATTGTTTTTAAAAACAAAAATGCACTGCATGATCAAATATTTAGGTGAGATAATTATATACATTTATTTGGGAAAGATGGCCTACAGTAGCCTTAAGTTCTCATTTTCTAAAATAAACACTTGGTGGTTCTTCAAGATCTTGACTCAGTTAATTTAGAGTTAGTTTTAGGGCTGCTCGATTATGGAAAAAATCATAATCACGATTATTTTGGTCAATATTGAAATCACGATTATGTAACACGATTATTTCACATGACTTTGGGAATGTGTTGCATTTATTAAAAATACACCTTTCAACAATTAAATTGAAATTGTAACATTTGTTGTACTTTTTGAACTATTAAAATAAATAACATATATTCAAATCAAAGTATAAAAGTATTCACGTAAAAATGATAACCACAAATAAATAAGATCAACAATATGGTTCGCTAGATATGCTTTTCAGGTACGTCTAACATTAGTTTTCAGGTACAGAAATGTATCAAATGTAAAATAACATTGCATATTTAAGTGCATAAATTAAAGATTAATCCTATTAAACTTACAAAAGCTTTTCAATCAAGAGCGGTGAGTGATGTCCTTGTCTTTTGTTGTTTGACATTAAACAGACGGTAGTAAAGGCTACTGCCCCTTTAAGACCTAATGATACTTCCCCTTTAAGACCTAAAGCTCGGATATGCGTCGTCTTTCTCGACTGTATAAAGTTCACTTAAGGCATATACAGACTATGTCTGCTAGGATACTCATCAAGATGGACATGTTGACATACGTTTTGTGTGAGTTTGTCCGTTCAAGAGCAAGACTAAGACTTGAAAGAGAACTCAATATTTGCGCGCTGTGAGACGTGTTAGACGCACATTTTCTCACAGCGCGCGGCACTTCTCATTCGTGTCTTCTGGCACAAACCCGGGTGATGACGAAGAAAATGACTGGTCATATTCAAACATATGGCAGCACTCGCATGCATTGAACAAAGTTTACAAAGAGAGAATTATTTGAAAAATATGAAGGAAAAAAAAGGACGTTTACACGGTATCCCTGCTCTCGTCAGTTTTTGTTTCTTTATTAGATTGTCATAGGTCACTCTGTGTTTAATTTTCAAGTGGTTAAACAAATTTGTGGTGTTCCCTTGCGTTGCAGCCACTACCATGTAGCAAATCTTGCACGTAGCATGTTTCTGCTCGTCGTCTGATTCCTCAAAGCCAAACTGTTCCCAGACAACGGAGTTGGTTTTGCCTTTTTTGCTCACCAAACGCTGCTGTAACTGCCCTCCTTCTGCCATCTTTACTCGCGCCGAGTTTTTAAATTCCAGCGGATGATATGCACACGAGTCACGAGACTCACGACCTGAGAGAGATTGTGGCTTGGCTTCGGGAGGGGCGGATGTGCGCGTGCGCGTGTCATTCAGAACGCAAGACAAAATAAGAGTGTTCTTGCAAAACTGAACATGGCAAAATAATCGTTTTTTCGAGATTGTACTATTTTGGTGATCGTTGGGAGGCAAAATCGAAATCGAAATTCGATTAATTGCACAGCCCTAGTTAGTTTCATTTCTACAAATGGTGCAAACTCTGCAAGATTATAGATAAAAGATTGCCATTCCCCTGTCATTCTGTGATCGGCAGTGATCGGCAGATCATGATCTTGGTGATCGGTAATCGTGATCGGCCCCAAAAATGCTGATCGGAGCATCTCTAATGTCTAAATATGTATTCAAGTGCAAAACCTAAAAATAAGTAAGTAGTTATGATCTGCAATACTTTTTTGAGAAACTGGACTAGATAGGCCTACATGTATATTTGTTAAACCTAGCAGATAATGGCAAAATTACTCTAATTTGCCTCTTTGCATTGGAATTCTCTATTTTAACCTTAATTACTACACTAATCAAGTTTATTTGTGCTGAAGTCTTGCTCATGCTGAAGCTAAAATTTGCTGTTCAGACCCTTTATAACCATTTAGTCTATTTGTGCTACACAATAATGTACATGTTGTTGAGGCAATGCAGTTATCTAAGTGAAAAAAATGTTTGACCTGCAGCTCATACACATGACACTAGAGAGCATCATAAATGGACTTATCATAGGTAGGGATGGGCAACAGTGGTTGAGTAATCGAGTACTCGAACGTGACAGCGACCATCGTTCATGAGAACGATGATCGCCCTGACTTTTAAAAAAAAATATGTGTCTCTTTTTTATTGGTTATTGCGTCATTTTGCGCGGTACCGGAGGTCTGATTGGTTAGCGGTATACGGCACACCTCCAGACCGCGGCGAAATAAAGTGAAACTGAGACGTGCACTGCAGTGATGTCTGGAATTAAATGTTTAGTGCAAGATGTGCAGCGCCAATCTGTCATAGCCTACATAGCATTATAACGAGAACACTATGGAAATAGAATTCTGTAAATTATCTGTGCTTAGTTCCCTGTGTATCAGCTGTTAAAGGAAATCCACAGAGAAACTAGCGAGAACACTCAGACTAGCGCCTGAAGTTCATGTGCACATTCGCGTCCTTTTCTGCAGATGCACATTGTAAGATTACTTTTATGTTGTCTATATCTGATTAATCTAATATAAGAAGCATTTGGTCGAGCTTAATAAGCTAGCAGCTGCCGTTATACCGGCTGTTAATTCTCTTCAGTTTCAGCTCAAACGCATATTTCATGCTCGACATATGGTTTAGAGACCGTCATATTCTTTTTAGATAGGCTATTTCTTTCTCAGAATCATTGATATTAGTAATGCAGTAGTGCTATAGGCTACTGTTCTCATATTTTTTAACAGTAGACCTAGTTTATTTAAAGTTGTTTTTCGTTATGAGTTCGAAAACGCGCAGTGATGTCTGTAAACACTTTGATCATGAATAATACAATTAAGTGCATGATGTGCAGAGTCAATCTGTCAAAGCATTATAATGAGAACACGATTTTAATAAAATGTTGTTTCTGTGTGCTTTTGTTGTCCGTGTATCAGCGTTGTTAAGGGAAGAGCGCATTCAAAATGTTCCGTTTCAAACCAGCCTGTAAAATCTAGCACGCTGAAGTTCACGTGCGCATTCACGTCCTTTTGTGTTGATTTAAGTTGTAGGTTCATAATAATCTTCATATTAATATTGATATAGGGTGCGTTTGGTTGAGTTTATTAACCAGATAGCAAGCTCTGCAGGGTGGTGTTATTTCACAGTTTCAGCTCAAAGGCAATGCTCGATATTACTGACTTGGTTATTTGAGACGGTCATTTTATAAAGATGTTTCTTTTTCAAAGACATTTATGCATCATAATCTAGCAGTTATTTTTTGTTTTATATGTTCATGTTTTCATATACCAGGGGCCTATACCATGAAGCCGGTTTAGCTGGCTAGCCAGATATGTTTAAGCTTAATTTGTGCTAATCCTGGGTTTTAGGTACCGTGATAATTAATCGTGATAATCACACGCGGTTTTAATGATAATTAAATTTTATACAATATTACTAACCGTCACTAAATTTTATTGTGGTTTATTGTGAAACCGGTAATTGGTTCATCCCTAATATAGATTAAAACAAAAGTGCTTCAGCCAGGATAAAGAATATGAAAAGTGCTCATATTTGCTGAAAACAGAATCTTCCTCTTCTGACTCTCAGAATATTCTATCGGGTGGAACTGCTTCAGATGGTGGAAAAAAAACAGACGCTGCTAGTCGGCACCAGGGGTGTAAATCGGACGTTTCATCACGATCATAGATCATAAAAACATAGATCACGATTCATAACCGCAGTCACTCCGGCTGAAGGTGACGTCACGTGCATACCCTCAATACAGAGCGGCACAAAGCACTTATGCGCATCCTGTGTACAGAATGATGTGCTTGAAGCAACACCGTCACAGCGCTCCTATGCAGCAGTTTGAGCATTTTCTTTTAACAGTTTTAAATTTCAGTGTGAAGAACGATACATAGCGCTCTATTCTCCTTATATGCAAAACCATACCTTTTTTATACTGAAGCACAAAAAAATTTATAAAAGAAGACTCAATTTATTGGCCTATTTGTGCTTTGCTTAAGATGAGGGCGCGCTGCTTTTTGCAAGTTATAAACTTTCGTGAAGCACTGTCAGAGCGTCTTTCACAAGCTCTGAAAGGTAATTTAAACGAGAATAAACGCGTTGCCGTTAATACGTAGACTGACATGGTATGAAAATGTGGAGAGTGTTAAATTTAGATCGATGCATCGGTCTATATCGTATTGTTACACTAGTCGGCACATTTGGCAAGACACTGAAACCTGAAGTTTATCAGATCTTAAATAGCCGAACCACTTCAACGCCACTGAATTAGTCTTTCCTCTCTTATCAACTACTTCTTC
Organism: Gobio gobio; assembly: GCF_949357685.1. NCBI lineage: Eukaryota > Metazoa > Chordata > Actinopteri > Cypriniformes > Gobionidae > Gobio > Gobio gobio. The sequence goes on along the minus strand of NC_137104.1, from coordinate 27,106,484 downwards.
TGCTTTCTCCTTACTTGTGGAAGCTCGTTCAGTCACATTTGTATTGCGGTCAGTGTACTCGTAGCTAAAACTTGCCGCATTAGCCTTCTACTGCTGAGCACTGGCTGCGTGTGTGTGGTGTACGTCATCGCGCAAGTAGCCAATCGTGTTCTGCTCTTTCTGACGGCTGCGCCCTGAACGTCAGTGAGAAATGTATATCGATATACCGGAAATGTGTTTAAAAATCTTATCACCATTATTGAAAAAAATTATATAGCGATATATATTGATATTGAATTATTGTCCAGCCCTACTCACACCACAGGAAAATCAGTCCAAAATCGCCCTGGATATTGTGTAGTGTTTCGGGCTTAACCCACCATTGGCAGAGGAGTCGTGTTTTGTTTATGCTTGGAAGGCTGCTTAGCAGAGCACTCCATTTCCATTGTTGCCATGTTATTTTAAGGATTTTGGGCTAGTTGCTTGGCTCATTAAGTGATCAAGTATGGGATTATGAAAATGGGGAGGTACATGTTGCGATATTTAGGTCTTGTTTTCAGTATAAAGCATTTGGATTTACGTTGGTGTATTATGGGCTTGTTCTTGTTAGTTCGTTTTTTTTTATCTGGCAATTAAAAATTAGTCAAGCCTCTGTGATTTCATACAGAAGAGAGACATCTCTGATGCCTGTTTAAATATTAATCATTAGGGATGGGAATCTTCTGGAATCAACTCGATTCTTAGGCTCACGATTAGATTATAATTTTGAATCAAATTTCAATATGCATAGATTTGATTTTTAGATTTGGTTCTGAACTTTGAATTTTATTTGATTTATTTTACCTCAAAAAAATAATAAAGGAAAATGAAATTATTATTTTAATTTAAAAGATTAGTTCAACCTAAAATGAACGAATGAGTTTGCTAAATTATTTTTAATCTCATGTTATTGTTGTACTTCATCAATCAGTTTATAACAGGTGTCTCCAACCCTGCTCTTGGAGAGCTACCTTCCTGCAGACTTCAGTTCCAACCGGGGTCCAACACACCTGCCTGGAATTTTCAATGTTCAAAAATTTAAAAAATTCATTCAACCGTTAACATTTACATTTATACATTTGGCAGACGCTTTTATCCAAAGCGACTTACATTGCATTCAAGGTACACATTTTACATTTTGTTAGTTCTTTAAAATCTATGCTGTGTCAAAGAGGGATTTAATCTGGACTACAACATAGTGCTGGGCGGTATACCGGTTCATACCGAATACCGGTATTTATTTTTTTTATGATATGAATTTTGATGATACCGCAATACCGGTATATGTCGCTTAAACAACGTTCGGAACGCGGCGCAGCGCGTCATTGTTTGAGAGGGGACCCATTTCATTGATGCACTGTAGTAAGAGCAGTCAGAAAACAGTTGAGATCGCATTACAGCACAGCCTATGGCTGTATCCTATACTCTCATTCACTATTCCATACGTTATCAATTTATTTGAAGGAGTGAATGAAAACGTGCGTGAAGTCGGACAACCGTTGTGTGTACATCGGCTGTACACTCGTTATTGCGGTGCAATGGGATAGAATGAGTGCACTCAATAACGTCCACTAGGGTTTCAGACACCACTAAAAAGCGCTGTGCCCTCCAAATAATGCTATATTTGAGGTTATGGGAGCGATGTCGGATTCAGCCCTTGATTATAGTTGAGAATTCAAACTACACGCGGCGCGCAAGAGAGAGCGGTTTCTGCACGGAGCGCTGCGATGAGTTTAACAACGCTCACCACATGGGTCATATAGCACTGATATAGACCGGAGCGAGCGCGTTTAAATTTTTTATGGACATATTTCATAAACTCTAGTGCTCTAGACATGAACCAGAAGCGTGGATGCGCGCATATTTCATCACGTCTTATTAAAATGAAATGTATGCACTGATTACACTGATAACCTATGTCTGATCACGAACGCGCTGACACGATGGATTATTCTGCTACACAAAAGACAATGATGTAAATTAATAAATAAACTGACAATTCAAAGAAGAATGGGCCAAAAAGTAACTGCTTTATTCTTTCTGTGTTAAACTGATGTGTGTCATTCGTTCAGAGAGTCCTCTTAAATGTATTGCAAATATCCGCGTTTCTCCTCGTTTTGGCAGTTTGTTGTTATATAGGATTAGATTTTTAAAATGCTTAAGGTGCCCTCAACTCAACTTTTAATATTCAGGTGTCTAAGTATGATTCTGAGCGTGTTGCATGTCTGTGTTTTATTGGTTGTTGTCTCTCCACAGCATCATTTTGTAAACCTGTAGACCTATTAACTCTAATTAATGTGGAATTTTTCTACAATATTCACTCGTCATGACAGTAAAACAGGGTATTCTAGTCAATCTCCTGCAGTATTTCCTCTCTCAATCTGTAGAAAATGTGATTAACACCCTGTCATGCATAGGGGAAAAAATACCGTCATATACCGTGAAACCGATATAATTTAGAAAAATACCGTGATATACATTTTTGGTCATACCGCCCAGCACTACTACAACATGCCATCGATATTGATTTGAAAAATTCTTTATCGATTCTTTATTATTTTTCAGTAAAACTTTACAATAAGGCTCCATCAGTTAACATTAGTTAATTCATTAGTTAACAATGGCAATGAATAAACTGACAATGAAAAATACTTCTAAAGCATTCATTAATCTTAATGTTAATTTTTTACATTAAATAATGCATTAAAAGTCGTAACTGTATTATTTAATGGACCTGAGCTAACACGAACTAACAATAATCAGTTGATTATTTGAAATAACTTTTAACAAAGAATAATAACTTCTGTAACAAATGTTAGTTAATGCATTAATGTTAACTAATTAGACCTTTCTGTAAAGTTATTACAATTTACAACAATGTTACTATTGGTCTCTAATTCTTTTGCACATTTGAAACATTTGTGTACTTTATATTTTTTGTTTATTTTCAAATTTCTTTTATCGCTATAAGACATCAATTATTAAACCTGTTATTTCAATATTGTGATCATACCGTAAACCATGATAAAAGAATCAGCAATTATCGCACCATGAAAATGTTATACCGCCACATGCCTAGTGAGCGTCAAGTAGAAACGCTGTTGCATTCTCAATATTTAGTGATATAGCCTCAGATACTGGAAATGTTCATTTGCTCTTACAAGCGGGTATTGTTAGTTACCACGGAACCCACTTGCGGGTACATGTTGAATGTGCTTCTCGTGTGTAAAAAGTACCTGTCCTGTACACATAAGATGCAGCAGGATCCCAAGAAAAGCTTGACGTGCGTGTGCCGGTAACTATACATTAACTCTAACGGTACATAACAATTCATATTTTCTATTGGATAAGATACTGATATAGGAATTGTTGTTGTCAAGTAAGCTTCATTCATAATGCGCTCTCTAAACTGTCCAGGTGCTGCACTGCTCTCTCAGTTGTCTGCCACTGCATTTGTTCCGACAACATGACGTTATTAACAATCGATTCAAATAGGTAGAAGATAGAATCGCGATTCATATGTGAATCAATCCCCCTCTGAAATGTTCCTTTTATGTTACCGGCGGTGACAACAGTTGTTATTTGATCATGCTGAGACTGTTAATGTTATGGCAAACATTTATAGGCCTATTGCCAGTTGTGCAACACTTAATGAAACTCAATATGTGATTGGATTGCCTGTAAACATACCTACCTACCCATCACATGTGACCCAGTGTCTCTAAGATGGCCTAGTGACACTGTGACAATTCAATCAGCTTGTGCAGTTGACGGATCTAGATTAGATCTATGATCCTTCATCCTGCTCTGGGTGCAAGGGGATATTTCACATCTGCTGTCCCAGGGTTCATAGTGCACATTAGTCCCGGTGCTTAAAGCTGCTCCAGCACTACAGGGAAGAGAACTGAGAAAGACATTCTGTTTAAAGAGGCTTATTAGTGGAACAAATGGTATGCATAGTATATTCTGTGCTGATTCAGAACGGCAACATTTCAGAAACAATTCTGAATAAGTTTAGCATTGCTACAGGGAAATTAAAACTGAGATTTGTTTAACTTTCTGTGGAATAGCAAAAAAGCAAAAATAACCTGACAAGTGGTAATATGAAAAACATGAGCAAATCAGTTACATAAGGTTTGGGTGTTGTTTTAGGGTTAGTTGCATGCAATTATGCATAATATAGCATAATATAGTTATTACTACAGTAAGTACATGTAATGTGTAACACTGTTACCTAATAATTTATCATTTAATTTAATAACTTTTTAATGATATAATTGTTTTTCTCTGATTCATTTTTTAAAATAATAAAATCATTGAAATGGTTTATAATTAGATTTCAAGATGGATTTATTCATACATACATTAACTAAAAATATAATGCATATGTAAAATTAAAGGGTTACTTCAGTGATTTAGCATTAAGCTTTGTATTTAAACTGAGTCATTTATGTAGTAGAAATGTGAAATTATTTTTGAATTTGGTGCCTTCTAGACTGAGAAAAGACAGAAAATGTATTTTTGTCTCATGTGGATGAAAGACATAAACTCCCAGAATGCACTTGCTTCGCTGCCTTACGAGGCCACTCCGTATACTGTCGTTTTGATCTTCATCGTAATACAATAATTTCGTTCAGTTAGAGAATAAACACTACAATTAAAAGCTGAACATGTCACTTCAATAAAGTGTGAGTGAGCCGAACGAAAGTCACGGCACAGGCGTAGCAGTGTCAGATTTCATTCATCACGAAGAGCGGAGCAGAGCTGAGGTAACATTAAGCGCCAGTCTGGCACTTTTTCTGATCGCATATGGAAACTAAACTATCACAGGAATTCATTGAAAAGTTGAAACACTCACTTTGCTCTGCATTGCTCCGTTATGAATCTCCGTGCGGCCGTCTGTCTTACATTCTGTGCGTGAGCTCTCTCCCCTATGGGTGGGTTGATAACATGCGGAACAGCTCCATCTAGTGGCTGTAGTCTTTAGCCTCTGGCCAAAAAATCCTCCGATGACGCAAAATGACGATATTTGCGTCATCTGAGGATTTTTTCCAGAAATAAAATGCATAATTCTCTCGTCTCAGGGGGATATGAGGGTGGAAAGTACCATAATTTGAATATACTACCGGGTTTCTACTGATAAAAAGCCTAATGCTAAATCACTGAAGTTACCCTTTAAGCCAAATGCTCTTCACTAGACAGTCCTTCCAGAAAAATGCGGCTTTATTTGTGTGATTGTTGCGGGCAAAAATCCTTGAATATGCGGCACGTTTTCTTAAAAAATGCGATGGAAAATGCGGGATATTTATGCAATTTTATGTAATGAAATTGCGGGAACTTGCAAAAACTGCGGTTTGATAAAAAAGAGAAAAAAAGCACTGCATCACAGAAAGTACTGGGAATATTTAAGTTCTCATCTTGTTTTATCGAAGACCTTAATAAACACATGGCTCAAATTTACAAAACATTGAGTCAAACAAGTTCTGTAGCTTTACAAAAGGAATATGCAACAACTTCTGAAAAAATGAATAAATAACTTCCTGTTTTACAGAGGTAGCTATACAAAACATATATGCAAAAGTGCTTCCAATACACAAAGTGCAATCTCTTAAAGGGTTAGTTCACCCAAAAATGAAAATTCTGTCATTAATCACTTCCCCCTCATGTCGTTGGACACCTGTAAGACCTCCGTTCATCTTCGGAACACAAATGAAGATATTTTAGTTGAAATCCGATGGCTCAGAAAGGCCTCCATTGACACAATGCACTTTACACTCTCAAGACCCATAAAAGGTACTAAAGACGTTGTTACAAAGTCCATCTGACTACAGCGGTTCTACAATAACTTTATGAAGCGACGAGAATAGTTTTTGTGCTAAAACCTAAATAACGACTTGTATAGTGATGACCGATTTCAAAAAACAGCATCATGAAGCTTCGAAGCGTTATTAATCAGTGAGTCGATTCATGATTCGGATTGCGTGTCAAACTGCTGAAATACTTGACTTTGGCGATCCAAACCACTGAATCGACTCACTGGTTCATAACGCTTCGAAGCTGATGATGCTGTGTTTTGAAATTGGTCAACACACCAGGAAACTGCTTTGCGCTGTCTTTTGCTGTTATTTTTGTTGGCAAATGGGAATTTGCGTGCTTCATCATGGTTTCACCAATATCTATGGTTTCACCACGGGCTTTGCTGCTTTTCGATGACGTTCACGTCGGGTAATTACATCACTTCAAAACGTTCCCATGGCAATAGGAGGAAATGGCGGCTCTTGTGTGAAGTAAACAAAACATTTTCAACTTTCTGCTAATACAGGGTTCCCGCGGGGTCTTAAAAAGTCTTAAAATGTCTAAAATTTCATTTTTTAAATTTAAGGCCTTAAAATTTCTTAAAAACGGCCAGATTGTCACCCGAGGTCTTTAAATTTAATTTTTTTTTAAGTTTGGTCTTAAAAAAAGTGTTATCCTCGTTCATTTCCAGAAATGCTGGCTGCAGAAAGTTATTAACGTTACACTGTAGCAAAAAAGTATCGAATCGCGAAAGCGGAGCTCTAGAGTCTTTGCTGCGCCGCCCTCAGAGCGTTCGTTCGGGGTGTTGTAGTTCTTTCTGGGGGTGTTGGTACACGTACTCGGTGATAAAACTACAAATCCCGTGATAAATGCAATTACCTGCCCGCAAAATACGTCTACATTTAATAACGTTGTATTTTTCTGGACAGAATGAGGCAGACATGCATTGTTTTATATTATTCTAAACAGTGATAAAGTCTGCATTCAATCAGCACTGCATACCTTATTATTATGACAATAGTGAAGGCTTGAAGAACTCAAATACACCATAGCTTGATGCAGTCGTGTTTATTGTCTTCGTTTCATCAGTCAAAGCGTTTCTATCTTCAGTTTATCCTACATCGCTAGCTTCACATTAGGGCTAAGGATTACTTCTCTGAGGGAAATGTGGAGTTTCTGCTCGAGGTCGCCCTCTGGTTTCCAGTATGAATGAAAGTTTGGGTAACAAATATGAAAAATAATACTTCTCTCTAAATAAATTTATATGACAACCCATGTTTTTCTCCAATGTACAGTTTTTCCCCCACAGTGGATGCATAAGAGGCTCATATTTCATATTAAGTACATAGACTTTAAGAAATTTATATCACAGATAAAAAGCACAGAATAGAGTGCCGAAGTAATGACGTCACTTTGTAGGCCAACCCGGAAGTTAGCGGCGCATGGGTTCCCTCGATCAAAAAGCCATTCATTTTCCCCATAGACTTTTGGAAAATCGCAAAAAATAAGATCTGTGTTCAACAAAGAGTAATGACCCTTACACGTTTTGTCTACCAAGATAATCTTTACAAGTTAATCCAAAATGTATACATTTTGAAGCCCAAATAAAGCCGTCAGATATAAAATGCTAACGGTAGGCTATAAACGGACTACAGCACACCATGGTCGCGGATCAACGTCATCATCAAGCTTCCTCAAACTTTATTTAAAAGCACGCTCGCTCATTATGATCTGCGCTGTGTATGAACACTTATCCACTTTTTCATGAGAAATATTGCCCATTCGTTTTTTCCAAAAATGTTAGAAACCAATTTTGTTTATGCGTGCCTCTCTGAGATTTATCTTTTGTTAATGTTTTTTCAGACAATATGATTATCACTGTGATAACATTAAATGACATGAAACACAACCCAGTCTCTTTTTGTTAAATGCAAGTTTATGTATGATCAATAATACAAAACGTATAATAAGCTACACATGAAATAAAGCAAACAATTCAGTCAAACATTCAAAGTCAGTGCTAGTCGGCTAACTTACAACGGTAACGTACAGTTATAGCCTAAAAATAAACAAGTAATGAAACTTATCTTTGCGCTCAGCCTAAACAATTTGCCAGGGAACAAATTATAGATCCATGAGAGCAAATATGGGCCGTTAAATCTCCACAAGACTAAGTATAGCTGGAGACGCCACAGAGACATCAGAGCCAGCGGCAGACGGCAGACGTCAGAAGGACTAGCCGAGGAAAGTCTACTCTCGCCGGCTAAACAAGCGATGACCGCCGCTGACTCACTGGAGCTCACAACTCCGATAACACCAGATAAAATGTTTAAATAGGCACTCTTATAAATAAACCACAGATTTGAGCTTTAAACAACTACATTATCGACTGAAAAAGTCAAAACTAAGTTGTCACACATTAACAGTAGATTTTAACACAAAAAGACGTGTAAACACAGCCCATGTCAGCCATTTCTCAACGAGACAAACATGTGAAGAGAGTAAACTCCAAATGTTCAAGCATCCAACTTTGCGCGAATAGCGCGATTTATTCACGCCACATAAGTTCTTCATTCTTAGGCTAAAACGCGGGCTAGTGAGAGATTGCCTGTTTGTCACGATGACGTCTAAAGTCCCCGCCAAAGGATGTAGTCCCTTTTAGCAACTTGTTAGCAACCATCGTTTTTAAGACACAATAAAGTCTTAAAAAATCACAAGCAGGTTATAACTAGTGTGTTTTATGTCATAGATTAAAACGTGAAAATATATAGAGGCTTTGTTAACCACAGACCTTATTTCAGGCGATTTAACAAAAACCCATTCAAAAAACCCATAGACTTTAGGGCGAGGGAACCCATAGGGCTAAAATGCTAACTCACTTCCGCGTTTTGGCCTACAAAGTGACGTCATTACTTCGGCACTCTATTACTTTATTTTTTTCTTTTATTTTTTACAATAAATCTTTAGACCTTTCTAATGGGTTTTAGTCATAGGCTGTCTGCATATTAACAGGTAACCCAGCAGGTTTTTTTTGTAAAATAAGTTTTCTGTAAAATATAAATGTTATTTTATTAGTATTATTATTATATTGTTATATTTATTCTTAAATACTCTATTTTTAATTTTTTAATAATTAAAATGTTATTGTAATAGTAGTATTTTAAATTTTGTTAAATATTTGTATTTATTGAATATAATCATTATTATTAGTCTTGTTAATATATAAACATTAATATATAAAATGTTATATGCATACACTTTTCATTTGTAAAAAAAATAAATAAAAATCGCATTTTAACCAGAATAATCGCAATTAGATATCTTCCCCAAATCGTGCATCCCTAGTTTATTCTATCTCCCTAGAGCATCCCCTGTTCAATATCTATTAGGCTATTAATATGCTGTTTTGTAATCTATTCTATTTGAGGGCAAGTTTGTTTTAGCCTATTTTCATTTTGGGTCTAAGGTTTTGGGCATTTGGCACGTTGTTGGCTGTGGAGGGTTACTAATATAATTGCTTTATTGCTTTTTTTATTATTTCTTTGATTTAAATAATTTTGGTAATGCGTCGTATAGGTCTTAAATTTCAATCTTTATGGTCTTAAAATGTCTTAAAAAGGTCTTAAATTTGACTTTCTGAAACCTGCAAGAACCCTGTAATATATATGACTTTTTTTGCAACGAAAATGCGGGGATTATGAAATCATGCTAGCCCTGCATATTTTGCACGCAGAAATGGGCAATTTACGCGGCAAAAGTGCGGCGTATTTGAAAAAATGCGGCCCCTGCATAAATATGCGGACTTTGGCTGATTATTCTGGCGTTTTTCTGGAGGGACTGACTAGAGTTTTTTTTTTTGTTGACTAAAAAACTATAGACATTGAATGACTAATCTGGGGTAAATGTAACTTTATGATAACACGCGATGACAATCAGGCATAGTAATACACACTAAGCAGTAACTTTATTATTTTGATGCGCTAGACATTTCAGTAAGTTGCACTGTATCTTTCAACACACCTTCTGATGTTTATTCATGTTTATTTTAGGGATGCACCGATATGATCATTTTTACTGATAACGATCATTTTTCATATTTGAAAGCCGATAACTGATATATCTAAATCCAAATATTTTTTGAGAGCCTGGTTACAAAAACAAAAGTATCACCATTAAAAGCCATGTCCCAAGCACTTAAACAGAACATATACAATACAGTATAATTTTACACCCCATGGCCAACTTTCTTTACCACCACCCCACCCCCCCAAAAAACCTTTCGCAAATACATAAAATAAAACTGCAAACAAGTCATTGGACATCATTAATTGCATATAAAGAATCACATTGCTTGTGCCATTGATTGAATAGCCTATGCTCTCACAATAATGACATAATTTTAATTGTTGATGAAAATAATAGAGAAAAATAGAAGTGCTAGTTATTATTAATAATGTTTTTGAATAAGAAACATCTCAAATTAATATTGCTGTTTCAAATAACGTGTGTTGCGACGTGTGTGTTGCGTTCTTTAACGGTCCGCTTGGGAACAAATGCTGTGACGCCAAACTCCCTCGTGGAAGAAGAATGCCCTCGTGTTTACAACTGTGACAATGAGCGCTTGCCAGGAACAACCAAACACTGGATTTTCAAAAGTATGTTAAGTTCGCAGCTCCATTGTTGCAGTAAACTTGCACAACATTCTTGAATTAATAATTTATAGATGCATGCCGGCCTATTATTGCAGGGACATCGACTTTTACATTTTCACACTCCTAAACATGATGCGAAACAAAACGGACTGTGATTGGTTCCGTTACATGTCAGTCAAACGTCCTCTATGGCGGCCCTTGACCAATGAAAACTGCGAAAGAGTCCAGACCTTCTGTCGTCATTCTAAAGATCTGGTTCCGCTATACTCTACCCCCTGCTCCCCTGTGCCGTTTGAGACAAGCTAGTTTTTAGGGCGAGAGTTGAACTGATCTTTCAAGCCTGAAACCCCCTTGCATACGGTTGAAATGCAAAGAACGGTTCGAGAATTAAGCCAGTCTGATACAGTAATGCACAAACATGCATGAAACGCACTACAATTTGATTTGCTCATTCACCCAACTTGGATAGCTTAAATACTTGCGTAAATAATAAGTACTTTGAGTGTTTGTGAATGATAATCTTAAAGACACAAGTAAGCCATAAGGAATTTGGCAACAATGTAAAATTCCACAATCATGCAACTCATCCGGAATAATGTTTGAGGGTAGTTTTGTGCTTTGAGGAGTATTCATGTCAAGTCAAGTCACTTTTAGTGCTTTATACAATACAGAATGTTTAAAAGCAGCTTCACGTTAATACACTGTAAAATAACAGTGTTAATGTTGCATTTGATAATGTTTATCATTTATGAAACAGATTCAATGATGCATAATCTCATATAAGATACTGCTCCATATGAAAATGAGTTCTGTGTTTTCAAAATGTTAATGATAACAATAATTGCTTTCATTTAATTCCCTGAGGAACTACTATGCTGCTTCGTAATCGTAAGTCATAATCCTGTCTGGAAAAAATAGAGTGAATAGTTACATATGCAATTATATAAGAGTCTGCACTATGACTTAAGCATAATTAATGATTATTCATAACAATTTAGACTTGTTTCAGCAAGTACACGTGTTTTACTATAATGCAGATGATATTCATGTGAAGGTCTGTGTTTACTGTAAAGCATATTAAGTTTTCTGGAGTTTCAGAAAGTGCCAGTAAACATCTTTTTTTTTTTTCTTTTTTTTTTGGTGAAATCCATAAAGGAAAGAAAAAGAAAAAAAAACTACTGGCATATATTTTTTTTAATATATAAAATGTTCTATATTTTACATTCCGTAATAAAAAAACTGCATATAAATACTACATATAAAAATGTATTCAAGTATATTAAAATTTACAAAACAAAAAGTGTTGTTACCTCTATTTAGAAATTATTGGTAGTTGATGCTATTAATAATTATTAATAGTTGATGGATTGTAGTTCTATATTGACTGTTGTTTTTTAAAGGGGTGTTTGAAAGGATTTATTTTGAAATAGTTTTATAATGTGTTGGAGTGGATGAAAGACATGGTATGTTAGTTTTACCAGATAAAGGACTGTTATTTCATGGCATCACAGGCGACCAGTTTCGTTGCTTCATGACTCGTATCGCTGTCTTTTTTTACATAACCCAAGTGAGTGAGAATCATTTCAAATCAATAGTTAATGTCCATTTATTTATTTGGTAAGTAGCCTTGTAATATGTGGTATAATATACTCATCATTATCACAAAATAAGCCCCTTCAGGGTGACACCATCTTCTTTGTTGTTGCTGGATATTTTGTGATAATTATGTGTTGTCTGTACATTATCCTTTACTTGCCTGTTGACTTCATTCACGGGTTCTTGTTGTGGCAATCAATGTGAGGTCTGATGTTTTAAACACCATTGTACTGGTGAAATTATATGCATCTAATCAAGCAATCTGTCTCTTATTTCCTCAGGAACCTCTACCTGCTGCTGTGTTCTTGACGTGGGAATGGAAAACCGAGGTAAGACAATGGAAGGATGATCTTGTCAAAAAAAGTCCAAAGAAATATCTGAGATTTGGTCACAGTGGTCATTATTCAAGGGTCATGTGGATTGAATTGGTTTAGGGCTGCAGCTGGTCTATGTTTTAATAATCAATTTATATGATTTAGATATAGATTTTTGTGGATATTCCACTTGTCCAAAACATGCAAACTGCAAATACCTCACTAATTAGTAATAAAATTAGTTTTCAAATATTTTCATTATTGATTTATTAGCAGATTTTTTAATTGGGCTATTGGTTGTTCCCCTTAAATAGTTGCATATTCACCAACCTTTACATATATTTAATAGTAAACAATATCTGGTTTTAGGAGTGTAGTTGGTGATAGTGGTCCTGTTATATTATAAAATCACTGACCTCATAAGGAATGTTAGCCACATAAAGAAGGTTGACCATGTGACTCATAGGCCTAGGTGTGTTGGCTCTCGAGTGAGATATCTGATCACACTTTGCCCAGTCGACACACCCACAGGTGAAACTCAGCGCTTTTCATTTGCCACGTTGTAGCTTTTGTTTTTCTGTGGGGAAGTTTACCTTTATGGACAAAGAGAGTAACTCTGAAGAGGAGTCTACCTCTACCTCATCAGGTAGGAAATATTTTGCCACACTTTAATGTCTGCAGAATGAGGAACACGGTAAATATCTGTTATCTACCATTGAGTGTCAAGTGCTTTTTTCTGAGAACGATGAGGAACATTTTAAACCTATAAGCAGCCTTTCATTTTTGTTGGTTCAGACTGTTCAAACTTTTTTTTTTTTTTCAGATTTTTCTTTAAATGATTCCTTTTAAAAGATATATATTCTTTTTCAATTAGCTATGTTGGTGTTATGCAACAGCACATATGAGCATGTAAAATGTAACCCCATATATGGTTGTGTACTTTAAGAACTATTTATTTCTACAAAGAAATCCTTTGTTTATTCCATATAAAATGCCTACATCTTTTTGAGTTTAGAGAGTGATATACAGCAGCAGATCTGTGATTATTTGTGATACCATGTGATACATGTGAAGTACTGTACTGTCAGTATCATAGTACAGTGATGTCTGAGATTATAATGCACCATCAATATACACTACAGCTTAAATGTTTGGGGTTAGTAAGACTTTAAAAAAATAAATGTATACTTAAACTCAACAAGGATGTATTAAATTGATCAAAAGTGAAAGTAAATACATTCATGTTATTTAAAAAAATATATATAATAATAATTGTTCTTTTGAACTTTCTTGGTGAACATTAGAAAAAAACGTTGAAAATCTTACAGACACCAAACATTTGAATGTTAGTGTATCGTAATTACTATTCTACGTACACCCATGTTATTTGGGTCATTCACATACTCCAGCTAAAAATTTTGTAGATTTTGTATTTTGCTTATTCTTTCTTAATTACTTTTTATGCTCTATATAGCTACAAAAATAATTTTTCCACAGGATCATTTAAAATTAACATAAACATAAAAACCACATACATTACATGTCATTCAATGATACCGTATTCAATTATAGGTACTGCAAAAGATACCATGGTATTACCACTACCATAGTCCCGTTTTATTCAAAAAGCATTATAATGCCATGGTACTTGTTGATACGTTTTGTTGGTAATGAAAGTTATATTCAGGGACTGTGCCAGGAAGTGGAGTTACTCTTTACTTACATGAGTTTCTGCTGTGATCTGGAAATAGTCCAAGAGATTTCCTTGATAGGATTTACTTGCCTCTGTGTTTTGGCCTGTTTTCTTCCTGTGACTCTTGTCCTCAGCATTGGGACAGAGAGAGTGATACCAGGACAGCAGATAAAGAAATATCAGGGGAACAGATAGACAGTGTCTGTATCATGGGTGAATTCCAGTTTCGAAAGTGAACATCATCTTTATGCGGTACTGGTACACACTGTATGGAATCATACATCACTGCCACTTTATCTGAATCTAAATGTTACCTTTTAAAAGAAAAATGTATGACTATAGCGGTTAAGGAGACTGTTGTGACAAATAAAACTGAAAAAGATTTTTTCATACATTTAATGCAAATTGATTCTCTCTGTAGGTGTTTGGTAAAAGTAAGCAGACCAACAATACAGTTTTTTTTTTAAAATTAATAGTTTGTCTTTGGGCTGTAATCAACCAAAGAAAATCTTGGTCGACTGGAGTCCTGAAATTTTCGACTAAAAATCGACTAAAAATGACGTTAGGGAAAAAAAAGGTTAAATTAATTAGCTGCGCACTGTGCGCAGTAGGCCTACCTACTTGGTAGCCTTGTTGTCTGCCTAAATGAATTATAAATAAACATAAAAACTAGTAGGATATTTGCAGTATATTTAATAGTTTTTGATAGGGATGCTCCGATCAGGATTTTTGCTGCCGATACCGAGTACCGATTTCTTGTCATGGTGATCGGCCGATACCGATTCCAATTCCAATGCTTCACTGATTTGTAAGCCCTTTTTTCAGATTAAAAAAAAATAAAAAAACCTATAGATGTTGCCTTTATTATATTTTTGTTAAATTTGTATGGTAATTATGTACTGTAATGTAATTATTGTAATGTATTATTTGGATTAAAAAAAATCTGTATTTATTTGAATAATAATTTTATTTCACATCCTTTCCAATGATGTCCTAAAAACAATGTTGATATTGAAGGCTATAAAAAAATACAGTGAATGTAATGCAGGGATGTATTAATAATTTTGTTTTTTAATTCACTGAACTAAAAATGAAAATAAAAACAAAAGCATATTAGCCTATATTTGATTACCCAATTATAATGGTCACTTTCATAAAAATATACATACTTGTAGGTTTAAAATTCTACATATGGCACATTTATTGTCCAACAACAAATATTTTAGAAATATGTAAACTTTAGTCAGAATTATCGCCTTCCTATCTTATAGCGCTCCCTCTGTTTGGCGCGGATGCGCGCGGCGGCGCTCGCGGAAGTCTGAATTTTAGCGGAGATTCACATGCAGAAGGCTCGTCGTCTCCTGACAGCAAAATGGACATATTTGCATGACTTTTTAACATTTACAGATGGAGAATATCCCTGTGAAATTTAAGTTTTGCACTGAGGAAAGCACCCCATTTCAAACGCATGAAACACCGCAGGTATTGATCTGTCTGTCAGCACAAGTATCTCTGAGCGTCTGACAGGGCAAGCTGCTTTAAACTATACGTGTTAACAATATCTTACCAGTTATTTTAAAGCCCTTAATATAAAGCATGTGTCATGTTTAGGACAAATTGTATCATGCACTTTCCCTGCATCAGCTCATTCTGCATACTACGCTATTTTTCAGATGTGTTCGTATCAAACTACTGTATATCGATACTTCCGAACGGCGTTCGCCCATCCCTTAGGACCGACTGACCGGTGTTCAACTGCTGTTCACATGGAACCCTTCTCCACTTCTGCCTCCAAAGCTCTAGTTTGAATATTTGATACTACCTACCCCACGTGTCATGTACACCCTCACGCGATGACGTCATCAAACTGCGATCGGTTCGTGAGATCTGCCAAGTTTAGTGAGTCCCGATCAGTTATAAAATATGATTATCGGCCGATACCGATCTCCGACCGATCGATCGGAGCATCCCTAGTTTTTGACCTAATTATTTTGCACTGAAATGAGTCCGACACACGAGTCTGTCGGCTCTGACAGCGGTGCATCACGTGCACCTTCGCAATATCATACCCAATGATTTCCGAAAATATAGTAGGCTACTATGTTGTCAACTAGTGATATCATCACAAGAACTTTTGAGGAATATGCAACATAATTTAGACAATTGTTTTTGTCATATGTAGGCTATTATAATAACTGACAGACACGATCATTTCAGCCGCTCTGTGCAGCTTGAACATAGGATCAGCTTCGCGGCTGAGACACGAATAGACTATCAACTTAAATCTTTTACTCTTAAACACAAAAGGCACGTCCACTTTAATAAAAAAGGAATATTTATTAAACAAGCCAGATCAAGAGCAGAAACTAAATAAAGTGCATAACTGAAAAATAAAGCATAGGCTCAAAACTAATACAAACAGTGCATTGCGAATTAGGCTCCAAATAAAAAATAAAATAATAAATTGCCCAAATCCAATAAATAATACTAGAAATAAATTTGCAGTTTGCACAATAATAAAAGGGACGAGGCAATTCAAAACAGACGGGGCAACCTAACGCAGACAAGTTAGCTTTCCGTTTTTAGGTGATATGACATGTTTGTTGTCGAGCTGTGATATGCAAACTGTTGCTTGCAAAATTTGCATTCGACTTTTTTCCCATTTTCTATTAAAAAAAAATGCTGCCACACTGCCGATGTCTTTGTTGACATGGTAGAAGAGGACGGACTAGGAAAACGCGCTCACAATTAAATAAATAATAGGCCTATACAGCAAAGTAGCGTAGGGCCTACTTCAATCTGTTCCTCTTCTCCAGCGGGTTGGGCTAATCCAAAATAAGTTAAAACAAGGGGGGTGTTCTGAAGACCTGTGAAACAGGGGTGCTCTGAAAACACCCCCATTAGCAATTAGTGCTTTCCACCTGATGAAATGAACACGGCCAAACTGATGAAATGAACACGGCCAAACGAAAGAAATGAATGCGGCAAAAAATTGACCAATCAGAATTTAGGTCGAGCCAGAACGTATCGACTAAAAATCGACTAATCGACTGGGAGATTACAGCCCTAGTTTGTCTTGATAGTTCTTGTATATGAGTCAAAATCTGCTAAGGGGTAATAATGGAACAACAGTTTTAAAAAGTAAGTATTCACTATTTCCAACAGGATCTGCATTTTCATTGGTTTAAATAAAATATTTGTGCATCGAAACCACTCCTTTCCTGGTAAAAAAAAAAAAAACAGCTTGATTTTCAAAAGTTTTGCGACAGCCGAATGTAACAAGCCTAACATGTCAGTCTCTAAGTAACATAATTTATTCAAGCAACAAAATAAACTTCATTCTGTAAAATAAGTATATGAACTACGCAAAAAACATTTAGAACATTTATTCTCCAGCACATCTTTTTTTATGCACAAACTATGCATTCTGATTTTGATTCTGACATTCCTGGTTTAAATATATTGAATATATTTATTAATCAATGACCTGAATCATCGAATTCAGGTGTTCCAAATTCTTCAATGGCCACAGGTATATCAAATCAAGCACCTAGGCATGCAGATGACTTTTGTGAAAAAATACAAACATTTGTGAAAAAATGGGTCGCTCTCATGAGCTCAGTGAGTTTAAGCGTGATACCGTGATAAGTTGCCATCTCTGCAATAAGTCCACTAGTGAAATTTCCTCACTACTAAATATTCCTCGGTTAACTGTTAGTGGCATTATAACAAAGTGAAAGCAATTGGGAAAAACAGTATCTCAGCCACAAAGTCTGTCAATTCACTCAATAGCAATAGCTACAGACCTCCAAACTTTATGTGGCCTTCAGATTAGAACAAGAACAATGTGTCGAGAGATTCATGGAATGGGTTACCATGGCAGAGCAGCTGCACCAAGTGTAATGCAAAGCGTTGGATACAGTGGTGTAAAGCATGCCGCCACTGGACTCTAGAGCAGTGGAGACGTGTTCTCTGGAGTGACCAATCATGCTTCTCTGTCTGGCAATCTGATGGACGAGTCTGGGTTTGGCGGTTGCCATGATAAGGGTACTTGCCTGACTGCATTGTGCCAAGTGTAAAGTTTGGTGGAAGGGGGATTATGATGTGGGGTTGTTTTTTCAGGTGTTGGGCTTGGCTCCTTAGTTCCAGTGAAAGGAACTCTTAAAGATTCAGCATACCAAGACATTTTGGACAATGTCATGCTCCCAACTTTGTGGGAACAGTTTAGGGATGGCGCCTTTCCTGTTCCAACATGACTGTGCACCCGTGCACAAAGCAAGGTCCATAAAGACATGGATAAGTGAGTTTGGTTTGGAGGAACTTGACTGGCCTGCACAGAGTCCTGACCTCAACCTGATAGAACACATTTGGGATGAATTAGAGCAGAGTCTTCAAGCCAGGCCTTCTCGTCCAACATCAGTGCCTGACCTCACAAATGTGCTTCTAGAAGAATGGTCAAAAATTCTCATAAACACACTCCTAAACCTTGTGGAAAGCCTTCCCAGAAGAGTTGAAGCTGTTATAGCTGCAAAGGGTGAGCCAGTTCCATATTAAACCCTACTGATTAAGAATAGGATGTCATTAAAGTTAATTTGCAGGTATGTGTAAAGGCAGGCGTCCCAAAACTTTTGGCAATATAGTGTATATTATTTACTTGACAGTAGACATGTGCCGGTATACGGTAATACGATATACCGCAATAATGAACATGCAGAAAATTGTTATCGTGGGCACTTCAAAATACCGTGAATAATTATTTCTTACGAATTATTCAGATTTTTAGAATGCATATTAAGAATACCCATCAATCGTTTAAAGTGAGCAATACGTCAAAATGGAACACGCACTGATGTAAATAAACCGTGCATGAGCCGAGCACATGGCGGAGAGGAGACGCACTGAATGAAAACACATTCACTTTCTGACAGCAGAGGACGTGGAACAGCAGAAATGCAGCCGTTTCCCCGGTAACCCTCGTAAACAAAACGATTCAGTGCTCGTCCTATGTGCTCATCACATAACCTAATACTTAATACTTAAAGACTTAAGGCTATTCATTTTCAAACTTAAACATTTTATATTTTAATCTGGACTAATTTACATGCCCTAGATATTGTTTGAATATGTTCTGATTGTTGTTCAGTCACACACTTTACAATAAGGCTCTATTATTTAACATTAGTTAATTCATTAACAAACTGACAATGAAAAATTATTCTAAAGCATTTATTAATCTTAGTTAAATGTAAATTTCAGCAAAATAATAACACATTAAAATCAAAAGTTGTAACTGTATTATTTAATGGACCTGAGATAACACTAACAGTTACTTTTTTAACTAACATTATCAAAGAATAATAACTGTAAAAATGTAGCTATTCGCTCTTTGTTAATGTTAATGCATTAACTAGCGAGACCTTATTGTAAAGTGTTACCTATTGTTCTTTATGATTCTTTAGCACTTACATCTGTTTTAAATATTTGTTTACTTTATACATTTTTGTGTATTGCTTTATTCTATTTAAATGTTTGGTTATTTTTGTTATAAGAGTCTTTAAACCTGTTATAGTATGACAACACTTTTTTGCAACGAATTTCAATATCGTGATAATACCGTATACCGCGATAAAAGCTTCAGCAATTAACCGCAACATGAAAATTTGATACCGGCACATGCCTACTTGACAGGTGATTTTTATAAAATGTAGTTTGATCACTATCTTCTTGGTTGTTTAAAAAAGGCCAATAAAAATGTCCAATAAAAGATGGTAGTTGTACAGTCACATGTAACTACTCCTTAGCAGATTTTGACTCATATGCCAGGTAAAAGACACATCATCAGGTTTCTAAAATTCATTTCGGTGCACATGCGGGAACTGTATCGATAACAGCGCATACGTTAGCTGAGCACTAACGTGAATGACTGATGTAACATTAAAGTTTGCAAAACAAATCTTGCTCCATCCTTTATCTTTACTCAAAGCCGTAAGAATGAAAGACAATCTGCATTAAAGGGGTGGTAAAACACATTCTTTCGAAGGCTTGATTGTGTTTGTGGGGTGCCCTGTAACATGTGTTCATGCTTCGTTTAAAAAAAAAATATCATTATTTTTCATATATTTGACCTTTATTCTACACTGTTCTGTCCCTCCTTTTAAAAACGGTCTGATGCTTTCCAGGTTGTATGAAGCCGGTCCCTCAAAAATACGCAGTGGGCTCAGATTGGTTAGCTGGCCCAGTGTGTTGTGATTCGCTAACCGCCTAGTGCACGTTTTTCGGAAATGTCACGCCCCTTACCTTTACCGGTAGTCTGTGCTTTGGTAGTATTAGAAACAATGGCGTCAATAAAGCCATACAAATTTGAGCCCGAATTGGACCCCTACAATTTTAGTGAAGATGATCGAGCAGAACCTGTTCAACCTGTTCAGTCCTCAAGAGTAATGTGGCGTTCACACCGGACGCGAATCGCGCGAAGGTGGACGCTTGAACATCACGCGAATCGCGTGTGACATTCACTGCACAACAGACGCGAATTCGCGTCATGGGCGGGGTTTCTGCCAGCCGGCTCGTCTCGTTGAGAAATGGCTGACATGGGCTCTGTTTACACGTCTTTTTTTGTTAAAATCTACTGTTAATGTGTGACAAAACGTAGTTTTAAGACTTTTTCAGTCGATAATATAGTTGTTTAAAGCTCAAATCTGTGGTTTATTTATATAAAGAGTGCCTATTTGAAAATTTTATCTGTTTTTTTCGGAGTTGTGAGCTCCAGCGGATCAGCGGCGGTCAGCGCTTGTCAACGCCGGCGAGGGCAACCTTTCCTCGGCCAGTCCTTCTGACGTCTGCCGCTGGCTCTGATGTCTCTGTGATGTGTCTCGAGCTATAATTCGTATTGTAATGGGCGATCTTTGGTCTCATGGATCTATAATTTGTTCCCTGGCAAATCGTTTAGGCTGAGGGCAAAGTGAAGTTTCATTATTTTTAGGCTATAACTGTACGTTACAGTTGTAACGTTAGCCTACTAGCACTGACTTTTAATGTTTGACTGAATTGTTTGCTTTATTTCATGTATAGCTTATTATACCTTTCACTTATACTTTTGTATTATTGATCATACATAAACTTGCATTTACCAAAAAGAGACTGGATTGTGTTTCATGTCATTTAATGTTATCACAGTGATGATCATATTAAACATTGGCTTTACTATAGTAGCCAAATCAAACACAGAACCATGTTTAGCATGCCTGTAGATAAACAATACATAAAAGCTCTAATCAACGAATAATTTACACAAATTCAAAGTTCGCTGTTGAGATTTTAAAAAAGTTTGTAACGTTAGGTGTTCGTTGGATAACGTTAAGTATGAATGAGCATTTAACAAACTGGTTTGCAGAGCCAAACAGCGTTGTCATTTGTTTACTTCCTTGCTACAACGTACAATTAACAATACGAACTATTACAGGAAAACACATCGACGAAAAATAAATCATACTTACAGGTTGTGGCCCGTAAACGGCTTCTGTTTTTAAATCTATTTTTCAGGACAAGCCGTTGTGCGAATCCTGCATTGAACTCGCAAAGATTGTGGAAGCTTTCCTCCGTGAAATGTGCAGCGGGAGCCGCGCGCGCCCGTTGTGCATTCACACTGGCAGTGTTTGTCTCGCGTAGCTGAACCGCGGCTTGTGTATTGCAAATACAGACGAATATTGTCCATTATGTCACATTTTCCGGTCTTTTCCTCCGACCCTGTCTGTCTCGTGCTTTGATTTATGATGGGCAGCATATATCTGCTGCAGATGCAACCGTGTTCCCCTCTGTCTCATACACGCATGCATATAACATGTTGTATGTTAAATGCACTGCAACGCACCCCCGTCCCTTGGAAGGCTGAACAAAGTGGACCTGCAATCCGGATGAAAACAACAGCGTTTCGTCGGCATTGCGGCAACAACACTCCAGCCTACTAACTATACCACAACACCTCTTCCCCACAGCAATACAAAATACCCCCCCCCCCCTTATTTAATATTCCCGGAGGAGGGGTTTATGTAAATATTGGGACTGGTGATGTCAGCAACCCTGGAGGAATGTCTAGTAGTCCCTACCGGCCGTTTGCTGTAGTCCTTAGAAATTGATTTCTTTAAAAGCAAATATCTCCCTTTGCTTTAAACTTTGAACGTTGTAACTTTGCAGATGTTGTTTATGCTCAAACAGCAACATTACACACTAGCTAAAGTTAGAAAAGTGAAATCGTGTTTTACCACCCCTTTAATAGACACAGTTTAGGTAATACTGCAGCCCACTGCTGATTTACAGTAGTATTTCAGTAAGACAGTAATAACGTGAGTTAGCCGGTTAGCCAGATACTTACACAATATGAAACGCAATAAACACATTGTAGAGCACAGCGTCTTCTCGACGTGATACTATCCAGTATCCGCTGCAGTGTTTGAGGTGGTTCAAGTTTTCCCTGGTGTCTGCGCGCGCAATAAGTGGACGTGCAATATGCAAATGTTTAATCTTGACGTCACAACGAAACGGATTGCGATTCGTTTGAAAAACGATTCGTTTAATTGACTCAGTCGACTCTTACTTTGAGAGACAATAACTTTATATACGGAGCACTTTCAGATGTAAAACTTTGCAAGATGTTTTCATTCACTTAGAACTATGTTACACACTACATGAAACTTTCAAAATTTTCAAAAATCCATAATAGGGACACTTTAAGATTGTTTTCTAGATCTGAAAAAGTCAAACAGTTTTATTACAAATATAGATTTTTCTATTTATGTTCTGATCTAAAAATGTTCAATAACTAGCTATTGCTCTTGCAAAGACTTTCTTACATGTCCATGATATCAAATTTTTGAGCAAATTGTTCATTCAATCATCTTTTAAATAAGTCACACAGGTTTACAAATCAGTCTGACTCGTTAGAGAACTGGTTTGAAGCAAAATGATCTTTACAAATCCTTATCTCCTGATCACAAATTATTGGAAAGGACATGGAAATTTGTTAATGGTGTGGAAGCTTAAAAGCCAATTTACTTCCTCTAGAACACAATCGTTTGTATATTTTGCTCAAAAATACCATTTGGAATTCACCCCATCATGTGTTGATGTTTTTGAACGCTCCACCTTTCTTACCCTCGACAGTTTCGCTGGTCAGTTTCTACAGTGAGTCAGCAGTCGAGCAGCACAATGAACTGAATGCATCTAAAGCCTCACATCAGTGTATCAAAAGAATAACTAGCCAAAGCAATTCAGAGTTTTCTGCATCACAGTCCCAGTCATTGTATATCAAAGGTACTTTTATATATTGCA
Organism: Gobio gobio; assembly: GCF_949357685.1. Taxonomy (NCBI): domain Eukaryota; kingdom Metazoa; phylum Chordata; class Actinopteri; order Cypriniformes; family Gobionidae; genus Gobio; species Gobio gobio. Next base: position 27,083,088 of record NC_137104.1, on the reverse strand, counting down.
ATATAGTTGTTTTAGCTGGAAATAAAATCTTGGAAATGCTAAAAAAGTACTAGTACAATATAGCCATTTAATGCCAATTTACACTGTATGGAGCCGTACGTTACTGCAACTTAATTTTAATCTAAATGTTACCTTGAAAACAGCAGAACATTTTCAAAATTCATAGCAGTTAAGATTGTTAAGACTGACTAAATGTGTCCAAGACTTTTCAAATCTATAATTCAAATTACTTTTAGGTAAAAGAAAACCTCTGGTTTCCCAATTAATTGCAAGGACAATTGGTCAATATTTTTTTTAATGTGTTTTCACATTAAAGTCATATTAGAGTCAATGATTTAAAATTAAGATTCAAAAATTAATGGGACAGATTAGATTTTTGTTGCTGATTTATGTTATTTAAATGTGAGTCACTGTGGCAAAGCTGTTTTTTTTTTAGATTTCATGATGTCCTGATTGCTTGATTTGAATTCCCAAAATTGCTGCCACGGGGACTTGCAAATATGACCACCTTGAATTTTACTAATTAATTTTTGTTCCAAAGGTTAAAAAAAGTCTCATGGTAGATTTGTGCTTTCAGGTTAATGATTTTAATGTTTGGATGAATTGTTTTATAGTTGAATTATTTGAATTGGATTTCAATAACGCACTCTGTCCTTCAGATGGCACTATAGTGTAAGTCATTTGGCTTTTGCTGGTGATCCAGTGGAAATGTGTACTGTCAGCCTGTATCTGCTTTACAGTTACAGTTTTTGTAACTGTAGAACCAGATATAATGCAACTATACATACTGTATATTATATATAATTCAGTCAGAATTACCAAAAATATCACAAAAAGAGCACAGCATAACCTTGTTAAAAATGGTGTTTGTTTAAATAAAGATTGTTTTCTGAAGTTCTCTTAGTGGTGGTGAAGTAATAAGACCGTGGTGTAGCTTAGCTGTGGCTTTTTACTTCTGGCGATTGTATTTAGGCTTCCATTTGTGAAGATTATTAGGAACAAAACAATCATTAACTTTTGTTGGTCACAGGGCTTATATTCTGCAATAATCCAAAAGCCAATGGAGAAATACTATTGGCTTTTTGTTGAAAGAACCAGAGTGATGCTAACTTAGTGATTTTTTTATTAGATTGAACAAACTAAGTTAACGGGTTAGTTCACCCAAAAATGAAAATTCTGTCATTAATTACTTACCCTCATGTCGTACGACACCCGTAAGACCTCCGTTCATCTTCAGAACACAAATGAAGATATTTTAGCTGAAATCCGATGGCTCAGAAAGGCTTCCATTGACACAATGCACTTTACACTCTCAAGACCCATAAAAGGTTCTAAAGACGTCGTTACAAAGTCCATCTCACTACAGTGGTTCTTAGGGCTGTACGATTAATCGAAAAATAACCGAAACCGACATTCAGAACCTCTAACCGACGTATTTTTCCCATGTCGGTTATTTTTGGTTTTCACGTGACTCCGCCCCGTCAGTCACATCAAGTGCAGTTTGCAGGCACACAGAGATGCAGGTTATCTGTGTTTATAGATGCCCAGAATCACTATAGTAACTGCATGTTTTACGCAGTTTATACAGGTAAGTTAATTGCCGTTCTTCATATAGCCTACCGCTGACGCGCGCACACAGACGGACGGCGCGCGCAAGCCCTGAAGCCAGATCGCTTTCACTTTCGTGCTCATAAAGTTTGTCAAGTACATGCGTTTAAAGGCTTGCCAGTTTCAACATTTAAAGCGATTCTGCACTATTCAAAAACAACAATATGGAAAACGTATCCGTTCAGTGCTCAGCTTTTTTCTGTGACACAGAGAGCCGAGCTGTCTCGCGTCTTTGACAACCCGCGCGCCCCTAAGACAGACCTCTTTCACCTGCGTCCTCACAAAGCTTGTAATTTGTATGTGGTTTAAGCCCTGCCAGTTTGAACATTAAAGTTTCGGCCATCAGATGTGTATTATGTTGAACTAATGCCTGATATATTGTGACAAACGAACACTCAGACAGAAGCTCGCACATCACGTGAAGATCGCGCGCAGAAACGCAGTCTCAACGCCGTCCTGTGACTAAAGTAAAGTCAGTAAAGTAGCTTAGAAACTCAACCGTTATAGTCATATATTTTAATACCTTTGAAGTACAAACCACAGCTTCATAATGAATAGAGACGGTATGAGTAATTCACACACACAATCACTCTCTCATTAATGCATTCAGATAAATGTAATGTAGGCCTACTGTGCTAATTTATCTGTATCTGATGTACAACAAGCAGATATCTGCCCCATAGACAACAACTGCTGAAAGTGATCCGTTTCCTTCAAGTATTGCACTTTTTCATTAGAAAAAAAAATCCACCTGTTCTATATATAAATATGTAGAACATATTTACAGTACAAACCTTATCAGTGAACTTACTCAAAAACCTTTATGAGGGCAAAAAAAAAAAAAAAACTGAAAAAGCTAAATAATCGTTCATTCATCGTAATCGAGGTAAAATGTTCAATTAATCGAGGTTTTTATTTTTGGGCAAATCGTTACAGCCCTAGTGGTTCTACAATAACTTTATGAAGCGACGAGAATAGCTTTTGTGCGCAAAAAAAGCCTAAATAACGACTTGTATAGTGATGACCGATTTCAAAACACTGCATCATGAAAGCTTTGAAGCGTTATGAATCAGTGAGTCGATTGAGCGGTTTGGATCACCAAAGTCTCGTTATTTCAGCAGTTTGGCGGTTTGACAATCATGATTCGATTCATAACGCTTCGAAGCGTCATGATGCAGTGTTTTGAAATCGGTCATCACTATAGAAGTCGTTATTTAGGGCTTTTTGCGCACATAAACTATTCTCGTCGCTTCATAAAGTTAGCTGGTGTGAGTGAGTGGAGGTGGGGCTAATTAGCATATTAATGTATATACTTGTATATGTATACATCCACATACCGCATCTACTAAATATATATATATATATATATATATATATTCGCATATACACCCAATGAAGCAAGGGTGTTACATTCAAGCTATTTTAAGGCATGAATAATTTTGTTCACAGGAAAAAAAAGGTTAAATATGTAATTTTGGTGATCAAAGATGAGTTTTAAGGGATAAAACTATTGACTACAGGGGGACAAATTATGAATTTAAATAATAATATAAATGTATCCCTTTTTAAGTTCAAACTGATTGTGGGAAATTTTTGCAGTAAATCTTTAATAGATATTTAAAAAATGGTTTATATAAACTAAGAGCATTTAATGTCCAACATTAAGTTGTATCCTGTTTAATGAACCAGTTTTGTCTATCTTGGTTCATTCAACACTTGTCTGGCTTTTGTCTCCTGACAGCTTAAGTGAGTTTATCCAAACACAGCGTGTGTATGTGTGTGTGTGTGTGTGTGTGTCACTGGAAAACCTGGCTCTGACTGGCACTAAACACAGCCAGTCTTGCTTTTCTCTCCTCCTCTCAGTGCTCCATCTGTCTGATCCCAGACTCCCACACGTAACGATAACACTAGCCACATCATGTCCTGTGTGGAGAACTCCCTTTTCCAGAGGGATTTACATGAGGATAAAACCTAGTTCTTTTTGATTTATGTTTTTTTTTTATTTTTTTTTATTGTCAACATACATTCCGTTAAAAAATTTGGAGTTGGTACTTATGTTTTAATGTTTTTAAAAGAAATCTCTTATACTCACCAAGGCTTTATTTATTTGTATTAATAATTCACAATATTACTGTTTCTATCTGTTGTTTTTTCAGGATTCTTTGAATAGGAAGTTCATAAGAACAGTATTTATATGAAATTTTAATCTTTTATAATATTATAAATGGCGTTACTTTTTGATCAAATTTATGCTTCCTTGCTGAATTCAATTATTTCTTAAAAAAATAGATAAAGTGTGTTGAATCCATGGAGCTAAAATAAATTGAAAATTGTTTTCAATCAGTGTTTTTGATAAGCAACAGCAGTGATTTTGATATGATTTTTATTGTTATTTTCAAAACGTATTAGTGCAATGAACTCCCATTATAAAAAGAACATTATTAACTATCCTATTATTTCATTCTAACCTATAACCTTTTGGAAAGAAGACTTCTGAACTCTGAAATCGGAGGAAAAAAAAGTTTCTGCTCAGAAAAAAGCGATTTGTTTGCTTTTGATTTGTTGATCATGAGAAAACAACTATTTTGGTATGTTGAGACCATGAGAAAGCAAGAAAGAATAAAATAATGCATGGCCTTATGGCTTCCGTAAACAGTAGATATAATTATTGGTCTAGTTAATGTGATGAACCACATTTGCATGGTTACGTTTCACACTGTATGGTGTGAACTTGAGGAGAAATGACTTTCACTTACATTCACTAAAATTACAGACACACCAGTATATTGAAAATCATTGCAATAATTGTTCTGAAAAAAGTTAAGTTAGTTATTATCCATGAAGATAATGTGAAGGTACACACTCATCTGAATTTTTTTTAAATTAATTTTTACAAATTTACTTCACTAAATGCAATTCTCTTATGTTCTTGATCAGAGCGAAAACGAAAAAAAAACATTTACATTCACCCCATGTAAAGTACAGGTTTGCATATTCTTATTAGATGATACTGAGCAGTGGAGGAGAATAAGACTATACCGACCACATTACAACACTGTATTTCTTAATGTATTAAGTTCTTATCAGCATAATTGTCTGGAATTTTCCCTCCCACTTTGGTTACGCCTAGGTGCTCAGCATCAAAGTATACTGTGAACGGTCTTCATTTCATGCTCACACACACATAAATAATCAGCCTGTGCCACCAACTCACTATCTGTCTCACTCACTGTAATTTGGGCCTTCTATGATGTCACTTCCTGCCAGTCAAGGGCTCCACCTCGCCCCTGCTCAGGTTTCAGCCGCTCTCGGGTTACACTGACTGCACTGTCTAATGCATTTTGGGAAATGAAGGTGTGTAGCAACAGAGGTAAAGACTGGCTCCGACCTCCTCTGGTCCCTCCAGAGTTTCCCTCTGTGAACATCAGCTCCGAAAAATCTGCCATCGGGAATGATTGGCATCCTTACCAGCTGACATACTTCAGACAAGCAGCTTATGTTATTTATGAAGTCACGGCTACTGAGAGGGAGGGACCTTCATGAGTGTTGTTGACTGAGAGCAAGCAAACCACCAAAACAGAAGTTGTGAAATAAGAAGGAGGGACGAACCGGCGAGCACGAGCGCGAACATCTAGGATTACAGAGCGAGAGTACCTGCTCGCAGAGAATAGTGGAACTGTGTTTTGCCCTCCCTGCCGCGGGCCCCGGGACAGGCAGAGGACGGGGCACACGGGACTTGGGGGTACAGGGCAAGATTATGGGACAGGGAGCAAGTACTCAGACTTTAAACCCAAATCATGCCTACATAACAGGTGAGTCACACATTCAGATTGTATGGCGATTCAGATTGTATGTTTTTTTTTTATTTATTTTTTTATGGTTTGTTTGTAAGCCAAGCAAGACCTGTTTTGCTTTTTATGCTGGAGGCGATGGGATGTTATTGCTTACTGCTTATGCATAGTCTGTTTAGTCACAGATGGCAACTTTACTAGTCTGAATTATTGCAGGTGTACGCTTGTTTCACATGAAGGAAAGAGTAAGAGACAGGCAGGGGCAGGTTGGGTGAATGTACGCTGATGGAATCTGGCGATTGTGCAATCGGACATTCTCATGTTTCTGTCAAGCACGCTTCCTCTCGGTTTAGACCTTATGCGATGATATAAGAACGTGCTTCACTGTAACTGACTGAAGCTCTCTATAGCAGTCTCTATATTGCATCTTTTTAATCATGTATGACCATGAGTTGTGTGCAGCAGTGTTAAAGGAGAAAGCCTGTTTGTGCTGTCTATTGATTCAAGTTGACTCATGTGGTTTGTTGTTGATACTGTTTTCCAACCCTGAAATAATCGCTGCATTACGAGGTCGAACCCAACATGCAGCCTTGCCCTTCCTTTACTACGTGCTTTAAGACAACACATACAAACAAAGGCTCTGATCCTCATTCATAAAACTATTTTTACATAAATGCATGGAATGCATCGTTTTCATGAATGATTTGCTCAAATTTGTTGTGAAAGGAGGTCTTATTTTCTGAATAGCGTAGTTGTTTCTGCTTTTTATAGTGTATATATGGTGCATGGACATTTAAATGTATATAAATGTGTATTGAATTAAAGGCACAATATGTAAGATTTTTGGTTTAAAATATCCAAAAACCACTAGAACAATGTTATATATTTTGTTGATTTGTGCACTTGCATTATCCCAGATGTTTCCAAGAATGTTTAAATCCAGAGAAATAAGCAATTTAGGGCTACAACTAACGATTATTTTGATAATCGATTAGTTGGTTGATTATTTTTCGATTAATCAGAAAAAATACCTATTTTTTTATTGAAAAAAAACCACATCCACACATTGCTGTCCTTCAAACAATCATGTCAGCTGAGTGCTATAAAAACATACATAGTGAATATATCTACCCATACAAAAATAAACCATGGTTTTACAACAAATAAAACAAACAAACAAAACATTTAAATAAATGAATAACAGGGTTATTGTAGTTATTTCATGGTAACCAAAAAAATAACCATTTTGCATAGTTTAACTATGGTATTTGTGTGGTTATACAAATGGTAATCAATACACCAAAAAACATGGTTATACTATAATAAAAACATGGTTAATATTGAGTATGTCTGCTATGTGCAAAAAAAAGTTACTAAGCAAAAGGACAGTTTAAATCCCTACATTAAAATGATGTTAAAGTAAAACAAAAACTAAAAAAAAAACACAAATTCAGTGTTACCAGATTAGAGGAATGTTCTGCAGGAACACACACATATTCGCTATGGACACAGTAACTGCTACTGTCATTTTTTTATCCTGTAAAGAGGCTATAAGAAATGTCTTACAATTATATTCAATTACACACTGTAATCTCTTTACATTTACTACTCTCATAAAATACTTGAATTTAATGACTTTTAAACCTAAATTTAGCGTCCAACAGCAGATATTTCAGCTAAATGAATGTTTTTGCAGCAAATATTAATTGTCTCCCTCTCTACTGCGTTCTGTTCGCACGCGGAACCGCCGCAACTCTGCCGTCCCACCGACTCTATACACGTTGTGAATGGGCTGACCAGAGTTTATTTTTTCCAGCTCGCAAGCCAACGGAGAGTTGCCAGACTACCCTGGCTGCAAATTAGATTTGCTGCCGCTAGGGTGAGTCTAGATTTCTTGGCTAGAAAAAAGGCAGAGTCAAATGCTCAATTTATACTTGCGTCCAATTCGCTGTGGAAATGCGAATGGATTCAAAATGTTCAAGCGTCCATCTAGAAGCGATAGACGTGAATTTGACGCTCTATTTGCATTCGGTGTTAACACAGCATTACATAGACTGTCAGGACGCGCTTTCATGCAAAATGGAATCTAGCTTCGATCGATCTAGCTTACTGTGTGCAACAAGTGTCTCATAGTAGCCGCCGAGCCAATGCACAGAGTAGCATTATAACATAACTTTCAACACACTCACATAATGACCGGTGTCATGAGAAATCCTGGCCCCCTGTGAAATAGTGTCCGCTCCGGACCCAACGTGGTAGCTGTTTTAAATTCGGCATAATAAAAGCTCCGCAAAATCAAGCTGTCTGTGAATAATTACATATATTGGCTTTAACTGAAGATAAAGGTTTTTTTCTTATTTTTGATGGGATTGACAAAAACGGACATATTACACAAATTGATTTGAATTGATGCAAATTGATGCATTTGAGAGCAGCCCTCACACAGTTAAACTGAGGTCATGTGAAAATGTAATATTCTTCTGTTTGAAATGTTTATCATTGCATAATATGCACAGTTTTACATAATGCTTTTAAAGGGTTTCATAGAATGCAGCATGCTTGTATTTCTTTCTAAATATATTCATAAAAATACATCCATCAGTAAAATTACCGTATTATAATACTTTTTTTTAATTACAATTAAATGTAATTTTATCTGTCTATTTTATATTTTTGTTTGATTGTACACTACTATTCAAAAGTTTGGGGTCAGAAAGATTTTATTATTTAATTTTAAAGTAAATTAGCTTTAGTATTTATCAATAATGCTTCAAATTAATTAGAGATGTTCCGATACCCTTTTTCCCTTCCAAATACCGATTCCGATACCTGGGCTCAGGGTATCGGCCGATACCGAGTACTTATCTGATACCTGGGTGTGTATCTGTAGCCTATATATATATACTACTAGCCCTGTGTGAATTGCTAGAATTATTTTATGGTGTGCTTCAGACTTATCCCTTAATAAAACATGAACAAATACATACAGTGAACTACTGTATTTATTACAGTATTTTTATTATCTGACATGCATTTGACAGTAATATTAATATAATCTCTTTACAACAAAACAAGTGAAAAATAAGCAACCATCTAGGCATTATTATTATTAGTAGTAGAGACGTAGCTAAATCTACTGTACAACAGTAGCCTGATATATCCTGTCAATTAAAAAAAAATTAAACCAAACTTTTATTTTGACGGGTTGCCGTGAAGATATATCTGTGTCTGTGTTCATTATATGACAGTTTTCTCAAATGAAACCGTAAATTCTCATGAAGTGACAGTTTATGTGTTCGTGTCCTCATATAGTGACCATAGACTGAATATGGACGTAGAGAAACTGGGGGAGGTTGCCGCTTGATAGTGACACATGGCAGAGATTACAAAGATAGCGAGCGCGGGCGCCCGCCATCCACACAGAGACGAAATACTGCTAAACAGCGGACATACTACTAACCACTACTAAACATAGACAACGCTAACGCGTTTTCATTTCTTCTTCTTCGCTGCTCTAAACAGGGGTTGCTTATTGCAACACAGCACAACTTCACGAGCAGGAAAGAAGAACCGTGCAGCGGTTAGGCAAAGCTTGCGGTCATAATAACTAGGTGTTGTTTAAGAAAAGGGTATCGTATCGGTACATGGGTTCAAGTACTCGCCGATACCGATACCAGAATTAGTTGTGGTGTCGGTGATATTTCCGAATCGGAATCGGAACAAATCTAAAATGAATCAAAAGTGACCGTATTCTATTTCAAATAAGTGCTGTTCTTTTGAGTTTCCTATTCATCAAAATATCCTGAATCATATCATGGTTTCCAAAAATATTAAGCAGAACCGATGTTTTCACTCTATATAATAAAAATGTTTCTAGAGCTGCAAATCAGCATATAAGAATGACTTCTGTATGGTCATGTGACTCTGAAAATGGGAGTAATGATGCTGAAAATTCAGCTTTGCCATCACAAGATCAAATTACACTTCTTTAAATTGCAATAATATTTCACACAATTACTGTTCGTAATGTATTTTTGAGCAAATAAATGCAACCTTGGTGAGACTTCTTTTTAAAAAATCTTGGTTACACTTTGGCTTATTCTGCATTACCATATTCTACAGCTCTTAAAGGGATCGTTCACCCAAAAATGAAAATTCTGTCAATATTTAGTCACGCTGAAGTTGTTCAACTTGAGGGTGAGCATTGGGTGAACTATCCCTTTAATCCTACTCAATTCCTAAACTTCACAGCTACCATAAATAACTATTAATAAGCAGTACCTTGTAGTTTATGGAGGCAAAAGTCATAGTTAGTGAGAATTGGATTATAATCTAAAGTGTGACCAAAATCGTATTATTAGGGCTCAAATAACCACCAGTTTTTCACCTTTTGATGACTTGTCATGTTGTTTTAAGGTGTTGCCGTGAATCTTCTGTTTGTATAGTACTCTCCACTAGTTTCCTCTCACTTAATGTTTGATCATTTTACAAGCTTGTTCACTTCTCTCGTTCACTGACTTTTGACTTCTGTGTTTATTCACTACAGTGTTCTTGATGTCCTTGTGTGAAGTCCTCTACCATTAACATAGCAGTATATTACGCTCAGTGATTTCAGGACAGTTGACTCTGATCCGATTCTCACGTTTGTCACTGATATGAGAGGAATGTGCAACCTTCCTGAAACAAAGAGCTCATTGAGTCTGAGGCAGTGCTTCATAGAAGCGTTGATTGAGGTGTGTGTGTGTGTGTGTGTATGTGTGTGTGTGTGTTTGTGTGTCAGGTAGTGTTTGTGTGTCAGGTGAAGATCAGTGCTTTGGGTTGTTGGGTATGTTGTGGCCTGTGCTCTGATTGTGACGTTCACTTTGATTACTTTATTATCCCATTTTATCAAGGTCGTGGTGCCATGACAACAAGCCACATTGTTTTCTTTTGTCACCGTGCCCTTCTTTTTCCAGTCAACATGAGGACAGTGTGTTTTTCCAGTAATCAGTAAGTAGGGTTACACTTTTTGATAGTCCACTTTAAACATTCTACTACCTATAAGTAACTTTGCAACTACATGTCAACTAACTGTCATTAGAGTATTAGTTGACTGTCAGTAGACTGGTAGGTTATGGTTAGGTGTTAGGGTTCGGGTTAGTAGAATAAGTTGAATTGTAGTTGCCAAGTTACTAATAGTTAGTAGAATGTCTAAAGCGGACTATCAAAATAAAGTGTTACCGTAAGTAGACCCAGTCAAAATTGAGGCTATTCCATAAATCTGCAGTGATTTAGTGGAAAAAAGCTGCGGGGTTAATTAAAAAAGGTCAAACAGAGAAGTTAGTAATGTATGTTTAATATAATAATAATTGAAGTCATGATCAAGTTATCAAGCCAAAATGTTTAATTAAATGGCACATAAACTGAACAGGGTATGTGTAAAACTTTGCAAATAAAGGTGTTCAAGATGTCTGCCATCTCATTGACCAATAAGGGGTGAGTTTTGCATCAAAATTGGTGGTACATCAGGAAAATGTGAGTTGTAGTGCTGGACGATATATGTGACCTGTGCTGGCAAAATCAGTTGGAATGCGCACGGGATAATTTCGAGCTTCGTGCAAAACAAGTGAAAAATGTAAATTTTGAGGTTTTCACAAAAATTAATTAATTAAGCCATCGCCTAGCGAACCCAATACTCCAAATAGCAATTAAACACCTAAAAGTATCTTTATTTGTACGTTTTCAGAGAGGAGTAGCTTTCCTATGTCCATGAAAACGATCTCACTGGTGCTGACTGACAGTTCTGACACGTGTGCACATCCGACGCCTCAGACAGCACGCAATCCCGATATACACATATACACAGAATTATAGTATTTCATAAATATAATAGTATTCACGCATACATTATCTTTATCTTTTATGTCTTATGTGAATGTTTGGTTAACTGTTGGGGGAAAAGATCTGATGTGTGAAATTATTTGAAATGGTTGTGCGTGAAAATCCCAGTAACTGAGCAGATTGTGAAATACTCAGACAGTCTGGCACCAACAACCATGCCACGCTCAAAATTGCTTAAATCACCTTTCTTTCCCATTCTGACATTCAGTTTGGAGTTCAGGAGATTGTCTTGACCAGGACCACACCCCTAAATCCATTGAAGCAACTGCCATGTGATTGGTTGATTAGATAATTGCATTAATGAGAAATTGAACAGGTGTTCCTAATAATCCTTTAGGTGAGTGTATACACATATACACACACACATATACATGTGTGTGTATTTATATATATATATTTATATTAGGGGTGTAACGGTACACAAAACTGACGGTTCGGTATGTACCTCGGTTTTGAAGTCACGGTTCGGTACGGATTCGGTACAGCAGTTTTACAAAATTGCTTTTTATTAATTTTTATTCAACAGAGGTTTAATGAAAAAATGTTTTGTGTCTGTCCTTAAATTAATTCTGTTATAACTAAAAGTTTCTTAAAGATAATGCTGTAAACTATATAGGGAGCCCTTACTTACATTTTGCTATTAAAGATTAACAACAGAGCCCAAACTATTAATCAAAATTAATTTGCTATTTATTTTTAGATATAATAATCAACACTCATAAGCTTCACATTAGGCAGTTTTTGCATTAACTTCTAAATCTAATTATTATAATTTTTTCTCCAATTCGTTGTTGAAATATAATCATTTAGTGGCTGTAATTTTCATGAAAGGTTTTTTTAAGCATAGCCTACATTAAATAAACAAGACACCACTAACAGGCTATTGAGGCTAAGTAGTATATAATGAATATATATAAGCTAATATAATGAATATATAGGCTAATATAGTGCATGTATTCAGTGAAAGAGTTAATCTCTCTAGTGAACTCACAGCTGTGGACACTGAATGACTTCTGAGGTAAACGTGATTGTACATGACATTGTTTACAAGCTGTTTTATTGTCTTTCCGCGGTTGAAACACTGATGGAGCGATTACACAACATATTATACGTTTTAATGTATCAACGTATTATAAGTTGTAATGTATCATCAACATGCCTTAAAGGTCCCGTTTTTCGTGTTTTTTTGAAGCTTTGATTGTGTTTACAGTGTGCAATATAACATGTGTTCATGTTTCGCGTGTAAAAAAACACAGTATTTTTCACACAATTTACTTATCTGTATACTGCTGTTTTCACTGTCCTCAAAACGGCTTGAAAGATTTCCCTGTTCTATGAAGTCCCTCCTTCAGAAACACGTAACGAGTTCTGATTGTGCCAGCGGTTCCCGTGTTGTGATTCGACAGCAGCTTAGGGCACGCAGAGCGCACGTTACCGGAAAGGTCACGCCTCTCACCATAACGGGGATGCATGCGCTCAATGATCTCTAAGTACAGCGTCCCTGGGAAAGCCAACCAAAGGTGACTTGACTCCGGGATGAAAATAACAGCGTCTCGACGACATGGCGACAAACAAACTATACAAACGCAACCGAACGCAACACTTCCTATTCTCCACGCGGGAGCAACAAGACCACGCCCCCTTTTTCGCATGTTCTTGTGGGCGGAGGTTAGTCTGTTCTACTGCTCTACTGATGTAATTAAAGCAGGAAATACCAGGATGTAGTCCAGACCGGCCGTTCGCTGTAGGCTTTGAAAGGGAACTTCTGTTAAATAAAATATCTCGCTTGGCATTGAACTTTGAGCTTTATAATTTTACAGGTATTATAAATGCTCTAACAGCAACATTACACACTAACTAAAGTTTGAAAAATGGGATCACGAAGAACAGGACCTTTAAGATATTAATTTATGTTTATTCTTTAGGAAGAGATGATCGCGTTCACTCGCGCGCAGCCGCTTAAAGTTGAACTGATACGCGTCTATCAGTCACGTCACATTATAGAGCGTTAAAACGGCATTTATTGTTTGAATTTCGTGATAAAATGGACTGAATACTCAATATGTTCGTGTGGGAACTCGGATTGAAGTGTGTTCTGCGCTTTAAAAAAACCGACTGTTAACTGTTAAAGATTGCATTAAAAACCGATCGGTGCACGCGCACCGAACCGAGAGCCCTGTACCGAAACGGTTCAATACGAATACGTGTTACACCCCTAATAAATATATAATATAATATAATATAATATAATATAATATAATATAATATAATATAATATAATATAATATAATATAATATAATATAATATAATATAATATAATATATATAATATTAGTCTGAAAATGTGAAACTAAAGTTGTCTTGTATTGCTTTTCTTTTTACATTATTTATACACAACCATTGATCAATTCATAAATGCTGTTTGTTTCAATGTTCAGTTAATCAAAGAATCAGAACAACACCATCTCAGGATTTCTGAAGGATCATGCGACACTGAAGACTGGAGTAATGACTACTGAAAATTCAGCTTTTGTGACACCACAATGTGTCTCTCTCATGAGTATGGGACATGAAGAAATTGTGGTCTGGAGAGCTGTTTGGATCTGTGCATTGAAAAAAAAAAATCATAGCCAAATCTGTGTGATTATGTGTCTTTTTTGCTCAGTGGGAAGTTAGAGGAGCTGGTAGTTTTTGATTTGAAGATTTGTCTTGTTTAAAGTGTTTTTGCTGGAAAATCCCATTCAAGTGAAGTAAACTATGTCTGTGCTGTCAAATACTTGCTTAATCAGTTAAGGGCCTCTATGCCAATGGAGCTGCCAAAACCTAAACATTCCTAACCCCCCCGTGTGTCATACATGAACATGACTTGCCTTGCCTCGTGTCTCCAGACCAGTTTAACAGTCTCTTGTTACTGAATTGCAACATTATATTCTTCAGCAACAAGTAAGTTATATCTCTCTTTTTAATTAAAAACTCATAGCTTCGTTGTTAATGGAGAGAGAGGTGCTGAACAGACATGGGTTCTCTCTCTCTCTCTCTCTCTCTCTCTCTCTCTCTCTCTCTCTCTCTCTCTCTCTCTCTCTCTCTCTCTCTCGTGATACATTATTAATTCTATGTAGACATAATTTGCACAGCCCTTTCTTTCCTGTTACAACATTCTTGTTCAAACAAAGGAAAAATGTGCTGTGGAGTCTATGGAGCAAGTGAAACAACAAGATTTCGTTACGTTTGTATACTAAGCATTCCCCAAATTACACTTAATTTTACATTTTACCTCTCTGAATTCAGTCTTGTGCAAAGGGAACTAGAAATCTGTTATCCAGTCATGTCAACAGAAATTATTGATTTAATTCAAAACAACTATTGTTAACTTTAATTTTAGAAATTTAAGTGGATTGAACTTAATGAAACTTAATTGTGACAAAGCATTTATTAATCTTAAAGGAACACGCTGACTTTTTGGGACTTTAGCGTATTCACCGTATCCACCAGAGTTACATCAACATAAGTCCATTCATACCATTCTCATCTCTGTGCGTGCCATAACGCTAGCCTAGCTTAGCACAAAGACTGGGGGTAAACGGCTCCAGCTACCCTACTGCTCAATAAGGGACAAAATAACGGCAACATTTTCCTATTTACATGTTGTGATGTGTGTACTAGTTACATTGTGTACTAAGACCGGTGGAAAATGAAAAGTTGCGATTTTCTTGACCGATATGGCTAGGAACTATTCTCTCATTCCTGTGTAATAATCATGGAACTTTGTTGCCGTACCATGGGTGCAGCAGGCACAATGATATTCGCAGCGCCTGTAGGCTAACTTTCATCAACATAACCAACGTGACGACCTGCTTGCACAGAGCGTGCTGGGCACTATGGCGCTATTTTTTTTTTATACATTATTATATACATGTATTAATTTATAAATTAGCAACAACATGGTCGCAGTTTTCCTAAAATGAAGGAACTAATTTGTCATATGTGGTCACAATAACGAGGGAACGCATAAAATAAAATGTGGCCACAAATTAAGTTGTGGGAACATTTTTTTTTCCCACTTGTCGTGTTCGAGGCTTTGTACGAATCTGTTCCCAGAAATAGGAACCTACTCACCAATAAAAGAACCAAGTCTGAAATCTGCTTATGTCTTGCAAATAGCCTATATTTTGGAAACAGTGTCCATGTTATCATTTATCATGGTGCAATGCTGTACTCCATAGACTGTGATTAGTATTTTTGTTTATAAACTGAAGGACTAAGGAAACTTAGTTTCTTTACCCTTAAATGCTGTCGATAGACTTTAACTTGTATATAACCTGGAACACTTTTTAGCAGTCTATTTTACCTTAATTGCTGATCATATTAACCTAACATTAATTAAACCAGCAGGGTGAAATAGATTTGTGGTTAGTTAATCTTTATACGCCAATTACACATATACTTCTTAAATGTACATTCAAGGGGTGGCACCTTTTAGATTCCTGTTAGATGTTGTGAAAAACCATGAAACTGGCCTGTTGGCTTATTGTGCTATAATTATATCTAGATATTGTATTGTTTAAGTGAAACTGAAGCATATTTCTCTTCTCTGTATAATGCAACATGTCCTTATGGCTACAGGTACTGGGTTTAGTAGCCAAGATTTGTAAAACTCAACTGGGTGTCACTGCGTAAAAACCTGTATGGCGTATTGTAAATCAAAGTGAGCTCATGGCTTGTTTGAGTCAGAGTTTCAGTATCCAGTATCCAACTTTTTTGAATCTCTACCCACTGTTGTTACTTGTAAATCTGACTCATTAGGCTGATGAAAGGATTGTAATTATGTACTTATGTTCTATTTTAGCAACATATTACACTCAAACTGTGTTATCTCGGACTATAAAAACTTTAGGAATTACAGTTATTGTGCTAAGTATATACTGAATCCTGAAGTCTGTTTCCTTTCCCTTTGGCTGTGAACTCATAGCAGTGCAGCTGGGTGGTAAGTTACTGTAGTAGTGCCATAATGACTTTCTGTAGTTTGATTTTCATATGTTGTTGGATTCCATGTAGAGTGTTCACACTTTTGGGTTTAATGTATCACAGAGTTCATTAAGATTTTTGTTGAAAATAGTTCCATCTATTCTAAACATAATTGCTGCTTGCAGCTATATTTATTATTATACTATGGTCTGTCTGAATACTCGATTCTGATTGGCTGGAAGGTCTGCAATAAAACGGAAGGTCTGCTTTAATTGAAGCGCACACAAATAGGCCTACGTCTTACACACAGAGAGTGGAGATCGCGCTGCACACACACACACACACACACACACACACACACACAAATATTCAGGAGCACAGACACTTATCAATGCTGCCCTGCAACTTTTAGTAATAAAATAGCTTTGCTACTGAATTGCAACATTGTATTTCTCAGCAACGAGTAAGTTATATCTCTCTTTTTAATTAAAAACTCATAGCTTTGTTGTTAATGGAGAGAGAGGTGCTGAACAGACATGGGTTCTCTCTCTCTCTCTCTCTCTCTCTCTCTCTCTATCTCTGTCTCTCGATAACTAATTCAAATATATAATACAATTCATTCATTCAAATAAATGTAATCTTACCCACTACTTTATCTCTGTTTCTGATTCAAAGCTGATGAATCAGCTTCTGATTAAAGGGGTGGTAAAACACATTCTTTTGAAGGCTTGACTGTGTTTGTGGGGTGCACTGTAACATGTGTTCATGCTTCGTTTTAAAAAAAATTGCCTTATTTTTCATATATTTGACCTTTATTCTACACTGCTCTGTCCCTCCTTGTAAAACGGTCTGATGCTTTCCGGGTTGTATGAAGCCAGTCCCTCAAAAATACGCAGTGGGCTCAGATTGGTTAGCTGGCCCAGTGTGTTGTGATTCGCTAACCGCCTAGTTCACGTTTGTCGGAAACGTCACGCCCCTTACCGCCCGAATCAGACCCAGAACATTTGAGTGAAGATGATCGAGCAGAACCTGTTCAGTCCTCAAGAGTAAAGACTGCGGATCTATAATGATCGCTACTGAATGGCACTTTAACTTTTGTATTTTTAGAACGATTATAGCCAAATATCTGTCGCAAGAACTAACCCAAAACGAACACAAAGCACTGGCTATAGTAGCCAAATCACACACAGAACCATGTTTAGCATGCCTGTAGATAAACAATACATAAAAGCTCTAATCAAAGAATCATTTACACTAATGCCAGGTTCGCTGTTGAGATTTTAACGTTAGTGTTTGTAACGTTAGGTGTTCGTCGGATAACGTTAAGTATGAATGAGCATTTAACAGACTGGTTTGCAGAACAGTGTTGTCATCTGTTTACTTCCTTGCTACAACCTATTACAGGAAAACACATCGATGAAAAATAAATCAGACTTACAGGTTGTGGCCCGTAAACAGCTTCTGTTTGTAAATCCAGCTTTCAGGACAAGCCGTTGTGCATATCCTGTATTGAACTCGCGAAGTTTGTGGAAGTTTGTGTTGTCCTCCGTGAAATGTGCAGCGCGCGCGTCCTGCATCCACGCACCGGCAGTGTTTTTTTCACGCAGCTGACGTTGTGCAAATCTGGCATTGAAATCGCGAAGACGGTGGATGTTTTCCTCTGTTAGATGTGCTGCAGGGAGCCCTGCGCGCGCCTGATTCCCCGCTGACTCAAACACACGTGCATATAACATGCTGTGTGTTAAACGCTCTGCAACGCACCCCCGTCCCAAGGAAGGCTGAACAGAGCAAGTACCCCAGACCTGCAATCCGGATGAAAATAACAGCGTTTCCTTGGCATCGCGGCAACAACACTCCAGCCTAACTAACTTATACCACAACAGCGCCGCGATACAAAATGGCCTCACCCCCCCTTATTTAATATTCTCGGAGGAGGGGTTTATGTAAATATTGAGCCTGGTGATGTCACCAACCCTGGAGGCATGTGTGTAGTCGCCTACTGGCCGTTTGCTGTAGTCCTTAGAAACTGATTTCTTTAAAAGCAAATTTCTCCCTTTGCTTTAAACTTTGAACGTTGTAACTTTGCAGATGTTGTTTATGCTCAAGCAGCAACATTACACGTTAGCTAAAGTTAGAATAGTGAAATCGTGGTTTACCACCCCTTTAAACAATTTTAATGCACTTCACTGAGGCTACCACCCTCCACTTCGTGTTGGGCGGGGCCAAGCACAAAAATAATACACAATGAGCACAATGAGTTATGCAAGCATGGCTGGGAGCTTCTGAGCAACTGCAACAATGGGTAATTAAAGACAGTTTAGGTTATTTTAGTCAAATGGTTGAAAAAGCACAAATAAATATGATTGCTTATCACTTTTGATCAATAGGTGGCGCTGTTACCAAATTGATGTTACATCAAATTGAATGACACATATACAAAGTTTGGTGTTCATTTGGCAAAGCATTGCAGTGTTACAGCCTCCGAATCAGCTTGGCACCATGCCATCAAAAAGCTTTTAATACATTTTGTCTGGCATGTTCTGAAGATGATTTGAGCTAATTTTGGTGAAAATCAGACCAACGGTCTAGGAGGAGTTTGAAAAAGTAGGTTTTCAAAGAAATGGCAGACAAGAAGTTAGAAACAAGAATTTTGTTTCTAGCCATTAGGGTTCAGAAGTTATTAGCATAAACATGAGTGCATCTTTGGACAGTTGTTGGTCCTTTAGACTAGAGTGATTGAGTTAGAGACTCCAAAATCGAGGTTAAAGTTCAGACTGTCCTCTATCTGTGTACCAAATTTGAGTGCCATAACTTTCCCGCAAGGGGTTCTATGGGCTGCCATAGACTTCAAGAGCGGAATAATAATAGTAATTATAGGAACACTGATGATTACAACCCGCATCTTCGGTGCTTGGCCCCTAATAATCCTCAAGAGGTCCATTTCGCTGCTGTCAATTTAAGTACATTTTTAGTAGGGCTGGGCAAAAAAATCGATTTTTCGATTAATCGTTTTTTAAAATGTGGTCGATTTAAAATCGATTCTCAAGGCCAAGAATCGATTTTTATTTATTTTTTTCCCGGGGGTTTCCAGTCGATCCTGCCCGGTATCGCATATATGCTTGTCGTTAATATAAAATTGAATGGCAATCGCATCTAAGGAAGGCACGCAAACAACCGAGATAGTGACGAAATATAATGCATCATCCGGGGCACGAATCAAAGCTCAGACGCCCCGGGAGGAAAAAGCCTTCATAAAAACGGACAGAGTCTGAATGACGGTCAGCTAAATCGCAAGAAATGCTTGTCCTTTACTGAAAATTGCTGAAAATTGCTGAAAATCATCCAATATCCTTTTTATGTTTTAGAATAAGTGTATCAAAATATCCATAAAAACAAAATTGTATTGTATTTAACATAATTGTATGCATTTGAAATATAGAGATGGGTTTTGTTTTAATGTAGGCCTACCCAAGTGTACCTAAAATAAAAAGAGTTTAATATACAGGTTTGTCGCTCTTAATTTCTTTTTAATTACCCACTTGTAAACTCATGTTCACTGTTCTTTTTTATAAATATAGTAGGCTATTTGAATTAAATCTATATTCATTGAGTTGAATCGAAAATGAATCGAGAATCGAAATCGAATCGGAACATCTGAATCGATACCCAGCCCTAATTTTTAGTGTGCATTGGATTTTCTGAGTTGTATGTATATAAAGTGTATTACTAAAATCAGCTTAATATGAAGTTTGAAATAACTGATCAAATATCAATAATATAAAATTTTTGTTACAAATATAAAATCTAATTATATAAAATGTGTTACAAATGTGTGTTCATCAGCATTGTATTACATACCTGTGCACAACATTAGAATTGGAATTAGCCACTGTAATTATACTATTTTTATATTGTCAAAGTCTGTTTAAAAATGCACGATGAAAGTAAACTGCAATAATGTAAAAATGCACACCCACTGATAGGCCTGGAACCAACTTCTCTCTCTCTTTTCTCCTCCCCCCAGATGATGAAGTTGATCATAGTATGCCAGAGAGTGATGGAGCACATCCAGGAGCAGGAACCCCTTCGGCAAAGGGCAAGGGCAAGTTCTCCAACCTGGGCAAGATCTTCAAACCCTGGAAGTGGAGAAAGAAGAGAAGCAGTGAAAAGTTCAAGGAAACATCAGAAGGTACTTGTCTGTTATGATTTGTGACAGTAAAACTGCATAAATTAATTACTGTCATATAATGCTGATTCTGTTGAAACTGAATTCTAATATTAGGTTTTTTGGAAGTTAAAGTGATATGTTTTGTTTTGTTACTGACACTAAAAAAAGACATTTGCCATTTTTCTATTATTTTGTGGTTGACATTAGGATTTTGGAAATGGAGGAAATGATTCTGGAATGAAAAAAAAAAATCGTAGGCAAGTGTTTAACTTTTGTGATAACAGTAGCCTATATGCATTTTATAAAAAAAACGGTGACTCCAGCACTCATGTTCTGATCTTTTTTTTTCTACACTAGTAGTAGCATACATACTTCCAGTTCAACTTTCCAAAGCATTGCAAATTATAGTATTCCCTAAAACCCACTGTCTTACAAAACCCGCGGCTTGAGAGATTAATGTGCATCTGCTCTCTTTCTGAATGATTAGTGCTGGAGAGGAAGATTTCGATGAGGAAACCCAGGGAGGAGCTGATAGAGCGAGGGTTACTTAAGGACGTCCCAGAGAATGGTACGGCAACCTAGCTGGGTCAATGGGGAACCAAAGGTTTTGTCAGATTCATTCTGTCATAAATGTGTCCAGGTCATATTTATATGTATTATGTGCTAAATTGTCATTAAAATAATGTCAAAAATTCTTTATGACTCTACAGTAAAATAGGTTAATTTTTATGATGGTATTTGTCTTTATTTTCCATATGGAAAATACATAATTATCTGCAATGTGGTGTTTTTGACTAGTTCATCAGGACATATTAAGAGGGCAAAAATTGACATTGCAATTATTATTTTCTTTCCTAATTTGACATGTTTACAAGTGAAACATTTTCTTGTTTTAGATTTTTCTTTGTTCTGTTGTTTTCTATCTCAACCCATTATCCATATCTGTTTCAGAGAGTAATGACATGAATCATAAAGCTCCTCCAGTAAAGAATGGCCACACTGCTCCACTACCAGGAGAACGCAGGTCAGATACTGGATCGGAAGTCAAGACATCATCTTCACGACCACACGGAGAAGAACAGAGGAATAGCCTCGCGCCTGAACCGGAGCGCCGCAACAGAGCACCGTCCGATGTCAGTCGCAACCGTCAGCCATTGGATGTGGATGCTCGAACACGGTTACCACCTGAAACGGAGCGACGCAGCCGACTAGAGTCAGACTTGGAAAAACGTGCAGGATCGTTACCAAGAGAGAGACAAGGACAGGAGGAAGGACGACATCGGCGGGATGAACGAGACGAGAAAGCGAGTAAGGACAGAGAACGGCGGGATAGAAAAGACGACAGGGAAGTAAAGGCTGAACGTAGAGATGATAAAGACAGACGAGATAGGAGGCCAGATAAAGAGGACTGGCACGGAAGAGGTGAGCGAGATGAACGCGAGAAAGAGAGGAGGAATGACAGAGAAAAGCGGGAAGAGAAAGACTGGAGGGACAGCAAGGACCGGAAGCAGCCACGAGACAGGAAAGAAGATCATGAAAGGAGGGATGAGCCAGAGAGGCCAGACGATCGAGAGCGAAGGGAGCTGAATGAAAGGAGGGAAGACAGGGAAAGAAAAGAGGAACGGGACAGACGTGAGGAAAGAGACAGAAAAGATGAGAGAGAAAGGAAAGATGTCAGGAGACCAGAACCTATGAAACAAGTGTCTGATGGGAAACTAGTCCGGCCTCAGTCAGAACAGGACATGCGGCCAATTCTTCAGAAGAGCACGTCTGACATTGGACCGAAGTTGCGGCCGGCATCGGAGGCCATCCAGAGCAGCACACTGCCACGATACACAACTGCAGAGGAAGAATCAAGGGCACGAACAGGTAAAACTCCCACCCTGCTACCTTAATTCATAACAAAAGATTTGTGGGCTCGAAAAATTAAAGGGTTCATTCAACCAAAAATGAAAATCCTGTCATGAATTACTCAACCTCATGTCATTCCAAACCTGTAAGACCTTCGTTCATCTTTGAAACACAAACTAAGATATTTTTAATGAAATCTGAGAACTCTCTGATCCCTCCTTAGACAGCTATATAATTAACCCTTCCAAGGCCCAGAAAGGTAGTAAAAACATCGTTAAAATAGTCCATGTGACTAGAGAATACTTTTTGTTTGCAAAAACAAACAAAAAATTACTTTTTATTCAACAATTTCGTTCTAGCCTGTTTCAGTCTCCAACGCAGTTTACGTTGTAAACAGTGCAGCACTTTCGAGTTCTACAGCAGCCGACGCTGTGGACGAGAGCACCACGACGCATGCATGTGATGATGACGCAGGACCTGCACTGTATTTACAACGTAAACTGCGTAGGAGACTGGCAGAGGCTAGAATGAAATTGTTGAATAAAGTTTTTGTTTGATTTTCCCCACAAAAAGTATTCTTGTCGCTTCATAAAATTAAGGTTGAACCACTGGAGTCACATGGACTATTTTAACAATGTTTTTACTACCTTTCTGTCCCTTGAAAGTGTTAATTATATAGCTGTCTATGGAGGGATCAGAGAGCTCTCAGATTTCACCAAAAATATCTTCATTTGTGTTCCGAAGATGAACAACATGAGGGTGAGTAATTAATGACAGGATTTTCATTTTTGGGTGAACTAACCCTTTAAATAAAGGCATCACCCAACTGTGAGGTTTACTAGGGCTAAACAGAAATACTGTCTACTCTAGATGTGGTGCACTTGCTCTACTTCCGACAACAGGATAAATTAATTTGGAACTTTAGCTTTGAAGCATTCAGTGTAGACCTGGGGTGTCTAATTCTGCACCTGGAGGGCCACTATCTAGCTAGAATTTTGGGGTTCGTCTCAATCAGTTCCCTAGTTCAGTAGTCAGGGCACTGATGAGGGAGTTGACCATTTTAAGGGCTGTCTCAATCGTGAAATCCTGCCAGTGTACTGAATGGTTCGCTCCCTAAAAAGTCCCACAATGCACTGTAAATACCTGGGCGCATTGATACTCACTATGTTCTCTTAACAGAAGTTCTGAAGCACGAAACACAAATCACATGAGCCAACTCACCACACATAATGACACTTAAAATAAAAAAATAATTGAATTATATTTCGCTAGAAAGGAAATAAACATAATATTTATACAAATATTTTTAATTTATTTATGGCCGAAATGTATATTTAACAAGCATTTTTTGTTCATATCAGTAGTGTTGTTGTGCAGTGAGGACATTGTCATGTCGCTGGAAATAAGAGTCATCAGTGTCCTGATGTGTAGGAGACGGGCTGAATCCGAAATCAGCCCCATACCCTCGCCATTATTTGAAGGGACAGCCATTTGTAGTGGTGTCCGAAACCATAGTGGACGTTATTGAGTGCACTCATTCAATCCCATAGCACCCCAATAACGAGTATACAGCTGATGTGTACACAACGGCTGTCCGAATTCACTCTCTCGTTTTCATTCACTGCTTCAAATTAACTGTATTAGTGGACTAACATAGGGAATAGTGAATGAGGGCTTAGTGGGCGATTTTGGATTCAGCCAGAGTCCTTGCGGTCTTTACCAGTGCGCGAATGTGTGTACATGATACACTTATTTATTGAGACGCACCTTAGCCTAGCCCTAATTATATACACCTGAACCTGCTAATCGAGGTCTTCCAGATCACTAGAAACTTCCATGAGTCTTGGAGATAAACTCTGCAGGAAAGCGGCCCTCCAGGAGCAGGATTGGACACCTCTGGTGTAGACGAGCTTAAACCGTGATGAGGCTACGTTTAGACAATAGGCAAAAGTGGTCCACATGTTTTTTTTTTTTTTTTTGAAGATGGATAAATCTGCAGTTGCTCATTGTATGGCTTAGTTTTGCTCAACACAAAATGGTATTAAATGAATTACATGAAACTAGATTCCTGTGTTGGGATTTTACCAATTGAAACTGGAAGTTGAGGTGGGACATATTGATGGGTTCATCATAATTGTGCAGCCCAAATATTTTGTTTAAAAGTTGCCAAGAAAACTCCCATCTTGACTTCATGGGGTCTTTAAAGCGATCCTGCTCCTCACCTCACCTCACTGCCACTGTTCACATGCTATGCCTGATGTACTTGTGCCTGCTGTTGTGACTGTGCTGTGCACTTGTGTGTATTTTGTTAGCTGTGTTTATCTATGTTTGTGCATGTGTCTTGTGCTCACCATTAGGATCACTGGGTGTGCGGTTTGTTCCTGAGCCCAAACCTGCAAGTACCTCCACTAAAGAGTCACAGCCACCTACTAAACAGGCCATTCTCCCTCCCAAATGGCTGATGGCTTCTTCCTCCTCCACAGAGCTTGCTCCAGTCCCATCCTCACCCCCCTGCTCTTCGTCATCATCGTCATCTTCATCAGCATCCTCATCCTCTGCTCCCCCCATTGCTAAACCTCCTCCTCGGACTGTGTCTTTAAATGTAGATGATTCCTCACGCACTAATCCCATTCCCCCAGTAACAGCAGGAGACCGTGAAGTCCCGCCCACTATTCCCGCCCACTCCACCCTGCCTGCCATTCCTGCCCACTCCACCCCGCCCTCAATTCCTGCCCACTCCACCCCTGCGGCCTCTACTGCCCCTAAACAGCCGCCAGTGCCCCCTCCCAAACCTGCCCATCACAACAGCAACACTGCACTGCAAGGTGAGTCATTATTGGTCCTGTTTTTGGCTTCCGCTCCAAAGCTGCAACTGTAAATTATTTGTAGCTTCATGCTGCTCTCTTCATAGACTTTATCCAGAATAGACACAACTGTGAAGAATGGAAGTTTAGCTTGTTCAATATGTCTAAAAATCCTTATGCAATATTCATGATCAGTTGGAATTTCTATAGTGAATCAAAATGTTTAGCCTGCAAGAAGAAGTTCAATATATTATCGCCAGTCAATGACGTCATATCCACACTACTCTTAATTCCGGTTTTGCTTCTGTAGAAACCATGGAAACACCAAAGATGCTTTAACCCTATAACTAGGTTTTATGTTGAAAGGGTGCAAATATTTGTTCATACATTTTTAGTTTAGCTCACAGGTAACATTTAAAAACAACATGACCACCTGTAGTGGCAATCTACATAATAAATATATATTTATATACACATATACACGTGTATTCATGTATACAGCTCTGGAAAAAATTTAAGAGACCACTTAACATTGAGAAATCAAATCAGAAGACCGAAGGCATGAAGTAAATTGTGTACATCAGGTTTTTCAGCAAAGTTTTGGTCATATTGAAATGTATAGGCTCTAGAAATGTGCGTATTAAATATGATAGAGTAGGCTATAATATATTCATAAATAGGCAGTATGCTTATTGTTCAACAGCATTTTACTAAGAATGTTTAGTTTAACTTATGAGAGAATAAATGTGGCTAAAATGTGGCTAAAATGTTGTAACTCGCATTGCCAAACAAGCGTTCTTTTTTCAATGAATTTATACCCCCAAACTGGCGACGTATCCTAGGGGATACTAACATTAAAATCATTGTAAAAAATCATGAAATTGTATTTATTCGTGTCCTAAGTAGATGGAAAATAGCAATAAATTAATTTTCTGATTTCTTTTTATGGTCTTGCCATTTAGAGGGTTAATATATTGTATTTTATTCGACAGAACACAAATCCTTGTTATATTAACTCAACACGGTTAGTCTTATTGTTTGAATCTCTTGTTTTCTTGATTCACCGCGAGTAACATGTTTGTACCACGCTATTTTGTCAAGTGGGTTTGCATAGCATAATCAGAAAGAGCTTTAGTAAGCGTACAATTAGTGTTGTAGTACTCGAGTGCCATACCTATATAACCGTTATGTAACCGGACCGGATCAGAATGCAGATTTCGTTGCCTCATTTCGGTGCCACTTAAATTCAAACATGCTTTCGCACTTTGGCTGGCGCCAAGCCAGACACAGACGCGTTCAGCGCTCGTCACATATCATAACTATTCAGAGTTTTCAGCCACATAATGTTTATTTTAGATTTCATACATTTAAATGCTCACAAGTACTAGAAAAAAATACACACTGATGTTAGTGTTAGTGTTAGGCAATAACAATCCTTTCAACCCTGGCAAAAACAATCCTTTCAGACAGTTATAATTTGACTACGTGTTTTATTAATATCAGATACACATTATATACTTAACTATATAGTTTACTCTATTCTTCTCCCAGTTCAGCGGTCACTTACTTTCATGTATTTCGTGAGACGTGGATGAATATATCTGTTATAAATCCGACAGATCTGATTCTCTTTGGCGCAAACTAAGAACTATAGATCAACTAACATACATTCACTTACACATATTTGAAAATCAGAATATCAGATAGTTTGTGACATAGTTAACAAGTTTGTGAATATTTTGAATAAAAAAGAAAAACGAAATAAAACCGATACAGCTGTCATACAGCACTATTGCGACTGCTGTTTGTCATGTGAGAAGCATGACGCATCGCCATGGAAACAAGACGATGCATTCTAAAATATTTAGCCAGGAACATGGTCATATTTCAAAATAATGCTGAACCTTGAAGCTGGTTTGCAGCATACCAAGAATACAGACTATTTGCTGTTATTAGTACTGTAACTGTTATTTAGTGTTAAATTAGGCCTATTGTTGTAAGGTTAGGTGGCTTAGGTTTTACTATGAATTTGTTAGGTAAATTGTGTTTTGTATTTATTTATATTTAAGTATTCTTTAAACTTTTAATAAATTGTTCAATTTAAATAATTTAAATAAAATAAAAAGCCATTCTTTAATCTCATCCACCTCGTTTTGTGGCTCTTTTTTTTTTTTTTAAGTATCGGTTCAGGCACCGTTTAAGCACCGGTACCGTTTTAAAAGTATCGGTTTGGCACCGGTATCGTAAAAAACCCAAACGATACCCAAACCTAAAGAGGACTCAGGATTTTGTTTCAATTCCGATCAAGACCACAACTGCTGGGATTTTACTAAATTGCCAGTACATTGCCTAATTTATTTATTAACATCATTCATGTGATTGGATGTAAAACTTACAGCTTCAGACGCAATCAATAACTTGTTTCTACTTATTTCTTTGATTTATGTATTTTGCTGATTCCGAAATTAATTAGGGATTGTGTCAAAAATGTCACCAAAAATGAATACAAATGCTCACAAAATTCAAGATATTGTTGCAAAAAGTTCTTGTATGAGATCTGGATTTATAACATGTGATATAATTAACCAATATCACAAGAGCAAGAGACAAAAAAGGCAAAACAAATTGTTTTTATTGTGACTGTACGCAAAAAAAATAGAAACTTAACAGATTATAATGATGTATAACACTTGCCTTGAATGATAAAAAGCGACAGAGTTATTTGAGTCTCTTTGGCACTGATAAGAAAAAAAGAAAGCCGGTCCACTGGCGCGAATGCCGACTCGAGAGGGTTAATTGCATGCCATTTAGTAACACAAGTCATCCAGCTTTTATTAATATGAGATTCTAATATCTATTGAGCTTACTACAATGTCTCTTATACCAGGCACTGAGCAGTAAGGTTATAACATAACTTTCAACACACGCTAATGTTTTTTAGCATGATTTTAACCAAGAATACCAGCGCTGTGTTGCTTGCTTAGCTTGGTGATATTTGTCATAGCAGTGATAAAAGGAAGGCAGTTTATCATTAAATTTTTTTATTCGATCTACATTCTTAATGTAGAAATTTCTCTACCATTGGACAAAGAATCTGAACTGACAGGTGTCAGATGTTATTTATAGGCTTTGTAATGTATAGCACAGTGAAGAGAAACAGGAAGATAGAGGGGGAATGCTTTGTTTCCATAGGGGCATAGCAGCTCTGAATGTTACAATAACTTTTTTCTTTATTTTTTTCTGCGCCAGAATTGTTCATTAATAATAGGTGGTGCACTATGTGTTAAGTAAGTCAGGTGTGTTAGTGTATGCTGCTCCCTCCCTCTGAAGCAGAGAGACAGATGAGAGTTTCAGTGAGATGAGGCAGGCTTCGACATGTTTCTGTGCTGTTTGTGCTGCTGTGCTGGCACATTGGTCACTGAGCAGCATTATATCTCATGACACACCTGCTGCAGGAGCCCACAGTTCTTAGGAAATTCTCAGCTACACTGAGACACTGTTGTAGGACAGGTTTTAACACAGTGTTTCGCTGCAAATCATTCAAAAACGGCCAACATAATTGCACTTCGGCAAGGGATGGAAAGAACTTGGAGAGAGAGTGTGTGTGTGTGTGTGTGTGTGTGTGTGTGTGTGTGTGTGTGTGTGTGTGTGTGTGTGTGTGTGTGTGTGTGTGTGTGTGTGTGTGTGTGTGTGTGTGTGTGTGTGTGTGTGTGTGTGTGTGTGTGTGTGTGTGTGTGTTTCTTTCTGTTTCTGTTAAACCCTACAATGTGAGGACCAAATGTCCACACAAGGATAGTAATACAAGTCATTTTTGACCTTGTTGGGACATTTTCCCCATGAGGAAAACAGCTTTATAAATCATACTTATTATTATTATTTTTTTTTTGTGAAAATGTGGTTAGGTTTAGGGTTAGGGGCTAGAAAATGTCATTAGTTCAGTATAAAAAACTGTGTGTGTGTGTGTGTGTGTGATGTTCATATAGGACTCAAGTGTCTCTGTTTGTCCTCCATAGCAGCTGATGCTCTGTCTGCTCTCACAGACATGAGAACTCCCTGTACTTTTGTCCTCGGACTTTGTTATCAGTACAATAGAGCAGAATCGTGATCGCCCACTTTTTTTAGCCACCTGGCTTTCAGATATGTTTTTTTTCCCCCATTAATTTTCTCCATTTCAGAAAACCAGTAACTGCCTTTAAATTTTATTTAGATGTTTAACTGAATAAATGAGTTCAGTCCATAATTTGCTGCGTTGTATGCTGTTGATTTTCTAGTTTGTCCCAATAGATTTTGTGGATTGACTTAAAATAGACGAGATCTCATTCTGACAGCTGGAACAGTGTCATTGAGGAAAGATAATTTTAGACATGCCCAGTGGCATGAGAGGCAGGCAGCAGCTGTTCAAGTGTTAGAAACACAGTACACTACCCCTCTCCAACAGGATCCATTTATAGACTCACTAGTCCAGATACCAGGACAATCCCTTTTCAGTATAGCCTGTACCATTTGAGCAATTGAGTGTTTCCCCCAAAATCTATTTATAATGGCTTCATTGTTGGAAGTTTTGCTGAACATTTTCATACTTGCATTTTTCTCGCTTAAATTGTGTTCAAGTAGGTTTAACTAAACAAATTCTAAAGCCATAATTAAGTCACATTATATCCACAATCTGGACCACTAATAGGACCAAATAGAGTTGAAAATAATCTAAATTGTTCCATCTTCCTTTGTACTCTTGCTATTGGTTAAGCCAGATGATATGTTCTTTCATCATTTACTTTTAATGAAACCTGAGTTTTCTGTCCCTCATTTGAAAGTCCATTTCACCAAATTTTAATGCTTAAAAAAGTACAAAAAGACTTTGTAAGAATTTGTTTGAACATGATCGCTTTATATCATAAACAGATTTCATTTAAGCTTATGTACATATAAACATTGATCAGCGATCATACATGGAGCACTCAAATATGGTAAACGGAAGCTCAACCAAACTGCTTGATGCACGAAAACAAACCTAATCGGTTGCCAAGCAAGTATGCGTGAGTTCAGTTTGCCATATTCAGTGAGCTTAATGTATGTATGTTGATCAATGTTTATATGTGAATAAAAGCCTAAACTATCCCTTCAAGCAGGAAGTTTTTATAGGCGTCACCTGTTGAACTAGACCAGTGTCCAACAGTGTTTGTGATTGTTGTATGAGATGCTAAAAACATATTCCCTTCATCCACCCTAAAGTGTCAACGTTACAAAGATATTACAAAGCTCCGCCTCCTCAGTATTGGACAAGCTGGAGACAGCAGGGAGAGTCTGGAGTCTATCTGTCCCTGCCCACCTACCTCAGCCAAAGGGGCTCTCAGCTCCACCCAGGTAGCCCTGGTGTCTCCCCATCCCACACCAGCTGGCATGCATGTCCTAATGTTCTAATAACCTCACAGAGTCATGCTTGTTTTCACACCCATACTCAACATCTCCATAATTCTTCTCCAAATCACTACGATTATTTAGAACAAAGGAATTCAGTTCATCCTGTTCTAAAGATATGACAATTACATGTAACCAGTGTGACCAAAGATGACCTATAATCAGTAATGAAGATTAAATTCAGACTCAATCTGAGCATGCACCTTTATACTAACGTTTCACCCTCACAGAACATGCAGCTTGACTGAGCGTCACTCAACAAGTACTTTGGTTTAAGTTTGGAGGCAGTGGTTGTTTGCAGTGTCTAACATTTCAGTTTTTGACATACAGTGTGGAACTGCAACATATAATTGTTAAGCACGCAAGCACGTTAACTCAGACGTCAAGTGAATGCTTGGCCGACACATTGCAAGTGCATACTTAACGTGCACTGTCTCAGTACTTTAAAAGGGCAGTCATTTTCTTCACATGTCTGAGCTGTTATTCTCTACAACGCGCATTGATGAATCATGCACAACAAGACTAGGAACATGTGTAACGGACATAGGCCAGTTAGAGCTGTGCGTGTAAACATCCTTGTTAGCGTGTCTGCCTCCCATGCCGGTTCGAATTTGGTGCCGTTGACCCGGATGGGAATGAAGGGGGTGAGTGTAACCTCACTCCCCTTGCCTCAAGAGGTGCGTTAGCGACTGACGCTAGAGGCTGTCCTTGTTAGCATAACCTTTTCTCATAAAAGTAGGATGATTATTATGATTTTACAGGTATTGTTATCATTACAGTTATAATCATTGATGTGAAATAAGCCTTTACTCTGATACTATAGCGCCCCTTGTGTCAGCATTCAGAATTGAGCTCGTTCTGAACAGTCCATTATGAAAAGTCATGCTTTTCTAGCTAGAAGCCTTTATGTTCACAAACTTGCATAGAATAGTATGTTTCAGACCTTTTTATCAAACAAACTCTTAGAATATTAGAATCTATTATATATGATCAAATCTTTTATCTTAGAATAATAAATCCCTCTCCATTCTGTACTAATACCTGTTTGTTTGATTAATTCATTTCCATGGCATGCAAATCAATATCTTAGCTGATAATATCCTAGCTTGTCACTTTTGTACAACCTAATGTGCTTTAACACTCTTTTCTCTGTTAAGTTAATTTTTATTTTACTTTTTTCTACAGTGGATCCCTCTCAAGTCCCGGCCTCAGTCAAGCGGTCTCCTCCCGTTCCCCCAAAGAGGATGACTCCTGTGACCAAACGCCACTCAGACGACTCTTCTGCCAATCAGCCTGAGCCTCCACCCCCAGGCCCCACCTCCATCCCAGTGTCTGCCCCTGTGTCTGCCCCGCCTCCTGCCCAATCAGATGACAACAGAAACTCAAACTCTGAAGCACTCTCTCCTCCACCAACCCATATCCCGCCATCCCCTCCTCGCTCACGCCCACCTCCTGAAGTCCCCCACGTGGACCCACCCAGCCCCACCACGGAACCGCCCTCCCAGCCGCCCTTACCTCTGCACATACGCATCCAGAGAGCCTTGAACAGTCCAGGCCCGGTCCAGCCGAACCCGGAAGGATCCCAGCGAGCTCACTCACTTCTCTTTGAATTACCTCCTGAATTTCTCGCTGAGGCTCCAGGTGGGGGGCGATACTCGCTTCCTGTTACTATTGAACCTCTGCGACTGTGAGTGTACATATCAGTTTATCTCAGAACACAATATTCTCTGCCCTTGTACTACTTGTAACAGGTGGAAAAACATTTACCTTTAACACCCCAGTAAGAAATAAAAGGCTCAACAATAGGGACTGCCCAGTGAAGGACATTTAGGACAGTTTTAAGTCTTGCCATTTTAAAAATTCATACGATTTTAAATTTAGTTCTATTTTGCATCTTCTTGCGCTTGAACAGACACATACAGCCAAAACTGTCAAAGTATATAAAGTATTCTCGTAAACAATCATAATGTCTTATTTGAACATAAACATTTGACAAAGAAATGGGATGTTTCTCATCATATTGGATCAGGTCTTAGTGACAGCAGACTAATATACATGCCGCTGTCTATGTCATTTAATATTAATCACACAACAAAAGACAAAATCGCTCGCTTCTCTTGAATGATTAACTTTTGTAGCTTTAACAAGGATCGATCAATATTTAATATAAAGAAGATTCAAGGTTAAACAGTGTTATTTTGCATTTGATTATTCGATTGTACCTGAATACTACTTTTAGACCTACCTGAAAAACTTAAAGCACCCAACCCTACACCATTCATATGCTCAGTGTGTCTTTATGATTGTTTTGTTTAGGCCTGAGGATGATGATTTTGACATGGAAGAAGAGCTGCGGAAGCTGCGTCCCATCCCTCGGCCCACACGACAGCCAGATCTGGAGCCACGCAGCCGGCGCGGTCTGGTGGGAGACCCACGAGTCTCTGTCATTCCTGAGGATGCAGGACCTGGAGACAGTGAGGATGAGGAGAGCAGCGATTCTGACGGACCCATTCATTACAGAGATGATGAAGAGGAGGAAGATGATGATGAGGAGGAAGTTCCCACAAGTAGGATACTTTAATTCTGTCTGACCAGTCAAATGAGAGTGATTTAGGAATGTTGTACTTGTCCTGCACTAATTTGTGCATAAGTTTTTAAAGTTGGCACTTTAAAAATGAAACCGTTTTATATGCTGTTAAAACTCTTTGCGTTTGTTTGGGTTCAGTATAATATTTGTTCATCAAGGATGCATTAAATTTATAAAAAGTGATAGTCAAGGCATTTAAGTTACAAAAGAGTTCTGTCAAATAAATGTCTTTTGAGCTTTCTATTCATCAAATAATCCTGAAAAATGTTTTATAACATTTCCA
This sequence comes from Gobio gobio, assembly GCF_949357685.1. Taxonomy (NCBI): domain Eukaryota; kingdom Metazoa; phylum Chordata; class Actinopteri; order Cypriniformes; family Gobionidae; genus Gobio; species Gobio gobio. Next base: position 27,049,733 of record NC_137104.1, on the reverse strand, counting down.
CAACAGTATTAAAGGGGCTATATGCAACTTTTTCCCCAAAATAAACGTAACAATAGCCTTTTTATTTTACCATTTATGACTCAAACATCTCCTGATGAGCATACTGACACCTTGTCCGCTCACAGTGGGTGCACCTATAAGCCTGTATCCTATTTTTCCTATTTTCTGGCGGGTAGGTTTTTCCCACGCTGTCTGCAGATGTGACGTCACCACCGCTGCGAGAGCGAGCAGAAAATAAGAGCATTTCTATTTTTTGGCCTCAGGTGTCAGTCGCGAGTTTAAATTTCAGAAAAACGCATATAGCCCCTTTAAGAAACTGTTTCAGGGCTCGACATTAAGCCTTTTCATGTGCTTGTCCTTCGGACAAGAAGATCGGTCATTCACTTGTCCGAGTAAAACATTTGCTTATCCAGAATTTTTTTTTTTTTTTGTGTTGTCAATATAATTTATTCTCATTTTAAATTCTTAAATTTCATCTATGAATTCAATTAAAATGTTAAGACACTATAGGGCTGTTACCAATCAAATTAAATAATTTATAATGAAAAATTACAACTGCATTAAAACATTTTTATAAGATTGCTTTGAATATTTGGTGAATATGCAAATAAGAAATGTTTGAAAGAATGATACTTTTAAGCATGAAAATAAACTGGCAGTAGGTGGCGACAGGTCACCATCTTAATGATTGAGTCATTAATTCAAACGATGAAATTAAATCAGTATCACATGTTCAATCGTGATGGTATTCATCACTCTTGGTCATGTGATGTTGCTTAACTGTATCATATGTAAAAAAAAATATATATATAAAAACTCCACATTTTGATTTTTTACCTCACTAAGTTAATTGAGTTTCTTTGTACGAGCTGCGCTCATTTGTTGAGATTTCATGAGGCTGCTCGAGCCTCAACAGTGCAACCTTGTTTCAGTCAGTACATTTGTGTATATATATATATATATTTCATCAATCGCCATTTACACTAAATGAATGCAGAATCGTTCTCGTGTTTTGGCGATTCCCTAGTTATTTTTTGTTATTGACATTTTAATCAGGCTACTTGTCTGGTCGGACAGGTAAAATTCACTTTAATTTGCCCCTTCAAAAAATCCACTTGTCCTGGACAAGCATTAATGTTGATCACTGTGTTTTCAACATTGATAATAATAATAAATGTTTCTGGAGCAGCAAATCAGCATATTAAAGGGAAAGTTCACCCAAAAATGAAAATTAGCCCATAACTTACTCACCCTCAAGTCATCCGAGGTGTGTATGACATTCTTCTTTCAGACGAATACTATCTGAAGTATATTACAAAAGTCCAGGCTAATCCAAGCATTAGAATTGGATTCATAGTTGCTCTGTTTTTGAAGTCCATAAAAAGTGCATCTGCCCATCAAATAACGTGCTCCACATGGCTCTGGGGTGTTAATAAAGGCCTTTTGAAGCGAATCGATGCGTTTGTGTAAGAAAAAGATCCATATTTAAAACTTTATCAAGTAAACTTTTGGCCGACCGCCTTCCCTGTTCAATTTATGGAAAAATTGAAGAAAGTTTCCCTGCAGATCGAAAGACTAACGCGACCAGGTACGCTCATCATGACGTCACGTACGCATCTTGAGTTTCACTTTCAACATTCAACACTTTTCCACGGAAGGCAATCGGCTGGAACTCTACTTTATAAAGTTTTAAATATGAATATTTTTCTTACACAAACACGTCGATTCGCTTCAGTAGGCCTTTATTAACACCCCAGAGCCGCATGGAGCACGTTATTTGACGGACAGACGCAGTTTTTATGGACTTCAAAAACAGAGCAACTATGAATCAAATTATAATGCTTGGAATAGCCTGGACTTCTGTAATATAACTCCGATTTTATTCGTCTGAAAGAAGAATGTCATATACACCTAGGATGACTTGAGGGCGAGTAAATTATGGGCTAATTTTCATTTTTGGGTGAACTATCCCTTTAAGGCCTGTTAACACCAATAATGATAACCATAATCCATAATGATAACTACATTAACATCCATACCAACGCATATATTGTTCTGTTTATTATAAGCGTAGTTTATAATTATATAATTATTTATTATAAGTGCTGCAGTTTTGTCGTCTGACCCTTTAAATCAGAGATGCCCAAACGAGGGCCCGCGGGCCAAAGTTGGCCCGTGGTAACCTTTGATTTGGCCCACCAGAGAGAGAGAGAGGGAGTGATACCTTCGACACAGATTGTCATTTCTAATTTGACATAACAATTTTGTTTGTTTTATTGTTAAACTACAACAGAGTAAACTGAAATTAAATGTTTAAATTAAATGTAAATTAATAAAAAAATATTGTAAATGTGCAATTCAAGGTGCAGCACCGCGTGTTTTGCAACACATGACGCCAATAAACGCCCAATCTTGAAAAACTTCTGAAAAATAAGGACCAGCTTCATATCTCTCATTAGGTCACTGACATTGCAACCACATGGTTTTATTATTGCTTGCGTATTTGGCATTGAACTTTATTGTACATTGAACACCTGGGGATTGTTGCCCATTTAATTGTTCATTAAAATGCAAAACTTTACAAATAAAACTGCATTAGTTAATCAGATTAAAGTTGTTTTATATTTATTTTAAATATTATGACCCATAGCAACTTTAATGTAATACAGTTTGATTTAAGATGCAAAATTTACTTTTGGCCCACGGCTGTCAATCAAGTTTGATTTTTGGCCCTTCATAGGAAAAGGTTTGGGCACCCCTGCTTTAAATGCTCAAGCCTCAAGCTCTTTAAAGCAGAATGGATTCTGATTGGCTCGTTGTTGTTATTATTCTTGTGGTGTGGACTTTGCTATTATTTTACATTTAGAACGATTTTTAGAACGCTATCTTTAAAAAATGATTTCTAGAGAATCACGTGACACTGATAACTGGAGTAATGGCTGCCAAAAATTCAGCTTTACCATCACAAGAATAAATTACGTTTTAATATGTTCAAATATAATCAAATAGAAAACAGTTATTTAAATTGTCCTTTCACTATATTTCTATTTTTATTGTAATTAAGGTCAACATTTGGTGAGCATAAGATACATACAAAAAAAAATGAATAGTATACTTTGAATAGCAGTGTACTTTTTACCATCCTTGGTGAAAATTATATTTTTGACACTCTTTGTCGCACATCCCTACAAGTAAATAAAAGTAATGGTGTTATCTCCTTCGTAACGTAGTGATTTTTTAAAACTCTTTGCTAACAGATTTCTTATATCAGAGTGTTTTAACCATCTAGCTGTTAGATCATGAATGTTACAACTTTGTTCACACAAAGTTTGTGAAAACACCTAATGAGGATTATGGGTGCATCTTGTCAGGTGGTCTTGCGAGTCGTGTGAAGCGAAAGGATACTCTGGCACTAAAACTGGAGCGTCAGCTGGAGAAAGAGCAGTCTCAGGACCAGGAGAACATCACCTGGAACAACAAAGAGCAGTGGGAAACTGTACGCAACAAGATCGGCACCGCCCTGGAAAGGTCTGCCTGTGTTTCAGAGGGGTTTTATGGGTCCTTTGTCCTTTCCACACTGACACTGTGTGTATTTTGCATGTTCTCATAGGAGATTGAGTCAGAGACCCAGCGCACAAGAACTTGAGCAGAGAAATATCCTACTTGGTCAGTTACACCCCTTGTCTTCTAGTCCTTCATAGTATTTGTGGTAATCAGTCATACCTGGTAGTCACAATTTTTTTTAATGCTTCCAAAAAACAGATTTTCTTTATATCTGTGTGTTCTTCTGTTTCAGCCAAGAATGAAGCGGACCGACGGGCAGAAAGGAGTGAAATTAAGCGCAGGCTGACCAGAAAGGTTTGGAGGCACATTCATTACGCCAGTCTTCAGTGTCGCAAGATCTTTAAGAAATCGTTCTAATATGCTGATTTGCTGCTTTAGACCCCCTATTGAAGCCCCTATTGTATCTGTTAGTTTTTATTATTTATTATTATTTTTTTTTTTCCCCCAAAAGGAAGTCAATGCTAGCCCTATGAACCATAAGTCAGAAAATTATGAAATTTGGCCCAATTGTAGAAATGATCATGAAAAGTAATTGGACCAAATTTGGAGTCTCTAGGCCTAACTATTCAGCTACAGCTCTGCACAGTTCAAAAACTAGGCAGTTTACTTCTAATAAGAATATTTATTGTTATCAGCCACTTTAACATTGTAAATACACTGTAAAAACACTGCACTGTGCTTACATACAGGTACATAAAATAATTAAATAATGATTACATTAAAATGTGTTGTAAAGTTAAATTAAAACTGGACTGTACTTAAATGTAAAACAAAAACTTTACTCAAATAAAGATTCAATTAAAATGTATGCGTTTTAACATTAATTTATTTAGTGATTCCTCTGAGTACCAGTAGAGGCAGCCTGAGTACCACTAGTGGTACTCGTACCACTCGCAAGTTAAGTTGTTTAAGCATGTGAATTGTGCAATGTTTAAAAGTTTCCAAAAAAAGTCCAAAGTCCAAACATGCCAAAAAATAGCCATACTGGGCTTGGCCCCGCAATTGCTGCTAGCAGCTATATTTATTATTATTATTATTGTTAATATTATTATTATTATTATTTGAAAATGGATGTGCTGCTTAATGAAGTGTGGAAAATGTGAATGAATAGACAATTCAAAAGAGCAGCATTTACTTACTGACCCCAAACTTTTAAACTATACTGTATAAATTGTGTATGGTTAAAATTATGGTAATCAGCTGTAATTTAAAATTATAATTAAATTTAACTAAGTTACCTTTCCAGAATAAAAGCGTTTACATTTCAAAGTGTAATACAATAAATATTCAAATAAAAATAGGTTTGTTCACTACTCACTTCTGACTTCTTAACCATCAATGCATAGTTCACTAAAAGTTCCATGAGCAGTTGCAAACTGCTTCTAATTGTGGCAAACATATTTTGAGTGAGGTGCAAGTAGGTATTAATCTTGCATGACGTGAAAGTAAATGTTGTTGTCGTTACATCTGCAGTTGTCACAGAGGCCCACGGTAGCTGAGCTCCAGGCCAGAAAAATCCTGCGCTTTCATGAGTATGTGGAGTCCACTCATGCTCAAGACTATGACCGGCGTGCTGAAAAACCCTGGACCAAACTTACACCTGCTGACAAGGTCTGACTGAATTACTGGTCTCATCTGCCCCCTAGTGGTGACCAATATAAGATCATTTTAATTTTGTCTTATGTAAATTGTAGTTACATAAAAACATTTGCACATAATTGAAAATCTGCAGTCTAAAAAAACAAGACCTCTTTCCAAACAAATCTTATTTAAAAAGGCACAATGACATTGAAAGACACATTACATAATTAAGATGTGGTTTTGTAACACAACACATCCAGTGATATTCTGAGTGCTCAGGTTGTTCTTTCTCTTTACTCTTGTGTTCTTTGTTCTCCTCTAGGCGGCCATAAGAAAAGAGTTGAATGAGTATAAGAGCTCAGAAATGGAAGTTCATCAGGAAAGCAGGATATACACCAGGTCTGACACTTTCAACAATGTTTTAATTGGCATATGCCTGTATTACTTTCTAGATCTTATAGACACCTAATTCAAAGTATCCACATTGAAATGGTTCTGTAGATACAGATATAAATAACGATCCAATGGTTGGGTCTAGGGGTGTAACGATACATTGTTATATTGAGATATCACTATGTAAAAATGCAATGATATGTATCGTTGATGTAAACGATATGATTTGCGATTATAGTTAGTTTTATCCAAGACTCGGTTTGCTGTATCAGGTATAATGCACCCAAAAATGTACATTTCATAAAAAATGTCTCTCATCATGTACTCACCCTCATGTCATTTCAAACCTATAAGAGTTTTGTTCAACTTCCTAACATAAATGAAGGTATGAAACCTGAGACATTTCTGTCCCCCAATTTAAAGTCTATTCCTCGAAAACTTAAAAGATCCAGAAAATGTCATAAAGGCACCGTTAAAAAGAATCAATCGAGTGGTCTAATCCAAATCCAAGTCTTCGGAAGAGACACGATGGCTTTCTATAATGAACAGATTTACAACATTGCGCATACTGTAGTAAACACAGACGTTCAAATGCTTAGTTGACGCACAAAAACAACATGAGAGTGAGTAAATACAGAATAAAATTTTTTGAATGAACTAACTATTTACAGTTTCGGGAAAGTCATTTTGACATGCTTTCTTGTGATTAGAACTGTGATTGATCGCAAAGTGAGAGCACAAACATCATGTAAATCACAGTATCACATTTAATTTTAATAGTATGATTATTCAAAGCATTTTCGATGGCTTATTCTAGTATGTACAGCGCATTAATAGTGGGAGAGGTGGGACATGGCGAGCACCGGGAGAGTCTGTGTGTGAGCGGCTTGTCTGTGTAAGAGATCCAACGAATGCCTGCATTGAAAGCGCGCGTCCTGTGTGATTTTAAATATTTTTTTTGTTCAGTGTTTCAGTAGCATTATTACATTAAACGACTAGCATCTGCATGTGAACGTGATCATTGTTTTTAACCATCACCTGGAACTGAATGTGCATAACAACAAAGTCGTTTCTTCTCTCAATTCCTTTTGCAGGTTCCATCGGCCATAATCAGCATCCCTGAAGAGAAAACACTAGACAAATAAAAGCTGCCCCTATAACTGCAGCTAAAAGCCTTCATCTCACGCCAGCATCCTGTTCCCCATGATCCTCCAGCGTGCTCAGGCCAGCCGCTCAGTGCTCTAGAGTGAAAAGGAGGAGGAAGTGATGTGGGTGTGTGCAGGATACTGGTACTTGATACTTCAGACACTTTTGGGGAGCAGGTTTAAAGTGCCAGCCCCCTGTAGAGTTCCCATGATTCCCATGGCCGGATCACTTTGTTGGAGTATTTCAGGGAAAAGAGGACACAGAACTGTGTGGCTTGGGGGTGTTTTAATCGTCTTTATGGTACACACATTTCTGTGATCAAGAATAGGCTTGTGTACCCAAACAATAATACTTTTATGAAAATTTTGACACTGGTGATCAACTGTTTTAGTGATGAGTGATTGTGAGAGACTGTATGTGTGTGAATGTGTGTTTGATGATATATGCTGTCCACTTATGCCTTAACACTGGTACGGAATGACTTTTTTAGCCTGACCTTAGCTTAGAGTAATACAGAAGAAAGTCTGCATATAACACTGTTTCTCACCCTGAATACACACTGTTGTGTGTTGATCTGAAAGCACATCTTTGACATTCTCAGGACGTCAGTACACACGGTGTCACTTTTTCTCTGTGCATTTTACTGTAAATTACCATAATTTTTACTTTTTTCACACAGATAAACCACCTTCTTTGTTATTTTTCTTCTCTTTTTAACAACAGCACTTCACTGTAGATATTTCAAGGTTAATCCCACACACAAAAACTTGCAATATTTTACCCAAAAATCATATGAAAAGGACATTTTTGGCATGACAAAAATCAAGCCTCTAAACCGCCAAGAGTTTTAGCATTGTGATATTATTTTCATGACATTTAAGCATGTTTTCCCCAAAAAATGATATTTTTATAATGTGTTGGAACTTTTTTCTACTTTTTTTTTCTCACTGCACATTCTCTGTAATATTTGTTTACTTTATTCAAGTAAAATACTGTAATACAATACTTAAAAAAAAAAAGGTTTTCACACATTATATGACAATGAGAATTTGTTTTTTCATATTACTGGAATGAGATTTTTTTTCACAATGCCAAAAATGTTAATGATCTTAAGCTTCATTTTCTTTAGGCAAGACATTATTTCTTTTTATTTGTTTTTTTGTAGTGTATTACGGTGAAATATGACCTGGACACGTTGACAAGTTTCACAAGATTCAGCTGTAGATGATGATGATATAGTTCCTTGTGCATTGAACAATTCAAAACAAAATGGTTGATGTTACATCATGGAGTCATTGTAAAAAACAAAAATCTTGATGCATTTTTGACGTACATAAAAGTGAGCTCTTTCCATGCCACTGCTGGTTTTATGGTACACTTTGTTTTGTAGGTCACCAGAGGGCCTGTGCACTGTATAGAGAGACATGCTGTAGATTGATTATATTGTATATCTCATCTTCCTGACTTAAAAAAAAATGTTTTAATTGTAATTATAGTATTACACTATCCTGTTTTTATAAGGTGCAAACAGCATGGCTACAGGTTAAGTGATATAAAGATCTGATATAGAACAGCTGTATAGTTGTTGTTTTTTTTAATGTAAAGATATTTTAAAAAGGTCTTTCAAGTAATACATGTACATTCACTTCACCTTTAATTAAAACCTAAACTGTGAGTATCATTTGGTTCATTTTTGCATTATTATTATTTTACGTCAGCCAGTGTACTGATTCATGGAACATATCAGTGACCCTTGGGTACATTTTTAATGTATTTACGAACTATTTTTTTTTCATGGGTTTTGGAACATTCCATTCTAATTCCATACTATATGAATATGAGAATCATTCTCTATCAAGATACAGATATCATTCAAGTAAAATGATTTTTAGTCTTGGTATTATGGTAATACTTTTTTACATATATCGAAGCACCATGGTATTACCATCTGATAACTGATATTGTACTATGTGCCACCTGTATTCTACCTTATGCTAAAGTAACACCATATGCTGTGCAATAAAGCAATTTGCATTATTTACTTGGGGCCTGTAGAGGGCAGTATAGATTCGCTCAAAATGACTAGTTGTCTTGTGTTTCTTTTACCATTACCTTTCGTTATTTTCCTGTCTAAGCAAGATTAAATATGTGATATATGTGTTTTAAACTATTTTGCAATAGTTGTGTAATGGTAATCAACAACCATCTTTATTCTTGTTGCATCTTAAGTTTAAACCGTTAAGTATCAACAATTGTGTCTGTCAGCTGTGGTTTCATCTCTTGAGTTAAATCTATCTTTTTACGAACACTCAAAAGCTTTTGAAATGTTAATTAATAAGCTTGCAAAGGTGGATGCCATTGTGGCTCCCTTATTGATATGTATTTATGAACAGCCCACCCAACATGACATTTTAAAGTTTCTCTGTATCATGAATTTTAAATGGATTTCCACCGCTCTCCAAACACCTCTTCAACTCCAGCCCTGCACTCTCATCCACACACTGTCTGTCTCTATGCCTTTATCTGTCTTTTGCACTCATTTCCCACAGGTAGTCTCCATCAAATCAAAATTGATTTTTTTTCCAATTATGGAATATTGCAGTATTTTTTTATTAATGATTTATCATCATCAGCTATGCACAGCATAGTAAAAAAGGTTATTAGCTGTTGTAATCTTTAATCAAAATAAATCCCTCTTGCAACGACATCTCTTCTCTGATGATGTGTTTACTGGTGTGAGGGCGGGATAAATTGTCACTCACATGAGATCACAGATATAGCAAACCACAACGACCCAATCAAGTGCCACCCAACTTTTTATTTTTATTTTACAAGAAGCCTAAATAATTTTAGAAACATTTTCCAATAGAACTCATTGGAAGAATATGACTAGTGACCATAGCACTATAGAAATCTCAAATGTATATTGTTAGTACTAGCCAAAATAACATTGTAGATACACTATATCGTCAAAAGTATTGGGACACCCCTCCAAATCATTGCCATGTAAAATCAGAGTGGAGTCAGTGCATGCTGAGGCACACATTGTGCAGAAGTCGCCAACTTCAGTCAATAGCTACAGACCTCCAAGCTTCGTGTGGCCTTCAGATTAGCTCAAGAACCGTGTGTAGAGAACTTCATGGAATGGGTTTCCATGGCCGAGCAGCTGCATCCAAGCCTTACATCACCAAGTGCAATTCAAAGTGTCAGATGCAGTGGTGTAACGCACTGTTTTTCCGGGGTTGAGCTTGGCCCCTTAGTTCCTGTGAAAATAACTCTTAATGCTTCAGCATACCAAGACATCTTGGACAATTTCATGCTCCCAACTTTGTGGGAACAGTTTGGGATGGCCCCTTCCTGTTCCAACATGACTGTGCATCAGTGCACAAAGCAAGGTCCATAAAGACATGGATGAGCGAGTTTGGTGGGGAGGAACTTGACTGGCGTGAGTCCTGAGCCTGTATTTATCAAGCTTCTTAAAGTGCCATTTTAGTCTTAAGTGCTGAGAATTCATGAAATTTACTCCTACTTTCAAACTTAAGTATAAAAGCAAGTTGATCACATTTCTTAAAGCTAAGAATCACTCTTACTCTCCCAGTTATTTAAGACAGCTCGAGAGGTCTCTCAAGTGGTTAGGAGTTGCCAGTAGGGGCTTGTGATGGCACTGAGGAGACAGAGACGTGCACAAATCTTTTTAGTAGAGGAAGAAGGTTTTTGAAATGTTTGACAATGAGCAGTTAATCAAACGGTATCGTTTGGACAAAGTAGGCATTATCTTTGTCAGCGCTGGATAATGTTGGGCTGAACTTGCCTTTTATAATGTTTCCGCTGTTCAATTAATTCAGCAAGCGGTAGCGCTTCTTCCTCCCGCCAGTTTGGTTTTCTTTTGGAATCCATGGTGGCTGATTATATCAAAAAATCTAGGCTATATATAGGCATGTGAGTTAACAGCACACCAGTTAATTTTTTTTAATTAAGACATGGTGGAAAACGTGTTTATCTTTCATTTCAAATGTGTATATTACATTGTATTCTCTTGAAAATGCTTTATTGTCAAATGTGTGCTGAATGTATACTCCTCTTAAGAATTTCACCATTCAATGTGAATTTATCTGAGAGTATTCTTAAATAAGGACATCTATTCAGTGATTGGTTCATGCCTATGACATCATCCAAAATACCGTTTGTGGCACAGCAAAGTGTCGTGAATCAACTCTAAGACTGACACTTAAGATTTAGTCCAACACTTCACTTAAAGTATGATTGAGATGCTTGATAACTAACTTTTAAGCGCAGCTTTGAGCCAAGAATTGTTCTTAAGTCTTAACTCTTAAGTCAATTCTTAGCAGTGTTCTTGTGAGTAATTCTCAGATGTTTGATAAATACGGGCCCTGACCTCAACCCAATAGAACACCTTTGTTATGAATTAGAGCGGAGACTGACCCCAGGCCTTCTCGTCCAACATCAGTGCCTGACCTCACAAATAGGCTTCTGAATGGTCAAAAATTCCCATAAACACTCCTTAGCCTTGTGGAAAGCCTTTCCAGAAGAGCTGAAGATGTTATAGCGGCAAAGGGTGGGCCAATTTTTCAGGGGCAGGCATCCCAAAACTTGGCAATGTATCTTCAATGCATATTATGAATAGTCGTAATCATGTTCTATATATCTTAAATCCAATTACGAGTCAAAATTGCAGAATAGATATCTGGAATTGCAATTTTGAGTAGTTACTAAATTACGACTAGTAGAGCTAGGGGTATTTAATGCTAAGTTGGCTTGCCATACATTTCTAACCGGCATGCATCTCGCCTACGCGTGTGTTATTGGCATCATCAAAATAATTTTGTATGGCACCACCGAGCATTTGTTACAACGTCCACTACGTAGGCTATTGGATTTATTCCAGTATGTCATAGCGCTACAGTGAGGACACTTTTGTTCACCCAAAAATGAACATTCTGTCATCTTATTCACCTTCATCTCAAACCTTTATGACTTTTTTTTTTACTGTGTAACACAAAATAAAATATTTTGAGAAATGTCACAGTGTTGTTTTTGTACATACAATAGATGTACAAAAACAAAATGTCTTTTGTGTTTTACAGAAGAACGAAATTCTTACATGTTTGGAATGACATTGCAAGTAAAATTTTTGGTTGAACTATCCCTTTAAAAATGCTGAAAAGTTTGATAGTTTAAGGGCACTCAAAGACCATAAATAATGTTAAGGGGTTTACAGGTTAGTTATATCATTACACATATGACAAAATTCATCCTCACAGTCATCCTCATTGGTCACTGCTCCTGTACTGATATCATGAGCTGTAGTATTTACACCGGATCGATTGAGAGCTGTGACTTTAGGAAGACTCATTAAAGTGCCTCTTCTGCTCTTTATTACACTGAAGTGTGAAGCTTGATGTACCATATACCATATACCAGATTAATTCCTGATGTGAAATACAGAGGCAATGTCAGACTGCAAGAGAAGGAAAATAATAGAACATAGAAAAGGGAAAATAAAAGTTTGATTTCATATTCCCATATCCTTGGATGACAGAATTAGGTTTATAGTGGACAGATTTTAGCGATGGAGGTGGGTGGCTCCTTTTGGGTTTCATTTCCAACTGTCTGACAACATTTAGCCTATAAACATTCAGAAAACCTAAACTTGATTTGACTGTAGAGAGAATGGGAAAGTTTCTTCATTGAATACAGGATAGCTATTGGTTTTTTGAAAATATAAACTGTATTATATATAAATTATTTTCCCGGGGGTTCCAAAAACCAGTCAGTATCTGGTGTGACCACCATTTGCCTCACACAGTGCAACGCATTTCCTTTGCATAGAGTTGATCAGGTTGTTGATTGTGCAATGTTAGTCCACACCTCTTCAATGGCTGTGCGAAGTTGCTGGATATTGGCAGGAACTGGAACACGTTGTCGTATACGCCGATCCAGAGCATCCCAACTATGCTCAATGGGTGACATATCCGGTAAGTATGCTCGCCATGCAAGAACCGGGATGTTTTCAGCTTTGACGACGAACTGCAGTCAGGGCGAGACCCCGATGAGGACGAAGAGCATGCAGATGAGCTTCCCTGAGACGGTTTCTGACAGTTTGCGCAGAAATTCTTTGGTTATGCAAAATCGATTGTTGCAGCAGCTTTCTGGGTGGCTGGTCTCAGACGATCTTGGAGGCGAAGATGCTGGATGTGGAGGTCCTGGGCTGGTGTGGTTACACGTGGTCTGCAGTTGTAAGGCCGGTTGGATGTAGGGGAGAGAGCGGGGCACAACCTAATGAAAAAAAATGATATACTGTATTAATGAAACAAAACCACATAATTGTACTAGACATGTGTGAAATTAATGTGGGGCAAAAGAAATACTCTGAACCACAAGTGGATTTACACAAACTGAGAAAGTCAAAAAGAGTTTGGTTGTGCCCCGCTCTTCCCTACTGCCAAATTCTCTGAAATGCCTTTGGAGATGGCTTATAGAGAAATGACCATTTAATTCACAGGTCAGCATGCCAATTGCACGCTCCCTCAAAACTTGCGACATCTGTGGTATTGTGCTGTGTGATAAAACTGCACATTTTAAAGAGGTCTTTTATTGTGGCCACACTGTAAAAAAAAATCCTAATTTTACGGAAAATAACTCTAAATTGTTTACAGTATTTTCCTGTAATTTTGAATTATGTTTAAAACTATGTAAAATTACAAACAATATCTGTAAATAAACAATTTGACTGTTATTTTAAGGATTATATCATTAATGACAAATTACAGGAATAAGGAAAATTACTGTATTATTTATACAGTATTTTTCTGTTTTCAGAAATTACATACAAATTCATGTAAAATTACAAAAAATATCTGTAAATTAACAACTTGACCATTATTTTATCATTAATGACAAATTACAGTAATTCTCATTTTTATAAAGGAAAATTACTGTATTATTTATACAGTATTTTTCTGTTTTCTTAAATTACATACAAATGTATGTAAAATTACAGAAATAATCTGTAATAAAATATTTAGCTCATTATATTAAAGGTTTATGTCCATACTAACAATTTAACATTATTCTTTGTAATTTTAAAGTAAATCTTATTAGTTTCACTGTAAAAATAAAATCGTAAAAAAATGGTAAATGACTGGCAGCTACGGCTGCCAAACAAAAACTGTAAAATGAAAGTAAAATATCTTAATTCAAATAAAGTGCAAAAACTTTATGTAAATTTACATTAAAAGTTTGAGAGAAAACTGTTATTTTACAGATTTTTCCTTATATAAATTAAGATAATTTACCTTAATTTTATGTTTTGTTTGGCAGCCGTTGCTGCCAGTCATTTGATTTTTTAAATTATTTTTTTTGTTTACAGTGTAGGTGTATTTTTACATTCAAACTGTAATTCTGGATACAAATATAACAAACTATACAGGAAACTAAATATCAAACAATAATCTGTTACTGCTCTCCAGGTTTAAACTTTCAAGCCTCTGCCCACACCACAAAACACCGCTTGACCAATTATATAAATATAACAGCAAATAAAAATAAATATACACATTTGCTAACTGTAGTTTAAAACAAACATTATTATTTGTAAGGTTATTTGCTGTCTTTACGTGTTCACTTGAGCGTGATTGGTCAATCTGAACGTCATCTAGAAATCTGGCCAATGACAACTGTGCGCGCCTTCTACATGTGGCACACGGAAGGTTCGTTGACAAAACTTTGAAAGCAAGAAAAAAAGAAAAAGAGTCGACTACGCCACCCTGGTCACTAAGCCAGGGAAGTATCCTATTAAGGACACAGGTTCGATTCTCCGTTACACAGAGACTGAGACGTGGGTATGAAAATACAAAAATATTCTTTATTAGACAAAGATAAAATACTAAAATGCAAGGCAATTTGGCTCAATCATAATTACCACACAATAACCAGAAATGCTTATCAGGGCTTGTGACTACCCGGAGCAGGACGAGCTAGCGCCAGACTTCGCCAACATCAGCGATGGTCAAGGAGCACCCACACGTGCACTGCACTGCACACTCACGCCAACCAAGATCAATCACTATGGGTCGTGGACCACACACACGGTGCATCAGAATCCACCACCAAATAGAGCACTTAGCCCTCCTGCTCCGGACTCACAATGCCTGAAACACAAGAAAAAAAAAACACATTACAAAGAAAATAGAAATAATGATCCTCTTTTACACATGGGTACCCAATTTACAAGACACCATCAACAGACAAACAGAGATGATCTATTCAAACCTGCACTCAGTTACAGAGATTTTGACCAGGGTCAACCTGTCCCAACTTCACAGGCCAGTTATCACCCACAGCCGCTTAGACAGGTCGAGGATCACTCAATAATTAATAAAAAAAGGAATATTATTCATAACACAAAAATACAAGGGCAGCACCCAAAAGAAACAAGCAAAATAATAAATGCAATAATCACCTTGTAATAAAGAAAAATAAATTAGATCACACAACAAAGGAAAATAACTCAAAATAAATGAGCAAAACAAACACCAGCAAAGCTGCAATTGCTCACATGAAAATAAACACACTCAAACTGGTTTATAAAACAAACAAAAACAAAACAAAAAAAGGTTAGAATATCAGGAACAAAACAGCAGTCATGAACGTCCAAATCCGAGCAGCAGTCTTCAGGTGCTCTTATACCAGCAACTTAATTCACCTGCAAACAGCCTAAATATAAGCTAATATGCATCGTATTAAATCATCCTGTTTATACAATGATCGCACATACCAAACATGTAGAGATCGCGCCATTCGTCCGGCAGCAAGAGATGAACAAGAATTACAAAGGCAAGCTGGAATACACAGATAAACCCCATTAATATGTATATTACTTCAAATAAATGCGGCTACGAAAGCCAGAAAAGAGACCTACCAGGAAGCCAAGCAGCAATACGCCCGGGATGCTTAGTGCAGTGTATGTATAACAGGTGTTATTTCCGGCAAACGGCGCGTTTGTCAATAGCTGCAAACACTCAGCACAACGTGCGCTTATCCGCAAACAGCCCAGCACCTGACACGAGTAACACTGTTAACCGTTTAACGTCCCGTAAGTTTGAGCAACACATCACAGACAGTCACCACACTCACCTCCAGCCAGAACACCAGAACGACCGCAGAAAAAGGACGCGCTAGAAAGGCAGTCACACATTAACGCCATATTTGGGTGAAAATACAGCCACCCTAATATACCCGTATGAATGATATGCTGATTAACTACAGCCGCTAGGGGCGGAGTCACACGCAGAGAAGATGCCACCCAACTGCAGCACTTCACTACAATCTACCCCTCCCCTTTGCATCGTCGCCCCGACGATGAACTAAACAATAACCACAGTCTTCAGATCCAAGGTCTGAACACCACGGTTACAGAACGGGACACTGAAGGCACTACCCCCAACAAGGGTCTAGGAAGGTGATGGAGATTTGAATGTCGACCAGCAGTCACCCTTCCAGTCCTTCGCAATCCAACCTCGCTGCCCCCAGGCCCATCTTCCGACCCCACGGATTCAGCCACAGGACTAATTTCGACACTACGGATTTCCTCGGGACTAATCACCCTTCCCATGTGGACCGGGTCTGAAAACTTTGCTGCCATTGGCGGAGCAACTTGCTCTGGTGAAAGTAGCCTTACACCCCTGGGACCCCCTGGGAAACTCTCAGGACACACCCTCACCAGATCTACCTCCTCTTCCTCCTCTTCCTGCACTGACCCAGGAACCACAGGATCACTCAAGTTACTGGTGGGAACAGGGCCCAAGGACTCCTTCTGGATCCGACTCTTCAGCTGCGAACGGTGAACAGTTTTTACTGTATTCCGATTTCCCACTGGCGCTATAGTATAAACCGCACCTCCCTCTCGAGGGGCTCTCACTACCTGGTAGACGACGGAACTCCATAAACCGTTAATCTTGTGACGACCCCTTACCCCGTAGTCACGGAGGTACACCAACTGGCCCTCGGCCAGGGGTGCATCCTTTACCTGCTGATCGTGCCTTTCCTTACGCCTTGCAGCTACCATCTGTAAACGTTCCCGCGCTCCTTCAAATGCCACCTGCAGCCTAGTCTGATGTTCGAGGACCTGTTCATGCACCGTCCCTGCCACTGGTTCCTGTACCCCCCCCCCCCCCAACAAGAAGTCAACGGGCAATCGGGGTTCTTGACCAAACATTAAAAAATGCGGCGATTCCCCGGTGACTTGATGAGGGGTAGTATTATAGGAAAAGAGGAGCTGGGGAAGACAAGACACCCAGTCCCTCTTTCTGGAAACAGGTAGGGTGCGCAACAGGTTGTGCAAAGTTCGATTAAAGCGCTCGCACTGACCGTTACCTGCTGGGTGATAGGGTGTGGTGCGAGACTTACACACATCATATAGACTGCAAAGCTGGCGGAGCAGGAGAGATTCAAAGTTTCGCCCCTGGTCAGAGTGGAGGCGACTGGGAACCCCAAACTTATAGAACCACTCGGTTACTAAGGTCTGGGCTACCGTTTCCGCTCGCTGGTCCCTAGTCGGCACAGCAAGGGTGTATTTGCTAAACACATCGGTCATTACTAACACATTTTCCATCCCTGACCTAGAAGGTTCCAGCACTGTAAAGTCGATGGCCAAGATTTCATTAGGCCAAGAGGCCAACAAATGACCCATGAAACTTTGAGCCAAAGGACGTGAATCTTTAGCTACCTGACATCGCTCACACTCTTGACACCACCGCTCCACATCTGATGACAAGCCCGGCCAGTAACATCACTGTCTGCTTTTCAGTTTTTCAGTCATGGCCCACTTGAGCGCAAGAAACTCCAGCTTCATGGAGCTATAGTTATCCATATTGCGCTCAGTGGGCCTAAGACTACGACTCGCATATGCAATAGGACGTACCCTACCCTCATACTCCTGTGAGAGGACTGCCCCCAACCCTCCATGACTAGCGTCCACCTCCAGGATGAAAGGTAAGGAGAAGTCCGCATATGCGAGCACCGGGGCCGTGGTTAACCTCTCCTTTAATTTCTCAAAGCCTGACTGGCACTGCTCATCCCAAGCACCCTCAAAACTTAACCCGGTTCGCTTCTTAAACTTTGGTTTCTCACGAGAAAACTCAGCCACCAGCCTATGCAGGGGGGCTGCCAATTTAGCAAACCCCTCCACAAAACGCCGGTAATAACTGGCAAACCCGAGAAATGAGCGCAATTCAGTGACGTTAGATGGACTACGCCACTGAGCCACAACGTCTATCTTACCAGGGTCGGTTGCAACACCCTGGGCTGATATAATATGGCCCAAATACCTCACCTCTGTCTGAAAAAACGCACACTTCTCCATCTTAACCTTCCGGCTCTCGTGCTCCAATCTGCTCAAGACCACCTCCAGTCTCTCCAAGTGCTGCTCTACAGAGGAAGAAAACACAACAATGTCATCCAGGTACAAAAGTAACGATTGACACTGCTGGTCACCAAATAACCGCTGCATAAGTCGCTGGAACATGCTGGGGGCATTACAGAGCCCAAACGGCATCCGATTCCACTCGAATAACCCGAATGGGGTGCAAAAAGCGGTCTTTGGCTTATCCCCCTCAGACATAGGAACCTGATTGTACCCACCGGTTAAATCCAAAGTGGAAAACCAGCGGGCACCAGTCAGGGCGTCCAGCGACTCCTCAATTCGAGGCAATGGAAATGCGTCCTTCCTTGTTTTAGAATTTAATTGACGGTAGTCCACACACGTGTAGACTACCGTCCTTTTTTTTCACTAACACAATTGGAGAGGCATAGGGGCTGCAGCTCTCTCGCACCACCTGAGCATCCAACAGCTGATTAATATGTGCTCTCACCACTTCATACTCAGATGGAGGAATGCGACGGTATCGTTGTCGAACCGGGGTATCATCTATGAGTGGAATGTCATGTGCAATGAAATTGGTGCACCCCAAATCCCCTTCAAAAGCAGAAAATACCGACTGATACTTCACCAGGAGAGCCCTAACCTTACGTTGCTCCTCTCCGGATAGGAGGGACAAATCCAACCCGTCAATCTGTCCTGGAACAGTTGGAATACTGGCAGGAGCAATAGACCACACCTGACAGGAAGCAGACTTTACTTCAGTAACACCTGGGGGCAAACTGACCACATTCACATTAGTTAAAGTGCCTATTACTCGGCGAGGGAAAAGCAAAACATCCGTGACCCCAACATTAACCACTGGAACATACACAGTACCCTTAACCACTCGAACCAAGGCAGGAGAAACCAATAACCCCATAGGTAATCCTAATTCTGGAGGTTCAAGGAGTGCCATAACATTGGAATACTGCTCCGAACAAGTTGCGGCTATCAGTTTAATGGTGCCACCGGGTATGCGGTATGCCCGAGGACCACGAGTCTTAACCTGACCTGTTTCCCCAACTGGAGGAAGGGTGCTGGTCTGGTGACAACATTGCAATGCCCGGACAACAAAGACCGGAGCATTCACTACTGGCGGAAACTCAAAAAGAGAGGGACCATGTTGTCCCAAAAGCCCCTGGTAACACTTTCCCAGTACATTCATCCCTAAAACTCCAGGGACCTTAGCACACACACCACCCGGGGGGTCTTTAACTACTAGCACACCACAGTTCGGTACTACTTTCCCGCAAAGCTCAACATCTAATTCCATATACCCTATATAAGGAATGGAAAGTCCGTTCGCAGCCTTAAGTTGCAACCATTGACAGGTTCTAAGGCGTTCCTGTCCCCATGGCTCAAAATACTTTAAAAAACAACTCTCCGTAAGAGTAGATACCATAGACCCAGTATCTATCAGACACGGTACTGAAATGCCACCCATGAGAGCGTTAATATGAGGGCATGGGGACATCAAATTTAACATGGGGTCCGGAATATGCAACACATCTGAGCCGATGTTCCCCCCAACCGAGCTGTGACTCTGCAACTCGGCGGGCGCTAGTTTTCCGACAACGGGCCCGAATGATGCGACTCTCCCTCACTGACCTTAGGGTCTTCTCTACTAGAAGCAGGAACCCAAAGCGGAACACGTTCCCCGTCACACTCCCGTGCAAAATGGCCCGGCTGTTGACATCTTCTACAAATGACCGGACCATTACGAAAAGGGCGAGGATTACTACGAGAACGCTGAAAGGGGTCCTGTAACTGAGCTGCATTTTGTGCGAGTTGAGTTAACTGCTGCTGCTGCAATTTTAACATCTCTCTCAACTCACCCATCTCCGACCGCTGAGGAGAGTCACAAACACCCGGACGAACACCCTGTACGCCGTATTGAAAACCATGTGCCGAGGGGAGAGAATGACTGCGACCTCTTACCCCCCCCCAGCATGCCCTCCTGCTCCCATCTAATAGCTTCCCGGCGAACCTCCAATAAAGTGGCACTAGGTTGACGACGAACCAACTGTTTAAGGTCGCGGCGAAGAGCACTATCAACCACATGCTCCACGAATTGATCACGAAGCAAGGTTTCGGAATTTGGCATATCAGTAGGCGATTGCTGCTTGACTTGCTCCAACAGGCTCATTAAAGCAAGGGAGAACTCCAACAGAGTCTCACCATCATGTTGCCTCCTGGAGAAAAAGGCCTCCTGCAAGGCAACATATGATTTGGAGCATCCGTATAATTCTTTCAACGCTGTAATAATCTTCTCTGGATTTTCCCGCTCCCCGGCAGGCCTATACTTTATTTCATCACGTGCCTCCCCCTCTAAATGGTCAAAAAGAAAGAAAGCCTTGTCTGCTATGGACAAATGACGGGACCGCATACAGGCCTGTGCCTCCTCGACCCATTCGTTAATCCCTACACCAGACCTACCATTAAATTTAGGACACCTTCGGTCCCTCTGTATAAAAACATCCCTTTCTGAAGAAATGGCACCTGCATCAATAGCCGGAGGAGGGGCGAGCGACGGGCCAGATACATTGTAAACATGGCCGAGGTCCGAAGGCCCTGCAAGAGCTTGATCTTGCCGCAGCTTTATATTATCGGCTCGTAATTGGGCTACAAGCTCCCTCAGCTCTTGCAACTCATCTTCCATTTCTGCCAGACCTAATGGACGAGAAACTACCCCAAAACGTTACCTACAGTCACAGTTCACGCTGCTGTCTTGTTCCCAATACTCAATGGAGAAAAACAAAAAACACATCCACGTCTCAGCTCTAATGCAAAAAAAGGAAACCCTGCCGACTACGCCAAATGTGGCACACGGAAGGTTCGTTGACAAAACTTTGAAAGCAAGAAAAAAAGAAAAAGAGTCGACTACGCCACCCTGGTCACTAAGCCTGGGAAGTATCCTATTAAGGACACAGGTTCGATTCTCCGTTGCACAGAGACTGAGACGTGGGTATGAAAATACAAAAATATTCTTTATTAGACAAAGATAAAATACTAAAATGCAAGGCAATTTGGCTCAATCATAATTACCACACAATAACCAGAAATGCTTATCAGGGCTTGTGACTACCCGGAGCAGGACGAGCTAGCGCCAGACTTCGCCAACATCAGCGATGGTCAAGGAGCACCCACACGTGCACTGCACTGCACACTCACGCCAACCAAAATCAATCACTATGGGTCGTGGACCACACACACGGTGCATCAGAACCCACCACCAAATAGAGCACTTAGCCCTCCTGCTCCGGACTCACAATGCCTGAAACACAAGAAAAAAAAACACATTACAAAGAAAATAGAATTAATGATCCTCTTTTACACATGGGTACCCAATTTACAAGACACCATCAACAGACAAACAGAGATGATCTATTCAAACCTGCACTCAGTTACAGAGATTTTGACCAGGGTCAACCTGTCCCAACTTCACAGGCCAGTTATCACCCACAGCCGCTTAGACAGGTCGAGGATCACTCAATAATTAATAAAAAAAGGAATATAATTCATAACACAAAAATACAAGGGCAGCACCCAAAAGAAACAAGCAAAATAATAAATGCAATAATCACCTTGTAATAAAGAAAAATAAATTAGATCACACAACAAAGGAAAATAACTCAAAATAAATGAGCAAAACAAACACCAGCAAAGCTGCAATTGCTCACATGAAAATAAACACACTCAAACTGGTTAATAAAATAAACAAAATCAAAACAAAAAAAGGTTAGAATATCAGGAACAAAACAGCAGTCATGAACGTCCAAATCCGAGCAGCAGTCTTCAGGTGCTCTTATACCAGCAACTTAATTCACCTGCAAACAGCCTAAATATAAGCTAATATGCATCGTATTAAATCATCCTGTTTATACAATGATCGCACATACCAAACATGTAGAGATCGCGCCATTCGTCCGGCAGCAAGAGATGAACAAGAATTACAAAGGCAAGCTGGAATACACAGATAAACCCCATTAATATGTATATTACTTCAAATAAATGCGGCTACGAAAGCCAGAAAAGAGACCTACCAGGAAGCCAAGCAGCAATACGCCCGGGATGCTTAGTGCAGTGTATGTATAACAGGTGTTATTTCCGGCAAACGGCGCGTTTGTCAATAGCTGCAAACACTCAGCACAACGTGCGCTTATCCGCAAACAGCCCAGCACCTGACACGAGTAACACTGTTAACCGTTTAACATCCCGTAAGTTTGAGCAACACATCACAGACAGTCACCACACTCACCTCCAGCCAGAACACCAGAACGACCGCAGAAAAAGGACGCGCTAGAAAGGCAGTCACACATTAACGCCATATTTGGGTGACAATACAGCCACCCTAATATACCCGTATGAATGATATGCTGATTAACTACAGCCGCTAGGGGCGGAGTCACACGCAGAGAAGATGCCACCCAACTGCAGCACTTCACTACATACAGATCAAATTTGAAAATACACCCGTTGTCGTTGGAGTGCTCTGCTCGCGCGCGCGGCAATTCTAATCTGCAACAGGACTGCTTCGTCGGTCCATTAATGGCATCACATGGATCATTTTACATCTGTTAAAATCTTATTTTGGACGAATTTTGATTGTGGGATGTCGACTGAGAACGAAAAACATGGATATGAAGAGACATTTAATTTAGCAATGGCGGACAACAGACGGCAGAAGGTAAATAAATCCCTTTATATTTTTTCTACTGTCACATCAACATATATAGTGTATTAAAGTTATATGCTAGTCGCGAATAACTTGCATATTCTGTTTCTGTGTTTTGTTATGTTGTAATACTGTTAAGCTAGGACTGGGCACTATGACGATGATAGTGACTATCCAATATTGCACACAATTATCTCAAATTATCTCATGTGAGGTATTCGCTTGATTTAAACAGTCAGTTATGTTTGAAGTAACGTTAGAGTTAAACGGTTCAAGTTAACGTGGGGAATCCCGGATGCGTGTCATTGTGCTTTCGTTCTTAAAGGGGCAGCAGCTTAATAAACTGCCGTCCATTAATTTGAATCAAACAACAAAAGACTAGAGAAGACCTTCTGCGTTTTTAAGAATCAAGTGATATTAATGCATAGAATATCATGCAGTGAAGACTACGCAGTATTATTCTGTAGTATTTCTTAATAAAATATCTATAAAATAACTATACTGTGATATTGTTATTGTGAAATAAAATTTCTCATGTATGAAGTATAATATGGTCATAATGCCCATTCCTACTGTCAGCTAGTTTTAAGATCAAGCTTGTCATAAAAGTAAAGGAGTTTTGGAAAGAGTAATCAGAGAACACTGTCATGTACACTCATTCAGCAGAGAGGACAGGAATCCACCATCCTTGGACTCTGAAGAATTACAGGCAAACCAGGAGTTTGGATCTACTGTCAAGTTTTTGTATGGACCTGGTGAGTACATTTTGCAAGTCCATGTCTCTGTCAGTAAGTTGATAATTAATATTAACGTTTTATCAAATAAATTAATATTCATTTGTGTGTGTGTGTGTGTGTGTGTGTGTGTGTGTGTGTGTGTGTGTGTGTGTGTGTGTGTGTGTGTGTGTGTGTGTGTGTGTGTGTGTGTGTGTGTGTGTGTGTGTGTGTGTGTGTGTTTCTTCCCCCCTCATAATCCGGAAGTTTTGGGAATGAAAATCTGCCACATGATCTTCAGAGGAAGTGAGTATTCATGTCATATCCAATATTAATACTATTATGGTACCCTTATGTGTGTGGAAATGTGAACACAGGCAACTCAAGGCACTTAAGCTCTGGTTCAAACGTACCTTCTTGAGTTTAAAAGTATAGCTCACTCAAAATGAAAACTCCCTCATCGTTTTCTCACCCTCATATCTTATCAAACTTTTATGACTTTCTTCTGTGAAACACAATATTTTGAATAATGTTGGTAACCAAGCTACATTGGACCAAATTTTATGCATAATAATTACCAATAACCATCTCAAAGCTGAGCGGACTCTGTGTTCATATAGCCAGAATGTCTCAATGTCAAATGTTGTTTAAAGGAAAGGTACAAAAACAAAATCCTCCCTTTTTAAGGACTTTTCAGTGAATCGATGTCTTTTTCTTTCTTTCTTTTACAGATCCAGCTGATTATTGGAGATTTGGAAAAGGATTGCTCATTATCTGCTGTGTCTGTCCCTTTTGGTGCAGAATCATGGACCTGTTGTATGCTTTGATTTATATTTCTTACACTATATAGCTTGGATTCTGAATTAAAAGGTAAATGTTTGTCCACATATATTATCAGAGCTATATGGAGCCCTCGGGGGTCAGTTGAATATAGAGGAAAAGAACATTAAACTTATTTGGAAAATACAAAGTAAATACAAAACAGTACATGGCACAATTTGTTATTTTGTTATAAGGTGAAATCATGACCTCTTCATGATATTAGTAACCCTAACTTACAAGATAAATGCAATTTTTAGTTTTTCAATTCCTCCATGTAAAATAAATTTACATCTGAATAATACAACTTTTAGAATCAATAGTGAATCCGTGACAATCTTGTAAATGTATCAGTTTTGTACTTTTTTTTTTCAGTTTGAAATTTTATTCAACTTTAAAAATTTGATGAAACTGTTCCACTGTTATCTGTATTCGAAATGTATAATGTATTGTATTGTTTACAGACTGTATTTTGTCAAATTTAACACTTTATTGAATGTTTTTTTTTATTGTAATAATCTGTAAAATAACAGTGTTTTTCTGCAGAATTTTTAGTACTGTCACTTTATTGAAGGTGTTTGATCATAATAATCTAGGAAAAATCAGTAAAATAACAGTTTAAAACTGTATAAAAAATGGTAAATGACTGGCAGCTACGGCTGCCAAACAAAAACCGTAAAATTAAAGTAAAATATCTTAATTTAAACAAGGAAAAATCTGTAAAATAACAGTTTAAAACTATATAAAAAAAACGGTAAATGACTGGCAGCTACGGCTGCCAAACAAAAACCGTAAAATTAAAGTAAAATATCTTAATTTAAACAAGGAAAAAATATGTAAAATAACAGTGTTTTTCGCTAAACCTTTTAATGTAAATTTCTGTAAAATTAATGTTTTTGCACTTTATTTGAATTAAGATATTTTACCTTAATTTTATGGTTTTTGTTTGGCAGCCGTAGCTGCCAGTCATTTACCTTCTTTTTACGATTTTTTTTTTTCAGTGCCTAAGGCACACCTGTGCAATAATCATGCTGTCTAATCAGCATCTTAATATGCCACACCTGTGAGGTGGATGGATTATCTCGGCAAAGGAGAAGTGCTCACTAACACAGATTTAGACAGATTTGTGAACAATATTGGAGAGAAATAGGCCTTTTGTTTACATAGAAAAAGTCTTAGATCTTTGAGTTCAGCTCATGAAAAATTGGGGCAAAAACTAAAGTGTTGCGTTTATAATTTTGTTCAGTGTATAAATATTTGTAATAAAAAAAGATACTTTTGACTCAAAATGCAATCAGCCATTTGTAAAATGCAGATAAATGTATCGTGACTGCACATTTATACATTAAATTAATGCATGTTGTTAAGTTGCTTGCCAACCATAAACAGCCTACAGTACACCAATAACAATAACTAAAATAAACTCCACATCAATGCACAATAACATACTATCAATTATGTCGTAAATATGTCGAATGCCACTTTGAATGCTTTTCCAGCGATGTAATTCATCTGTGTCATTAACGTTATAGCTGTGATGTGGACTTATTCTCACAGAAATAAATTGATTATTAAAACTTTATATGGTTACACTTTATTTTGATGATCCACTTTAGACATTCTAGTAATTTGTCAACTACAGTACATGTAAACCAACTCTCATTAGAGTATTAGTAGACTGTAGTAGACTGAGACTGTTAGGTTAGGGTTAGGTGATAGGGTTTGGGTAAGTAGAATAAGTTGACATGTATGTTGCAGTTACTTGTAGTCCGTAGAATGTCTGTTGGTGGACAATCAAAATAAAGTATTAGCAGATATTAAGCAGACTGTCTATTACTCTTAAGGACTGCTAGTTGACATTATAGTAATTAAAGTGAGTTTCGCTAACAGTTGATGCTGCAGTTTACAAGTGAAATGTGAAATCTTGTTTCATCTAAACATTGCAATAGTGCGAATTGCTAGGATTTTATGCTACTGATTCAAAGTCACAGATTTACAAACTGCCACACTAATTTTTCCATTGTGATACGTGCAATTCATTAAATATTATGATAGCTGTTTGGTATAAAGTTATTTTAGATGGAAACAGCACCCTTGCTGTTATTTTAACACATAAAACTGTAATTTCTGGAACATAAATTCAGTTGTGTGGGTTTTATGCTACTGAGTAGTTAGCTTAGCTAGACAGCCAAGGCGCTAGGACCAATTTAAATAGCATGTGTATTCCCCATATGGGTGCTGTAATGAATATAGATGTTGTTGTTTTGGGGTTTTTTTGTTCTTTGGATCTTTTTAAAATGTTGTTAAATATATTTTTTAGGCTAGCATTACTTGTAAGTAAGCATTTCATCCATAGTTGTGTTTTGGCTAACGTTTTGGCATAGCATTGTATCCATAGGTGTGTTTTGGCTAATTGTTAGTATACACTGGAAAGTGGCGCGCACACGTTTAATTGCTTGCATTCCTCCATTAGCTTGTGAAGTCCTGATTTTTGCAGGTTTGTGTCATCCTATTGAACATGTTTATCTGTTATAGTTCTGTCATAAGAGCAGTACAATCCAGCAGAAAGAGATGGCTTACCAGGTTCACCAATCAGATTTACCTTACCAGGTAATTTGCTTTACTCTGTATTTCTCATTGTGTCCATTACACACACTATCACATGCTGTCTAGCTCTGTACATCCATGCCCCATTTGTCCACTACTTTTCTTTCACTTTTACAATCGCTTTTAAATCTATTTCTGTATTTTTGTATTTTTTTTGTTTCTTTGTTTTGGGCCCCCATTGCGCTATAATCTCTCACAGCTCTATTCTCACTCTGTATGTTCCTGTCAGGTTAGTCTTTTGTCTTTCTGTAACCAATTACTTTGTCTCTCAACCTGTCCCTTTCTCTACCTATTTAACTAACAGAACAGTAATGTTCAAGGTAACAAAGTTTTATAAGGTTGTATTTGTTTTTATAGGTAAACTGAAAAGGGGGCCCATGTTCGGAGGCATTTTTTGATGGCCTGGCACCATTATTTGCAACCAGCTACTACTTCAACCTTACTTATCAGGATAAAGTTGTTTGCATGCCGGAATTTATTCAGAGGTAATTAAATGCTTAAACTCTTTATCATTTTTTTTCTAGACTTCCATTTTTGTTTTTTGTTTTCTTTATGCACTTGTCTTTACTCAAACATTATGGTAAATATGTATTTTCACCTCAATTTGGACTCCTGATTTGGACTCCTTATTCTCATGTCTATTACAGTCAGCCTACAACAACATATGAAATGCACTGATGAGATGAGAATGCACAGAACAATGAATTTGATAAGCCCTTACAACCCCCCTAACAATCAAAAAGCCGTTAAGTCAAGATATTATTATAGTTTTTATTATAAAATGACCGATGTTGAGTCTTTTCTGTAAGTGCACGCGCCAGTGTTTGAGACAATTGTTGATAATAATTGTATAATTTATTTTAAAGCAGCACTAGGTAACTTTTCAACCTTTATAATATATTTTCATACCTCTTGTGATGATACATCGACTTAAAATAGGTTGAATGACACGTCTGCCATAGCCTGACGGGGTCTGTATCGTTTTTAATCGTACTTTTAAACTTCGGGTTTCGGGTAGTAACCCGAGAAAAAAAAGAACTACAAAATTCGATTGCTTTACGGCATATGTCACTTCCACCACCACCCCCACTTCCTTAAATTTGGACATGCGAGAAAAACTATCATTTGTTTGCCGAATGTTATAGTCATGGCCGAAGCAGCACAGAAAAATAAGAAAGCAAAGGTTTTGTCGGAGGAAAGCAAAAAGAGGAAACGAGAAAGTGATCAGATTAAAGGCAGGACAAGGATCAACATTGGGCCAGCGTTTGCTCGTTGGCGTGAGCTGAAGAAGGAGGGGCTACATTCTTGCAAGTAAATACATAAGACGTATAAAATCATATTTTAGGATACCTAACATGTCTGTGATATTGGTTTATTTGTCTTTCCTCAAGCTATAATGCAAATCGATTTTTCAAATTTGCAGATCATCTAGGGTAGCTTGATATTATAATATTGACGATATATGGTCATTACCTACCACTCAAACATTGAATTGAAGTATTGTAACCGATGTTAGGGCCGAGGGACGATTACCACACTCCGGAGGAGCAGACACCTGAGGATACCAAGAGGTGGACAACAGAATGACTTTCAAAGGCAAGTTTTTTTTATTAATTTAAAACAATAAAAACAGTGCTGAGAATGTTCGTGGCTGGAACCCGATTTGGGAAGAGGAACTGGGGGGGGGGGATATTCCTCTTCTCTACTGACTCATGGGTGGGACAGTAATTTCTTCGACTCGTCAGAAGGTGCTTGTAGGACGGACAGAGGCTTCTTCTCGCCTTCAACTTTCCCCACGGACAGAGCAGGCAAGTATTTGGCCCGTGAAGGTGTTCTTAGGACAGCCGATCGAATGAACGGTAGCTTCCTCACCTCTTCTGAGGGACAGACAGTGACGGTGCCCAGACTCGGCTTGTGGACGTGTTCATAGAACAGCCGATCGAATGACAGCAGCTTCCTCACCTCTTCTGAGGGACAGACAGTGACGGTGCTCAGACTCGGCTTGTGGACGTGTTCATAGAACAGCCGATCGAATGACAGCAGCTTCCTCACCTCTTTTGAGGGACAGACAGTGACGGTGCTCAGACTCGGCTTGTGGATGCGTTCATAGAACAGCCGATCGAATGACAGCAGCTTCCTCACCTCTTCTGAGGGACAGACAATGACGGTGGATCAGGCAATAACAAGTGAGACAGGACCGTGGTAATTTACCCGCCTTTACTCTCGTTCCGTGCGTAGCAGAGCGGCGTCGTTGGGAGATATCGTGAGACTGGACTTTCGTGGACGTGAGAGACAGTGCTCGTGGAGTGTGGTACTCGGGGTGCGTTGAGCTCTTTCCCTCCACACCGTACACTCAAGTGGGAACCTGGACACAGCTTTAGACAGATCAATTTGAAGGGATCTTCACAGTCATAAGTCAATATTCATCCATCAAAGTTTCAGAGGGAAACGCAGTCGTTTGATCTCACCACACTTGTGCATAAATCACTCTTATAAATCTTCACACGTGTGCACTCCACTCTTTCAGACACTGCAAACTCACTTCATCTCCACAGTGATTAATCGACTCGTTTCTCTTCTCTCTGTAGGGTGGATGACTCGAGGAATAACGTTTTCAGAAGATCAGCATGAACACAGCAACGATCCTTCCAGCTGTTCCAGTTACTACGCTTCGTTCTGTCAACAAGATCACACACACTGCCCACAAACAAAGGTTAGTTGCACTCTGGTGATGGTCAATCTTCAACTGTGGTTTTCTCCACGGGTAATCAAATGAAGGGTGCACTTAACTTTTCCTCGGTGAGTCACTCAATATCCTGCAGTGGTTTCCTCTCTCACTTACTTCATTACGTTGCTGTTCGTGGTTTCTTCAGAAAACTCACTAAATGAGCATGCCTCGGGAAATCTCACAGTAGAACTCCGATCCGGCATTAAACCTTCAGCCTTCCTCTTTCACCGCCGCTGTCAGAACACACACTGCTGCCTACCCGTCCTCCCACACTGCGCAAACACTGCCTTTTTATGCTCCTTTTCCTGAGCACATGCTTCAATGAAGCACAGCTGATTTGCTTCAGCTGGCGCTCGTTATGGCCAACACTCAACAGAGCCAGATTTAGAACCAATGAGGAATCTTTTTGGATTTACCAGGTTTTCACCTGGTGACACCATCATAGATTCTGTAAAACGGTAACCAATAGACTAGGCTACTATAATGACGCTGGCTTGTAAACGTGAGCATCGCGATCATTTGGCGTTTTAAAAAAATAAAACCCATGAAATTATATTCATATGACATGCTGAAACATATGCCACTGTACCTGGGATGAAGACATTTCACACGCGATGCAAGCAGAACACCTGAATGTGAACTCCATAGACAGGTGAACTCCTCCTGCAGTGTTCATAGCAGTGCTATCATAGTTGTCATGTCAACAAATGCACGTGCGATGCATCCACTGATGTAGAATGACAGTTTACGACAGTAGTAGAGGACAATACTGTTTCTCAACTGTAGGGGGACCCCGAGAGCAAAAACTACCTAGTGCTGCTTTAAAGGCACTTGCCTGGTGGCCATTTCCATAGCACCAAAAAGGAGGACACTTTGCGGCATTTAGTGAAGCAAGAATAATTGCAAAGGACTCCAATACAATACAATACAATTTTGTCCATCATATCGATGGTATCATGATACAGTGATTCTGAAATAGCCTACTTTATTCATTACCAGACCATTTGATCTATGAAATATCTTGAAGTAGACCTATGTGTAAGAGGCAAAAAAGTGTTTGTTCACAGTATTTGTATTTATTCAAGACAATGTGATGTCTGTTTCAAAAACTGACCACTGAGATGAACCTGTCTTTCAAAGTGCACAGTGCCTAAAAACATAACATTTCTGGACTTCTGGAAATCAAATAAATACATAAATAAACAAATAATCTGGCACAGTGCCAAATCCATGAGAAGCGTCTCTACTGCTTTTTGATATAAATTTGTGCTCTTTTGACGTTTCAGCATGTTAACGTTTTGATATGACGTAGCCAGGACATTGTGGAGGCTTGTTTATGTTTTTAACCAATGATATATCAGATATTTATTTGACATCGCTTTCAACCAATCATTTGTTTGACCAGAGATCTTACGGCATTAGATGCTATGCTGCTGCTTCCCAATAAAGATTCTAGAGCAGGGTTTTTTAAGCAACTTTTCAGCGCAACTCCAATAAGGAGGACAAATGAGTGTCCGGCTTGAGGCTACGCCGGACGCCGGACAAAGAGCTTAAAATCCGAACATATGGCCACCCTACACTTGCCTATATAATGCTTACGTGCATGCCGTCACTATTCTCACAGATTCACATTTTTTGTAGTTTACACGAAGATGATAATGGTATCGTTTCAAAACTATTTCCGGGTTTGTGTTCTCTAGCCGCCGGGCGCTGTTGCTGTGCGGATGAGTGGCCGGAACACAATGAGAGTTTTCTGTTTTGGTTGAAAATGGTGTCGTGTGAGTGGCCCCAAAGTAAATAACTAATGCTTATTTGCAACGGAAATGAATGAATCAATAACTTTTGTCTAGAGCTGCTGTACAGCCGAAACAATGTCTCTTCCATTAAGTTCCTATTATCACTGTAAAGCTGCTTTGAAACAATCTACTTTATCAAAAGAAAGAACAGTCTTTCTGCTTTTGAACAAAAGAACCCCGTTTTATTTTAGCTTCATGCATTCCACTTTCCAGCATGTGGGTGCTGGAAAGTGCTCCAACTGAAGACTCCATCGTTCTACTGGGGGACTTCAACGCCCACGTGGGCAGTGACAGTGACACCTGGAGGGGCGTGATTGGGAGGAACGGCCCCCCTGATCTGAACCTGAGCTGTGTTCTGTTATTGGATTTCTGTGCTAGGCTTGTCCATAACGAACACCATGTTCAAGCATAAGGGTGTCCATCAGTGCGCGTGGCACCAGGAAACCCTAGACCGGAGGTCGATGATGGACTTTGTGGTCGTCTCATCTGACCTCAGGCTGTATGTCTCGGACACTCGGGTGAAGAGAGGGGCGGAGCTGTCAACTGATCACCACCTTATGATGAGTTGGATCTGATGGCGGGGGAGGAAGCTGGACGGACTCGGCAGACCCAAACGTACTGTGAGGGTCTGTTGGGAACGTTTGGCCGAGCCAAGATATCTTCAACTCCCACCTCTGGTGGAGCTTCAACCGGATCCCGAGGGACGTTCTCCAGCTCCATTGTCGACGCGGCCGCTCGGATCTGTGGCCGTAAGGTCTCTGGTGCCTGTCGAGGCGGCAATCCCCGAACCCGGTGGTGGACACCAGAAGTAAGGGATGCCGTCAAGCTGAAGAAGGAGTCATATCAGGCCTGGCTGTTGTTGGACACCTGAGGCAGCAGACAAGTACCGGCAGGCCAAGCGGACTGCAGCCCAGGTAGTTGTGGAGGCAAAAAATCGGGCCTGGGAGGAGTTCGGTGAGGCCATGGAGAAAGACTATTGGTTGGCCTCGAAGAGATTATGGCAATCCGTTCAACGCCTCAGGAGGGGGAAGCTGTGCCCTCCCAACACTGTTTACAGTGGGGATGGGCAGCTGTTGACCTAAACTGGGGATATCGTCGGACGGTGGAAGGAATACTTTGAGGATCTCCTCAATCCCACTGACATGTCTTCCATTGAGGAAGCAGTGGCTGAGGGCTCGGAGGTGGACTCGTCCATCACCCAAGCTGAAGCCATCGAGGTAGTTAAAAAGCTCCTCAGTGGCAAGGCACCGGGGGTGGATGAGATCCGTCCTGAGTACCTCAAGTCTCTGGATGTTGTGGGGCTGTCATGCCTCTGCAGCATCGCGTGGCAGTTGGGGACAGTACCTCTGGACTGGCAGACCGGGGTGGTGGCCTCTCTTTTCAAAAAGGGGGACCGGAGAGTGTGTTCCAACTACAGGGGAATCACACTTCTCAGCCTCCCCAGGAAAGTCTATGCCAGGGTAATGGAGAGGAGAATTTGGCCGATAGTGGAACCAAGGATTCAGGAGGAACAGTGTGGTTTTCTTTCTGGTCGTGGAACACTGGACCAGCTCTATACCCTTTCCAGGGTGCTGGAGGGTTCATGGGAGTTTCCCCAACCACATGTGTTTTGTGGATTTGGAGAAGGCATTTGACTGTGTTCCTCGTGGCGTCGTGGAGGGTGCTCTGGGAGTATGGGTTCTGGGGCTCCCTGCTTAGGGCTGTTCGGTCCCTGTATGACCGGAGCAGGAGCTTGGTCCACATTGCCGGCAGTAAGTCAGACTTGTTCCCGGTGCACATTGGACTCTGGCAGGGCTGCCCTTTGTCACCAGTTCTGTTCATAATTTTTATGGACAGAATTTCTAGGCGCAGCCAAGGGCCGGACAGTGTCCGGTTTGGGGACCATGCGATTTCGTCTTTCCTCTTTCCCTCCCTACTCTAGCCTGTGCTACACTGAGAAATGTACACAGACTAAGTATTTCAGGCACTTGTTGCGCTCACTCGACTCTTCACGACCAATCGCTTATTGTACCCCCAAGTTGTAAGTCGCTTTGGATAAAAGCGTCTGCTAAATGCATAAATGTAAAATGTAAATGTTACTATTTACTAATGCTCAACTTACGATTCATAGTATGCAGTTATTATAAAGTGTTACCCAATTAATTTGAGAAATCTATGTAAAATGATGTGCACTCCCATGAGATAAAGACTACTGTTCTCTATGTTGATATTACATGACCAGCTGAATACTACTGACTTTTTGTTACAAGAAAGCTATTCATCAAATAGTGGAATATATTAATGGATTAATGTATGGAAGGTATAGGGGACAATTTCAGATACAGCTGTAGACTCTGGGCCAGTAAGAAACCAGCTTGTTACCACCCAGAACACCATAGCAACTGCATACTGTAGCAATTCCCTAAAGACCATCAGAGCCCCTCAGTAACCACACAACACCCTGGAATTGGGGCAGTCTTTCTGCTACATTTACAGCTACAGATGATTTAGCACATTGTCTATTTGGAGAAAGCATGTCACTGTTAAGGAGAAATAAGGTCTGCAGAGGCAGTGAAGCAGTCATTTCTGCGACTCTGAAGGCTTCCTGATCCTGTGGGGAATCCGCATTGTCACTGATGTGAGACTCATTAGAATATGCTGGACTGGCAAGATTTCCCCTCAGTAATTTTCATTTTCTCAATCCAGCCTCAGGAGCTTCGCTTGTCAATGAATCCATATGAAGCACAGAGGCAGTCATACACCTGGGAGTTTGATTAATGGTTTACACTTGATTTATTGTTTAAACACAAATGCTAAAGCAAATCTGTGGTCACGTTTATTTAAATACTTTAAAGGAGCAATTAATGGCACACAGAAGCAGTTATAAATCTTCTGAAGCCATTTGATAGAATTGTTTGAGGGGAAAAAATTATAATTTTAACTGATATTTGTGACAGGTGACATACCGCTAAAATCATTTAAACTGATAATGACCTTTTTTAAGTATGTGCACATAGGCTACTTATATAAGATTAGCGATAGGAGTAAAACATTATATAGCTATATAAAGGTTAACATAGCAACATGAGCATCTGCTGCTGCAGTCAAGTCCCTATTCTCAAGATTTTTGATCTACTGAAGAATGTATGATGATATTTTACAGGGTCATCACTCACATGCCATAAGGAATATTTCTCACTGTATTCTATAACATAACCAGAGGCTATGATTCAGACAATCTCAAAGTATGTCTGAAATATGCAGCAAAGCATCAGCATAAACAGCCCTTTACAGAGCCATATTGTACGTCTAATAAATGGGTAACAGATGGCAGCATTAAAAGGTTCATGGATTTCATTTTGTATTATTATTATTTACTGAGGTTAATTTATAATGTTCAATCAATAATCAAAAACTGTCATCATTTAGAAATAAAAGGCCATTTCCATCCTGATTTTACATTTAAAAGGGTGTGTCTCCTTTAAGACTTTGATGTAAATGGCCACTGCTATGATTGGCTAACATCTTCACATAAGAAAAATGTGGAACTTTTTGAAAAAAATTTAAGTATGTTTGAGAGCATGAGTGCAGAACTCAGTCACTCGCAGAATTATAAAGGGAGTGTTCTTTCCTCACTGTAGGCTATATAATTTAATCTAAATTTAAATAAAAGATGATTTACATGCTTCAACTCTGAACAGCGTGAAGACCGTTTCATCACTGGATTGATTTGCTGATGCATAAACAGTAATAAATGATTTTGTGACAAAGATCTGACTGTGAGTCCTCACAGATTTACCCTCACGGATTAGGCATTAGTATTAATGCGGTTGCTTACATGTGGTGGCATTAGTCAGGTCCATATCCTTCCATTAGAGTCTGTTTGCAAAGCGAATTGCAATTAATTCCTACAGAATTAGTTAACAACAGACCAATCTCAAATCTCCCCTTTCTGTCAAAAATACTAGAAAAATATCCTCATGACTATGTTAATTCTGAGAAAGAAATGTTATCTGGGAGGATTTCCAGTCAGGATTTAGACCATAGGGGATATTCCAGAAAGCAAGGTTAACTTAACATCAAATACACCTTGAACTCTCGGTTGATTAACCCAAACCTTGCTTACTCGAGGTATGCTTGTTCCAAAAACGCATCCAGGAGTAAGTTTAGACAATTCAGAGTATGTTCATGGTTAACTCACAAGACATTCGCTGCGTCCCAATTTGCATACTATCTGTACTAAATAGTATTCAAAAATAAAATGAGTATGTCCCAAATCGTAGTAGCCTATGTTGAAAAGAGTATTCCAAAGATATCCGGATGGTCTACTATTTCTGGTCAGAATTCGAAGTGCAGATCGACGCACACTCTAATGGCTGATATTGCCCACAACCCTTTGCGAGTTGGAGGAGGATTCGAGTAGAACTACAAACACGGATAAAAAGTGTTAAAAAACTACAAACATGGCGGTTGTGCGCGTCGACGATTAAGTAGAGAGGTTTAGATAAAGGGGTTTGAGTGATCAATTATCAGTATTTAACCTGACGAAAATATATTTATTCAATGTTATCCACATTATATATATAATATATATATCACCTGCAGCAGCATTATGAACTTTTGTAATGAAACGTTTGGTCAATAACTTTTAAATGCCTTATTATATTTAAACTGCAAACACGAGGAAAGTCTCTGCATTAAAGACCCACAAATGGCAGATCAACGTGCTACTACATTTCTCTCCGATACGGTATGAAATTAAACTGAATGTGGAGGATTTTAACTGTGACGATGATTGACAGGGCAGTTTAAACACCCTGTCAATCATGAAGCCAGAGCTTTCCCTATCCAATCTTTTTTTCCCCCCTTGTTTCAAGAAATATCTGCATACACACAAGAGCACTGAAAACGGCTCAAAACGATGTAGTATACATGCCTGGCCAGTATGTGGAGCTGTAATTCTGCCACAGAAATACACTAAAAATGGAGAAGAGTTGTGGCTGGAAGGGGTACAGCAATGGTAGGAAGTGAGGCAAAATCTCACAATAAAATAACAATAAATAAATTTGCTACTTACCAGATGTGTTTTATTAACGCCTACTAAACCTATCCTTACAATAATGCAAATACAGTAATTAAATTACTGTTTTTGCCCAGTGCCCGTAGTTGTATCCCTTTCTAGTCTTTCCTGTGCGGGACATGGTGTGATGACATCACCGTTTCACAAATGGATTGGCTGTACCCACGAAAACGCAAGGGTGTCGTTTTCAGATTTATCCACTCTGGGACCCGGTTTCAAAAAATATCGGTTTCATGCTCTCAAAACTCTGGATCCGTCTGGACAAAACGCTGATACAGTACAAATTTTTTACGTATACAGCTAAACGCATCTCTGTGTGGACGAGGCCTAAGCAAGTCCATTATAGATGACGAAGTAGTATGTCCCAAAGCTTGTGTGGCACACGGAAGGTTCGTTGACAAAACTTTGAAAGCAAGAAAAAAAAGAAAAAATGAGTCGACTATGCCACCCTGGTCACTAAGCCAGGGAAGTATCCTATTAAGGACACAGGTTCGATTCTCCGTTACACAGAGACTGAGACGTGGGTATGAAAATACAAAAATATTATTTTTTAGACAAAGATAAAATCCTATAATGCAAGGCAATTTGGCTCAATCATAACTACCACACAATAACAAGAAATGCTTATCAGGGCTTGTGACTACCCGGAGCAGGACGAGCTAGCGCCAGACTTCGCCAACATCAGCGATGGTCAAGGAGCACCCACACGTGCACTGCACTGCACACTCACGCCAACCAAGATCAATCACTATGGGTCGTGGACCACATACTGTGCATCAGAACCCACCACCAAATAGAGCACTTAGCCCTCCTGCTTCGGACTCACAATGCCTGAAACACAAGAAAAAAAACTAATTACAAAGAAAATGGAAATAATGATCCTCTTTTACACATGGGTACCCAATTTACAAGACACCATCAACAAACAAAAAGAGATGATCTATTCAAACCTGCACTCAGTTACAGAGATTTTGACCAGGGTCACCAACCTGTCCCAGCTTCACAGGCCGGTTATCACCCACAGCCACTTAGACAGGTCGAGGATCACTCTCTATAATTAATAAAAAGGAAATATTATTCACAACACAAATACAAGGGCAGCACCCAAAAGAAACAAGCAAAATACAGGAAAATAATAAATGCAATAGTCACCTTGTAATAAAGAAATATAAATTAAATAAATCACACAATAATAAAGGAAAATAACTAAAAATAAACGAGCAAAACAAACACCAGCAAAGCTGCAATTGCTCACATGAAAATAGACGCACTCACACTGGTTAATAAAACAAACCAAAACAAAACAAAACAGTTAGAATATCAGGAACAAAACAGCAGTCATGAACGTCCAAATCCGAGCAGCAGTCTTCAGGTGCTCTTATTAAAAATGAAAATTCTGTCATTAATTACTTACCCTCATGTCGTTCGATACCGGTAAGACCTCCGTTGATCTTCGGAACACAAATGAAGATATTTTAGTTGAAATCTGATGGCTCTGAAAGGCCTCCATTGGCCCAATGCACGGTTCACTCTCAAGACCCTTAAAAGGTACTAAAGACGTCGTTACAAGTCCATCTCACTACAGTGGTTAGTTTTTGTGCGCAAAAAAACCCTAAATAACGACTTATATAGTGATGACGATTTCAAAACACAGAATCATGAAGCTTTGAAGCGTTATGAATCAGTGAGTCGAATCATGATTCGGATCGCGTGTCAAACCGCCGAACTGCTGAAATTTGGCGATCCAAACTGCTGAATCGACTCACTGATTCATAACGCTTCGAAGCTTCGAAGCTGCAGTCCTTGACTTTTTGCGCTCTACCGGTTAATAAACAGAACTGCATGCGTCTTGCAGAAGAACATTGCAGCCGGACCTACTTCTCTCTTTTTATGTCTATGGCGAGTCACGCAGGGACTGTGCTCCTCCGCAGCGATTCCTACCAGACCGGTCTGAAATAGTCCCAATATAAACACTTATTATAAGTGTACCATAATGATCCAGGGTAAGACAAAAACATGGTTTGGAAAATGGATTCATGTTGTACATTCTCATTATTTAATTTTTGTAAATCTTGAACACAAAAAAAGTTACGGACAGCAGCTTTAAGATTGCATTTTAAAAAAAGTTGTGCACTAAAACAAATTATAATAATAAAATATGGGAAATTTTGTGACTTGGTGGTACTTTGATGATTTGTGTAGAGGCCTGAAAAGTTTGAGGACCACTCGTCTGAACAATTTTTCTCATGTCCATTATTGTAGGGTAGCCTTTAACGCCTCTGGGCATCGTCAGAGTGTCAGGCATCTTCTTTAAACAGAGTGATCGTGACTGTAGCTTCAGTGAGCTAGTGTAGGTTCACTCAGTGGACCGGAAAAGTAAATAAGCACTCCAGATTCAGACACCTCTAGCTGTCAGGAAATTAAGGGCAACCAACAAAACAGAAAAAGTAAAGAAGGGAGAGAAAATACAAATCGACAAACTATGAGACACACCATCATTAAATGTGTTAATTTGCTGTCACTGTAGGATGCACATACAGTGTTTTCATGACTCTGCTTTCAAAAAACAGTGTTCCTGTGAAAAATATCCAAATCCAGTGTGATAGTGTTAGTAATGAACACGCCAAACACACTTGCAAATGTGCTGACCTGAGGCTGAGGGGCCGACTGTGTTTCATTACCTAATGAGAGAGAACTATTAATCATTACCTGCTGATCACACAACAAACTGCTGAGTTACTAGCTGCTGACCGACCTTGTCTCTGACTCTGGTCTTCAGCTCCATTTCAATGGACATCTGAGAATGTAATCTCTCCATGTGTCAACTCAAACTACATTTTAACAGTCATGTTTAACCCTTATGATTTATAACCCTTACATTTTCCCTTATTGTTTCCATGCTTGTCACGTGATACACGGCAGCCACAATAACACTGTATGACAGATGCATCACTTTTATTTAGTTTTTCCTTTTTAATTCAAAATATTAACAAGCTTACCATGTCATCAACTATCTGATATTCAGATTCTTATATATGTGTAAGTGAGTGTGTTTTGTTGTTTAAAAACCTTAATAAATTATCTTGATCTACAACATGAGATGGGTGGTGCCATGTTTGTTTGCGCTGCAGTTCAGAGTCCTGTCAGTCGGATTTACATCACGTGAATTCATCAGTTTGACTGTGGCAGCGACTCAGGCGAGAGCTAAAGCAGAAGCAACTAGAGCTAAAGCGTCTTTTGCAGAAAGAGATGCAGCTATGATGAGGAAAAAACAGTAGTAGAAGCAGATCTATTCATGCTACAATCCCAAAAAGAAGCAACTGCAGTGTCTGCTGAAGCAGCGATTTATGAAGCAGCAGCTGACATTGAGGAGGGAAATATAGATGAATTGGACCGTGAGATACACTCAGTTCACACTAAGCGAACTAAGGAGTATGTTCAGAAGCATACAGTGGAACAACATCAGCAGCAGTATCCTGATGCTCCGATTCTACAGTCTTCCTTTAGGAATGCTGAATCGCTTCTGTGTGAAGCTACAGTAACATCTCCACATGTATATCCATTTTATGCAATGGAGGAATTAAGCCCTTTAATGTCAAGGATAACTGATGGCCCCAGATTACTGGATAACTGATTGGCCCTTGGATGAAATCTCCTGGCTTTGAGCCACAACTGGAACGGTCTCAGTGTGTAACCCCGTGCTGAAAGCGCCATCTCTCGCGATTGTGCTAGTATTAACCAATCGTCGATGTAATTCAAAATGCGAATGCCCTGGAGTCGCAATGGAGCCAGTGCTGCATCCATGCATTTCTTGTATGTGCGGGGTGACAAGGCTAGGCCAAATGGAAGAACCCGAAATTGGTAAGCTTCGCCCCTGAAAGCGAACCTCAGGAATTCCCTGTGTTGTGGCAGCATTTTTATGTGAAATTATGCGTCCTTCAGATAAATCGTGACGAACCAATTGCGATGTTGAATTTGCGACACAACCATCTTTACTGTTAACATCTTGAACTTAAGTGCTCTGACTGAATGGTTTAAGCCTCGAAGATCTAAGATCTAAGAATTGGACGCAACCCTGACAGCCCCTCCCCTTGAGTGCGGCGAGGAAGAAACTGCGTGAATGCTTCTTCATGCTTTTTGGCTTTTTTAAATTTGGTGACGACAGTTAACTGTGTCACCAAACAAGCCCACGGGGGACACCGGGGAATCTAAAAGGAACACTCGCTCTTTATCTATAATTCCAGATAGATTAAGCCACAGATCCCTCTCCGTGCTCACCAAAACAGACATAGAACGGCTGATGGCATGAGCCGTTTGCTTGGTGGCATGAAGAGACAGATCTGTGGCCCGGCGAAGCTCAGCGAAAGCCTGGTATGCTTGTAATACAGCCATGGTGTGCAACGCAGCACCAGCCTGACCTGCAGCCTGAAAAGCTTTGCCCACGAGAGCCGATGTTGTTTTGCAAGGCTTCGTAGGGAGGGTAGGTTTCTTTAATGAAGATGCCGACCCAGGCGAGCAATAGCGTGTGGCATCTCCGTATACCGTGTGATTTCGCACCCATGATAGTCGAAAAATTTGACGTTGAAGCACACAAAAACACGCAAAGTATATGGTTTACTCCATGACTAAGATAGTTTGTCATGGAGGTCCTCAAAGAAGGGGAGAGACTGACTCTCCCCCCGCCACCGGACAGAAACCTATCCTCTAGCTTACTGCTTTTGTGGGTTCTCTTGCTTACGGGGTCAGTCAAGCTGCAACCTGGCCACCGTGCGAGTAACCACCTCTAATAAATCGTCGACGGATTTACTTTCGTGCGAGGAACGCTCAGAGACTGGCTGCTTAAAGTCCGTAGACCCAGGAGATTATCGTCATCATCCCCCGCGCGAGCCGAAGAAGCACAGGGTTGCACTTCAGTTTCGTGTGGGGAGATGTGTGGATCTGGTAAATGAGCAGTCGAAAGGGACAGACCCGTATCCTGCTCGCAACGTTTACATTGCTCACTCATTTTCAAACTGATTGTGGATTTCTTTTAACTTGAACTCTTTCACTGATGTAACAACAGAGGATGAAAGAGAGAAATCAAATGCTTTTTGATTTTCAAATGCCAGTTGAAAACTAACTCCTAACCAAGATCTCAAGTTGAGTCTGAAAGGTATTGAAGCGTTTTTTAGAGAGAGAGATATTTTGCTTGACGCACACCAACACAGAGTGGTCTGAAAACAAAAAGACCTGAATTGAAACAACTGGAGCTCATCTACAGTATTTATAGCCTTGTGCACAGGTGCGCTGATGACGTCACCAGCCGAGGCTATAAATACCTCCGGGTCAATTTCATTGACGTATTAGACACACTATTCAACAGCTGGTCATGATAAGACGTTCCCAAAAGTTCTAAAAGCTAGTGCAGCATTGAGTGTAGTTTTTGAAAGGGAACTGAAGTGCTAACTACAGTTTCGAGTTCCAAGGCCAACCAATCTCCAGAACAAAAGAGTTTGGACCCTGGTAAGCAATGTCCAATTCACAATAAGCCACATTCGTTGTTCAAGTGCTGTGGGTTTAGAGGAAAACCCTTGGATGAAAGAAAAGCGTACCTCAAAGAACAGTCTATCTGCTTCAGATGTTGCGGTTCCATTAAACACATAGCAAAGGTATATGCTGCAGCGGTTAAGTATAGAGAGTGTAACAGTGATCACCATGTCTCTGCAATGCACCCAGGGCCTGCTCCATTGGCAGTGGAATCTCCAGTAACACAGCAAGAGCCTGGAGGTAATGTATCATCTGAGGTTATTTCTAAGTGCACAGAAATTTGTGGCAAAGCTCCCAGACCTAGATCATGCTCGAAAATCTGTTTGGTTGATGTTTACCCATCTAACTCCCCTGAAAAGGCTAAGAGGATGTATGTAGTTCTGGATGACCAGAGTAACTGGTCTTTAGCAAGGTCTGACTTTTTCGAGCTGTTTGGGATCAACAGAGATTCTTTCCCCTATACTCTTCGTACATGTGCTGGTACAATGAAGACAATGGGAAGAAGAGCAGACAATTTCATTGTTAGTTCACAGGATGGGAAAACTCTAGTGTCACTTCCCACACTCTTAGAATGCAATATGTTGCCTGAAGATCACGACGAAATTCCAACTTCTGGAATAGCACAATACTTCTCTCATCTCAATCCGATGGCTGACAAAATACCACCTTATGATGCAAGCGCTCCCATCCTTCTTCTTTTTGGAAGGGACATCCAAAGTGTGCATAAGGTTCGAGAACAGTAATAATGGACCTGGTAACATGCCATATGCTCAGCATCTTGGCTGGGTCATTGTAGGAGAAGTGTTTAGTGAATGGGAAGGATACACAAGTCCGAGACTGCAAATATTTTCAGGACGAACATTATGCAAAATGGAC
Organism: Gobio gobio; assembly: GCF_949357685.1. Lineage (NCBI taxonomy): Eukaryota > Metazoa > Chordata > Actinopteri > Cypriniformes > Gobionidae > Gobio > Gobio gobio. The sequence continues at coordinate 27,006,810 of NC_137104.1, read as the reverse complement.
GCAAAATGTCCCACCCTGCTCAAAAGGAATTCAGGTCAAAGAACAGTTTGGCACTCCAAATTGTCAATACCAGTCCACTCTACCTTGCTGTCCAGTCACAAGCTGTTTTACAGATCACCTGGGTGACAAAGTCTTTCAGAGGATTCCTGATGATGATAAGCTTTCACTGTCTATTGAGGATGACATCTTCCTTGATGTTATCAACAGAGAAATGTACATAGATGAGTCAAACTACTGGGTAGCTCTCTTACCATTCCGTTTACCTCGCAGCCCACTGCTGAACAACCGAGACCAAGCAATGAAGCGTCTTAAAGTCCTGCAACGCACCTTACAAAGGAAACCCGAGATAACCATTCACTTTGTGGAGTTTGTGCGTAACATGTTCGTCAACAAACATACAGAAATAGCTCACCCACTGCAGCCTGATGAAGAATGATGGTATTTACCAATATTTGGTGTGTACCCTCTGAAACCTGGGAAGATTAGGGTTGTCTTTGATTCTAGTGCGCAATATGAAGGCATCTCGTTGAATAGAATTCTTCTTCATGGACCAGATCTAAACAAGCTCCTGGGGGTCTTGATGCGCTTTCGTAAGGATCAGATTGCATTCACAGCTGATGTAGAACAAATGTTCTTTGTACTTTTGGGAACAGTCCGTTTCCAGCGGTGACAATCTTTGGGATAAGACGAGCAGCTGAGTTCGGAGAAGAGGAGCTTGGTAGAGAAGCCAAACACTTTGTTCACATACATGTTTTATGTGGATGATGGCCTAATCTCTGTATCCAGTGTAGATGAAGCCATCAGTCAAACATCAAGCTCTGGTCCAGAATTCCTCCATCAACCTATTCTCAGGGACACTCCTGAAAATGAATTGTTTGAGCTTGTAGAGCGAGAGAAGGATCAGGACATTTGCCCTCAGGTGGCAACCTTGACCGTGAAGACAGCAGAATGGTCTCTAGGATCACACAGATTTGAGCGCTTCTTTGAGTGGAGATCCCTTGTAAGAAGTATAGCAATGCTTGTCCATGTTGCACAATAATTTTCTTGAGAGAAGAATACAGGAGATTGTAAAGGCTGGCATTGATGTTTTTCCTGTTCAGACAGTTCTGCTGATTGTAAGCGATTACAATCAGCAGAACTGTCTGAACAGGAAAAACCCCCACTAATAATTCCAGCAAGTCAACACGTAGCCACGTTGTTGGTCAGATACTACCATCATCTAGTGGCACATCAAGGACGACATCTAACTGCCGGTACACTACGTTCAGCAGGTCTCTGGATTGTAAAAGGAACTAAACTAATCAACCATGTGATTCATCAGTAAGTTCTCTGTAGGAAGTTAAGAGGAAGACTCGAAGAACAGAGAATGTCAGATTTACCGACTCATGTGGGCCTGGATGTTTTTGGGGCATGGGACATAATACCATGTCGCACTAGAGGGGGCAACGCTGAGAGTAAAAGATGGGTTGTCATTTTCTCTTGCTTAAGTACTAGGGCTGTCCATCTGGAAGTCATTGAGTCTATGTCAACTTCAAGTTTCATTAATGCCCTCAGACGGTTCTTGGCAGTTCGCAGACTAGTCACACACTTCATATCCGACAGAGGAACTAATTTCATCAGAGCCTGTCGTGAACTGAACATCAATGCAGATGATCCAGAACTAAATGGTTACTTGCAGGAGCACGGTTGCATATGGACTTTTAATACTCCCCACTCTTCCCAGATGGGAGAAGCTTGGGAAAGAATGATCCACATAGCACGGGGCATTCTGGATGCATTGCTGCTAAAAAACAGCCTTTCCCGTCTTACCCATGAGGTTTTGACTACTCTCATGTCAGAGGTCATGGCAATAATGAATGCTAGACCTTTACTTCCAATTTCGTCTGATCCTGACACATTGGAAGTTCTATCCCCTGCAATGCTTCTCAACCAGAAGGCTAGTACTGTACTAGCACCTCTTGGGGACTTTGATATTAAGGACCTCTACAAGAAAGAGTGGATACAGGTGCAGTGTCTGGCGGATGCTTTCTGTTAAGCTTGGAGGAGAGACTATTGTGAAACATTGCAAGTAAGGAGGAAATGGACTTGAAAAGACAAAACCTTGAGGAAGGTGATGTTGTCATGCTTAAGGACTCTAATGTTAAACGTAATGAGTGGCCAGTTGGACTCATCGTCAAAACTTTACCCAGTAGTGATGAGAAAGTGAAGAAGGTGGAGGTAAAGATAATTAGAGAAGGATCTGCAAAAGTATACCTAAGGCCTGTCTCAGTGGTAGTACTACTCCTGCCTGGGTCACAGAAGGATCAATAAGTGGTATAATAATTTATTATACCAGGCAGAGAGTGTGCTGTTAGTTATGTCTAGTGGTGTTTCTTTTCTGCCTCCTACTGGACTTTTATTGTACTAAACTATATTTTACTGTTTATTTTAGATTTCTCTCATTGAACAAAGTCAAGAAGAATGTGCACGCAGTTCTTATCAGCGGTTGATTCCATCGTTTAGACCTTGGAAATATATGTCTGTAAGTGCTAAATGTATACTACATAGTGCTTTTAAGTGTTCTGTAGATTAAAGTAAGTGTAGCTCGAGATTATTGTTATTTTTGTTAAAAACTGGCATGATTCGCGTTATTGGTAACATGTACTAGCATGCCAATTTCTCCTCTGTTTGTACTCAATCTCATTAGAATATAATTTCTTGACATGTACATTACCTAAAATAATGTTAAAAAGGAACTATGTAGAAAATCAAACTGTAATGTTAAGCTGAATGTATACATAATGTTCATACATATTTTTTCTTCTTGTTTGTAGTTTTACATAAAATAAATGAGAGGAACTCCTTATGAAGACTGCTTTCTGGAGTTCTTTTCTGAAAGTGTACGCTATCTGTTAAGCCTTTGCTCAAACTACGCAATTGTTCAGAACAGAATAGATTCACTGTTATTTCCTTTTTTCCCGTGTTTTTTGTAAAAGTGTATTTTTGCTGTAGTTGACTTACTACCTGCAGAGCCGGCCCGTCCAACAGGCAGTATAGGCGGTCTCCCTAGGGCCCCGCCTTATCTGGGGGGGCCCACCCACGGCCACGGCCCCGGCCCGTGAAACTATTTGAATAATCGGAGTGTCTATATATCGAAGTGCAAATAACCCACCTTGTTGTCAGATGCAATGTCTGGTTGGGACAGACAAAAGTATAAAAAAAATTCACTTTGCGTGTCAGGAGGTTCGGAGTCCTTGTTGGCTCAGTCAGTCTGGTTGATGGGTTTGTGAGGAGAGTGCTGTACTTTGAAAGTTAATCAATACATTACATTTAGATAACCAACATTTATTTGTCACTATTTTTGTTGTTGTGTGTTTTTATTTTGGTAAAATCTTTGCACTTTTGTTGTTTTTTTTAGGTAATTTGGTGTTGGTATTTGGGGTTAGGGTGGGATTAGGGGATAGGGTGTTGGTGTTTGGTGAAGGGTTTGTATTTAGAGCAATGGCAACAGGCAAAAAAGAAAAGCTTCCCCTATCTGGGAATATTTTGAGTTTATAGCTTCCAATGTATGTACGCTTTTCTACTGTCTAAGAGGAGAAATAGACTCAGCCCCAACACTGTGAAGCAGTTTTTTTCCCTTAATAAAAATAATTAAAAACTTCTGTCATTCCTGCAGTTACACAAGCACTATCACTGCCAAGTGTCATTAGCACATTTAATGATCCTATCACACAACGTCCTTATTCACAATGTGTGTGTGTGTGAGAGAGAGAGAAGGCCTATATTAGATCTTATTGAATCATATAAGCTCATATTATATTTTACTGTCACACTTTAATGAGTAAATTAATTTATTTAATGGACAAATTAAACTCAAACGTGTAAGGATTTTATTTGTACACATAACATTGAAGCGATGGGAGTGTGTTGTGGTTGCTTCATCTGACAGCTTCTTCCACAGGCTTCTGGCTGCTTTATTTTAAATAAGCACCAGATGGCACTGTTCTCGACACTCTTGAAGCTTTGAATCTTTTCCCGGTACAGTCAGGGGAAAGCCTCACTGCTTCATGAGGCTTCATTTCCCCATCCCTAGCAAGAGGTCATAACAGGTAATCAGTCCAATCAGGCAAACAAGAGAGCAGAGACAGGCAAACGGGTAATCCATGGAACAGGCAAGAAACCAAAAACCAAAGACATGAAACCAGGGAAAACGCTCAGAAATGCAGTATTACAACAAACAAGACTTCGCAATGAATGATAGTCATGACCAGGCTTATATAGTGTGAGCTAACAAGGTAATGGGGTGCAGGTGGATGTAATCAATGAGTGCTGATGAGTCAAAGGATTATGGAAGATGTAGTCCTTGATGGAGTGACAGTCTGGGGTGGAGTGCCCTCAGGTGGTAATCAGGGGCACTCTCACTGGTTTGTGACACTTTTGATGCCCTTTTGATGATGAGTTCGAATCCGCCTTTTGTCGATCTCGTTCTTCTCGCTTTTTCCATTGCATATAAGACTGGAAAGGTATTTATTTTCAATAATTATGAAACAACAGAATAAATAAAAATCGAAAAGATAAGATAAGAATCATATGCAGTAGCACTTCACACTAAATTGCTGAATACCGCCTGTGATGGGAGAACTTGAGTACTGTAATTATCACAGTTTTCATATAGCCTACACAGATTCCACCACACTTTCTCTCCGAAATTATCGCGTTCAGTAATGTTATTTTACTAGTGCACTTACTCTTTATTAATGCTTAATTACTTATTAATCATTTTGTATGAAAGAAAATGTGCTGTCAAAAATAAAAAATAAAAATATTCTGATCTCTATGGTAATATCGACTTATAACGGAATAGTCTCTCATAACGTTATGCCATCTCGTTATACATGATGCTATTTTTAGTTAATACAATTTTAATGAAGATGATTGTGTGTTGAGCATAGACTGTAAAAAAATATGGACGTAGTGTCCGTGACGTCACCCATAGGATTCTGATGAGCCGTTCTGAAGCGCAAAGTAGGGACGAGCCATCTTGGCAGCGTGTCATCGCGCATCGCTCCCGGATAACAGAAAATGGGCAAAAAGGCGGGACGTGGGCGGAGCTTAAGTGACGCGATGACGAACAGACAGCAGATAAATGGCTATCCGCCTGTCACTCGAAATGGCCACGCCCTTAATTATGCAGAATTTTAAGGCTTTATATAATGTAAACGAATGAGTTATAAAAAAATTCACCCCCCTCACAGTTGTCATGAAGGGTAAAATGAGCCGTATAGACCAAAAGCACAATTTGTACCAGGCTGTAAACATGTTTTATTCTGCTCTAAAGTTGGCCATTTTAACATGGGGCTCAATGAGATTCTGCTCCCTTCTGGATCCTGTCCCTAGCGGCCAGTCGATGAATTGCAGTTTGAGGCACTTCCGTATTGGCTTCAAGAGAAACTGCGGGAGGTTGCCGCTTGGTGTTGAGCATCTGCGACTTTCTTTCGATTTTATTTGCAGTAGTTTGTGCGTTGGCTTGATGAAGAGATACTCAGCTGCTCTTTTGCGTTGATGTGTGCTGCAGTAGCGCTGTCATATCTGGCTATATCATGTCATATAGCCCATAACACGCTCTCACGCATTTATTTATTAGCATTGTTGGGAGGAGTAAAATTTGCATATGTGGTTTCAACAACCAGATGCATTTAGACTTGTTCAATTTCATCTGGAATACAGCCCAAACCACCTCCTGAAGTGGCTTTTAGTATTTACTTTGTGTATTTGTTCTAAATGCTCCTGTTGTCTTCTGTGCCCAGACTTGAATTTTGTGTAATGTTTGATACATTCAAGAAGCGTGTTTTCTCTGTGCAGGTAAAATTAAAGGTTCGGTTCATATATGTGATGCATCATGGTATCGAATTGAACTGAATCAATGGCATGATAATCATAATCAAACCAAACCATGAGACCAGTGTAGGTTCACACTCTTAAAATAAAAGGGCACCTCTTTTATAAAAGGCCAGCACTCCTAAATTAAGGGTGCTCAACCAATGAGAAGGGGTGCTAAATTGAAAAAAAAAAAAAAACACTTCTCACAAGGGCCCAGAGATGGGTTCCTCTGGGGATCTGAGGACTCAGCAGGACGACCCTCGGATTGAGGGGAGTTCAACACTCACCCAAGACTATGTGATCCCCACCTTCGACTAGGCAAGAGCCAGGGGTTAAAGACCCTAAAAAAGGAAACTACAAAAAAGGAAACAACACTCACGAGACAGCTGCATTAGTGTCAGCAGTGCCAGGGTCCAATAAATCTGCCTGAACCTGAAATACCCAAAGAGAAGGTATCCCAGGTAAGCCCCTGTAGTCTGGAGATCACCCCGAGCTCTCTTTTGGGAGCAGAGGACCTACTTACAGAACTACTTACAGGCCCAAGCTCGACCAAGTTATTGATCTCCGGAGCACATGAGTAAACTGCCTGCAAAGTACCCTTTGTAGGGAAGGCAGCTGTGAATATGCAAAAATTTACATTCTAGGGAAGCTGCCTTTTAAAAGAACCTGGAACAAGGAAGGCAGTTTAATCTAAGGGGAAGCAGCTTCAACCTTAATACATTTGAAATGGCTCATGATGTAACTGCCTGGTTAAGGAACAAAACTCTGGGGGAGGCAGCTACAACTTCAAAACCTAAGGGAGCTACCTGCTTAAGGAACCTGCTATCAAGGGGAGGCAGCTTCAACCTTAGTACATTGCATTGTGAAAGGGCCGCTACAAGTTAAATTACAAAAAGGTGCTAATATGACTAAATAAAATACTTTTAGAGTGAGTGTGCATGGGATCAACCCTCTAAATAGTATAGTCAATTACCTCTGTCTAAATGACGAAGACTGGTTAATTTGTGATCGTGGGAATAAGATATAAGATATACCACATAAGAATAAACGGCCTGTGCGAGGACCATGTGTGAATTTGGCTCCCGAATGAACAAGTAAAATAAGAATAAAGAGTCAATTAAAATAACCAGATGTCTGGATAAATGATCATATGAATGAGCAACAGAGGTGTCAAGTAACGAAGTACAAATACTTCGTTACCTTACTTAAGTAGAAATTTTGGGTATCTATACTTTACTGGAGTAATTATTTTTTAGCCTACTTTTAACTTCTACTCCTTACATTTTCAAGCAATTATCTGTACTTTCTACTCCTTACATTTTAATAATAGCCTTGTTACTCCTATTCCATTTCGGCATGTTTTAATTCCGGCTTGTCAAAAAAAAAAAACTATCCAGATAAATCGTGCCATCCGGATAGAGTGAATTTGATTGTGGTTGGATGAGAAGGATAAACACAAACCGTTCTGACACCCTATGGGGCTGTACGCGATCAATCACGCCTGCACCTGCACAAATCACACACACACACCACGTTGCCAGATAGGGCGGGTTCTCGCCGAGGAGCACGCACTTTCAGCCAATCAGCGATCAGCAGGCAGACGTGCTCATTCATGACTTAAGCCAGGTTTTTAGCGCAATAACTAGTAACTTAGCTGTATATTCCAGTGATCGCTATGCCAGTGGCATAAATATACAGTAAGTTGTATCTACAGTAAAGAGTGGGAGAGTGACTCAACTCTCAAACGTGAATTACACCTGTGACTCGAAGACTCTTTATTAATATAACCGTGACTCCTGTCCATCATCATATAAGTTACACACTTAGGACATCTGCAACCCCGACAGATGCTGAAAGAGGTTTAAATCAACGATTAATCTGCTTTGACTGTCCTAAGTGCATGTGCCATGTACTTCACGAAAGACATACTGTAGTTTTGTCAAAGCAAAGTGCAACACAAAGGTAAGCGCATTGTTGTTATTTTTTGTTGGCGGATTATTGTACAGTATCAATGAATTACGCATTTTGGCAATGCCTGTTTATTACATTGCTTTTTCCAATCTCTATATTGGGCACTTTTTACACATAAATTGGCTTCTTATTGTTGACATTGTGTTTTTCTGAGGGATTGCCGTTTTAACAGTTTCTACCTGGACATATTTGATCCGTTTTACTGGGAAATTGATTTTTTCAATGTTATGTTTTAAGGAGTAAAATGGTAACTTACTTATCAACATTGATTGGTATGGCAATAAAATAATATCACATTATTTTGGCAGTTAAAGTTTTGGGATTTTTCTTGGAGTGATTGCCTATAAGTATTGTAAAGGTGCAAAAAGTCAAAATTCAGAGCCATGTTATCAATAACCATTTTTTGAATATAAATGTACATTTGGTGAGTTTTTGGGCTGGAAATCGTTGACCCAATCTGGCCACACTGATCACGCATTCAAATAATGGTTATTGATAACATGCCTCTGAATTTTGACTTTTTGCTCAGTAGTACACATATGGTTCTTTAATGTATTTGCATTGTCCTAAAATGCGTTGATTTTCAATGGGAATATATGCAGCTGAAACGGGTAGCCTATGCATCTAAAAAATTTCAACATTAACTTTTTAATATAACATTATAGTCATTATGGCCTTTAGAAAAATTTTTTTTGAGGAGGTGGGGTATGCACTGTGGCGCGGCCTAATCTTTTGTCCTTAAAGGGATACTTCACCCAAAAATGAAAATTCAGTCATCATTTACTCACCCTCAAGTTGTTCCAAACCTGTATGAGTTTCTTTGTTCTGAAGATATTTTGAAGAATGTTTGTAACCAAGCAGATTATATGCAACCATTGATTGCCATAGCATTTTGCCCCTACTATGCCAGTCAATGGTTGCTCTATCTGCTTGGTTACAAACATTCTTCAAAATATCTTCCAAACTCATACCGGTTAGAAGTACTTGAGGGTGAGTAAATGATGACAGAATTTTCATTTTTGGGTGAACAACCCCTTTAATGGCATTTTTTTCCCTTTACATTACTTTTACTTTTATACTTTAAGTAGTTTTGAAACCAGTACTTTTACACTTTTACTTGAGTAATAAGCTTGAGTTGATACTTCAACTTCTACAGAAGTCTTTTTAAACCCTAGTATCTATACTTCTACTTGAGTAATGAATGCAAATACTTTTGACACCTCTGATGAGCAATAATGAATTGGCATAAATTCGAGGTTGTGATAAAACTGAGTCAACTAAAAGTTTAATTGGAGTTAAATTAGCCTACTTTATGACGCTGAAAAGACCAAACACGCAGAAACCTTCACCTACTTCGGAAACCGCTGTTGGGCCGAGTGGGCGAGCCTTACACAGCAAGAAGATTTTTTTTCTTTCAGTTTTGGTAAATAAGCAGTTTTTCTGTGTCTCATTCAGTTTTTTTTTCACTGATAGATCTATCCAATCAGTGTATATACATATTGTTCTTGAACCATTGATTACAGTTTTGTTTATCATTGCACTCATATTTGAATCTCTGAATAGTTTCTGATGCGTTTACCTTCTGTCGTAATGTTTTATGAGGTACATTGTTTGCATTTGCCTACTGGATGACATCTTGTGGTTACATTCTCTGTTCTTATGAGATTTAGAGCAGTTGAATGATTTTCCGGTAACACTTTAGAATAATGGTCATTTGTTAACATTAGTTAACTACATTAGTTAACATTAACTAATAATGAACTGCACTTATAAAGCATTTATTAATATTTGTTAATATTAATTTCAACATTTACTAATGCATTATTAAAATCTTGTTAACATTAGTTAATGCACTGTGAACTAACATGACCATGAACAGCTGGATTTATATTAACTAACGTTAACAACGATGAACAAATACAGTAACAAATGAACTGCTCATGGTTAGTTTGTGTTAGTTAATACATTAACTAATGTTAACTAATGACCATTATTCTAAAGTGTTACCGATTTTCCTTGTGGGAAATATTGCGGAGATTGGGACACTTATTATTTAATTTCATTTTCAGCTAACAGCATTGAAGCGGGCTGATGTGGAAGCAGTGATTCCTCGATATAAGGCTGTGCTGAATGCCATTTCCTCAGAATCTTTCGAATGAATAGAGCAAATGTGCGTGTAAGTACCACAACATGAACATAATGTCTCATGCAGACTGACACGAGCATGTTTGTTAATCTCAACAGACACGACAGACTGGAGGTCGAGTTGCTGTGTAGGCCTAATTGTGTTTGTGTGTCGCCGGGGTGTGTCCCAAATGTATCGGTTGTCCTCCTTCCTGCCTTTGCCCTAGCTGCACATCCTTTCCATCTGTCACACAGAGCTTGTACATCACAGATAGCTGGGATCAAAATTGCTTCTCACTGTGCAGCGTGTGTCCAACATATTCTCATTTTCTATTCTATACTCACCTGTGTCTGATTTGAATAACAGCTTTTCAATTTCAAATTTGCACTTTGAGTGTAAACAAGTGTGCTGACAGGAAATGATCAGATGAGTATGAAACTTTTGCATTTTGAGTTTAATATAATCAAGATAACTGTCTTTCCATGAAAAACAATGGTTACTGCTTGATTCCACATTTGGTAATTTTTTCTTTGTTGTTTTTGATCCACCAGAGCGAAAGAAGCAGATTTTTTTTTGTCCTCGTATAAACATACCAAAAGCAATGAGTCTTCTGGTTTGGTAGGACAATAGACAATTTCACAGTGGAATAATTTAAACTTTCACAAACAAAAAGTATTTTTTTTTTAGGATAGTGTATTTTAATCCCCCCAAAAAATCCAGCTTTACGGATATATATATATATATATATATATATATATATATATATATATATATATATATATATATATATATATATATATATATATATATATATATATATATGTGATGCGATCTGGGAAAACCCATCGGATGTCGCGCTGGAACGGTTTCAGCAAGGTCGAAGAATAGGTTGAATGTCCATTTTTTGGATTTTCATTAAATTATTATTCTATAACATCTTGTCAATCATTTCTAAAAAAATATCTTGGCAAGTGAAGAAAAATAGCAATTTATATCAGCAAGCTGAAAAGACAGTGTCTTTCTCTAATGTTTTAGAACACACCCCGCGGAGGTGCAAAAAAAAACGACCATAGTTTTCGCTCTGTGAAAAAAATTCTAGTTTTCATGCTTTGTTTACATCTAGCTACCACAATTCCTTGCGCTCAGGCAGTTTGGCATTACTTTGCCTGGAACGCTACAAAGTCGTGAGTCGTGGTTTGAGCTCAAAAACCTACCTGGAACACAGCATTAATCAAACAAATGTGGTATCATGGGGAAAAACCATTGAATTATGGTTGCTAGGTGATTTTGTTTCGAAACCTTCAGAAAACGTTTTCTCAAAATTGACTTTGCTGACTCTATCGACTTCAAACAGGTGTAGCTCAGTCCGATTTAAACCAATCATACCTCATTTTGAAGGTTTTTTTTATTAGAGAACGTGAAAATAACAATTTTTAAAAAAAGATTTGCTAAATTGCAACTCATTGCCAGCACGTGTCACATATAATAAGACGTGATGATGTCACTGTTTTTATATTACTCAGCAACAAGGTGGCACCTCCTGTTTGTCTCCACATTGTGCATTAAAATCATGTAATGCACACCTAGCAATGGATTATCCTTTATATATACAATTAAAAGTACTTTAAAATTTATTTGAAATTACATTGGAAGTCAGTGTGATATGCTTCATTTTCTTGGTATTGGTTCGGAGCCTGGCAGCAGTGTTTTGTATTAGCATTTTGTATTTTGGGAAGGCCCATGAGGAGTCTACTGCAGTAATCTGCCCTGCTGGTAATGAATGGATGAATAAACTTCTTTTGTTCTTGTTTAGACACAAATGATCTAATTCATGCTGCTTTTTTATATGGTTATAGGCTGATTTAGTCATTGCTTTAGTTATTAATTTATTGCTAAAAATATCTAACCAGCTTATTTAATTATAATTTTCAGAACTGCTCAGCAGATAAAACATGTGGATCGAAGCCAGCATCTCTTCTTGCCCAGAATGCAAACACATCTGCAAATGTTTCAGGGTAATCAAGTTGACATCACTATTGGTTATTTCTGCATTAATTTTTCTATCGATGAAGCCATCCCACGCTAAGTATGTTTTCTTACATCCAACTCCACTCTGGCAAATGATTTGTGCAATGCTGAAGAGCTCCATTACCTTCTCTGTTTGCATGGGGAGGAGCGCGTCGCATAATCACACAAGCTCTCTTGCTAATGCTAATTCAGTGCCGGTGAATGATGGCCTTTCAGGTGGAGTGCTCTGAAGTAGCCCACTATCTATTAAGTCTTCACCTTGCCGCATAAACTGGGTTCATAATGAAAAACAAAGAAGTGAAAACAAGAACAGGAGCTGCATGGGGAATGGCTGCTTCAGGAATAAGGATGGGGTTGCTGCTGGTCACAAATGGATGCTGGGTGATTGACTGATGTGCCTTAGGCTAAAAATACCCTGTGCTGTTCTTCAGAGAGGCTTCATATGGGAAGTTAATAGGGACCCTTTTTAGGTTCCATCTGTTAGTTTACACTACTTATTACTTCCAAAGAACATAATTGTGCGCTGTAAACCCTGTGAATTCTGTGTACTCTGTGAACTGTGATAGAGGTGCATCACAACTGTAATGCGTTGACATGTTTAATACATATAGAGTGTATTTGAAGCATCAAAAAAGGCAATGCCATTTGAAGTAGTGGACATTGTGTTTTAATACTTTGTGACTGGACAACTAGTCAACATTGTATTTCAACAGAGCTCAAAGAAATTGTACCATGACTAATACTTGTACAAATACCCACCCCCAAATATCTGCAGGAAATACCAGTTTCCACACAGATATTTAATGGTTTAACTGTCTTCCCAAATTAAAGCATTGCTTGGAGGGTGCTCTTTTATGGCTCAGGACACTTAATTGTTTACTCAATTGGGTTTCACTTAGAAGTATTAACTTAGTCTCAGAGGAGCGTTTTTTTTTTTTAAATCTAGAAATAAAACTAACACTAACACATCCAAGCTCCTCCGTGAGAGATATGAGACCAGTGTAGTGTGCAGCTGGCGCTCATTATCAATAATGCCACCGGCCTTGTGCCGTTCTCTCACGGTCCCTCTACCTCAACTGATTGCCACATACCCCCATCACCCCTCGCAGGCCAGTGGGTACTCCCAAGACTGCGCTCTACTCCCCCCCTCCGGGGGACCGATCACGGTGGCCATGAGGTTCTCACTTGCGTTGCCATGCGATGGTACTGGATGCTCGGTGGACGGCTCGACACTCCTCCGCCTCCTAGTGGTGGCCGGCAATGGCTGCTCCAATTGAGGGCATTGAGTCCCCCGTCTCCTGCTCCTCCCCAAACATGGCAGATGGCAGCAGGCTCCGACCCACGGTGAACAGCGGTGACTCCTCCACTCCCTCTCGTATGGCAGCCACCCCACATCGACACAGGAGTGCAGCGGTGAGCTCTCTGTCCCACCTGGTCTTCACTTGCTCCAGCACCCACTCGCAATCTCCTCTCCTCCATGCTGCCTGACCTTCTCAGCTCCGCGATCCCCCTCAACAGCGATGGCTCTCTGATAGCATGTCCCTCCTTCCTTCCGGGTTACGGCACCAATGTAACACTGTTCGTTGTTATGGGCAGGAGGAGGCAGGAACCGGCGAACATTCAAAGACTTTAATAAATAAATAAACACAAACTGAAAGTAATGCAGGCAGACAACATAAAACACAACGTAAAGTCCAGGCCTGGCCCTCTCTCATCACTGTCGTCGCTTTTATGCATCCAAGCTCCTCCGTGAGAGATACGAGATCGATGCATCGCGCAGCTGGCACTCATTATCAATCATGCCACCGGGATCTCTCACGGCCCTCAGCCTCGACTGCTTGCCACAATTTTCTTAAAGCTGCATTCCGTAACTTTTTCAAAATGTATATAATGAGACAATACATCATGAATCCATTTTCCAAACCTTTTTTTTGTCTTATCCTGAATCGCTACAATACACCTATAATAAGTGTTTATATTCTGACTATAGACCAGTCGGGTCATCACCGCTGCGGAGTAGCCCAGTAGCCAGTCAATGTATAGAAAAATAATGTAGGAACTACATTTTCTACTAGATCTGAAACATGTGCAGTCAATTTAAACAACAGGAAAACAATGGATAACAGTGACATTTGTTGTTTTTTTTTGTTTAGTTTTTTTATTGAGCAAAATTGCACATTAACAAAACAGTAGCTTATACAAGGTAAGAGATCAATGACACACATACACATACAGAAGAGAGAAAAACAAAAACAAAACAAAAACAAAGAGAAAGAAAATAGTAATAGAGTTGTAGAAGAAGTAGTAATCATTCTAATAATAATAACAATAATAATGGTAGTAGTGGTAGTAGTAACAACAATAATATCCATGATAATGATAGTAGGAGTAGTGGTAGCATTAGTAATTTATAATAATAATAATAATAATAATAATAATACATTTAGACCAGTCAATACAATTATTGTAGATATACACTATTCTCTAGGTCTGGGAGCCGCTCCACAACTGCTGGTGACCACAAACAAAAGACCTTCCCGACATAGACACCAGTTTAGCAAAATTAGGATTTCTAGTTTAGCAAAATTATACTGTCTTGGCGATAGTTAGTGAAATGAGGAGGGTTTTTTTATATTTGACTGGGAGATTATCGAATTCTATGCTGTTACTGAGTGACACTAGCCGCCTTTCCATTACCCTTCAAATTGTGAAAATTGAAATTGCGAATTGAAAATACGCCCAATGGAAACGCGTAAATTTCGCAAAAACTCCCATATATCGCAAAAAAAGTTTTTAAGCTTGCATGAGGTGATATTTCAGGCAATTCGAAAAAGGAAATTTTCGCAAAACTGCAATGGAAACAGTTTTTTTGCATTTACAGGTCACCTGGTACGGTCACGCATTGCTCTCACATAGGGCCTACATATAATTTTTTTCCCACTCAAGTATGTACGAGATCTTATGTCGTTAAAACGACCTATATTTTCTCCTAATAAGGAAAGTGGCGTAACTTTATAATGACGGACCCCGGTGCAACCACAAATATATAACTACATATAGGCCTACTGTAAT
Source organism: Gobio gobio (assembly GCF_949357685.1). Lineage (NCBI taxonomy): Eukaryota > Metazoa > Chordata > Actinopteri > Cypriniformes > Gobionidae > Gobio > Gobio gobio. The sequence goes on along the minus strand of NC_137104.1, from coordinate 26,991,755 downwards.
TATGACATATATTCAAGAAATGTATTAAAACAGAAAGACGCTATAGTTTCAGCCTTGCTCAAAGACTAGGTCTATCCATTCCCGACGATCTTGGTTTGCTTCTTAAATATAGGCTACAGCCAAATAGTTGATTAAACATTGATCAAAATTAAAATACAATTTATACAAAACAAAATTAATTTTAAAGAAAGACTTTCTAGAAAACAATTCAATTGTGCTCAAAATCCATGTCTCCAGACATATGCGCATCTGATTATGTGCTTTACTCATGCTGCTCACTTTTCATAATCAACATATTAAATTAAAAGATTATAATATTTAGACATAGCCTAACTATATGAAACTAAATAGGCTACGTTTTCTTTAACCCTCTTTCCGACGAAGTCGTTGTCGCCTTTTGATGATTTTTTTCCTTAGGCTATTCCAGCGGAAACCCTTTTTTTTTGCCATACAGATAAGTGCAAGACATAATTATAAACTATAAACTGTCTACTTTTATTTACCCCTTATTACTCACTAACTTATTACTCCCTTTTATTACTCACGATAACAGCAAAGGCCGTGGACTCAGGGAACAGATTATTTTGCACTCCACTCCAAACGCTGTCTTCATTTCAAAAATATATTTTGTTTATTAAACGCAAAGTTTTTCATTTCAAAAGCATTTCTAAATTCAGTTTATATTTCCAAAAAACGAAATTCCGAGCCAAAATAACGAAGTGGTAAAAAAAACGTTGAGTTACCACCATGCAAATTCAAACTTTTCGCTCGTCTCTGTATGTGGCAATGCGTCACAATAACCTGGCGTATGTAAAAGTCGATCATTCTTTACAGATGATGGTATGTTTGGACAGAAGACGATTTCTTTATTAAACTCATAAAAAAACAATAGAATATAAAATGCCACAATTTATCATAACACCTCATATGTGCTCAAGTATAAGGTGCTTTCCTTGCCTATAACACGCACGTCCCTTTCCATTAATAATAATGCCGTGCGGTGGCTGGGATATACATAAACCTAACAAGAACCAACATAAACCTAACAAGAACCAACATACGTAGCATGATTTTTGGAATGATTTATCACGAGAGGAAAAAAAATGTTTTAGTCGCATAACAGCAGTTAATGGAAACGCTGTCATTTCGCAAAATTTTTTTGTCGACTTTTAGAAAATATCGCAAAAGTTTTGCGCAAATCTGTAATGGAAACGCGGCTAGAGATGGAGGGATTCTATAGCCCATGATAATGGAGAGTTTTGTGGTCACTAGGGGTGTGAACGAATAGCCAAATATTTGAATATTTTATCTGTAATTGATATCACATGAAACATCATGGCGAATGAGGAAAGACAGCTGTCCATCACTGCGTTCACAAGTGAGATGATAACTTATATAATAGCAAAATGAGACAAATGCTTCCTTTAAGATTCGTTGAGGGTTTAAGAACAAAAAACTCAATGTTCTGTAAACTTAATTTAACCGTTATCTTTGTGTCTGCAACGTCTGTCAGTGGGGCACGTTTTTCACCCGAGAATATCACCCACATGATAGTATTGCTTTTCTCAACATAAAAATGTGAAACAATATAAACACAACAACCATATTCTGACTCGAGTGTACGTTCTGCACGATGACTGGCGTTCTCTGCTTTACTAGCGTTTTTTTCGTGCTGACGCTGCTTAACCTTATAATACTTTTGTTCTCTGGGCCTATATTTTTTGTTTATACACATTGTTTAATGTTTTAAATTGAAAGAAAACCTTAAGATGTAACGTAAACTTGTTATGTACACTAACCTAAAGGATTATTAGGAACAGCATACTAATACTGTGTTTGACCCCCTTTCGCCTTCAGAACTGCCTTAATTTTATGTGGCATTGATTCAACAAGGTGCTGAAAGCATTCTTTAGAAATGTTGGCCCATATTGATAGGATAGCATCTTGCAGTTGATGGAGATTTGTGGGATGCACATCCAGGGCACGAAGTTCCCGTTCCACCACATCCCAAAGATGCTCTATTGGGTTGAGATCTGGTGACTGTGGGGGCCATTTTTGTACAGTGAACTCATTGTCATGTTCAAGAAACCAATTTGAAATGAGTCGAGCTTTGTGACATGGTGCATTATCCTGCTTATCCTGCTGGTTATTTCAGTCAAAGTTGCTCTTGATCAACTTGAATCAGTGGGCCCATTCTCCTCTGACCTCTAGCATCAACAAGGCATTTTTGCCCACAGGACTGCCGCATACTGGATGTTTTTCCCTTTTCACACCATTCTTTGTAAACCCTAGAAATGGTTGTGCGTGAAAATCCCAGTAACTGAGCAGATTGTGAAATACTCAGACCGGCCCGTCTGGCACCAACAATCATGCCACACTCAAATTGCTTAAATCACCTTTCTTTCCCACTCTGACATTCAGTTTGGAGTTCAGGAGATTATCTTGACCAGGACCACACCCCTAAATGCATTGAAGCAACTGCCATGCGATTGGTTGATTAGATAATTGCATTAATGAGAAATTTAACAGGTGTTCCTAATAATCCTTTAGGTGAGTGTATATTGCCTAATCGTAAGCTTGTTCAGAAATGGTGACAAAAACTTTCTCAAAATAACATCATTTAAATAAATTAATATTCAATTTTTATGAGTCCAAATATTCAAATACAATATTTTGGGAAAATGCCCATCCCTAGTGGTCACTGATATCCAAATTAAGTGAACTGGTTGACAGGTCCATGTGGCATGAAAGTAGTTGTCTGTGCTCCCCAATGTGCACTGTAAACAAATATCTGTGTCCCTCAAGCCCACTATAAATGTCTTTCTTTCGGTGATGCGAGTCCTGTGAATAATCTTGAACTGTATGAGTTGGAGGTTTGTATTGTTAGTTATTGAAAATGTATTGTTACAGATTTCCTTCCAGAGGTCAGTGTTGAGGGAGAAGGCTAAATCTTTTTCCCGTTTGGTCATGGGTATTATAATTGTTGCATCATTATTTTATATAAGTTTATGTAGTTTGAATATTAATTTGTTGGAGTTAGTCATTTTCATTGTGTCTTCCATTAACTGAGAGGGATGAAGTGAGTTATTGATTATGTTGATCTTGGATTTAACTATGGATTTTATTTGTTGATTGGAGAAACTGCTCTCCCCAAGACCATACCTCTGGGCTAGTGTTTTTAATGATGCAAATTGGTTATTTTGAAAAGTGATGGTTACTCCATCAAGTGATGGAGGTGAGTATTTCCTTTTTGTTGCCATGATGGAAAATTGACAGGTTTATTGCATAGTTGGAATACAGGGTTGGACCAGATGGGGGTGTGTCTACATGGTTGGTGTTAGTAGTGTATTGTTAGTGGTGTGTTGGTGTCAGAGTGGATGCAGTTGTAATATTCTTGAAAAAGTGCATTTTCTTAATTAATTTTGGTTGGAAGGCGAGGTCTGAAACTAAAGTATTTTTGCACTGTTTTTTTTTTTCATCCATAAATTATTATGACTGTTTTTATAAATCCATTTATATAAATATTGTAGCTGGTTTGCTAAAAAGTAGCAATATTTTAGGTGTTTTGTTCTTCCAATAGAAGTGAGAGGTTAGTGAATTAAGTGATTTTAACCATTTATCAGTGGGTGTTGTTGGAAGCATGGAGACCAGATAGTTGACTTGCAATGACATTTTGGACGCTGAGGAAATAGTCTATTAATACTTGTATGACGGACCACAGCCATACAATTATGAGCCTGCTATGCAGCCAAGAGAGCAGGGACAGGACAGAATTAGACAGAATAACGGTCAGAGGAGAAAAATTGAGTTGTGGCGTGAGGAGAACCATTGGAGAACAGGGCAGGTGACTTGGTGAGAGACCAGTGTTAGCTAAGAATATTTAACATTGTGCAGCACACAGTTAAGTGTTGGTTAAAATGTTCAGGAACAGTGTTAAAAATTTTAACCACTGTTTTCTAAGTTTGTCCATCTTAGTAAGGCCAAACAAAAGGGTGTTGGAACCGTGGTGGAAAAAATAGCATCTCTTCGACATGGCAACAACACGCTACTAAAGCAGGTCTTCTTTTTCGTCTTCTCAAGCGCAGCTCAATCTTTTTTGCATATTCTGTGGGCAATGATTATTTAAATGAGTGACATTGTGACTGTGCAAGATCCTGAAGAAGCGTGGTATAGTCCCAACAAGCCGTTTGTTGTAGTTCTAGAAAAGTGTTTGCTGTTAAAGGGAATATCTCCCTTTGGAGTGTACTTTGAGCTTTGTAACCTTGCAGATATTTTGTATGCTTAAATAGCAACTTTACACAGTAACGTTGAAAGCGAGAAAAGCATAATAGGACACCTTTAATATAAAGAACATCTCGGCCCTATCATACACCCTGCGCAATGCGACGCCAGGTGCGACGCAAGTATTTTTTGCTAGTTTCAACCTGACACAGTTACCCCCGATAATAAAGTTTTAGAAGCAGCCATACCCCTAGTAGAATGCGCCCGAACAGCCAAAGGAGACAGCTGTCCGGCCGCCTCATAAGCAAGTGAGATGGCCTCGACCACCCACTTACTCATTCTCTGCTTAGGTGCAGGGTAACCCTTCCTAGGTGACCCAAAGCACATAAACAATTGTTCAGCTTTTCTCCACAGGGAAGCTCTGTGAACATAAGCAGCCAAAGCCCTAACCGGGCACAGCAGATTCAGTTTCTCTTGGTCTGATGTCCGAAAAGGCGGAGGACAAAAAGCCTGAAGTACAATAGGACTCACAAACCCTTATGTTGACAATTACACCAAGTGCCGTGACGTCGCCCAGCATGGCGCAGCCGGGGCCCCACCCTGGAGCCAGGCCCGGGGTTGGGGGTCGTATGTGAGCGCCTGGTGGCCGGGCCTCCCCCCATGGGGTCCGGCCGGGCTCGGCCCGAAGGAGTGACGTGGGGCCAGGCCAGGCCAGGCCCCCGACGACCCGATCTCTGGACACGGAATCTGGCTTTAGGGACGTGGAATGTCACCTCGTTGGCGGGGAAGGAGCCGGAGCTTGTGCAGGAGGTCGAGAGGTACCGACTAGAGATAGTCGGGCTCACCTCCACGCACAGCTTGGGCTCTGGAACCACACTTCTTGAGAGAGGCTGGACTCTCTACCACTCTGGAGTTGCCCATGGCGAGAGGCGGAGGGAAACTTATGAGAAACTAAGCATATTGTATTATTTCTGTTTATTGATTGAGGAATTGGCATTGAAAAGGCAGCAACTCAACCTCCATCCTTGCGTTTAATCCATTACAATCTGACCAATCACATCGCCGAATCTGCCGTTTTGTCCAAACTTTTTTGTATTGTACAATTACTCACACTAAACTTACTCTTTAAAAAATACTTCAGTAACGTTCTTTTGACGGTTTTAATTTTTTCTGGGGTGGCATTATGCTGAAATGAGATGACAGAACATTTTACTTTTGCTAAGGTTACTTAACAGAGATATCGATTGCCAGCTATAGTATCTTTGTGGCTAGCTATCTAACGTAAAGTTAGTTAGCACCTCTCGCAAAGCATAAAACACATGCCATTCAAAATTCCATTGTTGATTTAATCGTCCATAATTCAATTTTAAAAAGCTTGCTAATTTCAACCGCTTGACTGAGACTAATTTACCTCATACAAAGTTGAGTCGTATTCCAGTTCAAAGCTGGTGCGCACCGGTAACGTATGTTGCTAGTGTAATGTTAACTTCTCTCTACCAATAAGATGCTCCGAGTCCGACAATAGGTGAAAAGTGAAGAATATGAAGCTGGTGATTGGCGAATGGTGATTAATCAAACATAGCATGAAATGGGAAGGTTTGACCCATCACTCTGGGTTTGTCTTGCTGGCAAAACCAAATATCTTCTTTGTTGCGCTTTCAAAATAAAAGTTCCACATGTACAGTTTTTGTCCCTGCGGTATAGGCTAATTTTTGGGTGGGACACATGCAGCATTTTACAAAATTGGGGGGGACATGTCGGGTGCTTTATAGTTTCCAGGTCTATGACGTCACCCACATATGACGTTCCATCTTGCCATTGGACTGATTTCACACGTGCTTCATCTTGAAAGGGAACTCGTTCTGCGCTTTCGCTGCGCTATTGAAGTGATAATAAGTGCCAGGCAGTCGCTTTATCCATTTGAATACAAGCGCAACATCATGTGCATAGTAAAGGCTCTGTGGCGAAACTAGCTGAACCAGACTGAACACCTCCAACCATGTAAACTGAAGTGTTTAATGTTACCTGAAGAGGTAAACGAGGCTGCCTACACGACTGTAAAGGCCAATTTATACTTCTGCGTCGAGTGCACGCAGAGGGTACGGCGTACCCTACGCATAGACGCGTTGGATACGCCGTACCCTACGCCGTAGCCTGACGCGCACCTCTCCAAAAATGTAACAACGCGTCAATTCTACGCGGACCGCAAGCGCTGTGATTGGTCTGCCAGAACCCTTCCCTCAGGTCAATAAATAAATAAAAAATCTGCGATAGGAGTGTGTGTGTGTCCAGAAATTGGATGATAGTTCCTTACGTCTGCTATAACACACTATTTTGCAGTCCAGCGATTCTTTATGGTAGTAAATAAATACATAGATCCGCTGAATATAGTTTATTTATTTTCTCATTAAAACCAAAGATGTTAATCAGTAATTGTATATCAAGAACAGGGACACATTAGGGTATATTTCGTGAATGAAGTCTCCGCAACAACAATCGCTTGCTGAGCCACCGCTGCTGAAAACAGCGGCCACGAGCTCCGCATGGTTTCACAAATGCATTCCAGCGCCAGATCGCCTTATTTAACTTTACTAATCAACTAGAGGTGCTTAATTTGTATTAGATACAACAACTCAAGCTGCAAGAAAAGCCGCTCTCTCACTGCTGCTGATATTCCGACATGAATGTACAGATTCTACACATCAAGCTGCTTCTTCTTCGGCCGTTCTCTTGATTACACCAACATGCCCGAGGACACTGCCTTCTAGTGTCTGCATGTGGAATTGCACATTGACGCAGACAACAGCGCAGAAGTATAAATGCTCACGACGGCGTCGGCTACGCGCGTAGCCTACGGCGTAGCCTACGGCGTACACTCGACGCAGAAGTATAAATGGGCCTTAAGTGTAATCATGGCCGTAGCCAGCTATAGGTTACCAAGGATCCGGCCTTGGTGCTTCAGATGTAAGTAGCTTAACGAAACATTTCATATTTGAAAGTTGTTTTAGGATAGAAATGTTAAGCAACCGACAAAAATAATAAGGCAAACTTTTTTTTTGTCTAATTTCACCATTTTGAATTAAAAAAGGACATACACAAAGCCGATTTCATCAGATAGGATAATGAATGTGTGTGTATATTGTGAATTAATTTATTAAATGTATTTATGTATTTAATGTATAATGTTCGTAGCCTTCAGTGAATTAACTTGTCTAAGAAAATGCTTAATAAAATATAGGCTAAATATCAGTTGACCCTATGTTTACTTTCTTCTCTGACACAGTCGAAAAGACTGTATGACTATCAGTCAGAGCTCAGCTTTTGGAGGGGAAGAGACAGGGCAAGAGAAGGAGACTGAGAGAAAAAGAAAGAGTGAAAGAGTGATGGAAATGAGGAAAGTGATATAAATGAGAGAGTGATGAAATGAGGAGAGAGCAGATATGACAGATAATCTACTGCCCACTAACATGATTTTGAAAGCTATTTATAATTATTTTTTTTAGCCTTCAAACATCCTAAAATGCACATATGTAGATTAGAGAAATAAAATGTTCAGCTGAAAAGTTGTTGCTGTTTCTTGAAACTTTTTTGCTTTTGCTTTGACCTCATATCTGGAGTTGATGCATTTATGCTGTTAATGTGTTGCAGCCTGGAATATTTAGGCCTACTTTATATTAAAATTGAATATTCAGACAGTATATACTCATTGTATCTCTGTGCTTTGAAGATTTTGTTTTTTAAAAATACTAATTATTTCTGTGGTAGAAGACGTTGTGGCACCAAGATTGGCAACTATGGGGCCCCTGGGTTTGTTATAGGGCCCTACGTGTTCTTAATCCGGGCCTGTGAGTTAAAAGGACAAATCAAGTCACAGAACCAGTCAATATGGGAGCTATTATGACTGGATGTGAGAATAGCCACAACATTTGGACCATCGTACATTGTTGTTTTGTTGTTTCCTATGTTTCTGATACAGCAAAACTTCTGCATTTTGACATTGACTCTGCAATAGGTCTATCTAGGCTGTGATTTTTATTTAATTTTTTTGTAGTTTTGTCTTCAGCCATTTTGGTGAGTACAATTTTAATCAGTTTTGGACTTCCCATTTTTATGTTTGAATTTACATTGTGAAAAACAAGGTTGTGTTCCATATTGTGGTGCTCAGCAATTTTAACGTAGTATCGTCATCATATCCGTGTAGATGTAGATGGACCAAAATAAAACCATTAAAATATAAAGTAAATAAGTATTGCTATAACGGCTAAAAAATGTTGTTTTAACACGTTACTCAATATGTTGTCCCACAGTGAGTCATTTTCCCCTGTTACACCTACACAACATTTTAGGGTTCCGCCACCTGCCAAATCCCACTTTAACCACTGAATAACATGCATACACTCTGTTTATTACACAAACAGTGACGCATAGCAGCACACAAACATGCCAAATATTAAAAATAAATGGATTATAATGTAACAGATTATTATTGTGTACATACAGATACAAATGCCAATTTATCATGATGGATTGTCATTGCATGTATCAGAATTACCTATTTGCAGTAATTAAATTGGCTACTTATTTAACCAATCGTGGCAATACATGCATGTATTTAAACTGATTTGTCAGGTTGAGGGTGTCTATATTCCGCCATGTAAATAGTGAATCCACCATGGCGCGAACACAACTGGCTTTTAAAAGGAATGGGAAATGAGACTCTGATTGGTTTGTTGCACGTTACCGCGAAAACACACCCAGTGAATAGGGACAAACCGTTTAGACCTGTTTAGACCATGTACCGTGCGTGCCGACCATTTTTCCTGTCGTTAAACTAGCAAAAGTGGATTCCCTAAGTGCGCTTTAGACCATGCACTCAGATCGTTAAAATAGGGCCTCTCATGTTTAAGATGACTAGAAAAAGCAAAATAGGACACCTTTAATATAAAGAATATGTCATGTTTAAGACAACTTGAATCGTGCAACAGCTCATTCTGTGTCTTTCTTTATGTTTCAGATGTGTTCACGCAAAGATAAATATTTATGCTCATATTGAGCTTTTTAATTGCAGACTTTTGTGTCTTGGCAAATCTGGGCATAGTTTGAGACTTTGTTGAAATCTCTTCTGAAACTCTAGAGAGACAGGTGACACTACAGGAGAAGCAGGAAACATAAACAAAAGTCTTAAAGTCTTCTCCATTTAGTCTTAAACTGCTGTCTAGGAGAAACAACGGAGATATTAAAAAGATATTTCTTTCCTCTGGGTGTATATTTTTTAATATCTTCTGAAGCATTAACAGAATTCTCCAGTAAACTGTTAACCATTACAATGCTACCGGGTTTTGGCTTTCATCTGTGAATATTGCTGTCCACACTTTAACAAGTAGATTAATTAGAAACCCCCTCCATCTCAGGGGTCTATCACTCATGCCACCAACATCTTCTGCCCGCCCACAAGTCTCGCAGATGCAGCCGTTACCAATGGCAACATTTTTAATTGGTTTGCAGAGACGGTTAGCAACAATCAGGATCTGTGCAGCTAATGTGAGATTTACTGGAGCATGTGAACATAGTGTATCTGTTATCAAAGGTACTGCCTGCTTGAACTTTATGAACACATATGTTTCTCATTGGCAGTTTAATATCAGGGAGGCTCTGAATACTTAATCTTCTGATTTAAACTAATTCAATTTGATCCGCCACAGCTATTTTTCATCCACTGTAGCAATGCTTGAATCATTGCACAGCAGGAATCATTACACCATACAACATAAAACAGAATTAGTTGCTCCCAGTAAAACATTAAGCCACTGAAATCCCCTTTGAGGGATATTACTGACTGAGTTTGTCCAACAGTGGTCTAATTGTTTGGACTGTTATAATGGAAAAGTACCATATTAAATGACCACATATTCAAAAAGAGAGGAGAAGTGGTAATAAACAACAGCTATATTATTATTATTATTGTTATTGTTATTATTATTATTATAAGGCTTTACAATCTTATGTGCAATAACACATTTTTTGTTTCATATTTGCACCATACTGAGGCCTTTCCAAACATAATTTACCTATCAGTATTTTTGTCTTGTTATATCCTTGATACAACTGAATTATAAAACTCACTAAAATGTATTAGATTTTTTTTTAATTGTTAATTGGGTAAGAAAATAAACCTATTTTCTAAAATTATTTAGATTCTCTGAAAACAATTCTTCATAGTTTCCCTTCTAGCTAGGGCACACTTGGAATAGTTAATGGAGAGGTGGTGGTCCAGTGGGTTAAACCACTTAACTGATATGCAGAAGGTTGCTGGTTCTATCCCAGCGGTCACCACCAGTGTGTCCTTGAGCAAGGCACTTTACTCCACGTTGCTCCAGGGGGATTGTCCCTGTAATAAGTGCACTGTAAGTCGCTTTGGATAAAAGCGTCTGCCAAATGCATAAATGTAATAAATGTAATGGTGAGACCCGCCTCCTGAATTCGATTCAATACCTCCTTCAGATGTTGGAGATGTTGCTCCCAGGATAAACTATACACAATAATGTCATCCAAGTATGCAGCTGTGTAATCAGAAAGTGAATCAGAATCAGAAAGGCCAGACAACACATGATTCATAAGTCCCTGAAATGAAGCAGGAGCCCCATGTAGCCCAAAGGGCATAACAAAAAAATGAGTCCCCAAGGAGTGCGAAATGCGGTCAGCTCTTTTGACTACACAGTCAAGGGGACCTGCCAATAACCTTTACATGGGTCAATTGTGGTTATCCATTTAGCTTGACCTAGTCGATCAATCAGTTCATCAATCCTGGGTGTTGGATAGGAGTCGAATCTAGAGACGGAATTAAGATAACGAAAGTCCACACAAAAATGGAAACCAATATCCTTCTTTGGAACCAACACCACAGGACTACACCAATCACTTCAAGAGGGTTCAAGGATGTTTATGGTCAGCATTTGATCCAGTTCTCTTTGATCCAGTTTGATCTTCAGTCCTCTTTTAGAGAGGTTAAAAGCCGTTCAGGTACAAGATAACTCCTATGTCGAGGGACTGCTCCATTACAAAGTACTATGTCATGCTGTACCAAACTGGTTCTTCCAGGTGTCTATTTAAACACCTCTTGGTTACAGAGATCTTGAACCTCAGCATGTTGATGTAATGTAAATATCTAAATAACAATCTAAATAACCTTAGAAGGAATGGGCAAGTACTGTTCACAAGCCTCTTCTTCATCTTCCACCCAAAGAAGCATTAGGACCTCTACTTCTGTATCTGCCCTCTCATGCCACTCTTTTTATAAGTTGATATGGAGTACCCATTTGGATCGACTCTGCCCTGGTAAGGCAGTCTCATAGGTGGTACCCCAGCTTCTGAATCACCTCAAAGGGTCCCTCCCATTTAGCCAGTAGCTTACTGTTGTCACTAGGCAGCATCACCAATACCTTAGCTCCTGGCTGAAAACTTCTGGCTCTGGCCTTTTGGTCTGCCTGTCCGCTGTCGATTTTGAGCTTCAATAAAATTCCTGTGAGTAAGTTGTGTCATACTCTCCAGCTTTTCCCTCATTTGGAGGACATAGGAAACAACACTATCGGAGCCAGTGATCATGTGGTCGCCTTTCCAGGCTTCCTGCAGAAGGGCCAGGGGTCCTTGGACATCCCAGCCATACAACAATTCAAAAGGGGAAAACCCCAACGAAGCCTGCGGTACATCCCGGTATGCAAATAATAGATAAGGGAGCCTCTGTTTCCAATGGGCCAAAATATCATCAACAAATGTGTGTAGCGTTTGCTTAAGGGTCTGGTTGAATCTTTCCACCAACCTGTCTGTCTGTGGATGCTAGGGTGTAGTTCTTATGCCTTTTATCCTTAACAACTGATAGACTTTTTTGTAATAGTTTGGACATGAAGTTGGACCTTGATCAGTCACTATGGCCCTAGGGAAACCCACTCTAGAAAACAGCTGAACAAGGCACAGATTTCTGGCCCTTACTGTCTTAAGAGGAAACACCTCAGGAAACCTAGTGGCATAATCAGTGATAACCAACATGTACCGGTTCCCTGTCTTAATACGCTCAAGGTGCCCTACCACATCCATTCCCAGCTATTCAATGGTATGCCTACCACAGGAAGTGGTTCTAAAGGAGCTTTAGGGGGACCTCTACTGGCTGTATATTGGCACTCGGGACAACTCCTACAAAATTCACCCATATATTTTCTCAGATTGGACCAAAAGAAATGTTGGCCAATACAAGGTCTTAATATGGTCTTTTGTCTCCCTAAATGACCCGCCAATGGGACCGAATGGCCTTACTGAAGCACCACATCTCTTGCCTTCTGTGGTACTACCATCTTTGCAGTTAATCTGTACGAACCAATAACTGCATGTTACATGTATTCACTAAGGCTCTTACTTCCTGACCATTAAGGATTACAACAGCATAGTGCAAAGGGACAACTCTCAGGACAGGTCGTGGCACACAACACAAATATGTATTGGTAGCCGGATTGTTGGGACACTTAGGTTTAGTGTGACCCACCTGACCACACTAATAACACACCACAACCTTCCTACTATTAAACTTCTGGTTAGGGCTTTGATTGACAGGACCACCCCGATCACCCACAGACTTACCCTCACTGGTGGACTTGGTCATCTTCGCTTGACTTTTTGATTAGTCACTGATGGTAAGTCCATACTGGGTTCTTCCGTCGAGCTGACAAATAGAAATACGCCAAAGCTGTAGCCTCAGAAGCAGGTTTTGAGGGCATTTCTCTATTTTCATGTGTTGTGGACTTTTTTAGCACATTTCTCTATTTGCACGTGTTGTGAGTATTTGCAGCACGTTTCTGTATATGCATGTGTTGTGAACTTTTGTAGCGCATGTGTTGTCAAACTGATGAAGATGTTTTCTTTATTTGCTGGTGTTTTTTCTATTTGCATGTGTTTTCTTAAGTTGCAGCACGTTGAGCTCTCTTGGCCATATGTAATCTACCTCTAACAGCTGTTGCAAGTGTGGCTCTTTTTGTATTGCAGGTTGTCTTAACCCGGGGTAGACATTTTGAGGAGGAATTGGTGATGCGGCTGGCTGTCTGCTACTAGAACTCTGCAGGAACACTTGAAGTTTGTTCGGCAGAGTTATCATAAGTTCTAGTGTCGAGCCCTGGATTAGGTACAGGAGTGGTGCGGCCATGTACTTCTTGTTGAAGCAGGCTGAACTGGTGGTGCAGGACTTTCCATCGGCCTTCCTGATGAGCTGCTTCTTGATCCATATGGCTGTCTCGTGCCTGTTGCATGGTAATGTGTGTCTGAAACAGATCTTTGAGCTCTTGGAGAGAAACATCGTGAGGAAGGTTACCCATTTCCATTTCAAAACCTTCCCGTTCTCCTGAAGAAAAGAAAATGAAAAAAAGACTCACTTCTGCCCCTAGTGGCATCCTACCGCTGCCACCAGTTGTGATAGATCTGCCATGAGCTCAGCAAATCACAACAACAACAACAACAAAAAGTTCTTAGCCATAAACAGGGAGCAGAGTGATCTTCAATTGTGAGTCTTTATTGAATCATGCTTAGGCAAAAAAAGGGGGATCTCAAGCCACCTTGGAGGAAAAAAGATTCATGGGGCATGAATGACATACCCAAAATAAAAAGGCTGCTGTTCATAAGTTATTCTGAATAGACACATAACCAACATATATTTAGAAAGCCAAAACTTGAGAGTTTACAGTTCAAGACTCAGAATTACTAAGACTGTTATTAATGTGATCCAATCGAAGAATAGGTCGAAGAATAGGTTAAATATCCATTTTTTTCCAGAGTTCAGAACAGCCAGCCGCATCACCAATTCCTCCTCAAAATGTTAGGACAACCTGCAATACAAAAGGAGCCACACTTGCAACAGCTGTAAGAGGTAGATAACATACAGTATATACTGTGGCCGAGAGAGCTCAACGCGCTGCCATATGTGACTATGTTGTTGTGGCGAGGGGGCGTGGTGTAGTGAGGTCTGTGACGGGAGAGAGAGCGTGCGTCTAAATCAGCTCCCTAGTTCAGTAGTCAGGGCACGGATCAGGACATAAGTCAATGGACTGACTCCCTGATCAGTGCCCTGACTTCGGAACTAGGGAGCTGATTGAGACGCACCCATAGTCAGAGGATGAGTGGCACGTAAGTGAATCAAGTGCAAATTATGAACACCCGTCTCTTGTTTCAGTAATTGGTGTGGAGAGACAGGTTATAAGCCATGCAGGAAACAAGGACCAGAGAGAGAGAAGCTGGACACACGCTGGGACTCGAGCTGGAACACTGCAGAGAGGTACTGCTTAAAGAGAAACCGGAGAAGTTGCTGAGAAATTGAGTTTATGATTTGTGCGATGTGCACCCCAATGTAGCAAAGTTTGTGTGTGGGTAGGGAAGAAGACAAGGGGTCAGCTTGCTGGAACTCGAACAGGTTTATTATCTCAATAACTCTGGTAACAACAGGGTGCACATCGCACAAATCATTTTAAAAGAAACACAATTTAAAAGATTTAAATTACACTTTCACTCACAACTCACTTTAAACCACCACTGAGTGTTTGTATTACCTTCCGACTGGATATAATGTGGATTTCAGTCATATAATGATGTTAAAATATGTTATTTAGCCTTTTATATGTAGCTAATTGCTACACCTGCTTAGCATTTATAATGTAAATATCCATTATTGATATAAAAATAGCAGAAGTCGCATGAAATCACACACAAAACATTTGCCATAGTTATCTGTGTTTATTAGCTTCTTATTTCACATGTAGAAATATAGAATGGGTTCGTTCTTCACTGAGCACAGGATGAGGAAGTGTGCAGAGGACAGCGTCATGCATGAAGGCAGGATTATGCTCACGTTGACTCCCGTAAAAGATGATTGACAGCTGGAGAGATCGAATGAGCGCATGATGACTCATATGAAGCAAATCAGGAAGAAGAGATGCACCGCTCACTGTGAACACTGTTTTAGCTCTTCAGATCGGATAATTCAGTGGGAAATTAATAGAAATGGTATTCTGTATGACAAAATATTTTGCTAACGTGATAAATCATTATTTCTCAAAATATGCATACTTTTGAACTAAGAGCCCCAACGAACGCTGTTCATTGCAGCTGTGTGGACACAATGAAACCGCAGCAGAGGTGACTGACTTCATATGCGTGTGCAAAATAGCATACATTACAGATTTATTATTGATCACTCCTCACATAAATTAATAAATGAATGTCACTGAAACCTAGTTTTATCATTAACTGTGGTCAAATATCGAGTCTTTAATGTTTCTAATGATACACAGTTTGTCCAGATCAAGTAAGAGTGTGATGTTTTAATGTGAGATGAATGTTTAACAATAATCTGGGGCCGTCAGCAATCTTTGACTGGAAAGGGGTTAAAGATCCAGAATCTTAGTCCATTCAGGTTTAATCACAGAAAAAATATATTCCAAGGGACATACAGTGAGGAAAATAAGTATTTGAACACCCTGCTATTTTGCAAGTTCTCCCACTTAGAAATCATGGAGGGGTCTGAAATTGTCATCGTAGGTGCATGTCCACTGTGAGAGACATAATCTAAAAAAAAAAATCCAGAAATCACAATGTATGATTTTTTAACTATTTATTTGTATGATACATCTGCAAATAAGTATTTGAACACCTGAGAAAATCAATGTTAATATTTGGTACAGTAGCCTTTGTTTGCAATTACAGAGGTCAAACGTTTCCTGTAGTTTTTCACCAGGTTTGCACACACTGCAGGAGGGATTTTGGCCCACTCCTCAACACAGATCTTCTCTAGATCAGTCAGGTTTCTGGCCTGTCGCTGAGAAACACGGAGTTTGAGCTCCCTTCAAAGATTCTTTATTGGGTTTAGGTCTGGAGACTGGCTAGGCCACGCCAGAACCTTGATGTGCTTCTTACAGAGCCACTTCTTGGTTATCCTGGCTGTGTGCTTCGTGTCATTGTCATGTTGGAAGACCCAGCCTCGACCCATCTTCAATGCTCTAACAAAATCCTGCAATACATCCTCTCCTTAATACAGTGCAGTCGCCCTGTCCCATGCTCAGAAAAACACCCCCAAAGCATGATGCTACCATCCCCATGTTTCACAATAGGGATGGTGTTCTTGGGATGGTACTCCTCATTCTTCTTCCTCCAAACACGTTTAGTGGAATTATGACCAAAAAGTTCTATTTTGGTCTCATCTGACCACATGACTTTCTCCCATGACTCCTCTGGATCATCCAAATGGTCATTGGCAAACTTAAGACGGGCCTGGACATGTGCTGGTTAAAGCAGGGGAACCTTCCGTGCCATGCATGATTTCAAACCATGACGTCTTAGTGTATTACCAACAGTAACCTTGGAAACGGTGGTCCCAGCTCTTTTCAGGTCATTGACCAGCTCCTCCTGTGTAGTTCTGGGCTGATTTCTCACCTTTCTTAGGATCATTGAGACCCCACGAGGTGAGATCTTGCATGGAGCCCCAGTCCGAGGGAGATTGACAGTCATGTTTAGCTTCTTCCATTTTCTAATGATTGCTCCAACAGTGGACCTTTTTTCACCAAGCTGCTTGGCAATTTCCCCGTAGCCCTTTCCAGCATTGTGGAGGTGTAAAATTTTTTCTCTAGTGTCTTTGGACAGCTCTTTGGTCTTGGCCATGTTAGTAGTTGGATTCTAACTGATTGTATGGGGTGGACAGGTGTCTTTATGCAGCTAACGACCTCAAACAGGTGCATCTAATTTAGGATAATAAATGGAGTGGAGGTGGACATTTTAAAGGCAGACTAACAGGTCTTTGAGGGTCAGAATTCTAGCTGATAGACAGGTGTTCAAATACTTATTTGCAGCTGTATCATACAAATAAATAGTTAAAAAATCATACATTGTGATTTCTGGATTTTTTTTTTAGATTATGTCTCTCACAGTGGACATGCACCTACTATGAAAATTTCAGACCCCTCCATGATTTCTAAGTGGGATAACTTGCAAAATAGCAGGGTGTTCAAATACTTATTTTCCTCACTGTAAATGTGCTTAAGCCTCTCAAACTGACAGAGGACAAAAAACAGCACCACCTTTCCAGGGTACAATAAGTCAAGGCCGTAACCATGTCTTGAACATTGGGGGGACCAATATTTTAAAAAAAATTATAAAACATAAAGAAACAGAACAGTTAACGAAATTCTAGGTCTAATTCTGGTTGGGACTATTTCCAGGTTCTAATCCGCCCTCAAATAGTTTTTTTAATTTTTTTATCCTTCATTAAAATCAAACATGTTCATCAATGATTGTATATTAAGAGCAGGGACAGACTGTGCACGAGCCAAAAGAGAACGTAAACCCTGCCTACTATGATTTGATTGGCCAGCTCAATCATTTTGACATTGACGAGTGCTATTAGACCACTGAGGCAAACCAGGCTAAAACTGTAACTTTTAAACCTTTTTTGTCATCATAACATAAAGAGTGCTGCATTATGAAGTGCAGCAGAGCAGTGCAAAAATGTCCTCAATGTCTATGGTGGTTACGGTCCTGCAATAAGTAACAAGACTCTGAGTGCACTGACTCAGTACAATGACAAATAAAGATTTTAACAAACCAATGAAGTAATATATTTGTATTTATTTATTGATCAATGCAATGATGATAATTAAATAAAAACTGGCTATCACAGTAAAGCCCTATTCGGACGGTGGGACAGTTGCAACGTGTGGCAGTTGCAACATTGCTGACTTCTCCAATCAGGAATGAGCTGGAGTCATGACACTCCTACTGCACATGCTCAGTATGCCCCTCCTTCTTTCTGGAAGTTAACAGCCACATATTAAACTTCCTTACGGGAGAACTGAAAAGTAACTTTTTTTACAACTAGATTTTTTGTCATTCTGTCTAAACTGTCTTGTCTTTATAGTTTCATAGTTTCAATGTGCAGTTTCTTAGCTCTTAACAGATTTAGGTACAATTTGTTCAAGCTAATGTGTAAAGCTAAGATGGCTGCCAGGGGGTGGGACAGTTGCAACGTATTGTCCCCACATGGTTTTGCAACTGTCCCTCATGACAATAATAATGACAATTAGATAAAATTGATATAAAATGCAATTCAGTGGTTTGATAAAGAACATATTTCAATAGCCAGGTGTCTCCTCTTTGTATTTCAGCAAATTGCTTTATTAAAAGTCAAACTAGGCTGCAGTGTATCCTACATTTTCTGTTCTGTTTTTTTCAGTATGCCACGAGACAAGAAAAGGACAACAGATAGGGGTTTCCCTCTACCTATTTTGTCCTTAGCTGCTGCTGTAGTGAGCAATGACGGCAGGACACTGAGGTCTGTGGCAAAACAGTATTCATTTTGCCACACAACCCTCTACCGCTTTATTAAAAAGAGAGAGGCTGAGTCCAGGAGAGGAGATGAGGACAGGTTACTGGACCCCGAGGAGGGTCTTCTCAGTCCAACAGGAAGATAGCCAGGCAGAATACCTAAAAATACTTTTTACCTTTTCTATGGTCTCAGCACTAAATAGGTAGGCATGAGGAAGGTATTAAAGCAGAGTGTAGGCTTAAAGCGAGGGCTGGTAGTGATAATTATATAGGAATATGGAGACTGCGAAATAATAAGATAAGATAAATTACCATTCTACCTCCATTTTCATTTACCATCCATTCACAGGCTCGTCGATTGGCCTTCCAACTGGCTGTCTACTACAGGTGCCCCTACCCTGAAACCTAGTGCTCCCTGGCTGGCTGGGATTGGTTTATGGGGTTCATGAAAATACAGCCCAGTCTGTCTATATGGTGCTCTCAAGCTACCAGTCTCACATGGAACACAAGCTTCAACCGTCACAATGTATCCTTGTTTTACGACAATCTTGCCAATGTGCTCGACAAAAACAAATGTGAAGGGAAGGACATCTGGAATATGGATGAGACCAGGGTCACAACTGTCCAAGAACCAAAAAATGTTTTTGCTGGCGCAACGTCAGACAGGTGGGGGCAGTAACCTTCGGGGAGAGAGGAACATCAGTAACAGTTGCATCTGCAGGCAATGCATTAGGGTACATGATTCCACCCGTGTTCATATTCCCACGGGTTAACTTCAAGGACCATTTCAACCACGATGGCCCACCTGGATGCATTGGAGCCGCCAATAAATCAGGGTGGATGATGGAGGACCATTTCCTTCAGTTCCTTAAACATTTCCACCACCACACAAGGGCCTCATTGGATGCCAAAGTCCTCTTGATCCTTGATAATCATTCTTCGCATTTTTCTGTAAGAGGAATATATTTCTGCAGAGAAAATGGCATTGTCATGCTATCGTTTCCACCCCATTGTGCCCACAAATTACAACCACTGGATCGTACCATTTATGGCCCCCTAAAACGTTATGTCAACACATTTTGCGATACCTGGATGAGAAGTCACCCAGGCCTGACGATGTCCCTCTAGGACATTCCTGGAATTGTTAGGTTGGCCCTCCCATTGGCTTGAAAACCAGGCAATGTGCAGAATGGGTTTAGCAGCACTGGAATTTGGCCTTATAACCGTGATAAATTCAAAGACAGTGACTTTGCACCATCTTTGGTGACAGACCGGCCGCCACAACCAGTTCTTCCAGAGCAAGCTGGGACATCTGCTTCTTCTGCAGTTCCTCCAGTGCAAGCTGGGTCTTCTGCTTCTTCTGCAGTTCCTCCAGTACATGCTGAGACTTCTGCTTCTACTACAGTTCCTCCAGTGCAAGCTGAGTTCTCACCTGAGACTGTTAGACCTCACCTCAGAGCAGGACCACGGAAGATAACGAAAGCAAACGGTAGGACAAAATGCAAATCCGCCATCTTGACAGACACCCCCAAAAAGGAGGCTTTGGAGAGGGAGAAAGCAAAAGTTAAGAGAAAGCCAACAAAAGTTAAGAGAAAACTGACAAAAAACACACTGGAAACAAGCCAACAAACCAAAACTGAGAAGAAAAAGTGTATCCCCTCCTGTTCGAACCGCCCGCTCCAAGCGGGACTCGAACCCGGATCCGCCAGCATGAAAGTCGATGCTCTAACAAGGAGGCTAAAGGCTGCAACCTCCAGCATCAGTTGCTAGAGCGTCTCTTGAGATCAGATTAGTGAGGTTTACTCGCACAGCACTACTAGCTGGCCTCCGTTACAAAAGCATACAGAGAAGGACAGTGACTCTGAGAAAGAAGAAGATTTTTGCATTGTCTGTTTGGAGAGCTACTCCAGACCGGGAGAGGTGTGGCTTCAATGTTGCCAGTGCAAGGCATGGGCTCATGAAGCCTGCACTGATGGTTCCATTTACATTTGCCACAATTGTGAGTCAGATGGGGAGTTGACCTATCGGTAAGCCCCTCCCCTCGAACGCAGTTGAGCCAATAGCAGTTGAGTATCAGTTGCGCTGGGACCGGAACTTGGACATCTTTAGGTGTCAGCGCCACAGAGAAACATTGGAAAATCCGAAGCTCTCATTGGTTTGATAATGTTTATGCTACAAAAATGCTAAAATGTCGTGCCTGAGGTACTGTAACACTGATTCCAGGTATCCTGAGAGGATTTTCTGTTTGTCATACTCTCGTCAAGTTACGATTAAAGTCCCTGCTAACATACAAACCGAAATAACTAACTGTTCTTACGTCATGTAACACTGTAGGTCAAAAACACGAAGGTCTACATTTCAGTGCCTTATTAAACTCCATATTAAACTGGTTATATGTAAATTAATTTCATTTTAGATATGTCTACATTATCTGTCCTACTAAGGAGGACTCCTATTTTGATGGGTATTATAGTCTACGGGTAACGTAGTGAAAGGAAGAGCTCGCACGTAGTTTATCGGAGTTGTTTTGCAGATACAAAGTTTACCAGTTATTAACTGCACCCTCGAAAAGGCATAAGTCACGGTCTGTGTATATGTTTGTTTACTGTTAGTTGTATGAGAGTTTTTGTGTAATTTGCTCTGTATGTTAATGGTAATGCAACGGAGAGAGATAGTTTGTGAATGAGACGTTAATGCGCACTTCGTATGCTTTGTTTGCTTGTTTGTTTTTTGGAGTGAAAAAGGACATAATAAACTTGATAAACCATCAGTAAAGTTTGGCCATCATTCGGACGGGATATACGTTACATTCTGTGTCCAACAACATCTAGGGATAAGGTTTTCACACTGACAGCTGTCATTGTAAGATAAAGCAACTCTGTTTGTTTGTCCGTGTTAGCAACAGTAACTAAGGGGGGCGGGGCTTACCGATATGTCAATTGTGGATACTTGATGCTATGAAATAATCTGTTTGTGTGCTTTTGGAGGTGTTATGAAATTGTTACTGCTTGTTACTACAGTTGGGCCTATATAAATCAGTTTGTGGGATTTTGACAAAGGTGTTACATGGTTGTGTACTTGTTTTTTACTTTAATGAGTTAACTCAATGAACGGTTTCAAATAAACTAAAAAAAGATTTGAAAAATGATGGCGAAGTATTAGTTTTATTACATCTAATGACTGTTGCAACTGCCCCTCGGTACTGGGGACAGCTGCAACATTTTTCAGGGTCCATTTAAGTACAAATTACTTTCATATTATCATATGTACATATGCTGCAACAGTATGGACAGGTAGGTGACATATATGGGTTTAATAAATAAATAAATAAATAAATATATATATTTGTCTTTCTAATACAAACAGTCGCTGATAAACTGAAGGAAATGTAAAAAGTGTTGCAACCGCCCCCACTCTGTTTCTCACATGGAAGTCCATAAAACTAAATTTACATGCCACCTCAGTGGTAAAACATTTGGATGGTGATTTATTCACCGTGGAGCAGCGAGTTTTGTGATCCTGCGCACCTGGGAACGCGCAGCTCACGTTGTCAATAACATGATTGTATGCTGTAAATAAAATGGCATATGCTTGGTATAATAAGAAAAATTTATAATGCATATTATATTTAATAAAATAGTAAGATATATAGCGTCACATTATAGTTAAAATGGTTTTCTGTCTTTTTTTATCTCAAAATAAATGATGTCATTTTATTTCACATGGAAATGAGCCAAAATAAGTTTATACGGCCTCTTATTTACATGAGGAAACATAATGCTGCTTGGTTATTTTAACATATAATTGCTGCCATAATAATGGCCCATTTCAAAAATTTACGTCCTTTTTTTCTTTTTATCTTTTGAGTGGTGATAAAATATATTGCTCTTGTAAAATACTTGCCAGCATTTCAGTAATAAAAGTCTAGATCTTTCTTCCAAATTATTGCATCCAAATTAGAGCGAAGCTCAACCGTATGGGGCTCTGCAGTGGTCAAAAAGGATATAAACAGTGAATTTTGAAGTGATATATTCTTGAAAATTCAGAGATGTGGATTCTGACAGCAATTAAATGACCACACAACCTTGGTGTTTGTCAAAAAACTGTGGGTAATTTGTCCGGGGACTTTTACACGGGTGGTGGGAGAAAAACACTGACATCCTGGATTCAGATGGCATAAACCTGAATAATACCTGACTAGCCCCTGTCAATGATGAAATATCTTATGACCCCACGAGAAACAATTACTGTCCGAATAGGGCTTAAGACACCAGTTTTTCTCAGTGTCTGTTCACCCATTGATTATTATACGATTTTGATTTGTATGCTAAATCCTAATTGTTTAAAGGGTTAGTTCACCCAAAAATGAAAATTCTGTCAGTAATTACTCACCCTCATGTTGTTCCAACCATGTAAGACCTTCGTTCATCTTCGGAACATAATTTAGTATATTTTTGATGAAATCTGAGAGCTGTCTCACTCCTCCATAGGCTTTCAGAGGGACTGAAACTTGATGGCCCAGAATAGTAAGTAAAAACGTCATTTAAGGAGTCCAAATGACTACAGTGGCTCTGTATTAAGTCTATCATGCGACGAAAATACTTTTTGAGCGGAAAAACAACAAAAATAACGACTTTATCACACTATTATTGTTGTTCAATTTGAGCCTCTGACGAGAGTTCGCGGGAGTGCCACGACGCATGCGCGAGAACTGAGATTACGGCGTTCTTCTTCTACTACTACTTGACTGGCTGCTCACTCTTTCGGAGTAGGGTTAATCTCAGTTCTCGCGCATGCGTCGTGGCACTCCCGCGAACTCTCGTCAGAGGCTCAAATTGAACAACAATAATAGTGTGATAAAGTCGTTATTTTTGTTGTTTTTCCGCTCAAAAAGTATTTTCGTCGCATGATAGACTTAATACAGAGCCACTGTAGTCACCTTAAATGACGTTTTTACTTACTACTAGTATTTCATTTTTGGGTGAACTAACCCTTTAAATAGCCATAACTATTCATATTTTCTGCTTGCAATTTAAATGAACTAATGTAAGTGTGGTTGACAAAAGGAACAATTTCCATCATTCAGTTTGTTATTGTTTAAAAACCTCAAACACAATATGAATATTCTGTAAAAGACTTACATGTATGCAACCAGTTGTACTTATTTCTCTATTTTAAAAAATGGAATAAAGAAAATGCAGTGATTAGGCTATTCTTATTGTTCAAAGGGAAAATTAGCATTGCAAACTAAGCAGTGTCTGATCAAAGCCTTAGTTCTGTCAACTCAAAGTTTGGTAAAGTCTGACAATTTTCCTTTTAAGAAGTTTTTTTCTCCAAGTTTATGCCTTAGTCTGATATTTTGAAGCTATATTATGGATTGGCTAACCCTTGAAGAGACAGCTATCAACACTAGTTCATTAGTGGGTCTGCATTGATTCAGACTGAACAGAAGTATAGCCTTTTTGTGTATGCTGCAAGAAGACTCATAGAGTTTTGTTATAATGAGGGTGACTGAGAAGACAAAGTGTGAGTCGAGGAAATAACTTTATGTATGAATCCCAATTATCTGCTGCACACATTAGAAATGCTGTAGCCAACACTTTGTTCACATTTGCTAGTTCATCACATATTTTGATGCTCATATATGCAAAATGTATGACAAATATGAATCCGGTACTGCCTCTATGCGCTCCTCATTTGTAGGTCACTTTGGATAAAAGTGTCTGCTAAATGATTAAATGTTAAAAAAAAAAAAATCTTTATACTTTGCTAATATCCCTCAAACCACAAGGTTTTACCCATTTGTCAGCAAGAAGTTTTTGTAAAGAAGTGAAAATCATTTCAAATAAAAACATTTAGTATGATCATATATTCTTTAATATATAAGTACAGGTCAGAATAAGTATACCATTTCGTTTTTACATAAATATATCTGTTATGCTGAATGACCATGGTTTGTTACTCTGAATGATGTTTTTCCAAAAAGGGAGATAAAATTGTCATTGTTCCTAAAATTATTATTTTTTTAGTATTAGTCTGTATCATTAAATTAGTTTTAATAATATTCCTGAGTAAATGATGGCAGAAGCAGTGTCACAGACACGTCAGGTTCCACCCTCCACCAATCACAGCGCACTCCTTCCCCAGAGTACTGATCACCATCACCTGCACCTCATCACCACACTCATCACCAGCACTATAAGACTCACAACCACACAGCACTCCACGTCCGGTCTCGTTCGCATATACTACAGGCTATGCTTACCTCAAGGACTCCTCTACAGATACTTACCTGTCTCCAGCGTGTCTCCCTCCTTCCATGTTCCTAGTCTGCTGTGTGGGTGTGCTCCTGTCCGTCCCTCAGTTCTCCAGCGATCTCCAGGCTCCGGCGTCCGTCCATCTACTAAACAAAAGACAGTAACTCTCTCTCTCGTATCACCTTCAAATCTACCAACAACCGGTTAACTCACCTGTTCCACAACACCTGCTCTACTGTGGTCTAATAAACTACCCTTGCCTGCTAACATCTGTGTCTGCCTCCTGTGTACTTGTAACAGAAGACCGGACCTTACCGAAGACCCAGTATGAGCCAACTGGATCCGTTCCAGGAATTGGTAGATGCGCTTCGGCGTACATTTCCTCCACCATCCACTCCAGTTACTGTTCATTCACCTGCACCAGCGAACACAAACCACTCTGTCAACAACCCTCCTTCACTACCTCCGTATGCAAGTCCCATGGCCAAACTGGCACCCTACTCAGGATCGGCAGAGAATTGCAGCAGGCTTCCTGCTGCAATGCACACTGGTCCTGGAGATGCAGCCGCACTTGTACCCGAGCGACACTTCCAAGATCGCCTTCATAATCTCTCAGCTCAGCGGCAAAGCATTAATGTGGGCCGATTCCATCTGGTCACAACAGGGTGCGGTAACGCAATCATACGCAGCGTTTATTTCCCACTTCCGCGAAGTGTTTGGAAAACCGATCACAGATTCTTCAGCTGGTGAGAAACTTTATAATTTAAAACAGGGATCCATGTCTATTTACGATTATGCTTTGCAATTCAGAACGCTTGCAGCAGTCAGCGGATGGAACGAACAGGCGCTGATAACTACATTTCGGCAAGGATTGGAACCTCGGGTACGGCTGCATCTCGCTGCATGCGAGGACTCCATCGGCCTTGAGAAGATCATCCAGCATTCCATTCGCTGCGCCACTTGCATGCAAGCGTGCATCCAAGAGCACCAGGACCAGTATCCCTTCAACGTGCCCTTCCGCCAATCCGAGCCCGTCAGCACTCCAGAACCAGCCCACGAACCCATGGAGTTAGAGAACTCCCGCCTAACCTCTGAAGAACGCCACCGTCGGCTGACCCTTCGTCTCTGCCTCTATTGTGGTGAGCCTGGACATGTCATTGCTGCATGCCCCACACGACCCCCGCGACCCATGGTGAGTGCCATTATTCCTGCTGATCATAAAATGAAACCACTCACCACTGTCGTCACCCTTACTGCCGCTAATGTCTCCCTTTCAGTGGTCGCGCTCCTCGACTTGGGTTCAGCCGGCAACTTCCTCTCCGGTGCCATCTGCCGCCAGTTACGCCTCAAGACCACTCCGTCTCCGACCACCTACAGGATCAGCTCCATAACCGGCAGACCCCTCAGTCGCAAGCACGTCCGTACCGTGGCTGGACCAGTCACTCTCCAAGTAGGGCTATTACACCGGGAAGAGGTTCACATGCTGGTTCTGGAGGATTCGACTGCTGACGTGGTACTGGGGCGCCCCTGGTTGGAGCAGCACAACCCTACCATCTCCTGGAAGACGGGCGAAATCCTGAAGTGGGGCGACACTTGCTTCTCTCGATGTCTAACTGAACTTCCTCGTCTCCGCCTGATCTGACTCTCTGTGCCACATCCATCGAAAGTCCAGTTGAACAACGCTCTGTTGATGTCCCCAAGTGTTACGCCCCCTTCAGCGATGTCTTCTGCCCGCAACGGGCTTCCAAGCTGCCTCCACACCGGCCATGGGACTGTGCCATCGACCTGCTTCCGGGTGAACCAGTACCAAAGGGTAAGATATACCCACTATCCATCCCGGAGGAGAGGGCCATGGAGGAATACATCAAGGAAGCCCTCGCCCAAGGTTACATCAGGCCGTCTACTTCCCCTGCTGCATCCAGCTTCTTCTTCGTGGCAAAAAAGGACGGAGGCTTGCGGCCATGCATCGATTATCGTTCACTCAACAAAATCACTGTTAAGTTCCGGTATCCCCTTCCTCTCGTCCCAGCAGCCCTCGAACATCTCCGTGGTGCCACTGTGTTCACCAAGCTGGACCTCCGCAGCGCCTACAACCTCATCCGGATACGTGAGGGGGACGAGTGGAAGACTGCCTTTATTACCCCTACTGGACACTATGAATACCTCGTCATGCCGTATGGATTGGTAAACACCCCCTCCGTATTCCAGGATTTCATCCATGAGGTGCTCCGGGAGTTTCTCCATCGATTCGTCCTAGTCTACATCGACGACATCCTCATAAACTCCCGGAGCCAGGCCGAACATTGCCAACACGTTGCGGAGGTCCTCAACCGTCTACGTCAGTTCCACCTGTTCCTCAAGGCCGAAAAGTGTTCTTTCCACCAAGCATCAGTTTCCTTCCTGGGTTACCACATAGATCACAGTGGCATCCGGATGGACGAGAGGAAGGTGGAATCCATCACAACCTGGCCAGAACCCACTACCATAAAAGAACTCCAACGCTTCCTAGGCTTCTCCAATTTCTACAGACGGTTCATCAAAGGTTACAGCTCTATCACTCATCCACTCACCAGTATGTTACGCAATAAGCCCAAGTCTCTGTCCTGGAACCCGGCAGCCACCAACGCCTTCAGCCAACTCAAGAAAGCCTTCACCACCGCTCCCTTACTAGTCCATCCAGACCCGGAAAGGCCCTTCGTCGTGGAGGTGGATGCTTCCACAACCGGAGTGGGAGCGGTGTTGTCACAGCAGCAGGGGACGCCCAGTAGACTCCATCCATGCGCCTTCTCCCGCAAGCTCAGCCCGGCGGAAGTCAACTACTCCATCAGTGACAGGGAACTTCTTGCAGTCAAGCAAGATCACCAAAACCTAGAGTATCTTCGATCAGCCAAGAGACTAAACCCCAGACAAGCCCGTTGGGCTATGTTTTTCTCCTGTTTCAATTACACCATCTCCTATCGTCCCGGTACCAAGAATCTTAAAGCTGATGCTCTCTCCCGTCTCCATGCTCCTGACGAACAAACCGAAGAACCAGAACCCATTATTCCAAGTTCCCTCATCGTAAGTCCTATTACCTGGTCCGAAGAAACTATCCCCTCCTCCAATGCCTCCACAAACCCTCCGCCGGGCTGTCCACCAGGCTTGCTCTACCTCACTCGGACACGACGCACTCCCACCATTCACTCAGCTCACACGTCACTTGGTACTGGTCACCCGAGGGTCAATGAAACCCTCTCGTTGCTAAAAGAACGCTTCTGGTGGCCAGGGATGGCTAAGGATGTCAGAAGGTACGTACAAGGCTGTAGGGAGTGTGCCATTTCCAAGTCTCCGCGTCATCTTCCAGCTGGTAAACTCCTTCCTCTGCCCGTTCCAAAACGCCCATGGTCACACCTAGGAGTGGATTTAATCACTGACCTGCCGGTCTCAGACGGTAATACCACCATTCTAGTAGTGGTAGATCGTTTCTCTAAACATTGTCGTCTGATCCCACTCCCAGGTCTGCCTACTGCCATGGAAACAGCTGAAACACTCTTCAACCAAGTTTTTAGATACTTCGGAGTACCAGAGGACATTGTATCAGACCGAGGTCCCCAGTTCATATCCAGAGTATGGAGATCGTTCTTCTCACTCCTAGGTGTGGCCGTTAGCCTGACGTCGGGGTATCATCCACAGTCAA
Organism: Gobio gobio; assembly: GCF_949357685.1. NCBI lineage: Eukaryota > Metazoa > Chordata > Actinopteri > Cypriniformes > Gobionidae > Gobio > Gobio gobio. Next base: position 26,963,258 of record NC_137104.1, on the reverse strand, counting down.
ACGGGCAGACGGAAAGGAAGGTACAGGAAATTGGCCGCTTCCTACGTACCTTCTGTCATGACCACCAGGACTCTTGGAACCAGTTCCTGGGTTGGGCCGAGTACGCCCAAAACTCTCTGAAACAGTCGACCACAGGACTCACCCCGTTCCAGTGCGTACTCGGCTTTCAACCTCCACTGTTCCCCTGGGATGGGGAACCCTCCGACGTTCCTGCAGTGGACTACTGGTTCTGAGAGAGCGAGAGGGTCTGGGACTCATTCCACCATCAGTTGCAACGGGCCCTGCGCAGACGCAGGATGGTAGCTGATCTCCGACGTTCTGACACCCCTGTCTTCCAGCCTGGTCAGCTGGTGTGGCTATCTACCAGAGATATCAGAATGCGTCTGCCTTGCAAAAAGCTAAGTCCCAGGTTCATTGGCCCATTCCCCATCACCAAGCAGGTCAATCCAGTCACCTATCAACTCCGTCTGCCACAAGGGTATCGTATACATCCCACTTTCCATGTTTCACTGCTGAAAGCTCACCACCCCTCTGTTTCTCCCACAGGACCTGACGTAGTTCCCGCCGAACCCCCCCTTCCACTCATCCTGGAGGACGGTACGGCCTACAAGGTTAATGAAATCTTGAACTCCCGACGTCGTGGTGGACACCTGGAATATTTAGTGGATTGGGAAGATTATGGTCCCGAGGAATGCTCCTGGGTCCCAAGGAACAACATTTTAGATCCCAGTTTACTCCAGACCTTTCACGACAGTCATCCTGAGAAGCCAGCTCTGCGGGGTAGAGGACGTCCACCACGGCGTCGGGGTTCTCGGCCCTCTGGAGCTGGCCATGGAGGGGGGGTACTGTCACAGACACGTCAGGTTCCACCCTCCACCAATCACAGCGCACTCCTTCCCCAGAGTACTGATCACCATCACCTGCACCTCATCACCACACTCATCACCAGCACTATAAGACTCACAACCACACAGCACTCCACGTCCAGTCTCGTTCACATATACTACAGGCTATGCTTACCTCAAGGACTCCTCTACAGATACTTGCGTGTCTCCCTCCTTCCATGTTCCTAGTCTGCTGTGTGGGTGTGTTCCTGTCCGTCCCTCAGTTCTCCAGCGATCTCCAGGCTCCAGCGTCCGTCCATCTACTAAACAAAAGACAGTAACTCTCTCTCTCGTATCACCTTCAAATCTACCAACAACCGGTTAACTCACCTGTTCCTCAACACCTGCTCTACTATGGTCTAATAAACTACCCGTGCCTGCTAACATCTGTGTCTGCCTCCTGTGTACTTGTAACAAGCAGATGCTGAAAAATAATAAGCCTTTTATTCTACTGTTCTGATGCTCTCTGCCATGCTTGGTTGTCACTTTGTTTCTGACAAGCTGTGCCCCAAAACTGCCGCTTGCAGCTATATTTACGAATATGTTTTGTTTGCCAAAATAAATTACATTATTTTGGGGTGGAGAAGCCCCTCAATGGCCTCTCTTGAACTTGTGACATAGTAAGGGGGACTCTGTGCAGAAATTTTGATAAGGTATTATTCTGACAATTGCAATACTCAATACCTTTCTTGTTAAAGGCCCGTTCACACCAAGAACATTAATAAACTAAAAACATAAAATAAGCATAATGAACTATACAAAAATCATTTAGAAATCTCCATGTTTTATAATTACTTAAAAATCAAATATAGTGCACCCCTTATGCACGTTATCATGTCTGTCATAAACTAGGGCTGGCTTTCCGGTGGAATATTACAGAACACACTCATGGGCATCAATCACTTCACTAAATACTTGTCGACTAAGAAATAATTCTTACAATCCATCGGTTTTCAAATCCACATCATTTGAATATAACTACATCCGGTGTCTGTCAAAAAATAACATACACAATACCTGGCAGTATTTACGAGAAGCAGAGGTCCAGCGAGTACACATTTCCTGGAAAATATCCAGCAGTTACTGGACGTTTTGAATGTGTCATCGCTTTCCGAGAAGAGGGAGAAAATGGCGTTCTGTACGGCTTCAACATGCTGTCTGTCAGAGACGATAACGTTCGTAATACATAACACGTGAGTATAAATTTGTTGGTAACACTTTACAAAAAGGTTCATTAGTTAACGTTAGTTAACTACATTAGTAAACATGAACTAATAATGAACTGCACTTATAAAGCATTTATTTATCTTTGTTAATGTTAATTTCAACATTTACTAATACTTTATGAAAATCTTGTTAACATTAGTTAATGCATTGTGAACTAACATGAACAAACCAAAAATAGCTGTATTTTTATTAACGTTAACAAAGATGAACCAACAATAACAAATGTATTGCTCATGTTAGTTTAACTAACATTAACTAATGAAACCTTATTGTAAAGTGTTACCAGTTTGTTCTTCACTCACTGTAATTGAATCAGAATGATCAGGAAACTGAGTGAAATACTTCACACTGCATGCTGGGAGAAATGCTGCTTGTCTAGAACACACAGAGAGAATAAGCGGAGTGATAAAAACGATAAACAGTCCTAGTGCTGATACTGGTGAAATTTTGGAGGACTATTTAGATGCTGTATTTTCATACTTCGTTTATTTTACTCATATGCCCCTTTCATTGTAGCCTGACCTTACCAGACTATCGTACATTCAAATAACGGCCCAATTCAAATGTTTACGTGCTTTTCTTCTTTTTATTTTTTTAACGGTGATGAAATATATTGCTCTTGTAAACACTTGCCTGCATTTAAAGAAATACAAGTCTAGAAAAGCATCCAAATTACAGCGCACACGACCGCAAGGTGGTCTGCAGTGGTCAAAAAGGTTATATTCTGGTCAAATATATAGATAAGATATAAGATATATTCTTAAAAACTCAGAGATGTATATTCGGAGAGCATTTAAATTACCACACGACCTTGGTGTTTGTCTAAAACAGTAGGTAATTCAGCCGGGGATTTTAACGTGGGTGGTGGGAGATGGACGGCTTCAGCCAACTCCTTCACCACTAACGGAACGAGCTGGAAAATCAAACTTTTCCCGGGCCACAACATCATGGCCACCAATAAAACTCAGCAAAGATTGTTCTTGCTCTGGCTTTAACTTCTGGATATTCGGCAGCGGTGCCAGGAATGAATGGCTTCACTCGCATCTTTCTCCGCCGCCATTACTGAACTTCAACTCAAACTAGCGCAAGACATCAACGTCATCGTTTTCAGTCACTCCCTCTGTTCGCTGACTGGACCGGTAAAAAATTGTTTGGAGAAAACCTAAGCATATACAGCAGTCCCAGATGGAGTACTGAAGGAAAATGAAAATTGAGCGGAAGTACGTAGGAGGGTGGAGCCAGGCTACTTTCATTGGCCATGACATTCATATATTTTTATCATCACATTGGATTTAAGTCTAATCATCATGTTGTCGTCATGCAATTTTTTAAATCATGTGATCAAAAGACTGTGAATATGTCTTGGGTAATATTGGGTAATTTCTATAATTACCGGTGGTGTAGTATAATTACCATCTCTACAATGTGCATTCCTACCAGGACTCATCTAACTTACAACAATGACAAACCGTGGTTCACTGCAAAACTCAGACAGCTCCGTCAGGCCAAAGAAGATTCCTACAGGAATGGGGACAGAGTCTTGTATAAACAGGCCAAATACACACTAAAAAAGGAGATAAAATTGGCAAAGAGGAACTATTCCGAAATACTAAGGAACCAGTTCTATTCCAACGACTCCTCATCAGTGTGGAAAGGTCTGAAAGCCATCACCAACTACAAGTCACCATCCCCCAGCACTGTGGTGAATCAACAACTGGCAGACGAACTGAACGAGTTCTATTGCAGGTTTGAAAGAACACCATTAACACCTCCAACAACCCCCCTCTCCCCCACTCCTCCACTTCAGATCAGTGAAGATGACGTGCGCCAGGTCTTCAGGAAGAACAAAAGGAAAAAAGCACCAGGCCCAGATGGTGTAACACCAGCCTGTCTGAAAACCTGTGCTGATCAGCTGGCCCCCATCTTTTCACAGATCTTCAATAGATCTCTGGAGTTGTGCGAGGTTCCCTCCTGCTTCAAACGCTCCACCATCATCCCGGTTCCAAAGAACTCCAAGACAACAGGACTTAATGACTACAGACCTGTGGCGCTAACGTCTGTCGTCATGAAGTCATTCGAAAAACTGGTTCTGGCTTATCTGAAGGACATCACCGGACCCTTACTGGACCCCCTGCAGTTTGCTTACAGAGCAAACAGGTCTGTGGATGATGCAGTAAACATGGGTCTGCACTTCATCCTGCAACATCTGGATAAACCAGGGACTTATGTAAGGATCCTGTTTGTGGACTTCAGCTCGGCTTTCAACACTATCATCCCAAACCTCCTCCTGCCCAAACTAACTCAGCTCTCCGTGCCCACCTCTGTCTGTCAGTGGATCACCAGCTTCCTGACAGACCGGCAGCAGCTTGTGAGGCTGGGTAAATTCTCATCCAGCACCCGCACCATCAGCACTGGAGCTCCTCAAGGCTGTGTTCTCTCCCCACTGCTCTTCTCCTTCTACACCAACGACTGCACCTCTAAAGACCCCTCTGTCAAGCTCCTGAAGTTTGCGGATGACACCACAGTCATCGGCCTCATCCGGGACGGTGACGAGTCTGCTTACAGACAGGAGGCTAAAGAGCTGGCTGTCTGGTGTAGTCAGAACAACTTGGAGCTTAACACGCTCAAAACAATGGAGATGATCGTGGACTTCAGGAGAAACCCCCCTGCTCTCCCCCCACTCACCATCATGGACAGTACTGTGAAAACAGTGGAGTCATTCAGGTTCCTGGGCACCACCATCTCTCAGGACCTGAAGTGGGACATTCACATTGCCTCCATTGGGAAAAAGGCCCAACAGAGGTTGTACTTCCTCCGCCAACTGAGGAAGTTCAATCTGCCACAGGAACTGCTGAAACGGTTTTATTCTGCCATCATTGAATCCATCCTATGCACTTCAATTACCGTCTGGTACAGCTCAGCTACCAGATCTGACCTCAGGAGACTACAGAGGGTAGTGCGGTCTGCTGAGCGAATCACTGGTACAACCCTCCCTACTCTCCAAGATCTGTACTTATCCAGAGTACGTAAAAGGGCTGGAAAAATCACTCTGGACCGCTCTCATCCAGCACACTCCCTCTTCCAACTGTTGCCATCCGGTCGACGCTACAGAGCACTGAGCACCAGAACGACCAGGCACAGGAACAGTTTCTACCCTCAGGCAATCCATCTCATGAACACTTCACAATAAACAAGAAACTCACACACGTATACACACACACACACACACACACACACACACACACACACACACACACACACACACACACACACACACACACACACACACACACACACACAATTGTACATTCCTTTTATTCACTTATTTTTAACACACTTATTTACATTTCTAATTTAAACCTAAAATACGTGTACATAGTATGTTGCTTATTTAATTTCTTTTTAATTTTTATATTGGGTCTATGCTATTTTGTACATTGTCTGTATATTTGTATATTGTAATTTTTATTTTTTATTTTTATTATCTGTGTCTTGTCACTGTCATTCTGTGCACTGTGGAGCTTCTGTCACTACAACAAATTCCTAGTTTGTGTAAACATACCTGGCAATAAAGCTCATTCTGATTCTGATTCTGATTCTGATTCTGATAAAAGGTCATTAAGAAAAAAAAAATTCCTCACACTCATCCATTTCCTCATTACTCATCCACGTATCATTCTCCATTAAGCCTTGTTTTTTTTTTAACTGATGGCAGCTGTCAATCAAAAACCTCCCACAAGAGAAGCCTGTGGAGATTAATGAGATGGTGTCAGACAGTGTTCACATAAAGAAAAGATGAAATGTTTCACTATGAAGCCCCTGCATAACAAGTGACTTCTCTGAGATGCCTTTATCAGGTCTCCTCATTCATGGCTAAATGTGGATGATGGCCACAGGACCAATTACCAATGAACAGATATTAAAAAATGGGAAGCAACGAATTTATATGAATCTTGTTAGTTGTGGAATAGAAAAAAAGAATGTATAAAGAAAAGAATGTATAAATTGTGTTAGGATAGATCCAAAATGAATGTCTAAAATAATGAAGAGCTGGGTGATAGTACCTCTGAAAAAAGAAAAAAGCACAAAAAAAGTAATAATAATAATTTATAATATTTCCTTACAACCCTGCACACTGTCACTGGATCCGTACAGTATGTAATCAGTGAATATGATTCTACACTACATTTGAGGATTTTACAACTGAACAATTATATCATTGTATTTTTTAAATTGCTTTTGCAATTTTTTTTTCATTGGTATTGTCAGTAAAGTGGTATTGTCAATGATTGCATTCACTTTACATGCTAAAAACATGCATCCAGTAAAACATTACTTATTTAAACCTAATCTATACTGGTGAAATCAAGCATTATGAGTACTAATATAAATTATATTTACTATTATATAGTAGTTTAATAGTATCATCACCACTAGAAACTTTCATTCCACCTTTTGGAATAGGATGGCAAGACAATAGAAAAATGTAGGCCATGAATGAAGGATTTGGAGAGATTACTTGGAAATATTAAATTATATTGTCTCTTATTGGCTTGCCTCATAGTCAATCTGACTTTGTCAAAGTTCCGGTGCTCTGTCCGTCTCTGCTGACTTTTAAATACAACACAGCAGCAGAACCAACACAATCTCATGGCAATTCATAAATATTTTAAATTTCAGCGAATTGTTGGCTATTTGTATGATTTCAAATGATCTCATTCTTACGTTTTCGTATTACCTGCCCACACCCCAGTGATTCTGCAGGTAAATCAACATCTATTAAAAGAGTTATGACATGAAAAATATAATTGTACTTATGTTTAACATGTACATTTGACAGTTTAGTTGTCTGTTTCTTGTATTTTAGTTTATTTAGTTGCCATGGTTACTGATTAGTTTCACCTGTATCTTGTCTAGTTTTGTTTTCCCTGTGGATTTCAGTTTCATCCTGTGTTTCAGTTACACCTGTTCAGTTCTCGTTTGTTCATGTGTGGTATGCAATTTCCTAAATTCCTGTTATTGATTTTGCTGGATCCTGGTCTGATGGCAATATTTGATGACATCATCCTTTGGATGAGACGTTAAATCAAGGTCCTGACACTCTGTGGTCATTAAAAATCCCATTATACTTCTCTAAAAAAGAATTTGTCCTGGCTAAATTCCCTCCATTGGCCTTTATCAATCATAGCCTCCTAATAATCCCTGTAGACTTAAAAAAAAAACAAAAAAAAACAAGCTTTTCCCCTGTGGTTTAATTCACAGGACCAGACACCAGTTATTTTGCCAAGAGATTTTCTTTTTTATTATTTTATATGTCATCATAGGAGAGAAAGACAATTTTTTCTTCATTCCAGCTTTCTCTGTGTTCCTGGATACTTTGGATGTGATTTGGATTTTATAGGTTGCATAAACAGAGAAATTAATTACATTACCAGAAAACAGGTTGTTTACGCTATACCCCGTGGCACAATATACCCTTGAACATATGCATAGAGAAACTTGTTCATTGTTCAAAATAGATGTCTTACAGAGAAATGAAGCTAGCGCAAGTTCTGCCAGGAAGACTCAATCGTTACGTCACTAATTACCTTTTCTTCTATCCAATCATATCCTTTTCTGTAGCATAAAAAGGTAGTAATTACTCATGTCTGAGTTCGCAGATACTGTCGCTTCAGCACCACCATCCTCCCCACCACCACCAAGATGGGACCTTTCCTCCATCCCCCCCTACACCACCAGTCGGGCCCTCCTATCATCCTCAACACCACCAGATAGGCTCTCCCCTCTTCCCCGAAGACTTCACGATGTTCTTTTCCTCCATCTACCCCACCACCACCAGATGGCCCCCTTCCTTACTTCGCGGGGGTGGGCTGCGCCCATGCCTTCGTCTTCAGGCAGGATACGCAGATTCCGTACCCTCGGAATGCGAATTACGAACGGGGCTTATGCCAGAGAACTTGATTGCTTGCTGAGCTCCTAAATAAATGTTTATTGTTACAGCATTAATTCTCCCGAGTCTTTCTGGTAGAACATGTGACATGTGTCATATGCACTGGTAGGAAAACAACATCATGCTACACAATTCTTCCTGATAGAGAATTTCAGTTACATGTGCATAATTGGAAAACTTATGCTACATATTCATGTGTTCAAAATTATCTCCTCTCTGTGTCTCTCACACTCATGTGCTCAGACTCATCACACTCATGTGCTCAGACTAAATAATAATGATAATATAAATGATAATTAATATTGAAAAAGAATTATACTGAAAATTCTATTAAATAATAAAATCTTAGTCTTCAATCCCAATCAATTTAACAAAAAAACTTTGTTAACAGTATAAGTGAAACCCAAGGAATTTTTTTAAATAATAAAAAAACATGTGTCCCCTAAGATTTAAGAGATTACTGATGGTAAATATATATATATATATATATATATATATATATATATATATATATATATATATATATATATATATATATATATATATATATATATATATATATATATATATATATATATATATATATATATATATATATATATATATATATATATATAAACATTTTCAAAGGGGCCAGACCTGCAACGTTTTCAGAGATGTAAAGGTTACTCAGCTTCATCCTCACAGATCATAGGACTGTTTCATTAAGATTCTGTCAGGCTGCTCACATCCCAAGAGTAACGTTCATCCCAGTCTATTACTTGTCAAGCAATAGAGTAGTGGTTCCCAACCTTTTTTACTCAAAGGCCCACCAACCCCCCCGACCCCCCCACCCACCCTTATTTATTTTTTTAAACAAAAGAAATTCAAGATATATTAATCTTCAGGGTTTTTTTTTTTTTTGCAAACATACTTTGCAAACATTCTTTACAACTTAGAAGTACTTACTCTGCTCAGTTATACAGTACAATAAGTGAAAATAAGCACAAGTCAATCTGCCATACAAGACCACAGGGAGATACTAAAGGGCCGCATATAACTACTATACGGATCCATTCATAATTAATAAACACACTAAAATACAAATGAAAAATACAATAATTCTGAATGTGCGGAAACTTAGCCATCTGAAGTCGATGTCATCAGTGAACAGTTCCTCTGTCAGAACAAGCAATCACGTCTATGTAGCTGATGCCCATGTGTAAACACCACTGATACTCACAAACTTCTCCAAAACACACTTCGGCGAGCATCCGTTATAAAACACTCACAGTACATTCATTTTGACAACTACGTGAATATATTGAACTGTGTTCATGCAGAAATAGGATGTTATAGCGATCAGTGAGCTGAGAGCGCACATACACGGTTTGTATGGGCATCAATAATAACATACTTGCACATGCCTATATAATGGATGACTCCTGCATGCCACTGTAATCGTCTTTACCTTCATTACAATCCTCATCCAAACAAAACTTTATTCAGTGAGCCGAGAGCGCACATACACATTTGCACATCAATTATAACGTACACGCACGTGCCTAGTATTTCACTGCAATCGTCTTTACCTTCAAACCGTCATCCATCAAAACTTGTTAGCGATACTGGTTTGCTTTATCCAACTGATCAATGTGTAGATTGCGTATCCTGTGTTCATGAAGTGTTTGCGTGTTTTGAGCCGCCGTTCAGTCTGTATTTCATCACAGAGTGATTAGAAATGCCTTGGGCTGCTCCGAATCCAAAACAATCACAGAATACGTATGAGAGAGGTGGTTCTTTGTTGTAATTTATATTTTTAATTGATATCATTTATCTTTTATTATTTAACATATCAATAATAAAATTAATTAATTATATTAATATATTAAAATTAATTTTAAGTTATCTCACGGCCCACCCGAGGATCACTGAGGCCCCCTAGTGGGCCGTGGTTCACAGGTTGGGAACTGCCTTAGAGGATTATATTAATGAGCCAATTGCTTTAGGTTTTATTCTGCCATTTATTTATATGATAAAACATGTAGCAGATTTTAATTAAATTATTATTATTATTTTACTGTGCTCATCGCCACTACTGTAAATAACTATTCACATTTCCCATTAGTCACATTAGTAACACGGTAGTCTGCCGCTTCCAAGCCCTCTAAAGCAATACAATCACTTTGCATGATATACAGAGCCAGATTTAAGTGTTTATTCACTTTCAGCTCAAATCAGTTAATCAATTTATGTTTACTCATGGCCAAATCAAATATGGTGGCATGTCAATAATATAGAATTCCTCTTATCAAATTTGTTCTAAAAAAGAGATTCTTGTGTTAATTTTGACAGTTGCGTGGTATCCAGCTGCTTTCAAAACGTTTCCTTTGTGAACATCTGATTACTCATCCGTTCTCCGCTGCTTCTCTCAGTTAGTGTGGTTTAGTGAGGTATGGAGCTGTGTTGATTCAGAGCTCGCCAAAACATGAAGGTGGTATTTCAAGCTTGAAATGCTCACATATAGGGAAATTCCTGGTTTTTATTTATTGGTCAAAGGGCATGAATAATAGTGTTTTTTTTATTTTTATGAATTAATCAGAATATTAACACGTCTTATTCTACAAATTAGTGTAAATGAGAGGATGTTCTTCAGAGAATTTGGCAGCACGAGCACAAAAATATGACTATCCATTGATAATAGCAAGTGCTCACATATGAGAACACACATTTTTCATGAATATGGGCCTGTCTTCCTCCTGAGAGATAAGTTCTCTTTGAGCAAAACAACACGCTGGCTTTCTTTGATGCGTTCCCCACTCTTGCTCGCTTTCAGATTTTGTGTATGTGCCAGATGTGGAGTGTGGCATGTTTTTATTTGGTCTCGCTCACAGCTTCTCCTTATCCCTGGTAGACAGCAGCTCAACATTTCTTCCCTTTCATTCTCCCTTTCTCCCTAGTGTCCTGGCTGCGTAACCCTCATAAATGATGCATACAGCTTTTTTTTGAATAGGGACCTGATGTGGATCCAGAAGTAAAAAAATGGCAAAGTAAAAACACCTCTATGGTAGTCAGGAGGAGCAGCTTTAATGTTTCTTGTTTCCATTTAGATCTTTTGGATTTTTTTAAAAGATTTTTCCTTGTTAGATTTGGGGGATGAAATATCAATGTACATGGTTATAAATTAGGCTTATAATCATAGGCCTATACAAATTTGATGGCAGTGTATATGGGAAGTTAATTTTTGATATCTGTTATCATAATAGGGTTGTTACTGTTATGCAGTACAGTTTCAGTAATAATATATATATATATATAAGCTCCTCAAGCGGAGCACTTTAGACATTCCAATTGGTTGCCGCCTGGTTACCGCCGAATCGCGTCATAGCTCATTACCATTAAGTTGACCTGATTTCAACTCTCAACGCCCAAATCGTCCAAAACACACCCCACCACACCGCGCTGCTCTCGCCGGAGCTCGCCACCGGCTCCCATTGAAAATGAATGACTTCCGGTCACTTTGACGTTCTCGCCGCCGGCAGGTTAGAGACCCCAGTGGGTCAATGTAAAGAAAACTAATGTAGGAACTAGATTTTCTTTCAAATTGAGCATCAGCGTCAGTTCTGGCAGGCCAAGTAGTCAAGACGATGCTAACGCTATTGGTAACAACACTGTCTCATCAGCTGTTTCAACTCCCCTCGCTACTAATGGCTACGCTAAAAGCAGGGCGCCTATTTAAAGCAGATCCAGTTCGCTCTTACTACTAGCTGCTCGCTGCTTTGCAACCAGGATAAGAATTTATTGGTTTTCCTTTGCTTATCACTATGCATTTTGTGTGGTCTGCTTTAACAAATCATCGAACATACACAAGGCTCTTTTAAAGTGCATTGCCTTTCACTCTGTGTTCTATGGAGTGAGATAAGTATGTGTTGGCTAATGATTCAATCATGCAATGTGAGCATTATTTTTGCAAATAATGTATTCAATATTACATACAAACGCCAGCAGCTGCATTTTCAGCAGAATTATATCAGGACTATTTCATAACTATGGGAGCAGCAACAATTATGACCATGTGTTGGATACTTTCGTCAGCTTATTTCTAGACTAAATGCTGTCTCGTAAGAATGATTTTTTTTCTTCTCCTCCAGCTTGTCCGAGTGTGTCGGTTCAAGTTCTAACGTTACAAGCTATTTTCTCAACGAAAGCAACCCCGCTTGAAGAGCTGTAATTATATAATTTGGCAAATGTTTCACTGGGTTCTGTGTCTCGGGCTCTGGGATACATTGGGTGTTCTATTTGCGGCGTGTTTAGCAGCTATGGGCGGCGGCCGATCATCACGGACGTGATCCTGAGAGGTGGCCGTCAGAGAGGTATTTATTAGTTCAAATCACTCACTGCTCAAGTGCATGTTTTGCTTTAATACAAGATTTGTCAGGAGCTAATTTAATGGGGAATACGGCAGGCAAAACAGAATCATATCACAAGGATTTGTGCAGTGCGAAATATAGCGAGAGCAATTTGCCCCCACACGGTTCACCTCTCATTCATTGAGGTTGTAAACTTGAACTTGCGATTTTGTCGCATGGTTCATAAACTGTCTAATTTGGAGTTTGCATCGCTGCATTATTTTCATGGACTCTCTGAAGTTATACTTAAAACTTTGTGACTGACTCAAGAACAATTTCAGAAAAATCTGCACTCCACAAGTTAAGTATATCAAGCATATGTCTCAGCTGGCAATTTTCACTCTCATTCATCTGCGTCTTCATGAAGCTAACTTCGTTTTAAAACCCTGTTAAAAATTATCAGGTAATTGGCAACGTAATTGACAATGGTATCTGCATTGCTTAAGCTAGTCGTTTTCAGTAAATGCTAGGCTTATGGATATTGTTCTTATCTCTATAGTTGTATTTGTAAATGTGTAACTCATTTGAAGCTAAAGTTGCTATTGGATATTGTCTTAAGCTATAGTTGAGATTGGGAATGCACTTGTTCTTAAAGCTATAATTGATATCTGAAGTGCTCGTTATTAAAGCTATAATTAATATTGGAAGCATTGTATTAAAAAGCTAATATTGGAAATGCTTGTTCTTAAAGCTGTAGCTAATATTGAAATGCTTGTTCTTAAAGCTTTAGCTAATATTGAAATGCTTGTTCTTAAAGCTTTAGCTAATATTGAAATGCTTGTTCTCAAAGCTTTAGCTAATATTGAAATGCTTGTTCTCAAAGCTTTAGCTAATATTGAAATAATTGTTCTCAAAGCTTTAGCTAATATTGAAATGCTGTTCTCAAAGCTTTAGCTAATATTGAAATGCTTGTTCTTAAAGCTTTAGCTAATATTGAAATGCTTGTTCTTAAAGCTTTAGCTAATATTGAAATGCTTGTTCATAAAGCTATAATTAATATTCGAAGTGCTTGTTCTTAAAGCTAGCTTATATTGAAATGCTTGTTCTTAAAGCTTTAGCTAATATTGAAATGCTTGTTCTTAAAGCTTTAGCTAATATTGGAAGTGCTTGTTCTTAAAGCTATAGCTAATATTGGAAATGCTTGTTCTTAAAACTATAGCTAATATCGAAAGTGCTTGTTATTAAAGCTATAATTAATATTGGAAGCGCTGGTTCTTAAAGCTATAGCTACTATTGGAAGTGCTCGTTCTTAAAGTTCTAATTAAAAGTGAAAGTGCTTGTTCTTAAAGCTATAGTAAGATTGAAAATCGCGTGTTCTTAAAACTATAATCAATATTAAAGCTATAACTAATATTGGAAGTGCTCGTTCTTAAAGCTATAATTAATATTGGAAGTGCTTGTAGTTTAATTAATAGTTGATATCGGGAACATGCTTGTTTAAAGCTATAATTAATATTGGAAATCGCTTGTTGTTAAAGGTATAGTGTCTGATGCATGCTTGGCTTAAAGCGATATAGCTACTGGAAAACAACTTTTTCTTGAGCTATAGATGTTGGAAATGTGCTTGTCTTAAAGTGATATCGTAAGCTATAGTAGAGTTTGGAAACATGCTTGTTTTAAAAGCTGTAGGTGCTATTAGAAACACACTTGTTCTTAAGTTATAACTAACTTTAGAGTAGAACTTTAGAGTTAGAAGTTACTTTTCAGATTTGATTAAAGATTCTTTCAGAAATTCTTTCTTCAAGCTAAAGTCGCTATTGGAAATTTGGAAATATGCGTTTTCTTAAAGCTATAGGCACAATTGGGAATATGCTTTTCTTAAAGCTATAGGCACTATGGGAATTTGATATTATTAAAGCTGATAGAGGTGTTTTGGGCCTTATCCTGATATATTGCTAAGATACGTTTTACTTGCGGTAACATGACCTCACATTTCTTATGTATCAATTTGTTCCTAGCACTTCAGCATAATTCTAAGCACACTAAACTGATAGGAAAGGGGATGAATGGCGTTTTATCTCTGAATCTGACTCTGCTTTTATGTCATCTATGTTAGCCTACCTGAGGAGTCATCCACAAGCTGGTCAGCAGGATCCATTATTTGCCTTGGAGTACGGAAAGCTCGTGTCCAGAGCCTGGCTTGCCTCCTGTCTCCGCCGCTATGCATACCGCAAGCTTCCCTCAGAGCGTTATACGGCTCATTCTTTGTGCATAATGGCTGCTACAACTGCAGCTTCCTCCACTCTTGTCTCTACATTTGAAGGCCATTCATGCGATTGTCTTCAGCTGCTTATGAACGTTTTATCTGGCCCGATGCTCGAGCCATCCATTAGAAAAGCTATGAGTGCTGCTCTCTGATCGTTGCATGAGAAATTTTATATTATAGCTTCAGTAGCTGTCGACGTATATAAATTACTTCTATCAATTAGCTGGTTACATTCATCATGCTAGCTTCACGTAGATCGATTGGATCTTTACAATTAAATTCAGTTCGATTGCCTTCTCTCGAAACACTCTTTTGGATCCTCCGTGGCTCTTCGATTTAGAAGGAAGAGCCTGGGAGGATTGCCGGTTATGGTCTATTGGGGGGATTTATGCTACTCTCCAGTCTATAAAATAGGATGATTGCCCCTAGAAGCTGCTGCTGTTCCCTGTTTTGGATTTCGTGGAGCTCCCCATGATAATGAAGGGGAATTTAGAACAGAGCCATATCGCCTTTTTACTATTTATTTACTCATATCAATAACCGTAGCTACATCCTCGTGCTAGATGAAATTGCTTTTTATCCTCTGCTGTCTCTTCAACTAGCTGGAAGAGCCAGGGAGGATTGCCTGGTATGGTCTTAGTTCAGCTCCCCTAGTCCTAATTCATGTGAGCGTCCACTAATGCTGCTGCTGTCCCCTGACTCAATGCTATTTCATGGTGCTCATGAAAGGTCAGGAGACTCATCTGAACAAAACCATATTGCACTAATTCGTAATTCATTCATAAGACGTCTAAGAATTTGAATTGTCTAATTCCATCCTCTTGTTTTATTCTCAAGAGGATTGCCAGGTGTGGTTTGTTTGGGGGGAATAGTTAAGCTCCCCTAGTCCTAATTCATGTGAGCGTCGACTAATGCTGCTTCTGTCCCCTGACTCTCTGCTATTTGATGGTGCTCATGAAAGGTCAGGAGACTCATCTGAACAAAACCATATTGCACTAATTCGTAATTCATTCATAAGACGTCTAAGCATTTTAATTGTCTAATTCCATCCTCTTGTTTTATTCTCAAGAGGATTGCCAGGTATGGTTTGTTGGGGGGGAATAGTTAAGCTCTCCCAGTCCTAAACTGTGTGAGCGTTCCCTAATGCTGCTGCTGTCCTGTGACTCTCTGCTATTTCATGGTGCTCATGAAAGTTCAGAGGACTCCCTGAACAGAGCCATACCGCCAAAAACAAATTTAATTCAGAATTCATCAACTGATTGCAATTCAATAAAAATTTCTAAATAATCTTTATTGTCATGCGTGTTCTTGACTTAATGGACCTGACAGAAATATAGTTATAAACACGCTAATAAGGCTTCTGGGATCGTTTTTGTGAGAAAATTTTACTTCCGCATCTGAAAACCGCTAAACCGGACATAACGTAACGAGAGGGAGTCTGGGCAATTTGAGCAATAGGAAAACAATGGATCGCAATGAGGACACTGAGGAAATTGTTCATTTATACTCGTATGATGGACCACAGACGAACCCCGACGCTACGTCATATTCTCGCGCATGCGTCGTGGAGGCACACACGGAAGGCAATAACAAGTTGGATAAAGGTGTTATTTTGATTTTTTTTTGCGCACAAAAACTATTGTCGTCGCATCGTAAAATGATTGTAGAGTCACTGTGGTGAGATGGACTTTGTAACGACGTTTTAAGTGCCTTTTCTGGGTCTTGGTAGTATTAATGTACTGAATGCCGATGGAGGCCTATCTGAAGCCTTTCTCAGCCATCAGCTTTCAACTAAAATATCTTCATTTGTGTTCCGAATATGAACGGAGGACTTACGGGTGTCGAACGACATGAGGGTGAGTAATTAATGACAGATTTTTCATTTTTGGGTGAACTAACCCTTTAAGCACCGTAGCGCAGCAAGCCGACAAGAGCCGGGGCCTCTAAGTGCTTCTACCCGTTTGAGGTAAGAACACAGGAGGAAACCGGCTCTACAGGTAGGCTATTGAATCTAGCGCAGCTCTACAGATGTATGACAGCGAGGCACCACGTGCCAGCGCCCAGGAGGATGCAACACTTCTAGTAGAGTGTGCTCGCATCCTGAGCAGACAGGGCACACCTTGTGCTTGTTAAGCCAAGGTGATGGCATCCACTATCCAGGGGGCTATCCTCTGCTTGGAGACAGCCTTTCCCTTTTGCTGGCCTCCGTGACAGACAAAGAGCTGATCTAAGGTCCTGAAGCTTTGAGTTCTATCCACGTAGATCCGCAGAGCACAGACGGGACAGAGCAAAGCTAGGCCTGGGTCTGCCTCCTCCGGGTACAGTGCTTGCAGGTTCACCACCTGGTCCCTGAAGGGAGTGGTAGGAACCTTGGGCACATAGCCAGGCTGGGGTCTCAGTACCACGTGGGTGTCACCCGGCCCAAACTCTAGGCACGATTCGTTGACCGAAAATGCCTGCAGGTCCCCTACCCTCTTGATGGAGGCCAGTGTAGCCAACAGAAAAGTCTTCATAGACAGAATCTTTAGCTCTGCTGACTGCAAGACTCAAATGGGGCATTCTGAAGTGCTCGGAGAACCAGAGCAAGATCCCAAAAGGGTATGGAGGGAGGTCGAGGAAGATTTAACCGTCTCGCCCCCCTAAGGAACCTGACGACCAGGTTGTGCTTCCCAACCGTCTTACCTTCTATGTGGTCGTGATAGGTGGATATTGCAGCAACATAGACCTTGAGGGTGGAGGGTGACAGCCTACGCTCCAACCCTTGATGTAAGATGGAAAGCACAGACGCAATCGAACATCTTCGGGGGTCTTCTCGGCGAGAAGAACACCACTCGACGAACAGGTTCCACTTCAAGGCATAAGCCTGTCTCATAGACGGTGCTCGTGCCAAAGTGATGGTTTTACCTCTTGGGGTAAGTCACCTAGAAGCTCCGCATCCCGTCCAGGGGCCAGACATGAAGCTTCCACTGGTCTGGACACGGGTGCCACAGGGTGCCCCGTCTCTGAGTCAGAAGGTCCTTCCTCAAAAGAATCGGCCAAGGAGGGGCTGTCGCGAAGAGCATCAGTTCTGGGAACCAGGTCCGGTTGGGCCAGTACGGCGCCACCAAGAGGACCTGCTCCTCGCCCTCCCTGACCTTGCACAGTGTCTGTGCAAGTAGGCTCTCTGGGGGAAACCCATATTTGCGCAGGCCCTGGGGCCAGCTGTGCGCAAGTGCATCCGTGCCAAGTGTGCCCTTGGTCAGAGAATAAAACCACTGGCAGTGGGACGTTTCTGGTGAGGCAAACAGATCAACCTGTGCCACCCCGAACTGTCTCCAAATCAGCTGGACCACCTGGGGATGGAGTTGCCACTCCCCTGGGAGCGCTGCTCGTGAAAGCTCGTCGGCCACACGGTTGCACACACCAGGGACATGAA
This sequence comes from Gobio gobio, assembly GCF_949357685.1. NCBI lineage: Eukaryota > Metazoa > Chordata > Actinopteri > Cypriniformes > Gobionidae > Gobio > Gobio gobio. The sequence continues at coordinate 26,945,188 of NC_137104.1, read as the reverse complement.
TGGCCCGAAGCTGACAAATGTGTCTACAGCTGTCCAAACCCCCTTGGGACCCAGAGATAGGAGGAACTGTTCTTTTTTTTTTTTGAGAGAGAGAATTTGGGTACCACTGGTTGTGACACCAGCGGCAGAACAGAATTTTGTGCCACCTTGTGAGATGGGAGCATCAAGAAAGCTTACTTTGACGACCACTCACACCTCAGCAAGGCAAGCCAGGAGGTTTTTCTGGACCACTGAGGTGGACATCGTCTGGCCGAGGGTCTGCTCCATGACTTTGATCATGGTTAGTCAACATGCGCAGCTCAACCTCGACTCAAAACTACCCTCGTGCAATTAAGAGTGCAGGGCGGAGGTGGCCTGCGCACAGCCTCCCCACCGTTAAGGGTAGTGTGAGGGGAAAAACTTATGCAATGTTGGCCCCTTTGGCGTTCCATATCGAAAGTAATGCCATACTGCCAAGTTTTCCATGCACATCCGGGAATGATCCTGGGAAAGCATGGCTGTTAACTCTGAATCTGATTCAGCAAAGCACACACCATTATAGTTGGCTCAGCATCATCCTCATTTTCAGAGCACAACAGCCCTCTCTTCGATGCAGCGATTGACATCTGATCCTCAGCTGGAGCCCTGAATGAAACGCTAGGTTCCCCTATAAGAAGGACAACAATTCCATCCAGAAGCTGCAAAGCTTGCAGTGTGCTAGAGGGGGCGGGGCCCTAGGGGGTTGGTTCCCCCAAGGAGAAGCCCTCCTCTCCTCAGGTCACCCCACCTATTTCACAAAAATTAGACCTCTCCTGTTGCCAGGGAGGGGGCTACAATGAGAAATAGGCAAGGGGACAGCGCACCTAGAGCGCAGCCCTGCAGCTTGACGGCACACGACACGCAGAGAAGCGAGAGGTCCGTCCAGGGTTCCCCCGGCAGCCACTCTTGCTGATTGCCGCGGTCTCCCAGAGTGTTGAGCAGACCCGCGGCTGTGCTTTTACACACGAGCGGCGGCTAGCCAACCACAAATGGGACTCAAGCTTCCCGGAGAAAGATGAGTCGCGACCACCGTGCCAACGTGGTCATATTCTCAGTAGAAAACATGAACCACCAATGACCGCCGTATCAGAATGCATACGCCCAGACATGTGAAACAGTGTTCATGGTCGTCAGTGAGGACAGGAAACAACCGCATCCAGAAACACACAGATAGAATGTCATCTTTAAATCTAAAAAGAAAGAGAGAAAATTGACCCTGCTGCAGTGCCATCACTCCAACACCAAACGAGAAGAGGTCCACCGAAGAGGATGACTCGTTATAATGTTAACACACGTTTTGTAGAGAGGGATTTCAGGACAACCCATCCACCACTCAGCTCTGAAGCAAAAAGCTGATTTTATGCAAACACCTGTGTCTCATTTATACCCACGCTGCGTGGCTTGAGAACCTGGTGCAATCATTGAATGCCACTGTGCATTGGCTCATTTACACTCAAAGTAGATTGGCTTGTCGGTACTCTGACGTGGCGTCGAGAGTGACCGACTGAATGGGAACATATGGTTACATACAGTACTTGCTCACTTAATAATTGAATTTCCTTTATAAAAAAATATTAAACATATATATATATATATATATATATATATATATATATACATATTAAAATATGTGGATTCAGCTACGCTATGTGGATGCTATTTTAAATAACTGTAGAATATGTGACAGGACAGCATATGGGTTTTTAGAGACTTTAGTACCTTGTAAAATATACAAATGCTGAGCAAAAACGACTTTCAGTCAAATCAGCCAATCATTGTGTATGTACTGAAGCTCTGAATATAGCAGCTCTAATGTTGTCACATAATAGACCGGCAGGGACTCTGTGGACCTTGGGAGCAAAAGCACTTAATGGAGCAAGCTGCATCATTAAGAGGGCTGGGGTCAAGGTCTTGCTGTTCAGTTCTGTATGCCTCTGTGGATTTAAAAAAGAATCAAAAGTGCTCCTCAACAATTATCATTAATATAATTGTGGTCAATAAAATAAAATGCATTTGAATTTTAATTAATGTGACAACGTGCACAAAATAGTAACTTTTCATTTAAAAGTCATACAATTCCTTGTACTGATCTGCCGTCAGACAGTCATGCAGGACTGAATGTAATTGTTAAATAACCATTTAACAAGTATAGATATAATAATGTACACTACACACACAAAATGGTGCTAAATAACACTGAAAGTAGTTCATTGGCTTGCAATCATAGGGGAACCACCATCTTTGTCAAATGGTGCTATGTAGAACCATAGAACCACCCCATTCTGCCCCATATGTTACTCCACTCTCATATGTGTACTATGAATGGGAATTTACTACAATGGCAAAAGCTGTTTTTAATCACTTTTATGCTTTTCTGAGCTCAAAATGTCTTGTGTGGGGGCCCTGGAATATTTCTTTATACGGGGACCTTGGCAAAATGTATTTCCTGAAGATAACATGGTTTTCAACACTATTTTAATGTTGTTTTTTAATCCTTTCCCCAACTAAACTAGGCGATCTGAACCGTGCCTAGTGTGTGTGCTCCGCCATGCCCGGGCGCGGTTCGTTTAGCCGGCCCTGGTCTGCTTGGAAGACGTGGGCCAGAAAACAATCGCGCTCGGGCAAAGTACAAGGCAACCGTGCCTAATGTGTACACCCTAATGGTGCGTTCAAACCAGATGCGAATGAAGCAAATAACATTTGAACATTTTGAATTTATTCGCGTGTGACATTCACTACACAATAGACGCGAATTTGCATCATGGGAGGGGTTTCTGCCAGCTGGCTCGTCTCGTTGCGAAATGGCTGACATGACATGTCACGAATAAGCTCAATTTGCCGGCTTTAACTAACTTGTAGTCTCATTAGGGTGAATTCAGGGTGATTGGGACACTTTTTCCAATTCATCTCAATGGCAAAAAGTGTCCCAATCACCCTGAAATCACCCTATGTATAGCTCAAATTGAGTAAAGAGTGTTTTTTTACAACTTACCAGATTGTCCGACCTCCTCACTCACTTTCTTCCAAGCAAGATCATTTTTATTCCTGTTTCTATAAAGTACGTTACAGCTCCGGGTATCCACATATGATTTTGTCCTCATTGTTGTCACTACTAGAGCAAGCTCCTGATTGGTTAATGCGGCACGAATATCCGCCAAAGTTCAGATTTTTCAAATCGGCTGGAACTTTACTTTATAAAGTTTTAAATATGGATATTTTTCTTACACAAATGCATCGATTCGCTTCAGATGGCCTTTATTAAAGCACCTCAACCACCCCAGAGAACCCCTGAAGAATACATTTTTGGTGTGTGTATCATTACTGTTTAGCTAAAAAAATGGAAGTTGAAAATTTAACCGTTAAAGCATGAAATAAAGTACCACGAATCAGTGAATTTGTGTTTGATGTGGGTATATTGTCAGTAATAAAATAATCATGAAAAAATGTGTAGTCATTCCAAAAAACTATCAGCCATTTATATCAATGCGATTCAGAGATGAATACTAATGTTGGGAGCCACATGATAGCAAATCAGTTTAAAGACTATGAAGATTGTTCAATAAATTGACTTATAGTAAGCATAGCATATAAATGCACTATATAGTTTAATAAGGTTTAATAAAGCCCAATATAATACGTTTGCAAAAACTGTGATCTCCAAAATACTTATAGACCATTAATTTCGTTATCTTTAATGATATTGACAACATATTTGTCAAGTTGCAGACATGACTTTATGTATGTCCAATTGAAGAAGAGACTGTATTTTTTTGTCTATTTTTAAATAGTACATATAATAATACTCTGAGGGTCTGTTGGGAATGTTTGGCTGAGCCCCCTGTCAGAGAGATCTTCAACTCCCACCTCCGGCGGAGCTTCGACCGGATCCCGAGGGAGTCTGGAGATATTGAGTCCGAGTGGACCATGTTCTCCACCTCCATTGTCGATTGGGCCGCTCGGAGCTGTGGCCGCAAGGTCTCCAGTGCCTGTCGAGGCGGCAATCCCCAAACCCGGTGGTGGACACCGGAAGTAAGGGATGCCGTCAAGCTGAAGAAGGAGTCCTATCGGGCCTGGCTGGCTTGTGGGACTCCTGATTCAGCTGACAGGTACCGGCAGGCCAAGCGGACTGCAGCCCGGGTAGTCATGGAGGCAAAAAATCAGGCCTGGGAGGAGTTCGGTGAGGCCATGGAGAAAGACTATTGGTTGGCCTCGAAGAGATTCTGGCAAACCATTCGACGCCTCAGGAGAGGGAAGCGGTGCCCTACCAACACTGTTTACAGTGGAGATGGGCAGCTGTTGACCTCAACTGGGGATATCGTCGGGCGGTGGAAGGAATACTTCAAGGATCTCCTCAATCCCACCGACATGTCTTCCATTGAGGAAGCAGGGGCTGAGGGCTCAGAGGTGGACTCGTTCATCACCCGGGCTGAAGTCATCGAGGTGGTTAAAAAGCTCCTCTGTGGCAAGGCACCGGGGGTGGATGAGATCTGCCCCGAGTACCTCAAGTCTCTGGATGTTGTGGGGCTGTCTTGGCTGACACGCCTCTGCAACATCGCATGGCGGTTGGGGACAGTACCTCTGGACTGGCAGACCGGGGTGGTGGTCTCTCTTTTCAAGAAGGGGGACCAGAGAGTGTGTTCCAACTACAGGGGGATCACACTTCTCAGCCTCCTCCGGAAAGTCTATGCCAGGGTACTAGAGAGGAGAATTTGGCCGATGATGGAACCTCGGATTCAGAAGGAACAGTGTGGTTTTCGTCCCGCTCGTGGAGCACTGGACCAGCTCTATACCCTTTCCAGGGTGCTGGAGGGTTCATGGGAGTTTGCCCAACCAGTCCACATGTGTTTTGTGGATTTGGAGAAGGCATTCGACTGTGTTCCTCGTGGCATCCTGTGGAGGGTGCTCTGGGAGTATGGGGTCGGCGGCCCCCTGCTTAGGGCTGTTCGGTCCCTGTACGAATGGAGCAAGAGCTTAAGAGCTTGGTTTGCATTGTCGGCAGTAAGTCAGACCTGTTCCCGGTGCATGTTGGACTCCGGCAGGGCTGCCCTTTGTCACCGGTTCTGTTCATAATTTTTATGGACAGAATTTCTAGGCGCAGCCAAGGACCGGAGAGTGTCCGGTTTGGGGACCATACAATTTTGTCGCTGCTTTTTGCGGATGATGTTGTCGTGTTGGCCTCCTCAGACCAGGACCTTCAGCATGCACTGGGGCAGTTTGCAGCTGAGTGTGAAGCGGCTGGGATGAGAATCAGCACCTCCAAGTCCGAGGCCATGGTTCTCAGTCGGAAAAGGGTGGATTGCCCACTTCAGGTTGGTGGAGAGTTCCTGCCTCAAGTGGAGGAGTTCAGGTATCTTGGGGTCTTGTTCACGAGTGAGGGAAGGATGGAACGGGAGATTGACAGACGGATCGGTGCAGCTTCAGCAGAAATGCAGTCGCTGTACCGGTCTGTCGTGGTAAAGAAGGAGCTGAGCTGTGAGGCAAAGCTCTCGATTTACCGGTCGATCTACGTTCCTATTCTCACCTATGGTCATGAGCTGTGGATCATGACCGAAAGGACAAGATCCTGGATACAGGCGGCCGAAATGAGCTTTCTCCGTAGAGTGGCTGGGCGCTCCCTTAGAGATAGGGTGAGAAGCTCGGTCACTCGGGAGGAGCTCAGAGTAGAGCCGTTGCTCCTCCACATCGAGAGGAGCCAGTTGAGGTGGCTCGGGCATCTATTTCGGATGCCTCCTGGACGCCTTCCCAGGGAGGTGTTCCGGGCACGTCCCACCGGGAGGAGGCCCCGGGGAAGACCTAGGACACGCTGGAGGGATTATGTCTCCCGGCTGGCCTGGGAACGCCTCGGGGTTCCCCCTGAAGAGCTGGAGGAAGTTGCTAGGGAGAGGGAAGTCTGGGCGTCTCTGCTTAGACTGTTGCCCCCGCTACCCGGCCCCGGATAAGCGGAAGATGATGTATGGATGGATAATACTCATCATAAAGAGACACTTAAAGAAGATATTTTATTTGAAAAGAGACATGTCCATTGTATAACTATATCATCTACACAAGCCATTGTGCTTGGACCCCGATAATTGCCTCAAGTTAACCTGCTTTGTTTTATTTACTATCTGAGCCATTGCCCACAATGCTTCAGTGACAGGACTAAAAAAGCCTGACTTACATCGCATCCAGCTAGCCAAATCCATCCATGATCCTTATTTTCTTAATTTGAATGCTTTGTGAAAGGATTTTTTGTAAAGATAAAACAGAATTAAAATTAATCTAAATAGAGATATTGCATCTACTTGAAAGTCGAGAACAATATTGATTCACTAAAAATAAAAGTGGAAGGGTCTACAAGCATGTCTGCACTTGGGTTTTGTTAACTTTGATAGTTTCATGAAATAGTAAACGGTGTATCACTATACATACATACAAGTGAATTTAACACTTACCATTAATGCGACTTTTACTGCTGCATGGTTTTGTGCAGGGATTTGTTTGTTGTCAGTTAAAATCCATTTATTCAGTGATGCAATTAATAAAATGAGACAAACCGCTGGAAGTCGTTCCACAAATGTTAGTTCGTCTGTCCATGTAATTTTCAACCGATTTATGAATAAGAACAGAAAATTACCGCTCCACTTCACATCGCCCAATGGCATTTGAACTTGCTTTGCCAGATCACGATTGGTTGGTGTATATACATGACAAACGGGCATTGGTGAATTGTGTAATACTTTAAAATATATAATATATAGATTTGTAATTAAATCAACACATTAGCTCTGATTATGGTTGAAAAAAAAAAATTTGGTTTACTTTTTTCCCGTGATGCCACACACTCTGAATGGATCATATTTGGCTCGAGAGCCTTTTACGAACAGTGGAAAATCATCAGTCAATCAAAATGCACGCAACGCAACCCATAGCAACGCGTTATGGCAACGCCTCAACAGAAATTGTCCGACTTTTGGGCCGTTCGTTACTATTGTATACATTGTCATATTATTATAATCACATTTATACATTTATTTAGTTTTATTGACCACAATATTATCATTGATATTTGTCTGAGAGGGGCACTTTTGATTCAGCACCCAATTTGTCATTACATAATGTACAGTTAAGACATGCTGTAAATGTTCTTTTTAGGAAATCCAGGGTGCCAACCAATATAGCAAGAAAATACATACATGTGACAATATTTCAGGTGGGGATCATCAACATTTGCTTATTAGACATCTTACAGACTGTAAAAATACAAAAGTTAGAAAACATATATCAATAAGGTCCATAGGGGAGGAGTTCCAGTGATCCAATGTCACCATTTTGTTTAAAATTTTTTGTTGTTTATTTGAGTTTTTTTATGCACTATACATCATCTAATCATGACAATCATATCTATCAATTCCTCATGCAAAGATGAAGAGAAAATGGGGCTGGATTGTGTCTGTAGGATGTATTGTTCAGATTTTATGTAGATTTAAAGTTTTCATTTTTCACACCCGAAAATCAAGCACGGACACAAACGATGATACAAAAAAATCACATATGGGACAATAATTTGCGTGGGGAACATCAAAATTCCTTTTCTAGACACCTTAAAGATTACAAAAAAATAGGTTAAAAAAATATAGCTTTCGGGTGCAGGTGAACCCCCCCCCCCCCTCCTCCTACCCTACTAAATGGGGTATACTGTGTTAACAGGTTAATAAATCAAGATTTTTGGTCTTTAGTGCTTTTTGCTTTCATAATATCCCACCTAAAACATAACTTAACCCTTTAACTGACATCTCTACGGTACAGTAGACCTTAATTAGATAGGGGAAAATATCATATTTTATAAATATCTTAAATATCTTATGCAAAAATATTGAGGACCCTTCATCCAGTTTGGAATGGATGAGTTTCATTCTAATCGGTCAAGGACCCTTTAAATAGACCCTTTATGGACTTTAAAGAAGAGGAGAATTTTATTATCTATATTTCATCATAAGTATGTCTCATTTACATTCGGTTAATGATGTGTCCCTTCTTGGGTATATTAGACATGTTTTTTGAAGTGTTTCTGGATTATGAACATAGCTGCATGTTGCTAATGATGCTACACTGTAAAATCCAACAGTTGTTCTTACTGACTTTTGTTCTACTTGTTCTAAGACTTTTTTAGTAAACTTTACTTAATGTCCAATAATTTGTTGACCTTACTTAAAACAAGTAAGTAATCTGAACTATTTGCATGCTATGCCTTCGTTACTTAGAAAACTCAAGTAAACATTACTTGACTGGTTTGAGTACCATTTTGCCAAAGCAAAAAAACAAGCGGGTGGACGGGCAAAGTGTTTTTGAGGCGGGGCAATTTTTTCTAGACTTATCACTCATTTCCTCCACTTCTTCTCACCATAATTGTAATTAGTGTTCCCTTTGGTTGGACACTTGGAACTTCATTCATATTATAGTAATTAACTTCCTATTAATGCAGCAATGCAACAAGAAATTGATTTCAAAACAAGGGAAGTAATATATATATATATATGTATATATATATATATATATATATATATATATATATATATATATATATATATATATATATATATATATATATGTATATATATATATATATATATATATATATATATATATGTATATGTATATATATATATATATATATATATATATATATATATATATATATATATATATGTATATATATATATGTATATATATATATGTATATATATATATATATATATATATATATATATATATATATATATATATATATATGTATATATATATATGTATATGTATATATATATATGTATATGTATATATGTATATGTATATATATATATGTATATGTATATATGTATATATATATGTATATATATATATATATATATATATATATATGTATATATATATATATATATATATGTATATATATATATATGTATATGTATATATATATACATATATGTATATATATATATATATATATATATGTATATATATATATATATATATATATATATATATATATATATATATATATATATATATATATATATATATATATATATATATATGTAATATTTGTCCATTAATGATATAGAACATAACTATTTTTCATGTCAAATAATGACCTTTTAACATTTGTTTTGCTAATATTTATGGCATAACCTTTTAATTGAGTTGATATAATCCCTCTATGTTTGTCACAATATCATTTGACCATGCTCGAGTGTGTCACACACACACTTCAACATTCAGCATGCAAAACACAACAATGGTAACAAGGATTTTTTTTTTTTTTTTTTTTTTTTTATTATTAATACGACCTTTACTATTTTACTTGCTGTCATTATTGGGGTTATACTGACAAAAGACAAATAGTAAAATAAAGGCAAAAATAGTAAAACGAAGCAATTAATTTATTCATGCCACAATGCACTCTGGGAGTACACTTCCTCAGATCCCAGATAGAATTAAGTTGAAAAAACTTAAACGGTTTAAAAACTTAAAATGTTTGATTTTAAAACTCTGATATCATGTTTTTATGTGTGAATATTCCTAAACTCTCTAACAAAGGCGATCTCTCTGTGGGTTATGTGATTGTTGTCATATTTATAAAAATATATATATAAAAACATGTATGTAGGCCTAATTAAAGTAAAAATTATTGATAAACACGTCTTTCGAATGGAAATAAGTTAAAAAACCTTATTAAAGGGGTGGTAAACCACGATTTCACTATTCTAACTTTAGCTAGCATGTAATGTTGCTGCTTGAGCATAAACAACATCTGCAAAGTTACAACGTTCAAAGTTTAAAGCAAAGGGAGATATTTGCTTTTAAAGAAATCAGTTTCTAAGAACTACAGCAAACGGCCAGTAGGCGACTACACACATTCCTCCAGGGCTTGCTGACATCACCAGGCCCAATATTTACATAAACCCCTCCTCCGAGAATATTAAATAAGGGGGGGTGAGGCCATTTTGTATCGCGGCGCTGTTGTGGTATAGTTAGGCTGGAGTGTTGTTGCCGCGATGCCGAGGAAACGCTGTTATATTCATCCGTATTGCAGGTCTGGGGTACTTGCTCTGTTCAGCCTTCATAGGGACGGGGGTGCGTTGCAGAGCGTTTAACATACAGCATGTTATATGCACATATGTGTTTGAGTCAGCGGGGAATCAGGCGCGCGCAGGGCTCCCTGCAGAGGAGTTCTAACATCTAAGCACATCTAACAGAGGAAAACATCCACCGTCTTCGCGATTTCAATGCCAGATTTGCACAACGTCAGCTGCGTGAAAAAAACACTGCCGGTGCGTGGATGCAGGACGCGCGCGCTGCACATTTCACGGAGGACAACACAAACTTCCACAAACTTCGCGAGTTCAATACAGGATATGCACAACGGCTTGTCCTGAAAGCTGGATTTACAAACAGAAGCTGTTCACGGGCCACAACCTGTAAGTCTGATTTATTTTTCATCGATGTGTTTTCCTGTAATAGGTTGTAGCAAGGAAGTAAACAGATGACAACACTGTTCTGCAAACCAGTCTGTTAAATGCTCATTCATACTTAACGATATCCGACGAACATCTAACGTTACAAAGACTAACGTTAAAATCTCAACAGCGAACCTGGCATTAGTGTAAATGATTCTTTGATTAGAGCTTTTATGTATTGTTTATCTTCAGGCATGCTAAACATGGTTCTGTGTGTGATTTGGCTAACTTACTAAAGTCAGTGCTTAGTGTTCGTTTTGGGTTAACGTTAGTTCTTGCGACAGATATTTGGCTATAATCGTTCTAAAAATACAAAAGTTAAAGTGCCATTCAGTAGCAATCATTATAGATCCGCAGTCTTTACTCTCGAGGACTGAACAGGTTCTGCTCGATCATCTTCACTCAAATGTTCTGGGTCTGATTCGAGCTCATATGGTTTTATTGACGCCGTTGTTTCTAACACTGAACAGCCTCCGGTAAGGGGCGTGACGTTTCCGACGTGCACTGCGGTTAGCGAATCAGAACACACTAGGCCAGCTAACCAATCTGAGCCCATCGCGTATTTTTGAGGGACTGGCTTCATACAACCCGGAAAGCATCAGACCGTTTTACAAGGAGGGACAGAGCAGTGTAGAATAAAGGTCAAATATATGACAAATAAGGCAATTTTTTTTAAAACGAAGCATGAACACATGTTACAGTGCACCCCACAAACACAGCCAAACCTTCAAAAGAATGTGTTTTACCACCCCTTTAAGCATCAAACAAATTGATGAAAGATTATTTATTATTAACTAGCATCGCCTATATTACCTCTAATGTAAATATAATATCATATACTGCTTATATACAACAATGCCAAAGTCTCTGGAAAAAGGTTTGATAAAGTGATATCCACATGGTTGAGTGAGCAGTTCGATGGCAGTGAAGTCTTCCACTGGTTATGCTGTGTGACAATGCAGTGGGGAAAGGAGCCATAATCCATTTCAACAGCCTTGAACATAAAGATCTGTGGGATGCTGATCTCCTGGAGCACCAAAGGGTCCTAAAAATCTGGAACACACAGATGATGGAACCTTGAAGTGAAGGTTTGCACTCCTGAGCTTAACCTCGTTGCAAATATCACTGTGTGTCTTCTGCCTCTCTGGGCCAGACACTCAGACTTGGTCAATCCGCTTTTCTCTCTCTGGCATCTGGTCGTTACTGTCTCGCTGGATGAAAACTCTGAACGTAGTGTTTGTCTCTTTCCTCACATACTGGAGGCTCAGAACGTGATCATATCTGACGCTGCCTCACAAGCTATAGACCCAGATCATAGAATCTGTTGTTGTCTCTCTGGATGAACTAGTCTCAGAACGGTGTATCTGTCATGTCTCACCTGATGGGAGACTCAGAACTTATATCTGTTGCTGCCTTCCCAGAAATGGGGCGCAGACTCAGAACGTTGTTGAATATGTTACAGTCTCAGACTTGCAGGCCGGAACTCAGAACATGGTATCTGTTTCTGTCTATCCCCTTACAGGACAGATTCAGAATAAGAATGAATCTGTTAATTTCTCACTGGATGAACCATACACTAGGCCCTGGAATTTGGTGTTCACCACACATTCATAATTTTTTTTTTAATTAATTAGTTAATATTAGTTTTGGAATGTTCAAAGAACATTCAAAAGTAATATTCGCAAAATGATCAAATGTAACGTTCCCTTATGTTCGCATTACCAAGATGTTTTTTTTTTTTTTTTTTTTTTAAACAAACAGAAAACATTCAGAAATATGAACATTCATAACTTAATGGAAACCTTAGCAAAATGTTCTTGGAGCACATTTTTGTTAGCTGGGCTATAATTAGTCATAACAACTTATACTTGAAGCAGGAAAGTAAGCAATGTTAGGGTTAATCAACCAATATATTTCTAGTCAATCATTCACACAGAAAGCCCTGTCGAAAGAGTTGTCAATTATCAATTATTAGTGAAAATATAATCATAGGAACATATGCTTTTATTTGATTGAATATTAGCTTTTCAAAGTTTTACAGTATGAGCAGTTGTTCAAGCTAATGAGAAATTCTACAATTATTCCCTGCTGACTGAAGCAATTATACACTGAGCACTGCAGCACGACCAGTCTAGAGATATGCAAACAACACAAATATACCTTATGTTCTGCCACATATAAACAACCAGCAAAGATAACAGGAAGCAGACTCTTTGCTATCTTTTGATAATAATAATAATAATAATTTGATAAGAATCTTATCAAAAATTTAGCAAATGCAGAAAAAAGGCTGAATATTCTGTTAAATGGCATTGTGTAAAGACAAATGAAGGCTTTTCACACCCTGATTTTAACCCTGGGTAAAGTAGTTTCACACTTGTAATTTTATAATCAAGGTTAGCACCCCGGGATGTGAAACCCCAGCAGGATTAGCACTGCTAACCAACATTGGCATTCAGTCAGCATTGACAACGTGTACTGTTTGAAATGATGTAAGAATGTTACATGTTGCCTGACAAACAACAACCAATCTTGTGCCTCATATTCATGTGTTTGAACAGTCATAAATTGCATGTTATATGGGGAAAAAAAAGTCAAGTGGTGACGGAAAACATGTCAATTGGAGTGAAGAAGAGACTTTATTTATACATGTCAATAACCTAACCCTAACCCTAACCCTTTTGTTCTTATCTGTATAGTCCAAAAAATCCCATTAAGAAAAAAAATTATAAAATAAAACACTTGTCAATACAGTCTGCAGTGTAATATGAGGATGCACAATGTTTTTATATAAACAGGTTGTGTGCTGCGTTTGTTCAATCACTGACATTGCAAATATGCAAATAAGGACGTTGAACCAGGGTTTAGGAATGCACAGTGTGAAACATCAGTTTATGAATACCCAGGATAATTGTTAACCCCAGGTAAATTATGAACAATGTGAAACATGAAACAAGATTACCCAGGATTCAGTTTTCTTGGGGTTAGAATGACCCAGGGTTAACTATTTCAAGTGTGAAAAGCCCTTTGGAGTAAAGTATCACAATTTCAAATACATCCCCTTATGATTACTATTCCAATACAGATTATGCTGTCTTTATGGTGAGTGTATAGAGCTGTTCAGTTTGCAGTCCAAAAGAAGACATTTAGCATTGAATTTTGATACATACCAACTTGCATTTTTTGAATGCACACAATGCTTTAAGAGATAGGACTGTAAAAAATGTATGTTGTGGAACAAAACATGCATATCTTTCCTAGTAATGTTAACTACAATCCTACAAATTGATACCTGAACAGCTCTATTGGCAGTTTAACACCATATTAAATTGAACATCATGTACATTATCCTGCAGACCTTTACAATCTTTCAAAAAACCTCCTTATTCAAAAACTGCAACACAAATACTAAAAAATGCAACAATTTCACTAAAATCACTTATCATCAACAAAATGACAGCTCAGTACAATTATCAGTCTCATAACAGTAAAACAAGTGACTCAATGAGCTAGTACAACTAGAAAATATCCAGAGGCAAGGCATCAAAAACACATACTCTTTAGTTGTGAGTCATCTAGTCCTATGTTATTTTTGGTTAAGATCAAAATCAATCAATTTAGTCGACTAAATTACTAGTATGGGTTGCAATTCATATTCATCAAGCATTTATGAGGTATTTTCAATTCAAATGGCAGAACCATCTCTTGAAATTTTGAATGGAACTTAACAAAATTGAACTGCCAACCACAATAAAAGATCCCAAATAACAGAATGTACTTATCTATGCACGTTCTCTTATGACACTTTTGACTGAGCACAGTGATAAGGTAATATAAGCTATAACACTGATCAAATTGCTCATTGCATTTATTACAGGTCAAAATCAAGACGTTCAAAAATTATTGTAGGGTCCAAGGGATATATTAAGTTCCACAAATACTCAAAAAGTCAGTAATGTATATCAAGAACTCCAGTGAAAAACAGTACTTGTAAATTTTGACTTTACTTTGTGGACACAATATCTTCCAAAGTAAAGCCAAGCAGTTTTTGGTATGACATTTAATGGATTATATATTTCAACACTCTAAATGGTCCTTTAAGTAAACGTTGTTGGAAATGTCCTGGAAACTGAAGAAATTTGTCATGTACATATCACTGCACATAAAAAGTTTTGAAAAAAAAAGTTTGTCTGAAAATGTGTTCATGGACCACAGTGATGGAGTAAGTTGTGGAGTTGATGCAGAGTTTGGTATCACAAGATGGTCTTCAGCAATAATGGCTAGTCCATCAATATCATGTCCATAATTTATTTGTCCATATCCCGACAATCGGGTTCAGACCATATACTCTCTGGTCTGCATGTCATCCATTCTGCTCCAATCTGACAGTAGTCTATTCTGTGACAAGACATTTTTTCCCCATCATTCCCACAGAGTTTCAATCACTAGGGGTTAACAGACATTTTAGGAGAGTTTTTACATCTATGTCCAATGTTTGTTTTATTTTTTTCTATTTCTTCAAGGCTCTACAGTCCAATCTCTTGAAGGTAGATAACATGAAATATATAATCAACTGCTGAAAATACTTTTCTTTTTCAGCCAGTTTCCTCCAATTGGACCTCAGCTCCACTGTTTGCTTTTGTACATTTCAGATTTCATTTCTTGAAGCAGTTATTTTCAGTCACAGAGAATTTTGTATCCATTGTTTACAGACTCCATTTCAATTCATGGTCATTCATTCCTATTTGGGTTATGTTCTCAGTACCATTATGATTTCAGACCCTTAAGGTCCACCAGACCCTGAAAGTCTGATAATACTTATGTAATTTACCCTGTTTTGGACATGGCTTGTCTAATAGCATTGGGCTCAGAAGAGGCTTAGCATTGTGTATGCATTTGTTTATTTCAAAGAATACTGGGGCCAGTCAACAAAACAAAGTAATAAATGATGCAGGAGAAGATCTCAGTCTCTCTGGTTATGTTCTGAATATACACAACTTGAGATAGTATTGAGTACTGCGGAGCTGTATGATTTCCAGGGTGTAGGAAATGGCCCTTCCATTCTGTTCCTAGAATTCAGTAGTGGAGATTTGGGTGACCTCAGATTGAAGGTCCTGCTGAACTCTTCTGGACTGGGACCCCCGTGGGATCCTCTCCAGGCCTAGTCATACTGGCTTCTTTCCTGCCTCCGAAGGTGCACAAACTGACACTGGCTCCCTTGTGGCATTTCTTGCTCGGTTAAGACTATTCCGGGCAGCTCTGGTTTGGAAGGGTGGGCAGAAGTCTCGGAAGCATCTCTTGAAATTCTCATCCAAGAAAGCATAGAGGACAGGATTGAGGCTGCTGTTGGTATAGCCAAGTGCGATACACAGGTGCCAGCTGGCAATCACAAAGGGGTTCTTTTGGTTGATGTCTACAAGTGTTTTGACAATGATGAAGATGTGGATGGGTGTCCAGCAGATAATGAAGGCAGCCACCACTACCAAAACCATTCGAGTGATTCGACGCATGTTTCTGTCCTTCTCCTTTGAGCCAGAGAGAAGACGGACACTTCTCAAACGTAGGATCATCAGACCATAGCAGATTGTGATGACTAGCACTGGTACCACAAATGCGAAGATAAACACACAAATCTTTGTCACTGTGTCCCAGTACCAGTCTGGATCAGGGAACTTCAGCATGCAGACAGTTGCACCTGTTATGGAATAAATTTAAAGAGTTTTAATTAGATCTAGCAGAAGGTGAACTTTGATTTTCTTGGTTATATCAAGACACATTATCCAACCGATCAATTTTTTTATAAATACATACGCACCTTGGTTGGTCACTTTGGTAACTGCCATGATTGTGATTGGTACCCCTACAGCAGAGGAGAGAATCCAGATACACACATTGATGATTTTGGCCTTGACCGGGGTACGGAACTCCAGTGCTCTCACAGGGTGGCACACGGCAATGTAACGGTCCACGCTCATCATAGTGAGGGTGAAGATACTGGTAAACATGTTATAGTAGTCAATGGCTATGACCACTTTACATAGAAGCTCACCAAAGGGCCAGGTGTTCATTAGATACTTGGCGCTCTGGAATGGAAGAGTACTAGTGGCCAGTGCATCTGCCAGGGCCAAATTGAAGATGTAGATGTTGGTGGCAGTTTTTAGCTTGGTGTATCTGCAGAGACAGAATCAACAGAGCAGTTTGTTAGAACATATGTATGGGCTGACTAATGTGATCCTATACTTTTTGTCTATGTGGTTTATACACCGATCAAGCATAAGTAAATTACTCTATTTTGTCGGTGCAAAGGAGCTGGTGGGATACTTTTTGTTGGAAAGGGAGTCCGATCATTGTGGAAACATACAACTACATGAGAGTAGATCTAAACACCAGATTTACTAGATAACAGCTCAGCTCAGGTTACTGCCAGTTAATAGCTACAAGTGAGCATTTTTATGCTGTCATCTACATAACATGAAAAGGTACATCTTTGGTAGGCACCCCTAAATAGTACATATTAGTACCTTAAAGGTACATATTTGTACTTACAATTTAAAAAGTACATATTAGTATCTTTACGCTTTTGTACCTTAGGGTACTGCCCCATAGCCTGGCTCTGCCCTCCTACGTACTTCCGCTTAATTTTCATTTTCCTTCAGTACTACGTCTGGGACTGCTGTATATGCTTGGTTTTGTTGGTGGCCATGATGTTGTGGTCCGGGAAAAGTATTTTTCAGCTTGCTCCGTTAGTGGTGAAGGAGTTGGCTGAAGCTGTCCGTCTCCCACCACCCGCGAAAAAACCCCAGGCTGAATTACCGACTGCTTTTGACAAACACCAAAGTCATGTGGTAATGTAATTGCTGTCCATGTAATCCACATCTCTGAGTTTTCAAGAATATATCACTTCAAAATTCATGGTTTATATCCTTTTTAGACCCCTGCAGAGCACCGTGCGGTTGTAATTTGAATGCATGTCTATTTCTTTAAATGCTGGCAAGTGTTTACAAGAGCAATATATTTCATCACCGCTCAAAAAATAAAAAGAAGAAAAGCACGTAAACATTTGAATGGGGCTGTTATTTACGGCAGCATTTTTTATTATCATACCAAGCATATGACATTTTATTTACAGCATATACAATCATGTGATGATTGCACGAGATATGCACCACGAGAGCAGCGCGTTCCAATCACAAAACTCTCCTCTCCACCGTGAATAAATCACAATCTGAATGCACAAGGTTTTATCACTGACACTGAGGTGGTGTGCACAGTTAATGTGAGAATCAAAGGTGAACAGCGCGTGAAATACGTCACAACCAAACGTTAGCGATTGGTTATGGCAGATCCAGAGTGACTCTTGGCAGATCCAATAGTTTTAAACTTCAACAGAGTACCTGCCTTCAAGGAAGTAAACGCTTGTCAATGGAGAGTGGCCAGACTCTCTGTACAATGTATGAGAGTCTGGAAAGACCAGGCTAGGAATAATCTACCTCAGAAGAAAAGCTGTTTATTTCTGTTTATTTTTGGAGAGTGGCCAGACTCTATGTACAAATGAAATGTACGAGAGTCTGGTAAGACCAGGCTAACTGCCCCAGTGACAGTGCCGTAAAATCACAGTGAAACACAGTCTGTTGGATGTTTTCCATCTATTCATCCATCACAGCACTTCTTATGGCCTTGTCGTGATCATTTTGTTGTATTACTCTTATCTCAACATTAACTTTTAAATAAGTAAAAGCATCTGCTAATTGAGCAAATTTATGTAAATGTCTCCATAAAATGCATCTTATTAACAATCGCTCAAGCATGGTTACGGAGACATGTTAATAGATTGCACCACTCAAACATGGTTATGAAGACATGCTAATACACCCCACCATTTCTTCATTATTAACCATTTTTATGTCATGTTTTTTCTTCTTCTTCATTTTATAAGCATAATGTGCTTGCGAAGTTAAACATGAGTTTATCCTGAGGCAGGTGCGAACAGATAATGTTATCCAGAGAGTGAAATTTTTTTTTTCTTCTTTTTTTTCTTCCAAACATGCATTCACTAATAATTTGAGCTTGATTCATTAAATTAATTTGAATGCTCTGCTAAAAGCATAACTGTAAATGTAAATTATTCATTCTTTTTGGACCACTTTCAAACCTCTAACAGCACACTATCACTATTTGCATACTGTGCATGTTGCATATATCAGATGATGGAACAAAATAAACAAAACTATTCAATTGAAAATAAAGCACTACCTGTGTAGATACAGTATATATATATATATATATAGTTTTAAACAAAGAAAACAGACACACAAAAAAACCCTGCAATATAGGCTACATGGGACTCAAAACATAATACAGAGATGTTTCATCTTGTGTTGAAACTTTATCTTGCTTTCTACATGTCAATGAGGCAGAACATAACAGCTAAAGTAATTAATATGAACACATCTGGTATCATATAACCAAATAGATATGAGTGCATATTTCATAATTTCCCAATCATATAATAAATTGTGGTAAAGACCACAGGTTGTGGGTGGGGGTATTTTTGTGGAATGCAGGAGCAATGTGATTTCCCAAAGGAGAGGAGCATTTTCATGGATTATATTACAGCTCCATTTATTTCTCCCAGTCGTACGTCTGGTTGACATGAATCTCATCCTCAAAACCACTGGAGATTAAGACCCCCAGGAAAGTCTTTTAATCATACATAATATTTGAGGATGTAATTGGAGAGCTTTTTTAGTGTTAATTGACAAGGCAACACAAGTTCAGTATCAAGCTTGAATTAAATTCTCCTCTTTGCTCAAGCGCAACTGGCTTTTAACTCTCTGAAGTCTGCAAATGCGCACTGATTTTTTTCTTATCAGTGTGAAAGAGACTCAAAATACTCTGTCGATTTTTGTCATACAGGCAAGTGTTATACATCATTATAATCTGTTAAGTTTCTACTTTTATTTGTGTATACTCACAATAAAAACAAAATGTTGTGCTTTTTACAAAATAAAGAAAACAAGTAAAGTAAGCCAACACGCAAACTGCCGCAAGTGAAACTGAAAATAGGCTACGTCTTATATGCTCAAAAAAACAATCTTCTTCATTAAAACGAATGAGACTAAATGCTTGGGTCACTCTCTCATCTTGAAATGAGCTGATGAATATAATGCAGCTCATATCTGTTGCTTTCTTTGACGTGAACTCTGTTAAATGTGCATATAGCGCGGGCCGGGAATTGAAGATCGATTTTATATTCATTTTGTAGAGAGGTGTAAGGTAAGACAAACAGCATGTTTTTTTGTGTTTTTTTTTTTCCGATTAGCCCGTTTTGTTTGTGAGCGCCGTTGCGAGCAGCCTGCCTCAGCTTGTCAAAAATGCTAAACGTTTAAATTTTTAGGCTAAACGTTTTAATTAACATTGTGATGCTTGAAATGTTTTATATCTATGGATTTTATTATAGGCAAGACAAGTCCAGTGTTGATTTGAGAGGCTAAATTGATCAAACATGTGGTTAACTCACTGTCGGCCGATGGCCACTTGGTTGTTAGGGCCTACTTTAAAAAACAAAAATTCTAATTTAACAAACAAAAAAAATGCTTCAAACATTTTTCTAAATTAACTTAATAAAGAAACTAAACGAAATGTAACTACTTTAGCAATTAAAAACAAAACTGAACTATTTTAATGGCTGCAACAATGTGTAATAGGGCAACATGACATACACGGCACTTTCTAAAGCCAAATGGCGTGTTATCTGTACGCATTTTGAGCTATCCGCTTGTATGTCTACGCCGTATGATTCCGCGTGTATGTGCACGCGAAACGTACCATCATCTCTGCGTGTATGTCTATGCCGTGTGATTCCGCGTGTATTTCTACGCCGTGTGATCCCGGTGTATGTCTACGCCGTGTGATTCCGCGTGTATGTCTACGCCGTGTGATTCCGCGTGAATGTAAATGGATTTATAAACATACTAAATTATGTTTTTTTGAAAACGTAAAAATGCAGAATGTTTCTTGTGATGGGTAGGTTTAGGGGCAGTGTGTGTGTGTGTGTGTGTGTATGTGTGTGTGTGTGTGTGATGGGTAGGTTTAGGGGTAGGGGCAGTGTATGGGGATATAATGAAACGGCGTTGATAAACACGCTAAAAAGCGATTATGCGTCTTGATAGCACGCCAAAATGGCATAGCGAATTGGCGTGTCATACATACGCCATTTCATGAGATCAGTCTGAATAGGGAGGATAAAAAATAGAAAAAAACACGGGCTTCAGTCGGACTCATTTTGATAAGCTGTCGGACATGGGCCAGGCTAGGGCCTCAGTGCTTGATAATAAAAGCACTCGCTCAGTGCTTGATAATAATAATAAAAAAACCTACTTTAGCTTTTCTTCTAAAGCAAATTGTATTTCCTATTATCACTATAAAGCTGCTTTGAAGCAATCCATGTTGTAAAAAGCGCTATATAAATTAAGGTGACGACATATAATGCAGTGTTTTCAACCACATAATGTTTATTTTAGGTTTCAAACATTTAAATACACATAAGTACTAGTAAAACAATACATTTAGAGTTTGTAAAATACTCACTGGTGTCACTGGAAGCAGCAATAACAATCCATTCAAAAATAATTTGCCGACGTTTTATTCATATAAGATACACATAGTGTAAGTAACTATAAAGTTTACTCTATTCTTCTCCAAGTTCACCGGTCACTTACTTGCATGTATTTCGGGAGAAACTGATAAATTCACGCAAGGTAAATCCGACTGACAGGACTCTCTGAACTGCGATGCAAACAAACATGGCGGCACCATGTTTAAAGGTTTTTAAATGGCAAAACACATATAAACACAGAAACACATATATAGATTTCCCTTACATTAGTTATTTGTAGTTATTCATGATCCCTTAGCCTCTCTAAAATAATATGATAATGCAGTTTAAAAATAAACTTGTTTGTTTTATTGTCACAACAGAACAGAGGAACATACACATATATTAAAGTTCTGATAAATAAAATGTATAAAAACTATGAAATGCCAACACTCATAATGTGGTTGAGCGGTGTTTCGTCCGTTTTTATAATTTTTTTAAATAATTTATCGGCCATCATAAATGCTGATACCGATAGTTTGGAAAATGCCTAATATCGGCCGACAATATCGGCCGGGCTCTAATGGAAACATTAAGGGGAAATGTTCTAAAATAATGGCCGCCTTAAAAAAAACTCACTCTGGGGGGGTCAGCTAGAATATTTTAAACATACGCATGAAAAGGTTCAAATGTGATGTTGATAAAATAAATATTAACAGGTAAACTTAAAGCCTAATTACCATTTTGTTGGGGCGATTGGGGACAGGTGGGGCTTGGAACCCTTCCCTACCTCAAAAGTGGGGAATGGCAGAAAAAGTTTGAGAAACAATATCCTTATATCCTTTTTGACCACTGCAGAGCACCATGCGGTTGCGCTGTAATTTGGATGCATTTCTAGACTTGCATTTCTTTAAATGCTGGCAAGTATTTACAAGAGCAATATATCTCACCACCGCTCAAAAAATAAAAAGAAGAAAAGCACGTAAACATTTGAATTGGGCCGTTATTTACGGCAGCATTTATTCTTATCATACCAAGCATATGACATTTTATTTACAGCAATCATATTACGGACCACGTGAGAGTTCCCGATTACAAAACTCTCCCCTCCACCATAAATAAATCACAATCCGAATGCAGAAGTTTTAGGTTATATCACTGAGGTGGCGTGCAATCTGCACAGTTATTTTTATGGATTTCCATGTGAGAAACAGAGGCGAACGGCGCATGACATACGTCACGACCAAACGTTAGCGATTGGTTATGGCAGATCCAGAGTGGCTCTTGGCAGATCCAATAGTTTTAAACTTCAACAGAGTACCAGCCTTCAAGGAAGTAAACGCTTGTCAATGGAGAGTGGCCAGACTCTCTGTACAATGTATGAGAGTCTGGAAAGACCAGGCTAGGAATAATCTACCTCAGAAGAAAAGCTGTTTATTTCTAAGAGTAACTGATCCAGGCAAGTATTGTGAGGTAAGTTTATTCTGTTAGTGTCTGTGAATATTAAACAACAAAAGACCGTTTAAATATGAATCCTGCTGCAACATAAAATGTCATAGAAGTGAGACTGTTTAGACAAGATTTCTTTGGCTTGTTATGGACAGATTATGAAGTGTGTATTGTAAAATAGTCTAATGTCACATCAATAAAGTGTATAAAGCCACAATAAAAACAAAAAGTTTTGCTTTTTGCAAAATAAAGAAAACAAACATGATGCGCGATCTGCAGCCTCTCTCTCAAAGACATTCATTCAGATAGTCTTCAGAAAAGGACCTCTAGCTTAGTGAATACTTGTCTCACAAACATGAGACATATGTCTAAAGAAACGCTACAATGTCAGGTTTTAAACAATGTAAACCAAATCGAAAACAAATATGCTGTGTTTATGTAATCTGGTTGAAAAGTGATAGATGTCAGTCTTTCGCGAGCCAGTTCATTATGCGCTAATGAGACCACGCCCACGCAGCACGCGCTCTATTGAGATTCAAATGCTGAGGCGATCCAGAGTCGACGCCCACACATCAACTCATACAAACACATCAAGTACTGCTATAGCCTACTTCAGCTACATCCTTTTGACATGCATTGAGAAGAAAAGCGGATGAAGAAACCTCATGAAAAGCTCTTCATTTCTTAAAGCAAGGGCTGATTGTAAGGTAGGCTTTATTCTGTGAAGTTTATTCTGTTAGCATCTATGAATATTAAACGCACAAAGACCATTTAAATATGAATCCTGCTGCATGTAATACATGCAAGACTGTTTAGACAAGATTTATTTGGCTTGTTTTGGACAGGTTATAACGTGTTTATTTTAAAAGAGCCTGTCACAGCAATAAAGCTTTTATTCACAAATGTCTGTTCAGATGCTATAAATATAGTACCAGTCAAACCTATTTTTCTTCATATTGATGTTTTAATATTATAGCTTAATGTTATTTTTTTAATTTAATATCAAAGTTTGTTTTATCGAGTTAATATCGAGTTTTGTTTTGTAGAAAGTGATTTTTTTTGTTTTGTAGAAATTGAATTGCTTTCTTTAAAGTGAATTTCGTTTTGTATAAATTGTATCTTAATTTTAATTATTTATTATTTAATTTTTTAGCATGAGACTACTTTCAAAAACAAACAAAAAATGGTACAAAAATATGTAGAAAAAATGCTCTTAGTAATTTGTCTTTTTTCTAGTCTAAATATTTAAACATTCTTAAATCAAGATGCATTTACTAGATAAGTACAATTAAATACTAAATACTAAATAACTAAATAAGAATAGCATTTTTTGCAGTGTAGTCAAATCTTTTGATCATTTAAAATATAATAGGCCTTTGTTGACTGCATTCTAAATAAATGATTCTGGAGTTTTTTTTTGTAGAAAGTGTTTTTTTTTTGAAGAAAGGGAATTGCTTTCTTTACAGTGAGTTTCGTTTTGTATAAATTGTATCTTAATTTTAATTATTTATTCCTTAATTTGTTTGCATGAGACTACTTTCACATAAGTACCTGAAGCTCATTCATTATGCTGCTCATTATTCGGGCTATTATGTTCTTTTGTTATCTCAGGTGTTATCTCATCATTATTCATTAGATATCACGCCTCCTCGCATATGAGCTTTGTGAAGAAAAACTGTCTTACAAATTTTAAATCATTGTTTTATGTGAATGAGTAGGCTCAATGATTCTCACATCAGTCTTGTGAACACATATCTCTTGTGCGTTTTTGTTTTTTCAAAAACCGTGCATAAACATTTTTCTCTCAAAAATACAAGTATGTACATACATGTTGCTCACATATTATGGTAGCCCAGTTTGTGCTCAATACAGTATAATTACACTTTTGCCATTAATGTGTTTATAAGCAACTGAAGAAAACACAAATGTCAGAGCATGTCAAAACTTCTAAAGGGCCCCAAAAGAGCTCAGACTCCAGAGGGTTAAATATATAAATTTGTGGTGTCCCCATTTACTCAAATAACAAAAGAAAAACTTCACAATAGTGATGTTACAACTTTCAAGGGAAAAATAGAATGAGCTTGATAATGGTAGTGAAAAGACAGAAAGATGTTAATTTTTACCATCAGTCCCATAGACGCTTTATTAGAAACACCCTCACAGGAGCAGTAACTTTTTTTAAAAATTTGATGCAAAAGTAATATATTGCAAAGTATTACTGTTATAAATATACATACATTTAAAAAAAAAAAAATAATAAAAAAAAAAACTTTGCAGGATTTACGATATTAATGATCATTAAACGCATCATCACAGTGTGTGAAAAGGGTCTATTAGACTATGTGGGAAAAGCTGCTTCACATTGGACACTGAATGATATTTATTTAATATGTCAAATGTTTGTCATTAAACCTTCACTCATGAACCTTATGCTTAAAGCTTTACCTGATTGAATTATGTTTTTATTTTTCATTTTTAGCTGCTGCCACATTTTTTTTTTCACCTTTTGGATACCATGAAATTTAAACTTAAACTAATTAAGAATTAAACTTATGAATTGACCGTAAGTATGCAAACGTCTTTTTGTTGAGTGCTGTTGCCATGATGAATCATAATTTCGGATTTCCCATTTCAGGGTAAGTCAACTCAGAGTTCAAGTTTAAACTCAGCGTTGGTTGAACTTCCTTATTGAAAAGGGGCCCCAGATGCTATAAATATAGTACCAGTCAAACATTTTGTGTTCAATACGCTACATGTTGTAGCCATTACAATGTATTTTGTCAGAAAAAAATCCATTTAAAATAATGGTTTTCTATTTCTATTATTGTACTGTAAAATATTTATTTCTGTGATGCAAAGCTGAGTTTTCATCGGCCATTACTTCATTTATTCATCCAAGAATCCGTGAAAAAGTATCACAGGTTATAATTTTTTTTTAGAAGCACAGCAGTTTGCAACATTGATAATAAATCAGCATATAATAATAATTTCTGAAGGATCATGTAACACTGAAGACTGAGTAATGGCTAATGAAATTTCAGTTTTACATCACCAAAATCAATTAGATTTTAAAGTATATTAAAATAGAAAACAATTATTTTAAATTGTAATCACATTTCACAATATTAATGTTTTTTTCTGTATTTCTGATCAAATAAATACAGGCTTGATGACCATGTGTAACGGTTGGTGTGCACAGGAAGAGGTTGAAGATCAGGAGATAATAAGCAAACATACATTTTAATCCAAACTTCTCAAAGAACTCAAACAAGGCAACAGGAATCCAACTTAACATAACAGGTTAACACAACAGTGACTAGTTAATGACAGAGTGAACAAGATGGAACATAGGCCCCGTCCACACGAAGCTAGAGCTTTCCCTATCTGATCTTTTTTTCCTCGTTTCAAGAAATATTTGCGTACACACGGGAGCATTGAAAACGGCTCAAAACGATGTAGTATAAATGCCAGACCAGTAGCTGGCGGTGTAATTCTGGCACAGAAATACACTAAAAACAGAGAAGAGTTGTGGCTAGAAGGGGTACAGCAATGGTAGGAAGTGAGGCAAAAACTCACAATAAAATAAATGTGCTACTTACCAGATGTGTTTTATTAACTCCCACACCTACCCCAACCCTAAACCTACTCTTACAATAATGCAAATACAGTAATTAAATGACGCAATATTGACGTGTGCATGCCCAGTGCCCGTAGTTGTATCCTTCTAGTCTCGCCCCGCGCAGGACGTGGTGTGATGACATCGTTTCACAAAATATACGGATCGGCAAGAGTGTCATTTTCAGATTTATCCACTCTGGGACCTGGTTTCAAAATATATCGGTTTCATGCTCCCAAACCGCCGGATCCGTGTGGACTAAACTCTGATACGGTACAACATTGTAATGTATACAGTTAAACGCATCTCCGTATGGACGGGGCCTTATATAGGAGACAGAAACGAGATCATTAACTAAACACAGCTGAACAGAACTTAACTTACGAGGGTAACCAAGGAAACAGACAAGTGGTGGGAAACTGAGACAAAGGAACATGTGACAGAATCAAAACACAACTGAAAGATCAAACAAACAGACAGACATGTGACACCATGAGACTTCTTTCAAAAACATTACAAATAGTAATGTGTCCAATTGTTTGACCGGTACTTTATATAATCTAAATATAATATACCTATACAAAATTTTGTTCACATGCTGTGCAATATCACCAATCATGTTTTCTGTTACGAGTGGAAATTATATTAAGGTTAATAGAATAGTTGATCCTGTTATCAGTATCCTCGCAGATTATCAGTTTTTTTTCTTTTATCTCACAGATTTGAGAATCATAGTTACTTGATACTAACCCACATAGGACATTGTGTCTTTGGCTCTCACTTTATTTTGTTGACTATATTCTAAATAAACTACAAAAAATATATTTCCTTTGTCCTGTTCCTTAGCTCCCTTTCAGTCACATACCTGACTCAAAAGCTCATTCCTTTTGCGGCTCATTATGCATTATTTTGTTCTCTCAGGTGTGAATCACAGCATTATTCATGATCGTTCACGTCTCCTTGCATATGGGCTTTGTAAAGAAAAAGTGTCTTACACAATTTAAATCAATATACTGTTTTATGTGAATCAGTTTGAACCAAAAACTCTAGGCAACAACACCCATTAGTCAAAAGTCTCATGAACACATATCTATTGTGTTTTATGGCCATAATTCGGGGACTTACATTTTTTTTTTTTTTTTTTAAATAACGCATAAATATTACTCTCTCAAAAATACAAGCATGTACGTACATGTTGCTAACATTTTATAGTAGCCCAGTTTGTGCTGTATACAGTGTAATTACACTTTTGCCATAACTGTGCAGACCTGTAAGAGTTAAAGGGAATGGGAGATGAGACTGATTGGTTTATTGCACGTTATGCCCAAAACACAGCAATTACTCATTAAGGAAAGGGACAACCCTTTTAGACCATGCTCCATTAAACTAGCAAAAGTGGATTCGGACACACCCTAAGTGCATTTGCGCCATGCAATTTAGACCATGCGCTTAGATCGTTAAAATAGGACCCACTGTTTGCAAATCTCATGCACTCTTTTTTACAAAACTCTAAACACATTCTCACTCACATACATTTTGCTCTGTGATGCACTTACGTTTCAAAACGCTAAACACAGGCAGGCAAAAGTTAAACACAACTATAACCGTAACAATACAGAGGTAACACGGAGAACTGATGACGGGTAAACAGAGTTTATTGAACAGAACCAGGAAGTGAGCAGATGAGGTGAGTAACAGAAGAGGTAATCCAGCGAAATGGTAATGTCAATGGTAATACTGTACATCTGGTTGCAGGTGACTGGGAGAGCAGGACGATGGAGACAGGGAGCACGGAGACCAGACGACACTCAGGAGACTGGGAGAACAGGTAGGTAATGCCGGTACGTCCGTAGAAGCCAGCAGTAGCGTGAGCATGTGCAAACGAGACCGGACAGTGACTGAGTAGCTGTGTCGCATTTCGAAAGGCTGCATCCTCCGGAGGTTGCATTTGAAGGCTGCATGCGTCTGAAGGCTGTCTCATTTCAAAAAAGTAAGTAGGATACTCCGAATGCGACCTTCAAATGCGCACTTCTTTTCAGGAATTCGGAGTGTGCATGAGATGTATCCTTCGTTGCTGCAGATAACCCACAATTCTTTGCGTCGCCATTAACAACCGTCATGTTTTTTAAATATTATTTGAAAAAATGGTGCCGCCGGCAGATATACATGCAAGCGAAGATGTGGTGTTTAAACTTAAGTAGTTTAAAGCTTGTTTTTGTTTTTAAGCTGTATATATACCTCAAATAGATAGTTGTGGTAAACAGGATTACAAGTGTTGTGATTTTTTTTTTTAAACGTTTAGAACAGTACTTTGCTGGCAAGGCAAAACATTTCATAGTCATTTTCAAGTTATAAATAATTTTCATTCATATAACTGGTGTGAGAGCGCAACTCCACGGTGAACGTGTTGGCATAGCAACGTGATACTTCCTGCCTGTGTGTCCTACGGAGGACGTCTCGTTTAATTCTGATTAAGGACTCTCCGTATACCGCATCCTTCATAGGATGTGTCCTCCAGAGGATGCAGCCTTCAAAATTAAATGAAATGAGACACAGCTAGTGAATGCGTGGGGCTTGATAATGACGTGCAGGTGCGTGTAATCAGTATTCTGGTGACTGTGAACTTGTGTCTGGGAGAGGGTGGAGCCTAGCGTGCTTGTGACATTAACACAGTTGTCTTCGTTTACACACAACAATTCAAAATGGTTCACACTTCTAATGATGTGACCAAACCAACTATACAAAATACAAGTCAGTTCAGAGTAGGGTTGGGTATCGTTTGGGTTTTTTACAATACCGGTGCCAAACCGATACTTTTACATTGGTACCGGTGCCTAAACGGTGCCTGAACCGATACTTTAAAAAAAAGAGCCACAAAACGAGGTGGATGATATTAAAGAATGGCTTTTTATTGAATTTGTTTTTAAATTATTTAAATTGAACAGTTTATTAAAATTTTAAAGTATACTTAAATATATAAATATAAATATATACAAAACACAATTTACTTCACAAATTCACAGTAAAACCTAAGCCACCTAACCCAACTACAATAGCCCTTATTTAACCCTAAATAACAGTTACAGTACTAATAACAGCAAAGTAGTTGGTATTGTTGGTATGCTACAAACCAGCGTCAAATATGACCATATTCTCTGGCTAAATATTTTAGAACGCATCGCCTTATTGTTTCCACGGCGATGCGTCATGCTTCTCACATGACACACAGCAGCCACAATAGTGCTGTATGACAGCTGTATTGGTGTTATTTGTTTTTGTCTTTTTTTTCAAAATATTCACAAACTTATTAACTATGTCATGAACTATATGCTATTCTGATTTTCAAATATGTGTAAGTGAATGTGTGTTAGTTGTTCTATAATGCGTGATGGGGGCCGCCATGTTAGTTTGCACCTCATAGAATCGGATCTGTTGGATTTACATCACATAAATTCGTCCTCGTCTCAGGAAATACATGAAAGTAAGTGGCCGCTGAACTGGGAGAAGAATAGAGTAAACTAGGTGGTGGATGAGGAGGAAGAGGCTGAGGATGAGAAAGAACATGGTGTAGACAGTGTTTTCAAGGCTGGATCTGGCACACCAGAGGGTTTTTCCCATTGCCTGTCAAGAGACATCATTGCCTGTGATGGAAAAAGTCTTCAGGCCAGACCCAGCATTAAGACGTGTTGCTGAGGCAGAATAAATCTCTCATTGACTTAGCAGTTGCACAACTATTTTTAGTGTACTGTAACATGCATTTCCTTTAAAGATTTGGCTTTTGCAGTTGGGATACTGTATTTTCACAATAAAAGATATGTCATAAGTGCTGAATATACAGACATTCAGTAGGCCTACTATACAATATTCAAAACAAGACTGGCAGTACATATAGTATGCAATAAATTTACCTTACTACTGTAAGTTGTGATTACTATATATATTTTTACATAAGGCATACATCACTTTACATAAAAGAAAAGTCTGGTATACGATATCTGTGTTTACAATAATTCCTGGCCAAAATGGTTGTCGGTGCACGTAACTGAACATTAAACATTAACAAACCAACAACATCTTTCCCTTTACTGAAAAACACATAAAATGACACTTACTCTGTGTCTTAACTAGACGTGATGCGATAAGATTCCAACGTCAAGCTGAAAGAGGGAACGGAGACGTATGTCGGACGTCACAGACGAATTGGGATCACTTCAGAGAGCCCCTTTCAGCTTTGAGATATAGAGAACAGGCCAATGTGCCATTGGCATGCGAGATTTGCATCTCGCGCTCCACCCCGTGCCGCGGGTATAAACCGGAAGCGAGAGCAGCGCACTATTGTTTTTCACTGAGGAGCCGAACTAGTGACTCTGCCATGCAGTGATGGTACAGCAACTGTGGCGACGGGACGTACGTCTCTGTTCCCTCCTTCAGAGAACGAGGGTTACCATACGTAACGAGACCTTCCCTTTCAATCGGTCACGTTCGGCGTTCGTCGGACGTCACAGACGAATTGGGATCCCTTTGGAAAACGGCACATTTACTACCACTTCCAGCGCCCAGCGAAGAGCCCCTCAGATCCCCGTCTGTTCCGGGCGGGAAAACTCACGCAGGGAGAGTCAACTGCTGTTCCGCAAGACCCACTCAGCCGACTATTGGATAACGCTGGGAAAGCGTCCTTGGAGGGCCGCTGCGGAAGCCACATCATGCCCAGAGGGAGTTAACATGTGGAGAATACACGTATGGACTGACCTTGGGCAGTACAACATACGGAAGTCCCAGGGGTGGCCCCGGCCTGTGAACAACACCGTACTGAGACGGCAGAGGAAACTCTGCCGAGGGAAAGACACAGGCTCGCCGTAGGGAGCCGTACCGTGGAAGAATACACATATGGGGCCGTCGTGGGGGTCACAACATATGGAACCCAGCCTAACACAAGTTCCACCAATGCATACAAGTGTTAGACCTGGCGTCGAACGCTCCGCCACATCCGACTGCCGCGGGTTGCGGAGGACTCGACAGGGTTCGCCGTTCTGGGGAACTCGACTGGAGCAATATCTGCACACATATCCGTTCCATGGGGAAGGGAGTGGCGCAGCAAGCCGACACTAGAACGGGCACTACAGTGTTACTGATATAGAATTACTATAGAATCTAGCGAACGTGTTAGGTGTCGCCCAGCCCGCAGCTCTACAAATATCTGTCAGCGAGGCGCCTTGAGCCAGCGCCCAGGAAGAAGACCTACACCCCTGGTGGAGTGGGCTCTTAACCTGAGCGGGCAGGGCACGTCTTGGGTTTCATACGCCAAGACGATGGCATCCACTATCCAGTGGGCAATCCTCTACTTGGAGACAGCCTTTCCCTTCTGCTGGCCTCCATAACAGACAAAGAGTTGCTCTGAGGTCCTGAAGCTTTGCGTTCTGTCCACATATGTCTGCAGGGTGTGGACAGGACAGAGAAAAGCTAGGGCTGGGTCTGCCTCCTCCAAAGGCAGCGCTTGCAGGCTCACCACCTGGTCCCGGGAGGGAGTGGTGGGAACCTTGGGCACATATCCAGGCCGGGGTCTCAGGATTACATGAGAGTTACCAGGCCCGTACTCCAGGCACGATTCATAGACCAAAAATGCCTGCAGGTCCCCTACCCTCTTGATGGAGGCCAAAGCAGTCAGGAGTACTGTCTTCAGAGACAGAATTTTTAACTCTGCTGACTGCAAAGGCTAAAAGGGCGCTCTCTGTAGTGCGGTTAGCACCAGAGTTAAGTCCCAAGAGGGTATAGAGGGAGGGTGAGGCAGATTTAGTCTCCTCGCCCCCCTCAGGAACCTGACGATCAGATCGTGCTTCCCAACAGACTTACCATCTACCATGTCATGGTTTGCGGCGATTGCGGCAACATACACTTTGAGGGTGGAGGGAGACAGCCTTCGCTCCAACCCATCTGGTAGGAAGGAAAGCACTGAACCGATCGAGCATCTCCGGGGGTCTTCTCGGTGAGAAGAGCACCAATCGAAGAACAGGTTCCACTTCAACGCATAGAGACACCTCGTAGAGGAAGCTCTAGCGGAAGTGATTGTGTCTACCACATTCTGTGGTAGGCCACCTAGTACCTCCGCATCCCGTCCAGGGACCAGACATGGAGTTTCCAGAGGTCCGGACGCGGGTGCCATAGGGTGCCCCGTCTCTGAGTCAGGAGGTCCTTCCTCAGAGGAATGGGCCAAGGAGGTGCTGTCGCAAGGAGCACTAGTTCCGGTAACCAAGTCCTGTTGGGCCAATACGGAGTGACCAACAGGACCTGCTCCTCGTCCTCCCTGACTTTGCACAGTGTCTGTGCGAGAAGGCTCACTGGGGGAAACGCATATTTGCATAGGCTCCGGGGCCAGCTGTGTGCCAAGGCATCCGAGCCGAAGGTCCCCTCAGTCAGGGAATAGAACAACTGGCAGTGGGTCGTGTCCGGAGCGGCAAGCAGGTCTACCTGTGCAGCCCCGAAGTGAATACAGATCAGCTGGACCGCCTGGGGATGGAGTCTCCACTCTCCAGGGAGCACTGGCAACCGTGACAGCTCGTCGGCCGCATGATTGAGCAGGCCCGGAATGTGAATGGCATGAAGCAACCTCATATGCTTCTGACTCCATAAGAGGAGATGGCGGGCGAGTTGTGACATGCGACGGGAGCGGGAAGCCCCAACTGGCTGTGGTGCCTGAGCACCATGTCCCTGTGTTCTCACAACTGCTGAGGATGCGAACACCACGCTCTCTCATGGGAGCAATGGCCGCCTCCGCAACTTTCGTGAAGACACGGGGCGACAGGGACAGCCCGAAGGGTAGGACTCTGTACTGATATGCCCGTCCCTCGAGCGCAAAGCGTAGGACCAGTCTGTGTCGAGGGAGAATCGAGACATGAAAGTATGCGTCCTTCAGGTCGATCGCTGCCAACCAATCTTGGGGACGGATGCACCTGAAGATGCGTTTCTGCGTTAGCATTCTGAACGGCAGCCTGTGAAGGGACCGGTTCAAGAACCGCAGATCCAAGATCGGCCGTAACCCGCCGCCTTTCTTGGGTACAATGAAGTACAGGCTGTAGAACACGGACTTCATATCGGCTGGAGGGACCAGCTCTATTGCGTCCTTCGCCAGCAGGACTGCGATCTCTGCCCGGAGCACAGGGGCGTCCGCCTTCGCCACGGAGGTGAAGTGAATGCCCCTGAACTTGGGGGGACGCCGGGCGAACTGAATCGCATAGCCGAGTCTGATGGTGCGGATGAGCCAGCGAGGTGGGCTGGGGAGCGCTAGCCAGGTCCACAGTGACCGCGCAAGCGGGACCAACGGCACCACCGACGTACCCGGAGCGGGGCAGCATAGCGCCGTGCAGGGACCCGACTAGGACAGCATGGGAGCGGCCCGAAGTGGGGTCTGAGTGTGCTGTGCAATCCTTACCTGCTTCCGCTGAGGGGGTGTGCGAGTGTGGGAAGGCCGCTTGTGTGCGTCCCCACAGCCGGCACCCCCTGCTGGTGATTGGAGAGGCACTTGAGGGTGACAGGGCATGGGAGTGTCGAACTCTGCCAAGCTCGCTTTCTTGGGGCCCAGAGATATTGGAAACTGCTCTTTTATTGAAAATTTGGGTGCGAAACAGAAATCAAAGGTGAAACAAGGATTCTCCCCTGGCCCCCTCCGGGGGAAGGAGTTGAGCTGCAGCCATCTCCTGAAGAGCAGTTTCCTCCATCTCTGGGCAGCCCATCTCAGGGTCGCTTGCGACGGCGCTTGCCACCTGCCTTGGCAGCGGGCTGGACGTCCTTCCCACGGCCGGCTCCACGCCGACGCCCGTGTGGAGGCTGCTGCTGGGCTTTGGCGGGAGCGGAGGTGGTGGTGGGCCGCTGGGGCAGGATGTGTTTGATCGCCTCCGTCTGCTTATTGGTGGCCGAGAACTGCTGGGCAAAGCTCTCGACCGCATCGCCGAACAACCCGGCCGTGGAGATGGGGGAGTCCAGGAAACAATATTTATCGGTCTTCCCCATGTCGGCCAGGTTGAGCCAGATATGACACTCCTGGACCACCAGAGTGGATATCGCCTGACCGAGGGGAACGGGTGGTGACTTACATTGCCCATAGGGCGAGGTCCTCCCGGAGGACCTCTGGGTCAGGCCTACCCAGCATGTCCATGAGTGCTTGGGCTTGGTGCACCTGAAGCAGTGACATGGCATGCAAGGCAGACGCGGCCTGTCCACAGGACCTGTAAGCCTTCGCGGTCAGACCGGAATAGAACTTACAGGCCTTTGACGGGAGACGCGGGTCACCACGGCAGTTGGAAGCGGTTGCCGGACACAGCTGCATCGCGATGGCCCGCTCAACTGGTAGGATTCCCACGTAACCCTTGGCCTGCCCGCCGTCAAGGGTAGGGAGGAGGGAGGAGCCACCAGGTTGGTTCCGAGCACTGAAAGCCGTCAACCACGACCTGGTAAGCTCCTCATGCACCTCCGGGAAGAAAGGCACCGGG
This sequence comes from Gobio gobio, assembly GCF_949357685.1. NCBI lineage: Eukaryota > Metazoa > Chordata > Actinopteri > Cypriniformes > Gobionidae > Gobio > Gobio gobio. The sequence goes on along the minus strand of NC_137104.1, from coordinate 26,910,529 downwards.
GCGGGACGCTGAGAACCAACGCGAGAAACCAATCATCCAACCTAGAAGGTTCGGGACGTGGTGGAGGGTTCCACTCCAGCCCGACCTTTTCGGTGGCCTGGGAAAGCATAGCCGTCAACTCCGGGTCCAATTCGACCGTTGCCACTCTCCCAGAGGGAAGCAGTAGAGCCGAACCTTCATCCCCAGAGGACTGGAACTCCCCCTCCGATGCAGTGATCGACATCTGGTCGTCCGCCGGAGCCCCGAAAGTCACCGCTGGGCGCCCATGGGAGGGGCCAGCGGTTTCCTCCGGAAGCTCTACCGGTTGCAGCGCTTGTGAGGGATCAGGGGCCCGCGGAGGCTGGCTCGGCGGGTTTGCCCTGAATGTAATCCTCAGATCACCCTGGCCATCCATCGAAGTAGGTCTATTCTGCGGGGCAGGAATAGCACTAGATCCAGGTATGGGGAGGGGGACTCCGCCTTCCCGAAGTTTAGGTGAGTCTAGACCTAAGCGCCGAGATAGTCATGTTCCCGCAGTGGGAACACAAACTATCCACAAACGCTGCCTCAGCGTGCAGGATGCCCAGACACGTGATGTCAGCAGGCGACAGGGAACGACCGCATCCAGAAACGCACGGATGGAATGACATCTTTTTGTGAGGAAACGCTCTTTTTGTGCTGAAGCACACAGGGGATGACCGCGACAGGGGGAAGAGCAGCCTGTATCTGTACTCAGTGTGTTCACGGAACGCTCTCACCAAACCAACAGAAAATAACAAAACAGAAATTCTGTGCTGTGAGAACAGCAGTTTTTGCTGCTCGCAGCGGTGAGCACGCGGTCAAGATTCAAGATTCAAGAGTTTTATTTGTCACATACACAGTTATATACACAATATACAACTGGCAGTGAAATGTAAACAGGTCCGCTCCATGGACAGTGCAAATAACAGTTACAAGAAACACAAGGGGAAATTGAAATAGAAATAGAATAAAATTAGAATAAAAAGTATTAACATAAGTAGAGTTATAAATAAATCAAGTAAAAGATAAAAATAGGAAATAAGATAAAAATTAAAATATAAAAATATAAAATAGTGGATATGATAAGTGAGATAAACTGTAGACTTAAAAATAAGTGGTTAACATAAAAAAATAAAAAAAAAAATAAAAAAAAAAATATATATATATATATATATAAAGAAGTATAATGTGCAAGCAATAGGTATAATTGCAAATAGGAGTATAATGTGTAAACAGGAGTATGATGTGCAAACAGGTTTATTACAGGTTGTTACGCAGTAACAATAGGAACGTAAAGTGCAGTGCAATGGCAGTATGTGGATGTTAATGTTAAAAAACTGGATGTTTATGCGTGTGCGGGGTGAAGTGAAGTCACGTGACTGAGTTCAGGAGTCTGATGGCCTGGGGGAAGAAACTCCTTTGAGTGAGTGCCGTCACGCCAACACACAAGCGTCCTCGTGAGCGTCCTCGTGAGCGTCCTCGTGAGTCTCTCTCTCTTGCTGAAGAAGGTATATTTATACTGAATATATTTGCATATATATTTTTTGTCTTGCTCTCCGTACAAACGCCTATTCGCGTTCCTGAACTTTGAAAAAGTACTACCTCAGGAGCAGGGCCGTTCGGAGGGGGAAATATTTACCTGGAACTTCATTTAGACCCTGGTTCCTGCGGTCGAAAAACACAGAGTATCACCTAGTTCCTAGTTCCTGGGGAAAGTTCCTGCGGTGGAAACGCGGCTATAATCAAATTCACAAATATTACACCATTTAAACATTACTAAAAATACATACTAGGCCCTATCTTGCACCCAGCGCAATTGACTTTGTACACCGACGCATGTGTCATTCCTATTTTGCACCCGCGCAAAGCGCGCTTTTCCCTCCACAGAAGCACGTCGCTAAACTAGTGAATGAACTTGCGCTACCTGGGCGGTTCAGCGCAAAAAAGGAGGCGTGTTCCGGCGCAAACAATCCCTGGTGCTATTTTGCTGTTCCATTAAACAATTGCGCCACTGACCAGAAAAAACCTAGTCTAAATTCAGTGGCACGTTGCGCGTTGTTCATTATGCTATTTTAAGGGCGCATGCTTGACCATAATGTATAGCGTGCACTAGAGGGCTGCATTGGGATTGAGTCCCGCCGGGTCCCGCGGGACCCAACGTAAATCTCGCGGGAGCGGGCGGTTTGAATTTTGCTGCGGGCGGGAATGGGCGGCTAAAAAAAACACTGCGGGAATCGGCGGGATAGGGAGGTTGCCTAACGACATGATGGAGAAGATGTCAATAGATGATGTAGAAAAGAACCTCAAAAGAGGTATTTATAGCACAAAACCTAAGCAAGGAAAGTCTGACATTTGGAGAAGTTTCTCAATTGGTTTGGTAGGCAAAGTCATGCGGTATAACGTTATATGTATCCACATATTGCGCAGCTGGCAAATACATAGCTACTTGATCATACCTCACCAAAAACGCTCAGCACTCTCTGCAGGTCAAGTTGACTGTTTGGTGTTTTTGACAAACAATACATAGAAGTTTAGTGAGTGGAAATGGATTGTTTCTAAATGTCCGTTTGCTATTTTGTGTTCACATTACGTTCTGTTGAAGCATGTTTTCTCAGGTTTCCTTTCAGTCGGTCACGTTCGACGGAATTGGGATCTGTTTTTTGTTTCTCAATCTGGTTTTCTGTTTTGCAAAGCAGTCTATTTTTAGGTGCAAAGTTTTTGATAAAAACGAAATTATATTTGAATGTATTTGTCTTTCTTTTTTTTTTTTTTACATGCAGGCCAGGGAAACGAAACAAACAACCCCATGAATCTCTTTAATAATATCAATACAAATACGTGTTTTTTTTCCCCTGCGGGACGGGAGAAGACACAAAATCAATGCATCTCTATTATTGTGCGGGAATAAATTCTCAGAGTTCTGCGGGTGCGGGCGGGAGTGGACATACATATTGCGGGAGCGGGCGGGAGTGTAACACATACGTTGCGGGAGCGGGCGGTAATGGTCAGAAATTCGGCGGGTGCGGGCGGGAGCGGGATGAAAAAAACAGTCCCGCGCAGGGCTCTAGCGTGCACAACGCGCATACACTTTGCTCATGTAATCTACACAGATGCAACAGTTATTTTTGCAAATCATAAATTGTTACACTAAAAAATATTAACACATGAGATGACGGAAATCATTGTGGTGTGCCACGAAGATGTGAAAAAATAGGCATAAATCTAGCTTACAAATTATTCAGGCTAATTGTAGTCTAATAATTAAGGAGACCTGTTTGCCCAATAGTGGCAACTTCTGGCAAGACATATATGTATATAAGGACATCTAACAAATTGGTTTGTCCGTCAAGAACCAGGAAAAAAAATCGGTGAGGGTGGACTCAGCGATGTCCTCTGCTGGCGTCAGGTCCTGAGTAGAGGCAGATCCACCTCCCGTTACACGGCGTGCCCGATTGATGCTGGCAAGCTTGGACTTTCCCCGTCTTCTGATGTCATTGTAGTGCTTGCGGCACTGGTGCGACGTCCTGGGGATGCCAGCTGATGAAACAATTGTGGCTATTTCCTCCCACGCCTGTTTAACCGACGCTATTTTGGGTGGGTTTCTCCCATCCCCATACAACACAACTTCTCTGTCTTTCACTGCTCTTACAAGAACATCAGTCTCCTCGGCTGTGAACCGCTCCTGGCGTGCGCCTGGTAAATACGCCATAATAATAGCAATCCATAATGGAACTTGCGCACCTGCTTTTACAGGGAATGTTGGATGACGCTCTGATTGGTTTATTCACGTTACGCCCAAACCACACCTATGAATAATGAAGCTACTTCAGACCAACCCATTTTAGATTTGCGCCGGGCGCAAGAGCCATTTATCCCGCCGGGAAAATAGCAACAGCGCCGAGACCCACCCACAAAGTTACTTGCGCTTCGCGCTTTGACACTTGTGTTTCAGATCGTTAAAATAGGGCCCACTGAGTTACTAAAACAATCTTTGTCAAAGAATAAACTTGTTTGTTCACAGTTTGAACTCAGCAATTTTAAGTTGACTGAACAAACACTTATTAAGTAAATCTAACAATACAAATTTTTATTATACTTATTAAGTAAAGCTGACAATACTAATTTTTAATAGTAGTATACAGTTTTTCCCTTGAGTTCCTCGGTTTCCTTAATTTCTTTAATTTCTTGTGTTTGTATTCTTTGTTGTTTTATTAGTTTTGCTATTAAATGTGCCCTTGCATTTATATCCTGCTTTTCAGGGGTTCCCTGAGCTCACTTTGCATTACCTTTCTGTTCTTTATTCTTCAAATTATAATATTCTATTTTTTCCATATACTCTATTATACCTGAAACTACATCATATCACATTTTACCTTGCATTAATAATCTTTTTTTATTACAAAGGTAGGCAGCAATATTTTCTAAAACGTACACCTTTATCTTTTCAAAGTCAATAAAGCTGAACTGCATGTGCTCTATTCTGTTTTCTCTTGTTACCCATCACTGAATCTCTAACAACAGCTGAAATTGTCCTCACTCTGTGCCAACCCAGCAGTCAAGCGTGTTAAGCCACCGTCAAGAAAGCATTCATCTTTTGACATCTCAGACATTCAGCTGAGATTCAGTTGAGCAGTTCCTCTAAACACCCGTGGGATGCGAGAGATTTGGATGACCTGTGTTCTGACACAATCTGAGGTGGATTCTCTGAAAAGCTGCAGAATTGTATTGTGTGCTGTGTCAGCAGAAAAAAACAACAACAACTGGCATGGTCACATTTCAAAATGAATCCATGCAATTTGGAATTTTGTGTGAGGGTGAAAAAATTACCCACACAGATTTTTCAAGGTGTTTTAAGTTGTTCACGGACAGTTGAGATCCAGCACTACTCTCTGTCATTATCAAGTGCTCTTGAAGATATAAATTAGCTGGTTCATTTGTGTTTGATCAGGGTTGACGACGCTGAACTTTGCAGGAAGGTTGATCTCAAGGAACAGGATTGGCCAACCCTGCTAAAAACAATGAATTTTTTTTTTCAAAATTGAACGCATCACTATTCACTAACAACCAAAAATCAAGTTTAACCTTTTGCACGTACAATCACGTCTTGACTGGTCCCTGGAGCGTACGAACACACCAGTATGATTAGAACGTTAATTGCATTACGTGATCAACTGCTAAATTCAAATGTCAGAGAAGGACGCGGTCAGCGTTTGTCATATTCTACAACTTTTCAGTGTTTTCAAACGCATAATGTTTATTTTAGGTCTATGAAAGTGGCAATAATAAGGAAGCTGCAATTTGCATTACTTTGCATTAGAGCCCGACCGATTAAGGATTTTTAAGGCCGATACCGATACAAATATTTGGTGATTTAAAAATCTGATATTCCGATATACCAGCCGATATATACTAAAAATAAATAAATAAATAAAATAACAGAAACGCATAAAAAAACTTAAACAGATTTCCCTTACATTAGTTATTTGTAGTTATTCATGATCCCTCAGCCTCTATAAAATATGATAATGCAGTTTAAAAATAAACTTGTTTGTTTTATTGTCACAACAGAACAGAGGAACATAAAAATATATTAAAGTTCTGATAAATAAAATGTATAAAAATACAAACTTAAGATATGAAACTTAAAGTCCTTTGGACGAAAACACAATAACAAAAACAAAACAAAAAATCAAAGTTACCAGTATTAATAGATGTATTAATAGATAGAAGCTTCATAAATATAACTTTGAGCAAGACTGTAAAAAAATATTCAGTTCAGTTCTAGAAGTTCTGATAAATAACAACAGTAATATATAAACTATATACAGTAAATATGAGCTACCTTATAATTACAATGTCAACTTGCTTATCCCTTTACATGCACTCTTTTAATTCTATCCATCAAGCTACAACAAACCATTTTCAATCATCATTTGGTGCCTGCCTTCTAAAACTGATGATGCGGTAAATCCATTAAGTGACTCGTTAATGATGCGTCTGAACGAAGTCACGCACTTTCGTTCACTCATGTGCTTAACTTACGATTTAGAATGCAGGGACTGGAACTACAAATATACTAACGTTAGTTATAAATACACAGTAATCATTACGATTAGCTAGCTTTGTGGTTAGCGTCTATGATAAGTCATAATTTAGAAATATGTATACTTTTTCAAAATAACGGGCAGGGGAGAGATGATACGTCTCATGCTGTCATACTGTCAGACTATTAAAGAAATACATCTTATTCAGTCACATTGTCCGTGTTAAACTTACAGTCAGTCAATTGTAACAACCTAACGTAATTACCAGCTCTCTTGGCTTACATGTAACAGCAAAACTGGACTTGGCAGTTACAAATTTTGTCATGTTATTTGAGTTAAGAGAACTGATGGGGATGTTCTTTTAATTGTTATTCAAGCAATGTATGTCTCGTTGCCAACTTACATGCACTTCACGGATGATCTCCGTTGTGTTGTGAATGCAGCGCTCAGCATGACTGGATCAGCTGGTGTTGTCAACCTGGCACGCTGTAGAGTGCCCTCTGGTGGACAAACTATGAAACGCCAACACTCAATGGCCCTCATTTATCAAAAGTGCGTACACCAAATTTCCAGCGTACACCTGGCGTACACCCAAAACCACGGTGACTTTGAGATTTATCAATATGGACGTTGGCGTACGGCACGCTCAAATCCTACGCCAGCTCAGGAGGTGGTGTACGCACATTTTGAGTTAGTGCGAAAATGCGCAGAAAAACAATTCCTAACACCACAAAACGCACTGACAAAGATATGCTATATAATGACCCACTGTGAAACAACAACAACAACAACAACAACTAAAGCCCTATTCGCACGGGATATGTAGGCTATTATCTGGGGACCTCGTGTGATTTAGAAATTACTCCCCCACATCTGAATTTTGCGTGGCGCATTCGCACGGGATAAGCTGTGATTTTACTCGAATTTACTGATTTATCTCCCGGATATGATGTAAAGACTTGAAAATGTTTTTTTCGTTATAGATATAGCTGTATGAAATTATAAAGTCATCGATATAATTTTGATTGTTTTATAGTAATACAAATAATTTCGTTCAGTTAGAGAACAGACGCAATAAAAAACTGAACTGAGCAATATAATAACAATATACGACGGAAGATTCAGTTTCAAAGCTAAATGTAAAAGTGCCCATTTAACCCATAAGAACCCACAGTGACACGGGTGTCACAAACATTGGTGATTATCTGGAAAGGTCTTTTTAAAGCAATATCCCTAAATTTCAACTCAGGAAGTCCCTAAGTGAACACCCAGGTTCAGTCATGTGATAATTTGTGCATTTTCTGTTGCCATGGCAACATTTCCAAAATGGTGGTCTGTCTGGTTAGCACATGTTGCAGTGTGAGCAATTTTTTAATATGCTTGTTTTTGTTACTAAAGGTATGTTTCAACCCATGCAACAATTCTAACATTTTAATAACTTATCATAGATTACACTTAACCTGATTTTAATACATTTCTTAAACAAATTGATATAAAACAAGTTATGAAAATATTGTGGTGACATGTATGTCACATCGGGCTGTCAACCTTAAAACAGTGGTGACATATATGTCACATCGGGCTGTTAACCTTACAACAGTTGGTGGAATTTTGATGTTATGTATTTGTCATATTAAGAAAAATATTAATGAGCTGCTCAATTAATTTAGCAGATTCAATATTTTTTTTAGTGTTATATATTTTCTCTATGTTTTGTATAAAATCTGGGACTCAAAAAAATGTTAACAGCACTGTTTAATATAATTGAAAATTGATTGGTATTGATCTGCGCATGATCTGCACCAAATGTCAGGAAATCATGCATACTTGGGAAAATGACAAAATGACATACCATGGTGGCTGACAAAATGTTACGCAACTGTTTTCAGACTCTACTAGCATGTCTACATCTCACTGACAACAATGATTCTTAAAATCAGCAAGCAGGGGATAAGTGTTGGAAGGTCTGTCTATGGCTTGATATGTTTTGTTCATAATTTTTTTATAATATGCATAATTTTGATAAATGTTGTGGAAAAGAAAAGAAACAGAAAAAAACTGCTATTTAGCAAAAAAAAAAATTACATTTTTTTTTTTTTAAACTGATAAATAAATTCCCAATGTGACATATATGTAACATAAAAAATGTATCATAAACGCCCAATGTCACATATGTGTAACATTACAGATTCTCACAAGGAGGGGTTGTATTTCAAAAACAACTGCAGAGACATGTTACAAGTGGTCCATTAAGCCTGTTCTCTTTCATAGGTTCACTCGACGCTGCGTCACTTTAATGACGTAATGGGACGCCCTCTGGGTGTGCCGATTGTCTGAAGCCCTTATAGAATCACGCCAATTGATTGGCTGATGGCGCGCACGACGCCCCACTTGACGTAGTCACCTATATTAGCGCGCACGATTTCTCAGATTCTCAGATTCCTCAGATTTCTCTGCCTTCACGAAGCGGCCATTACATGCCCTTCGGTTTTCGATTTTTCTGGCCCAAATTCTAGGATTTCAGTCGATATCTACCTCAGCACTTCAGCGACCACGGATTGTGGAACTTTGTTCTCCTTGTGGTGAAGTGCTATGGAATTCCGACGTTGCCCATCGCCGTGCACTCGCTTCATCGCGATCGACGATCCCCACAGTAAGTGTGTTAAATGTCTGGGATTTCCTCACGCACGCGACGCGGTTCAGGGGTTCTCTAATTGTAAATACTGCGATAACCTCCTTCTCAAAACCCTCCGCTCGAGGCTCGCGGTTTTTGAGAGGGAGTCATCCGTTTTTCCCCATCGCGCTCCTGAGGCCGCGCAGGCCTCTCTTGGATCCGCGACCTGGGGTTCGGATGTAGAGCTCGAGGATGTGGAGTGCGAGCAGACGGGCCTCGCCCTTTCTCTCCCTCTCTCCCCTGAGCACGTGCGCGGGACTCCGCCTGTGGAATACTCGCATGATTATCTCTGTCCCAGCCCGGAGGCACGCAATGCGGTTTCCTTCGGGCTGGAGGATGTCATTTTCACTGCAGCATCCGACTCCGAGGATTTTGGTGCTGCAAATACTGACGACGCTCTCCCGCCAAGCGGCCAGGAAGCGCGGCCATCAGCGGCATATAACGAGCTCGTGGATGTACTCGCGCGCGCTACACAGAAGCTCGTGATCGAGTGGCCGGATGAACCCCGCAAAGCTCAATCTTCTCGGTTGGATGAGAGATTCCTCAGCGGCCCTAATTCTAGGCCTCCGCGGAGGAAGCTACCATTCTTCAGTGATCTACACAGTGAGATTTCCAGATCCTGGAAGTGCTCGACTCATGCAGTGGATCCAGTTAACTGCCCGGTTGGTTCGGTCCTGGAGTTCCTGCAGGAGAAGTTTGCTGCTGGAGCAGCGGCCACCACCCTTCGGGTCTATGTCGCAGCTATCGCTGCCAGTAGGGAGTCAGACGAAATCCTTCTAGGCAAGCATAGATTGGTTTCATCTTTCATGCGAGGGGTTAGGCGCCTGAGACCAGCACGCTCCCCTGGTATTCCCTCTTGGGACCTCTCCATGGTCCTTGAAGGGCTAACGTTGGCTCCATTTGAGCCTTTGGAGTCAGCTCCTGAGCGAATTCTGACTCTCAAAGTTGCTCTTTTGTTAGCTCTGTCCTCTTTGAAACGAGTGGGCGATCTACAGGCTCTCTCTGTTAACGGGACCTGTATGGATTTTGCCCCTGGCCTAGTCAAGGTTACCTTAAGACCTAGGCCGGGTTATGTGCCCAAAGTTTTGTCCACGTCATTTCGCTCTCAGGTTATTACTCTTCACTCCTTTCACCCACCTCCGTTTGACTCGGAGGAAGACGAGAAACTTAATTTGCTCTGCCCAGTTTGAGCGTTGAAGTGTTATGTTGACCATTCCGACGGTTGGAGGAAATCTAACCAGCTGTTGGTGTGCTTCGGTGCTGGCCGCCGCGGGCTTGCCGCTTCGAAGCAAAGGGTTTCCCATTGGGTGACAGAGGCTATTTCCTTAGCTTATGAGGTGCGTGGTTTACCTTCACCTCTTGATATTAGAGCGCATTCTACTAGAGGTGTGGCTTCCTCTCAAGCACTTTTTAGAGGGGCTCTTTTGGAAGATATTTGTGTGGCGGCAGGTTGGTCCTCTCCGCACACTTTTGTGAGATTCTATAGTTTGGATCTCGACATGGCTCCGGGTTCGCATGTCCTGTCTGCTTAACCTAGTCATGCAGGTTATCTGGTGTTCTTTGAGCCAGATACGGCAGCGCTTTAGCTTGGCGTGCTTGGTATATCGTTCCCATTACGTCATTAAAGTGACGCAGCGTCGAGTGAACATATGAAAGAGAACGTCTCAGGTTACTTGCGTAACCTATGTTCTCTGAGTAGGGAACGAGACGCTGTGTACGCTGCCAAGCTCCTCGCGCTGCCGACAGGCCTTCCTTTTCGGCAGAGAAATCTGAGGAGCAGATGGCGCGCGCGCAAGCTAATATAGGTGACTACGTCAAGTGTGGCGTCGTGTGAGCCATCAGCCAATCAATTGGCGTGATTCTATAAGGGCTTCAGACAATCGGCACACCCAGAGGGCGTCCCATTACGTCATTAAAGTGACGCAGCATCTCGTTCCCTACTCAGAGAACATCGGTTACGCAAGTAACCTGAGACGTTTTATATGCCCCATAATTTTCCTATAAGGATAAATTGGTCCGGGTTCTTATGGGTTAAACGAGTTGTCATTGTACTGTTCTGTTTTTGTGTTTTATTAAACACACTTATTTTATTTGTATTTATTCTTTTATTTTGTGTTTAATATTAAACACACCATTCAAGCAATTTACTCCCAAATTGGTGCTCATTCTAAAGTGAAAGTATAATCCGCGCGGCCGCACGGGACTTCATAACGGTGCGCGTTATATGCAGCCTAGCTCCATTCTTCGTGAAAGATAAAGATAGAAATGCGCACAGGACACAAAAACCTTGCAAAAATTATATACGATCCGCCTAACCCGGCCAAATCACAGAGATGCCGATTCGCACGGGACTATGTTATCACAGGACCTCGGTGTTTGGCGAAATATGGTAGGTCATTTGCGGGGGAATTTTTACTTTACATATTACAGACATGGCCGATTCGCACGGGATTAAGATCACAGACATTCTCTGCAATTATTACAAATCACCAGAGGTCCCCAGATAATACTAATCCGGTGCGAATAGGGCTATAGTAGTTATAAACTTCAGTGTTTATTTTTGTGCAAATGGACTTCAATGTTTAATTTGTCTGACTTAACCAAACCATTTGATTTGTAGGCATATGTATCCCTCCGGTTGCGAGCCTGTGCGCTTTACCTGACGTTTCAGGGTTAGGCCCAGCAGCTGCGCACGGACTGGGACTGAAAATAATTCAGACTGACAAAATAATAAAAATTCTTCTTCTTTTAAATAATAATAAAATAAAAATTAATAATAATGATGACATTGTTCTTCTAAATAACAATAAGCGTCATTTATAATACAAATCATAATAAGAAGAAGACGAAGAATCTTACAAATTGTCATGCAATTATTAATGTGAATGAATGGTACTCCACATCACATCATCATCACTATTTTACACCCCAATATATGTGACGTGATACGAAATTAAATGCTAATTATTTCAAAACACGTGCTGTAAAATAATGAATTGTAATAGGTAATTTCTCATCCAAACAGCTATTTAAACTGGATTTCCACCGTACACCTTTTTGTGAGCGCCTTTAATCCCACTCTTTAAACTCCCAAATAAAACAATTTAGTTTTTTTTCCACTTCCCTGGTGATGGTCTCGATCTCCACGTCAGAGAAGTTTCGCTTCTTTGCCGTCTTCCGTGTGTCCATGGCGTAAAATGAGGGCGTGGGGGAGGCAGAGACTTGAATATATAGGGGCATGTTATTCTAATGACGATCGTTTTCAGCCGCGGCATTTATCAAGGGCAGGTTTTGCGTACACCTGGATTTCAGAGCTGTGCAAAGCTTCATAAATCAGGCGGTGTAAGCATAATCTTACACCAACATATACGTCCGTTTCTACGCAAGATTGATAAATGAGGGCCTATGTGTTTGAGCGGTGTTTTGTCCGTTTTTTAATTCTTTTTTAAAATATTCATTTATCGGCCATCATAAATGCCGATACCGATAGTTTGGAAAAAGCCTAATATCGGCCGATTATATCGGCCCGCCGATATATCGGTCAGGCTCTACTTTGCATACTAAGTGCAAATAGCAATAGATTCTATTTACACTAAGTGAAAATATCTTTGCAATATGTGTAAATAGTAATTAGATGCTATTTATACTTTATTTTGATAGATACATACTATTTATTTGCACCTCAGTATTGTTGTACATTAACAGGATGCAATAATGTAAATAGTGTAAATGAATATATGTATTAAAAGGTAGCGCTAAATAGCAACTTAATATAAACACGTTAAAATTTTAACACAAGATAAAATAGCAATAGATTCTATTTACACTAAGTGCAAATAGCGATATATTCTATTTACACTAAGTGCAAATAGCTGTAGATGCTATTTACTAAGTGAAATTGCATACTAAGTGAAAATAGTGATATATTCCAGTTGCACCATGTAAAAGTAGAATAATAAATAATATAAAAATAATTTTTAATTTTTAATATAATTTCAACAAGTTTTATTCATATCAGATTACAAGTATTTTTCATGTATTTCGTGAGGAGTGGATGAATTCACGTGTTGTAAATCAAATAGATCCGATTCTCTTTCACACACTAAAATGGTGGCGCACATCGCAGCTCAACTAACACGATCGTTATAAATGTGTTTAAACAACAAAACACATCCAATTGCCCATATTTGACAATCGGAATATCAGATATTTCATGCAATAATTAACAAATTTGTGTGTGTTTTATTCATGGTCATACAGATAAAAGCAATATATCATTCGGAATTCTACTTTTATTTGTGTCTACTGTGCTTTTGTTGTCACATGCCTGTCCTGTCTTGTGGAGCACTTGGTGTTTTGTTGTTTTGGGCTATGTGCTCGTGTCTCTGTCTGATCCCTCCCCCTTGTTATTTGATTAGTGTTTAATTTCTCCCACCTGTTCCCTCCTGATTTCTTCCCCTTTATATAGCTCCCTTGTGTTCACTGTCTTTGTCGGAGTGTGTGTGTCCGGTCGGATGGCGGAAGCAGCAGCGAGAAGTTGGAAAGGAACGGCGGTGAGGCACAACTGCTCCGTGAATGGATCAGAGTGGAGTGAGAGGGGAGATAGTGAAGGGAGTATGGATGTAGTAAGTGAAGAGGAAATTGAAAGATCGTCAGAAAATTGCTGGAATGAAGCAAGAAGTCGGAAAAATCGGGGAGAAAAACGGAAAAAGGAGTGATGTAGAAGAGTCTGATGATAAGAGTAGGGATAGTATAAAATGCATTGTAAGGTTTGGAGATCAGTTTGAGGTAAGCAACATTAATCCAATTAAACTGACAAAGATCATAAATAGAGATATTGGAAATATTGATTTTGCTAAAGTTCTCTCTGATGGAAATTTGCTTATTGGATGTAATAAAGAAGATCAAGCAAATAAAGCTCTCAAACTGAAGGAAATTGGAGGAATTAAAGTAGTCAGCACAAATAGAGTTGGAAGAAAAAGTCAAAGTGGCCGTAAAGGGATCATTTTTGGTGTGCCTCTTAATATAGGTATGGAAGAGTTCAAAGGTAACTTAAAGGGAGGGAAGATAGTAAATGCACAAAGGCTAAAAACAGTTGCAGATGGAATCAGAAAAGACACTGAAACCGTAGTAATAGAATTTCAAGGGGATGAAATTCCAAAAAGAGTAATGTTGGGTGTGATGAGCTACATGGTAAGAGAATATATACCAGGACCAGTGAGATGTTTTAAATGTCAAAGATTTGGGCATCTTGCTACAAGATGTAGGGAGCAATGTAGATGTGGTCGTTGTGGAGGAAATCATGAATATGGAAAGTGTGAGGATGGAGTACAACCAAAGTGTTGCAATTGTGGAGGGGCACATAGTGCAGCGTTCAGAGGGTGTGAAGTACAGAAAATGGAAATGGAGATTCAGAAAAGGAGGGTGGAGAAGAAGATAACATATGCAGAGGCAGCAAAACAGGTTAAAGGACAAACTAAAGATCAAAAAGATCAGTCAAGGATTTCAGTTGAAGGAAGCAATGAAGCTCCAAAAGAACATATGATGATAGAAAAGAAAAAATTAGTGACATTTATTGCAGGAGTTATAAATAGTACAGCTGGGATTGAATCAAAAACACAAAAGACTCAGTTAGTTGTTATAGGAGCAATACGCCAACTTGGAATGATAGGTTTGTCTTGGGAAGAAGTTAGAGATGAACTTCAGATAAGATCAAGCCAAGCCAAGAGACATGTGGATAATACATAGATGATAACAATAATTCAGTGGAATGCAAGGTCTCTGATAGCAAATGGTCAGGAGTTCAAACATTTCATTGAAGATTTAAGTATAAAACCGGATGTAATATGTGTACAGGAAACTTGGATGAAAAGTTGTTTAGATTTTGTTTTATTAGGGTATAGTATAGTACGGCACGATAGAGAACAAGGGAATAGTGGTGGGTGTGCAACATTCATTAAACAAGGAATTCCATATAGAATACTAGGAAAAGGAAGGGAGCAAGAATATATTGTGGTGGGGATATGGGGTAGAGATCAGGAGATAGTTATTATAAATTATTACAACCCGTGTAAAAAATTGATATTAGAGAAGTTAAAGGAAGTACATGGTCAAGATAATCATAGAGTAATATGGTGTGGGGACTTAAACGCTCATAATACACTATGGGGAGGAAGATACATAAATGCCAATGGTCAAGTAGTTGAGGAATTAATAGAGGAGAGGGAGCTGGTGTGTTTAAATGATGGGAAGGGAACGAGGATAGACGTTCATACAGGAATAGAGTCTGTGTTGGATTTGACATTAGTTTCAAATAACTTGGCTAGTAAGTGTAATTGGGAAGTTTGGGGGGAATCTAGCATTGGGAGTGATCACTACCCAATAATTATAACATTGGATATTGAGACATGGAAAATGGGTTTTTGAAAAGGCAAATTGGGATAAATTTGAAGAATTGTGTGAGGAAAAAATGGTTGCAATTGATTCAAAGGAAGATATTGACATCTTTAATGAAAAAGTGTGTACAGTAATATTAGAAGCAGCATTAGAATCAATTCCAAAAAGTAAGGGGAAAATGACAAGAAAAGCTGTTCCTTGGTGGCCAGAAAAGTGTAGTAAAGTTGTAAAGGATAGAAACAAGGCTTTTAAACTGCTTAAGATAACACATAACTATAATAATCTAATTTTATTCAAGAAAGCTCAAGCACTAGTGAGAAGAACTATAAGGCAAGCCAAAAGAGAAAGCTGGAATGTTTTTTGTAGTGGAATTGGAAGAACAACTCCAGTAGGTGAGGTGTGGAATATGATTAAGAGAATGGGAGGTAATAAGAAAGAGTGGGAATATCCGGTATTAGAGTCGGGAGGAGAAATAGCTGTAATAGACAAGGATAAGGCAGAAATGCTAGGAAAAACATTAGCACAAATTCATGGATCAGGGAACTTAAGTGAGGAAGGTAAAATGAGAAGAGAAATAACAAAGGGGCAAAATATGGATGTGATGGTAAGATGTGGGGGAATGGAAGGCCAGCCAATTAACTTTCAGTTCAATAGAGATGAATTGATGAGAGCTATTTGTAATGCAAACAGAAAACTTTCATCTCCAGGGAAGGTTCAGATTGGATATATAATGCTGAGACATCTGAAGGATAGGGCTGTGGGGAAAATTTTAGAATTATATAATAGAGTATGGGACGAAGGAAAGCTTCCAAAAGCTTGGAAAGAAGCGATAATAATACCTATAAGAAAGCCAGGCAAAGATCCTTCGAATCCCTCTAATTATAGACCTATAGCTCTTACATCAAATGTTTGTAAAATTATGGAAAGGATGATTACGGAAAGGTTGTCATATGTATTGGAAAATAGAGGATTAATATCAAAATATCAGAGTGGTTTTAGAAAAGGTAGAGGAACAATGGATCCTATAGTATGTTTAGAAAATGAAATTAGAAAGGCGCAGGTAAATAAAGAATCTGTGATAGCAGTATTTTTAGATGTCGAGAAGGCCTATGATATGATGTGGAGGGAGGGACTTTTGATAAAATTAAGAAAGATGAATATTGTTGGAAGAATATATTACTGGATAAAAGATTTTCTGGAGAATAGGAGTTTCCAGGTAAAAATAGGGAATGAAGTGTCAAGTACGTTCCAGATAGAAAATGGAACTCCACAAGGGAGTGTAATAAGTCCATTATTGTTTTCTATAATGATTAATGATGTTTTTAACCAAGTAGAACCAGATATTGGTAGGTCCCTGTTTGCAGATGATGGGGCTCTCTGGAAAAAGGGTAGAAATTTATTATTTATTAATAGGAAAATGCAAGAGGCAATTAGGAAAGTTGAAAAATGGGCATTTGACTGGGGTTTTAAATTCTCAGTGGAGAAAACTAAAACAATAATTTTTTCTAAGAAGAGGGTTGTTCCAGAAATCAGTTTGAGGATGTATGAGGAAACATTGGAAAGGGTAAAGGTGTTTAAGTTTTTAGGTATTTATTTTGATGTTAAACTTATATGGACTGAACATATTAATAAAATAGTTGAGAAATGTCAGAAGGTTTTAAATATCATGAGATGTATAAGTGGAGTGGAATGGGGGGCAAGTTTTTCTTCTTTAAAAACTATATATGTAGCAATGATTCGGTCTGTAGCGTCTGGAGTCTCTCTGTCTCTCTCTCTCCGTTTCTCTCTCATGGGATCAAAGTGATGCGAAACAGCAGGGATGCCTTTCGCTACCCAGCTCTGCAGGGAAATCAGATCCCGGCACCCATAAGTCTGGGGTGAATGGCCCTCAATGCCAGGCTGACGACCCACCAGAGAATGGCCAGGCCTACGACAATTGCTCTGGGGGGGAACTTCAAAAGATCCCTATCACACACACACACACACACACACACACACACACACACACCCCGGGCCACTAGCTCACACCTGCAGAGGGGCCGAGAACTGACCTCCACACACACAGACAGCCTGTGCCATGTGGCTTGAACTATTTTAATTAAACCATCCCAGAAATATATGTGATGACCCCTTTTGTTGTATGTATGTTGATCACAAAGTATATATTTATGTATTTGTGTGATGTTAATCTTAAATGCTCAAGATGGCTCTGTAAAAGAGATACACCGTCTTTCATGCATTTAAACTAGCATGTTTGGTGTCTATCCGTTCCTCTTTCTCTGCCTTAGCCAATTATGTAAAAAGTATGATTATGACATGTACCGTTAATATGCTTAGCCCTTTTGGAGCAAAACCTCACTCGTTGTGTTTGCCAGCATTAACATTCCAGTGAGTGATAAAAGTCCAAACAAAGGAACTTTCCCGCCTCCAATCCACATCTACGATTGGTCATCTCAGAGAAGGTGGGCGGAGGTTACTGGACTTTAAAGTACAGTAACTCGAGCACACCCGGGCTCAGTCATCTTGCAAGAACCCCGGACGAGACAAATTCCCTTTTCCTCCCATCTCATCAGCGCGGCTCGCGGGTTTTCGACCTGCGAGCCGGCGCGGTCCAGCCAAGCTGATGTTTCCTTTGAAGATCGACGCGCTCCGCGACGCAGTCTGCGGACGCACTTAGCTGGACGAGATGAACTTTCTCTTCCAAGACGACACCTTTAAAAGTCCCGCGGACCAACGAAGCTCTGGAAGAACCAAACGGAGAGAACGCTTCAGCGCGCAAACTCTCTGAGAAACGCCAACGCACGCATCTTGCTTTACACAACACCAAGAAACCATGCAAGTATCAATTCTACCGAAATTTAGATGCGTTTTAAAGATTGTACCCCTGTTTAAGGTGATATTTCTTCCTGGCTCCAATGGTTTTGTCTGGGAAGGTGTCGGATCGGACACGATCTTACCCTCCTTCCTTTCCTTTCCCTTCCCCTCATCCTCCTCTTTACTTTCCACTATTCTGTAAATACATGTATTCTTTATGTAGTCATATGTAATCGTAGTATTAATCTTTATTAAAACCATGATATTCACGTTTTGATTGTCATTGTTTGCTCACGGAACACCAGCCCCTTTAATGTCAGATCTAAGCTACGAGCTCTTATAAGCATCATTGAATGCTTTAATTAATACCATAACTCGGAAAGTTTGTCCTTTGTGGCCAGAGGGATAAACTTCCCGAAAATTGGGTAGGAAGAATAGACCTGGTGAGTGGATAAGGAATCTCCGCTCGTCCTTTAAACGGAACGGAGAGGAATTTTGAATCAACTCCCTTGAGGTTATTCTGTGATTATTTAATATAGATATATCTGTAGTTAATTACAATAAATTGTTGTTAACCATATATATATATATATTATATTGCATAAATACCGAGGTGAGGTATTCCCATTTTGGGTGATTTTGGAGATTGGTGATTAGATTATAACCCGTTATGATTAATCATAAATCCCTAAATATTAATACCCACAATTCCCTATTGAGCTAATTTTTAATTTAAATATATATGTAACCCTAATACGCTACAGGTCTGTTTTTGATTATGGCTGTATGGTATATGGTTCTGCCTCAAAAAACCTGTTAGGAAAACTGTGTAAAATCCAAGCTCAAGCAATGAGACAATGTTGTGGAGTAGTAAAGACTACACCCATATCAGCTTTACAAGTTCTGGTAGGAGAGATGCCACTAGAATTTAGAAGGAAACAATTAATGATTAATTTCTGGGCTAACCTCCAGGGGCATAAAGATGAACACCCTACAAAAATGGTTTTAAAGAATAGTTGGGAACAAAATGTAAGATGTGGAACAAGTTTTGGGTGGTGTAGTAAAATTTATGCAGAAGAATTACAGGTAAATAATATCAAGATGAGTCCAACAGTTGAAATCCAGGATTATGAACCATGGGTTTATAAAACACCTCATATAGATCTGCATCTGTTGGAGGTTAAAAGAACAGAAAGAGAAGTCGACTTTAGTTATGCTTTCTCAGAATATATCAGAGCCCAATATCCTCGACATATACAAGTATATACAGATGGATCAAAAGATCCAGAACATCAAACAACTGGGGCTGCTTTTTTAGTCAAAGGTACTAGTGATCAGTGGATTAGTGGAGTAAAGCGAACATCAAATCATTTGGCAGTTTATACTGTTGAATTGATAGGAATCCTTTTGGTATTACAGTGGGTAGAGGAAATAAAACCTGACAATGTTTTAATTTGTACGGATTCAGTTTCAGTTTTAAAGAGCTTGAGATCTTTCAAATCTAGTCACCAAGATATTCTTTTTAATATACTACATATGCATTCAAGAATTGTCCAAAATGGTATATCAATCAGTTTTATGTGGATTCCAGCACACATAGGAATAAATGGAAATGAAGAAGTGGATACATTAGCAAAACAAGCGTTACAGAAAGATATAATAGAGTTACAAGTTCCATTAAGTAAATCAGAGATGAAGGTTTTAATCTGGAGTAAATTGATAGAAGAATGGCAAGTAGAGTGGAACAATGGGATAAAGGGTAGATTCCTTTTCAGCTTATTAAGCAAGGTAAATCAAAATATAAAGTGTATAGGTAAGTCAAGGAAAGAAGAGATTATTTTCAGCAGAATATTATTAGGGCACTCAAATTTAAATAGCACACTTAAAATAATAGGGAAACACCCAAACGGGTTATGTGAAATATGCAAGGTTCAAGAAACAGTAACTCATGTATTTCTTGATTGCAGAAGATATGAACAAGAAAGAGTAACAATGATAGAAGAAATAAGAAAGAATGTAAAGCAGGAAATAAATTTTAAGGTTTTAATAAAATGGGCAAGTGAAATAAATAGAAAAGTCTTTTTTGATTTTATTAGAAAAACGCGTTTGGTGAATAGATTGTGAAACTCTGTTCCACACTCCGGAGCAGAAGGTGGCGGTAATGCACCTACTTAAGTTGGTTGCCAGCCGCCGTTAAAAATCAAAAAGAAGAAGAAGAAGAAGACTGTCTTTGTCGGTACGTTGTTTAACGTCTCCCTTCCCCGTGGTCCGCTCACTCTCCTTGACCTGTTTTTGGTATGTTGTTTGTTTTGAAATGTTATTTTCTTGTTTCTAGTTTTGTTATGTTTTTCCCCCTTGTGGGTTTTTGTTTTTGATTATGTTTGTTTGGTAATAAAATCATCCCTTCCTGCAATTGAGTCTTCACCCTAGTTTGCCTTTAGTGTAACGTAACAGAACGTACCGACCATGTTGAAGACTCAGCGGAGGAGGATTTCGGCCCATCTACCTGCTCCTACTGCCTCATGCCCCCAATACGAGCGTATCTTGAGGTTTCAGACCTTAGCATCCCTCTGCCAACAAGGGACGATCTGAGGAAATTTGCGGACGAGTTCCTTACAGCCGTGGAGGGATTGAAACTAAATGAATGACCTTTTCTTTCATGCAATCGACGGACCCATGGACTGGCTGTTTAGGAGGATGTTTGATGGGAAAACTTTTGAGGCAATGGTGGAGGGTCTCGCTCGTGTGCAGGAGTGAGTGGCCAAGGCGTTGATGACATCTCCGGTGGTCCCATTTCCGGTGGATACCGTTCCGAGGGATCCAGTTCCGGTGGTCCCAGTTCCGGCGGTCCTGAGTTTGGGGGGTTCGTAACGGAGGAAGAGGAGAAGGACTCCTTCCGCGCCTGTTCCGGTGGTCTCTGTTCCGGTGGTCTCTGTTCCGGTGATCCCTGTCCCGGCGGTCGCTGTTCCGGCGGTCGCTGTTCCGGTGGACTCTGTTCCGGTGGACTCTGTTCCGGTGGTCCGTGTTCCGGTGGTCCGTGTTCCGGTGGTCCGTGTTCCGGTGGATTCTGTTCCGGTGGATGCTGTTCCGGTGGTCCGTGTTCCGGTGATCCCTGTTCCGGTGGTCCCTGTTCCGGTGGACTCTGTTCCGGTGGACGCTGTTCCGGTGGTCCGTGTTCCGGTGGTCCGTGTTCCGGTGGTCCGTGTTCCGGTGGATCCTGTTCCGGTGGACGCTGTTCCGGTGGTCCGTGTTCCGGTGATCCCTGTTCCGGTGGTCCCTGTTCCGGTGGACTCTGTTCCGGTGGACGCTGTTCCGGTGGTCTCTGTTCCGGTGGTCTCTGTTCCGGTGATCCCTGTCCCGGCGGTCGCTGTTCCAGTGGTCCGTGTTCCGGTGATCCCTGTTCCGGTGGACTCTGTTCCGGTGGACGCAGTTCCGGTGGTCCGTGTTCCGGTGGTCCGCGTTCCGGTGGTCCGTGTTCCGGTGGTCCGTGTTCCGGTGGTCCGTGTTCCGGTGGACGCTGTTCCGGTGGTCCGTGTTCCGGTGATCCCTGTTCCGGTGCACGCTGTTCCGGTGCACGCTGTTCCGGTGGACCCTGTTCCGGTGGTCTGTGTTCCGGTGGTCTGTGTTCCGGTGGACGCTGTTTCCGGTGGACGCTGTTTCCGGTGGACGCTGTTTCCGGTGGACGCTGTTTCCGGTGGACGCTGTTTCCGGTGGACGCTGTTTCCGGTGGACGCTGTTCCGGTGGACCCTGTTCCGGTGGACCCTGTTCCGGTGGTCCGTGTTCCGGTGGTCCGTGCTCCGGTGGACCGTGTTCCGGTGGACCGTGCTCTGCCCGCGCCGACCCGGCGCCATGGTCTGACTGCGCCGCCCAGACGCCCTGCTCTGACTGCGCCGCCCTGGCCGCCTGAACTCTGCGTGTCGGCCTGACCGCTTAAACTTTTTGTTTCCCTCGTTCCTCCCTGGTCTGTTTCCCCCGTTCCTCCTTGGTTTGTCCCTCCCGTCCCGCCCTGGTCAGTCCCTCCAGTCCAGCTCGGGTCTGTGTCGCCATGGTCTGTCCCTCTCGTTTCGCCCTGGTCCGTCCCGCCCTGCCTTTGTGGAGCGTCTGGTAGCCGCTCCTTAAAGAGGGGGTAATGTCACATGCCTGTCCTGTCTTGTGGAGCACTTGGTGTTTTGTTGTTTTGGGCTATGTGCTCGTGTCTCTGTCTGATCCCTCCCCCTTGTTATCTGATTAGTGTTTAATTTCTCCCACCTGTTCCCTCCTGATTTCTTCCCCTTTATATAGCTCCCTTGTGTTCACTGTCTTTGTCGGTACGTTGTTTAACGTCTCCCTTCCCCGTGTTCCACTCCCTCTCCTTGACCTGTTTTTGGTATGTTGTTTGTTTTGAAATGTTATTTTCTAGTTTTTTTATGTTTTTCCCCCTTGTGGGTTTTTGTTTTTGATTATGTTTGTTTGGTAATAAAATCATCCCTTCCTGCAATTGAGTCTTCACCCTAGTTTGCCTTTAGTGTAACGTAACATTTGTAAAATATAGAAAACAAGCAGGGTGTGCTTTCTGCTGTCTCGGTCTCATCACAAAAATGAAACAAAACTCAGCAAATACTTGTCACATGAGCAATATATCTATAGAAACATTTAAGTGTCTACTTTTAAATAATCATTCAATTCAATATCACTCATTCGAAATAAAATAAAATATTCTCTGTTTATGTAAGCTGTATGACAAGAGCGAGATGTGCAGTCCTTCCTGTGTGAGCTCATTACTGCACATAAATATTATACATATGTTTTAAAGTAATATGAATATTTAGAAAATATTTCATTGGCCTTTTTTGGATAGTTTATAAAGTGTTTACAGTAAAATACTGCCTCATCAATGCAGCTTTTGTTTGTGCATTTCTGCGCAGATGTAGATGTTTTGAATGTGCTAAACAATAGGTTTCTATGATATAATATACAAATGTTGTACTTTGTACTGTGCGATAATTCATGTAAGCGTGTATGACGTAACAAAAATCATGTTTTCTGTTATGAGTGGACATTATATTAATGTTAATACTATAGTTGATGTTGCTATGATCCTGTTATCAGCATGCTCACAGATGTTATGAATTAATAATTTTAACCACAATTATAATACATTATAATACTTATCAAAGGTAAGGTATAATGCATTAAAACACACAACGAACAAACAATTTCAAACTGAAATTTATATAGGCCTAATGCATGTACACTTTGGTTACAATTATTTATGAAAATATATAATTCATTATAACGTACATTATGTATACTTTTATAATGCATTGTACATAAAGGCTTTAAGTAAAGTGTTACCCGATGTTGTAGTTGGCATTTTATTTTAAAAGAAATGTTTGTATATATATTGTAGTACTTTTGTTGCACAGTACAATAACACTGTACAGTAAAGTATGTCATGTAGTCTGCTACTGTACAAGATGGAGAACTTCACATGCAAATTGTGTTAAGCACTTATTTATTGGAAATGTCTGTGCAGATGACTAATTTGCATAATGAATTCTCTGTAATTCTGTTTATGAATCAATAATAATGTGGATTAATAATTATGGACTTCAACATTTTTGGATTAGCAATTTTTGGCAAACAATTCAGCTTGCTTTTTAGCCCAATATCAGATGAAAATGCCTCCTCATGTCTGTGCTCATGCTAAGTTTGTGAAGATGAATGATATAAAGGGGTTTTGTTTTATTCAGAATTAGCTCGACGTGAGGTTTGTTCACCTTGACTCTCCTGTGAACATATCCGTCAGTATATAGAGTTAATTACTGCACAAACATAGACTCCTGTCTTATTATCACAGAACCAGAACAAAGCCTGAGAGCATATGAAGCATATGTGTGCTTAGTGGATGGAGTAAGAAAATATGGATTATTAATCCGTATATGTGCATTGCTTTACACAATTTTTCAAGGGTTTTTAGGGTAGAACTACGTCGCAGCAAGTAGGTCCCTAGTTCAAGTCCCGACTGAAGAATGATGCCTTTTAGATGGATCATTCTATTTTTCTTTTCAGACAGTCGGAAGGACTAAACTGTGGATGACTAAACTGTCGGGGAGAATCCCTTGGTTTTGAGGCACCACTGCAGAGGTCTCATGTACAGCAGGCCAAAAGTTATCACGTTGGACGCAGCTCTCTGACACAGTTTTACAGTAAGTGACTGGCCTAGCTTCACTTTGTTTTCCGGCTATGAGAATCGCTTTTACCTGAGCGGGCGCTAGATGAGCCCTCATGGTCTTTGAATCCCAAACTACACCTAGAAAGGTGGTACTCTGTAGTCGAGATAAAACACTTTTCTTGGCGTTATAGCCTTAACCCCAACACTTTCATGTGAGCAAGAACAGCATCTCGATGCTGAACCGCTAACTGTCTCGACTGTGCCAGAATGAGCCAATCTTATATAGTTTAAAACACGGATTCCCTGGAGTCGCAACAGAGCCAGAGATAACGCTAGTCCTAAAGGAAAAACACCTTAGAATGTTCTTCAGCCAATCAGTTTCAAGCACTCAACAGCCCTGTAGTATAAGCACTGATAATTATCCCCATGACACTCAAATTTCATCATTTGCACAAGAAGCATTATTAAACAGGATGATCTTTTTTTTAATAAAATGAGATTTGCATACATTAAGGGAATCAAGGGAAGGCTTAGAGGGGATGATTAACACAATAAATGTAATTCTTCCTCACACAAAATTATTACGATTATCAATATTATCACGGTTTCGTTAAAATGAGATGAACGCGTTCAAAAAGAACTGATGCACACACTGAAAACATTTCAACAAGTTTTATATTTGAAAATCAACAAACAACAAATAAAACAAGCAGCTCTATACACTTTTTTTAAACAAGATTCTATTCTGTGGCATTTCCTTCCTTATAATGACCGTCGTCAATAGCAACGCATTATAAAGAAGCATTATAAAGAATGATCGGGCAAGAAGTAGGACCCATGTAAATATCAGATCAGCTTTCCAGCGCTGGAGAGAACTCAAGGAGCAAAGGCCAAGGTGCTTTATTTCTTCTCGATAGGCGAGTAACATTGATTTTGTTTTGTTTCACAGAACTAACATATGCTAGCTTTTGCGTGAATATGCTCATGTGTCATGTTTGCTTGCTTGTCCACTTGCAATCGTATTGTCGTACACTTCAGCTATGATAATTACCCATTCATTTCCACACTGTATAAGCCTGGAATGTCTAAACCTCCTCACTGTCTGTTTCAAGCGTCAGCTCCCAAAGTGTGTCTGATAAGTAAGATAATATACTCCTAATATATGTTTTTTTTCCGTTTGGTTTCTCTTTTTGTGATCGATATAACCCTCTAATCTTGTCATAACTGTAATGTGTTCGTTAGTCGTGAATGTGCTATCGAGTTATTCATGGGAACTGTGTTTGTGTTTTTGGGATGTAAGAGATGGCTTTTTCATTGAATATTCGACCTGGATTACCATACTAACACACATTGCTTTCACTTATTGATGACATCATACCCTTGGCTGGCTGGCACAGCAGATTCCGCAAGTCGTTGCCTGGGTTACATATGTGTGGGGCGGAGCTATCAAAATAGGGGAGTGTTTGTTTTGGTGATTTGAAATCAACATCGTTTACCAGAAACATCGGTCTGAACTTGTTAGTTCGTCTTTGGCTCAAAGCCACTTGCTGCAAACTTTTCTTTGCGGAAGGTTCACGTACATTTCAAGTGAGTGAGATAAAATATTTAAACTCAAAACAACATTTTGTGTCCAATTATTTCCCAGACGTAGATTTGGTATTGAGGTCAAAGTTAACTTGCCTTGCGTTCGCTATACAACAGTGGGTGATGGTCACCAAGGGGACTCGGCAGATTTGAAGTGTTTCCCCCTATTGCAATTTCTTTTTGCATGTTCTGCAGACAGGGTGACCATCCTCGATTAAGTTTTGTAAAAGCCAAAATATTACCGTCTTGAGCGCTGTCACT
The DNA here is from genome assembly GCF_949357685.1 of Gobio gobio. NCBI lineage: Eukaryota > Metazoa > Chordata > Actinopteri > Cypriniformes > Gobionidae > Gobio > Gobio gobio. Next base: position 26,884,601 of record NC_137104.1, on the reverse strand, counting down.
GCCTTCTGACATTTCTTCTCGTTCAAAAAAACGTTGCTGATGCTGGCTGGACAGGATTAACAATCCTTTTTTTTTTTTTTTTTTAAATCACGATAATCAAAAACAGTTTTAATGATAATTACATTTTAAATGATAATACTAACCATCAGTACATTTAATTGTGGTTTATTGTGAAACCTCTAATTGTCCCATCCCTATAGTGGATATACACGCACACACAGGTTCAAGTTCAGCTCTCTAACTTTTAGGCCACAACTGCCCTCAACTTACTGTCTATTTGTGAGTATATTGCTTATATATAAACAGTAACATTATAATTAGTTGCATATAAAGTTAATTCAGTATACTTTTTTTGTTATTTTTGTTCATTTTGAATTAATCTGTTCTAACCAATTTATTGTCTGCTCTCAAAATAAATCCAAATAAATCTGGTATGCATCCAGTAAAATAGAACATGTCTATTGGCTCTCAAATACAGGGACACTGGCTCATGGCCATATGCTATGCTTGATTCTGAATACTGTGTAATTGAAAGGCTTATAAATCAGTTATAAGCATCAGTGCAGTACAATGCATTATATTTCACTAGGAGAACAACCACTCTATTCACATGTATTAAAGGGGTGGTAAACCACGATTTCACTATTCTAACTTTAGCTAACGTGTAATGTTGCTGCTTGAGCATAAACAACATCTGCAAAGTTACAACGTTCAAAGTTTAAAGCAAAGGGAGATATTTGCTTTTAAAGAAATCAGTTTCTAAGGACTACAGCAAACGGCCAGTAGGCGACTACAGACATTCCTCCAGGGTTGGTGACATCAACAGGCTCAATATTTACATAAACCCCTCCTCCGAGAATATTAAATAGGGGGGGGGGGGGCATTTTGTATCGCGGCGCTGTTGTGGTATAACGTTAGTTAGGCTGGAGTGTTGTTGCCGCGATGCCAAGGAAACGCTGTTATTTTCATCCGGATTGCAGGTCTGGGGTACTTGCTCTGTTCAGCCTTCCTTGGGACGGGGGTGCGTTGCAGAGCGTTTAACACACAGCATGTTATATGCACGTGTGTTTGAGTCAGCGGGGAATCAGGCGCGCACAGGGCTCCCTGCAGCACATCTAACAGAGGAAAACATCCACCGTCTTCGCGATTTCAATGCCAGATTTGCACAACGTCAGCTGCGTGAAAAAAACACTGCCGGTGTGTGGATGCACGACGCGCGCGCTGCACATTTCACGGAGGACAACACAATCTTCCACAAACTTTGCGAGTTCAATACAGGATATGCACAACGGCTTGTCCTGAAAGCTGGATTTACAAACAGAAGCTGTTTACGGGCCACAACCTGTAAGTCTGATTTATTTTTGATCGATGTGTTTTCCTGTAATAGGTTGTAGCAAGGAAGTAAACAGATGACAACACTGTTCTGCAAACCAGTCTGTTAAAAGCTCATTCATACTTAACGTTATCCGACGAACACCTAACGTTACAAACACTAACGTTAAAATCTCAACAGCGAACCTGGCATTAGTGTAAATGATTTTTGATTAGAGCTTTTATGTATTGTTTATCTACAGGCATGCTAAACATGGTTCTGTGTGTGATTTGGCTAACTTACTAGTTAAAGCCAGTGCTTAGTGTTCGTTTTGGGTTAGTTCTTGCGACAGATATTTGGCTATAATCGTTCTAAAAATACAAAAGTTAAAGTGCCATTCAGTAGCGATCACTATAGATCCGCAGTCTTTACTCTTGAGGACTGAACAGGTTCTGCTCGATCATCTTCACTCAAATGTTCTGGATCTGATTTGGGCTCATATGGTTTTATTGACGCCGACCAAAGCACAGCCTCCAGTAAGGGGCGTGACGTTTCCGACGTGCACTGCGGTTAGCGAATCACAACACACTGGGCCAGCTAACCAATCTGAGCCCATTGCGTATTTTTGAGGGACTGGCTTCATACAACCCGGAAAGCATCAGACCGTTTTACAAGGAGGGACAGAGCAGTGTAGAATAAAGGTCAAATATATGAAAAATAAGGCAATTTTTTTTAAAACGAAGCATGAATACATGTTACAGTGCACCCCACAAACACAATCAAACTGTGGACACACACACCCACCCACACCTGGAGCAGCCGGCATCCATTTTTACTGTGGTGATTGGGGGTTAGGTGCCTGGCTCAAATCCACCTCAGTCATTTCCTGCCGGTATTGAGTATCGAAACCACAACCTTCGGGTTACCTGTCTGACTCTCTAACCTCTAGGCCACGACACCCAATAAATGAAACAATTATATTGCATATTTTTCATATTTTATTTTTTGTATTGAAAGTATGGTAAAACTTAGACTGGGTAAACCCAGCCTGATCTGACAGCGATTTGATTTCGCCCTGCAGCTCAGTCTGGAAACCTGTACATTAATTTCTACTGCTTCTGTTACACTTTTTTGCGGGAACCAATCACAGACTGGCTAATCCACTTGGTGCGCTATTGGCGGGTTTAACACGATGACGGATAGAGAAGCGATGGGTCGTTGCCCGTTGATCACGCCTCTTGTGGTCTAATTGGTTGAAGGACTATCCAATTGCGTACAGAGTCATTTGAATTATGCTCGTTTATCACACCTCTTGTGCAGTAGAAAATACATAGCAGACTACCAAATACCAATGTTCAGCTTGGTCTGGTGATAGCCAGACAAGTAAATACTGGTAAAATGTACAAACGTTCACATTTAAAAATAAACACTTTTTGTCAAACCATAAAAACAACATGTAGCCGATCTGAATTGTATAACAATTAAGCTATCCAGATCATTGTGAAAACCATGTAGCCTACCAAAATTTCACTAAAAGTAGAAGTGAAATCTTATTGTAGTATTGTAGAAATCTGGGTACCGTCTTACATTTTAAAATCACATACAGGGCAAGTTTGGTCCCGTCAGCGAGACATGCAAACATGACAGCCAAGTGTCTCTTAGACGGTAAGCTTTTCTTTGACTGTTTGCATTTTAAGACTCTTTATGCACTAGGGATCTTCTAACATAACACTCTGACACACCGTATTCCTTAGCACACTCATTTTACGTGTATTTGGCACCACCTATTGTTGCAGCTGTATTATTGACATGTAAAAGCCTAGACCCTGAATATACTATACAAACCCGTTTTTTCAGATGTATTTCTAAGAAAAAAACACTGCTCATGCTCAAAGACATAAAATTAAGACATTATGCAGTGTCTCTCAACTGCATGTAAAACATGCATGCATCTGCAGTCTTTATCCTTGCCTCATTCAAAGGATTATTTCTACAACATTTCTAACCAAAAATTAAATATCTGAAAATATACACTTTATATCAGTACAGCATTTTGGCTCTTACAGAGATATATTACTACTCCCCTCAGTTCCAAATTAGCATTTTTTTCTTAAATAATTGATTGATTGATTTTTTTTTAGGTACAGATTCTTAAGAATGTACTTGCTGCTTTTTGAAACCAGGCACAGCACATCTGTCTGTATTTGAAGTGAATTTGTCTGGTGGAGAGAATTGTGCACATTTCTCAAAAACTTTGTTACACTGAAAATATTGTGGCATGCAGATTTCGACAATATTGGGAAAATGTGCCTCTACTACATGCAAAATTCTAAAACTGTACCAGTTTTCAGAAGCAGATGATCAATTAATGAAGAATTATTTACACACTGTTCTTTGCGTAATACTATGTTATGACCTAAAAACACATTTTCTATAGTGCATGACTTGTAAACTAACACATTTTAATGTGTGAATCACATAACCAGCTTTATATGACATTTCTGATGTAGTAAACTTTCTTGAAAGCTCACCGACAGAATTGCAAATGCCGTGGAGTTTTTGCATAAATCTCACCACAGGCATGTTTTTCAATGAGCTTGGGTTGGGTTTGGAACATCAGGGAGACTAAATAATAACAGAACTTCCATTCATATTCCTTTAAATAAACATCAACCATTAGGTTTCCAACAAAAATAATAATAATAATAATCTAAATGTTTCTCCTCGTCTTAGAAATGGTATTTGGCCAGAGCATTAATATGTTGTGGCTGTAGATGTAGTTAATAGCGACCACTATAAGAACAACAGAACAAGGCAATTACATGAACACCAATTACAGTACTCTTTCCATCATAAAGCTGCCCATTGCATCTTATATTCCAAACTATAACTTGTGTAGTTATGCTGTAATTTTACCAGACAGACTCACTTGCTGGACAAAATAATGTTGGTGTTCTTTTAGAATTACAAACAGACTTTCTTGTCCACCCTCAGCTTAATAACCAGACGCAGGGCTCCTCATTTGCAGAGTTCTCAGTGATGGGTGATAAAAAGACCCTCAGACAGACCACTGACAAGTGCCTTGAGCTTCAACTCAATTGTGTGATCCAAGATCATAATCAGCTTTATAGCACCATTATGTGATGACAGACTGTATGAGGGTATAACCTGGTCGTACTCTAGTGTATTTTTCATTTCCCTTCATTCCAAAATGAGCACATTTTATGTTTCTCTCTCGCTACTCCCACAATCTATTATGTCCTGTGTTTAGTCTGGCTCATAAAATAATGCTTTGAAGATTGAATTTGTACAGCTGCAATTTCAGCAAATTTCGTCCACGCCAATGTGCTAGTGGCCACTACTGTGACATTATTTATTTGTTTATTTCTTCTTTTCTTTTTTTTTGGATTTTCTTTTTTACAATAAAGCACTATTTGAATGAGAGGAGAGCCTTCGAATCTTGAGAACATTTTAAAGCAGGGTTGAGAGTAATTTAAGGCTCTCATAAACTGAATTTGCTACACCACAGAAGATGTTGAAATGGAAGTAGAGGAAGAGGAATTGGAATAAAAAAAATCCCCAAATCTAGTCCACTATATATATATACACACACACTCACCTAAAGGATTATTAGGAACACCTGTTCAATTTCTCATTAATGCAATTATCTAAGCAACCAATAGCATGGCAGTTGCTTCAATGCATTTAGGGGTGTGGTCCTGGTCAAGACAATCTCCTGAACTCCAAACTGAATGTCAGAATGGGAAAGAAAGGTGATTTAAGCAATTTTGAGCGTGGCGTGGTTGTTGGTGCCAGACGGGCCGGTCTGAGTATTTCACAATCTGCTCAGTTACTGGGATTTTTCACGCACAACCATTTCTAGGTACAAAGAATGGTGTGAAAAGGGAAAAACATCCAGTATGCGGCAGTCCTGTGCGCGAAAATGCCTTGTTGATGCTAGAGGTCAGAGGAGAATGGGCCGACTGATTCAAGCTGATAGAAGAGCAACTTTGACTGAAATAACCACTCGTTACAACCGAGGTATGCAGCAAAGCATTTGTGAAGCCACAACACGCACAACCTTGAGGCGGATGGGCAACAACAGCAGAAGACCCCACCGGATACCACTCACCTCCACTACAAATAGGAAAAAGAGGCTACAATTTGCACAAGCTCACCAAAATTGGACAGTTGAAGACTGGAAAAATGTTGCCTGGTCTGATGAGTCTCGATTTCTGTTGAGACACTCAGGTGGTAGAGTCACAATTTGGCGTAAACAGAATGAGAACATGGATCCATCATGCCTTGTTACCACTGTGCAGGCTGGTGGTGGTGGTGTAATGGTGTGGGGGATGTTTTCTTGGCACACTTTACCTTTCATTTCAACCAGATGATCCCACAGTAGCTGTACGAATCTCAAGCTGTCTAGCGGACAACTCTGCATGGATGAATGAACATTCCTACATCTCAACCTGGCAAAGACTGAGCTTCTCGTATTCCCTGCCAATCCGACTATACAACACAACTTCACCATCTAGCTAGGTTCATCTTCGATCACCCCCTCTGGGTTGGTCAGAAATCTTGGAGTAATCTTTGATGACCAGCTGTCCTTCAAAGACCACAGCTCGGTCATGCAGGTTTGCGCTGCACAACATCAGAAAGATCAGACCATTCCTAACAGAGCATGCAACACAGCTTCTCGTCCAGGCCCTGGTCATTTCTAGGCTACAATGCGCTTCTTGCTGTACTTTTGTCATGTGCGATCAAAACACTTCAAATGATCTAGAACGCAGCGGCACATCTTGTCTTCAACAAACCCAAAAGGGATCATGTTACACCTCGCTTCATCTCTTTGCACTGTCTACCACTTGCTGCTCGCATCAAGTTCCAGGCACTGACGCTGGCTTACAGATCCACCACGAGCTCAGCTCCTGCATACTTTGACTCGCTACACGAGTCTACACCCCGACCAGAAGCCTTTGCTCAGCTAAGAAACAACGGCTTGTAGTACCATCACAGAGAGGCATGAAATCCCTCTCCAGAACATTTTCATTTACCGTTCCCTGCTGGTGGAACGATCTTCCCACCTCCATCCGAAAAGCAGAATCACTGACAACATTCAAAAGACAGCTGAAAACTCACCTCTTCCGTGAGCCCTTATCCTCATTTTAAAAAAAAATAGAAGTCTTTTACTTCTATTTCCCCCTACTTCCTCCCTACCTTGGCGTATGATGCTCTGAGTAATGTCCAAAACTTGATACTTCAAGCACGTTTCGCGTTTCTTTGCCTCTTCATGACGGATCACTTCCTGTATTCATCAGTTGTAAGTAGCTTTGGATAAACTAGTCTCTTAAATGAATACATGTAAATAAATGTAAATGTAAATCATACAAAATATTGTTTTTACAAAAAAAAATGTCATCTGGTCATAGACAATTATTTCCGTTATCTTAGACAACACACCAAAGATAGAAACAGGCCTGTACTTAACCATATTTAACTTACTGATTACTGATTATATATTTGTTTGTTCCTATGGTTACATATGATTTTCACCTGTCTGTCATTATCTGCTGCGTGGATCTGCCTCGGGTCTCCATCTTGGCAAGGAGATCCCCTAGATCCACCTTCAGCTGCCAAGCCGCTCACTCCACCTTGGCTTGTTGACCAGTCGGCTTCACCTTGGCTCCTCCCTCCCTTGGCTCTACCTGGGACCATTTTCCTTATGGCTTCACTGGGCTCCCTCATCCCGCCGGCTACGCCTTGGTCAGTTGTTGCTCCACCTGTGCCACGGACTTCCAGCTGTGCTTCATCCCTTCACCCCTTCGTCTCCACCTTCTTTTCTGGCTCCGCCTTGGTTTTCAGTCCCAACAGCTCTGCCTCAGTCTTCTTGCACCCTGGCTTCACCTTGGACGCTTGTTGCTGTGGCTCAGCTTCGTTCTTTAGATCAACCAATGTCGCTTGGTCTCATCAGCTCTTTGGCTCCGCCCGGGTCTCCACCTCCATCAGCGCTGTCTCCTTTTGTCGTCTCCCTGGGTCTGGCTGCCAAATATTCCCCATGGCCCCTCCCTCCCTTGACTCCGCCGTGGGACTTCTTCCTGACTGTGCTCTGGGTTCCAAGCTGGCTTAATCTGTTCTCGTCTCTTCCCTGGCTCCTTCCGTCATCGTCACCCTGATCTCTCCCGATGTCATCTCCTCATGTATCCTACCCTCTACCAGCCCCTCGTCCCCCTCCTAAGCCTCTCCCTCCTCAGTTAGACATTCCACGAGGGAGAGTCTACTGTCACAGTTATGGACTATTTTTTGATCATCTTTTTTGTTTCCTTTAATTCCTGTTTCTCCTGTCTGTCTGTACTCTTTGTTACGTATAGTTCACTTATCGGTTCTTGTTTTCGATTTAATGTGTGATTTATTCTCCTGTGTACTCATAACATATGCATAAGAATACAATTACCCATCCTCATTGTTTGACGTATTTTAATAATATATTATATCTAATGCTCAGAGGTGTGTAGGATTATCCATTGAACAGGCATTGATTCACACAAACATCATATTCCAGAGAGCCGAAGACCCCCTCCCTCGCCCACAATTAGCAAGTAAAGCGAGTAAATAAAGCTAAGCCATGGGGCCAAATGGCCCGAGACAACATCCTTTCTCCCCCTTTGTCTGTCTTATCAGACAACTTGAAAGGACAACGTTGGACAATAAGAAGACTTTTCTTTGTTCCAAATACATAACCCCTGACTGAACCGTAGGGACAACAAACATCTTCATGACCCCATGCACAGCCTTATCGGGACATGAAGAGCCGCTAAAAGCCTTCTGAAGGCCCAAATCACAATAGATCTTAAACATTGACAGTTATCACATCTTAATCTTTATTAAGCCTTCATATATGGGAAGTATATGTTATTTGGTATCTATGAGATGGATAAATGATGCCCAATATTTTGGTGCAAGGTAGATTTGTTTAAAATGCACCATAATCACACTATGAAAGTTGGTTTCTTAAAAGTCTTTAATCAAACTCGCAAAGAATGCCAGCACGTGAAATGTGGACATTATGCTAATGATATTACTAGCACAGCGGAAGTGGGCGTAAGACACGCCCAAAACAACAGCCGATTGGTTGGGGACACTTTCAAGGACAGACTTTGGGACACGCTTCTAAACAAAGGACAAACAAGATGTGTGGTGATGTCTGCTTTAGTCCGTGCTGGCCTTTCCATCTGCCTACACGTTTCACTGACTTTGAGCTACCAAGAGCTTTTCACGAAACTCCGAAACTCCGTTCGAACCTCGTCGAAGAAGACTTCCTGGAGTCCACGCAGCCGCTCACCCAGACTCAGAGAAACTCCCGTTGTGTAGCAACCAGCTAACGCTATCCAGGATCCGGCACTACGAGGCTACCCTGCAAAACCAACAATCCATCCAACCACCAAGTGTCCCTCCGAACACAACAAGTTTTCCCCAGCCAAGCAACTACATCCTGAGAGGAACCCATGCTCATAGGAGCATCCAAATGCAAGTACATAACTCTCCATTTTGGCTGAACTGGTGAAAATCGTATCCAAGCGAACAAACTAAGGTTGATTGGCTAGTATATTGATTCTCTCAGGTTGCGGTTAAGAAATCGTGTCTGAACGAAATCGTGTCACCCTAAAATTGTGGGCGTTACATGTTTGGCCACTCAAGGGGGGCTCGAACCTCCCAGTGACTTGAGCACCATAAGTGAAGCTAGAGCTCCATCTACTAGACGTCTCTAAGCCTTTAAATGGTCAGTGTTCTCTGACTGGTGTTCGGTCAGTGTTCTCTGATTGATGTTCAGTCAGGAACTATAACCCAGTGTCATGTGAGATATCACAGATTCTCGTTTTTCTACAAGAGATGTTGGATGCAGGACACACTCCATCCACACTCAAAGTCTACACGGCAGCTATCGCCACATCCCATGCACCGATAGCGGGCCAGTCAGTGGGCAGACAGGACATGGTCATAAAATTCTTAAAAGGAGCCAGGAGGCTTAACCCCCCTCGCCCGTTGCAGACGGCTGAATTAAGCCGCTTTCGCTGAAAACTGCCCTGCTATTAGCACTCGCATCTGTTAAGCGTGTCGGTGACATTCAAGCGCTAGCTGTGAACGCGTCATGTTTAGAATTTGGCCCAGGCGATTCTAAATTCATCCTCAAAGGCATGGTTATGTACCTAAAGTGCTTTCAACACCGTTCAAAGCACAGGTAATCACTCTCTCTGCCCTCCCCCCTTCGGAGGATGAGAGACAGTTACACCTGCTCGGCCCTGTTAGGGCGCTTAGAGCATATATTGAGCGGTCCTCCCACTTTAGACAGTCGGAGCAGCTTTGGTGGCCGAACTAAGGGACTTCCGGTTACCAAACAAAGCCTAGCCAGATGGCTAGTGGTCGCGATAGCGTTAGCATACGACACTATGGGCCTCCAACGCCCCATAGGTGTCATAGCTCACTCCACCAAAGGCATGGCCTCCTCCTGGGCGTGGTCTAGCGGAGCTTCTATGGGTGAGATTTGTAGATCGGCAGGTTGGTCCTCACCATCTACTTTTACCAGATTCTACAGTCTGGATGTCCCTGCACTGCAGGCACAAGTCCTCACTGTATAGAAAAATACTAAGCTAAACAAATATTTGACGGCCTTGTAAGCCCGTCCCCATCATAAGTTGGCATTTGGGGCCTTCATATGCTTCAATGCTTACACATTCCTTATAGTTACCGGCCTCTATGAGCCCAGTAGTATAAGGCTCATATATATACTGTGTATATAATGTGTACATATATATTATTTATAGAAATTATGTGTCAATAACTCTAGTCTTGAGCCCTTTCTAATAAGTGTTCAAACTTGAGGGAGTACATGTCACTGCGCTTATCATAGCACGGCGGGATTTTACAGGTTCCGATGGCGTCTTCGACGCAGTACGAACTGACCGTTCGAAAGGGAACGTACTCGGTTACTTAACGTAACCTCGGTTCCCTGAGATAAGGGAAGAAGTACTGCACTCAGCTCCGCAGGCTTTGTGCCCATTAGTTTGCTCAGATTACGCTGTTCTGCCATTGGTTCAGCCAATAGCGTGCGAGATGTCTTGACGCTGTTTTGACTGGGCACTGCGTGACTTTTGCACTGCGTGATTTTACAAATTACTTCAGTATATTCGAGAATAGGAGAATTCCCATGGCGTCTTCGACGCAGTACTCCTTTCCTTATGTCAGGGAACCTAGGTTACGTTAAGTAACCGAGTACGTTTATTTTATTAGTATCTTTGCTCAAAAGTATTTATTTGTGCTGCTGCTTGTATTTAAATTATTTGTTCTTATTATGTTCTTTATTTTTATTTGACAGTAGTCCTTTTTTCTCTGAACATAGCAAATACTGAAGCGTAACGTATGCGAGGGGGTGCCACAAAATGGAGAACATTTTCAAAGGGTGCCATGACCGAAAAAAGGTTGGGAAACACTGCGTCTGCTAATGTCCGATTCGCGACCTGATGACTCCTTTGAACTGAATCATTTTAAAGACTGGTTAGAACAACTGATCTGTCCAACACTGAACTCACGAATCAGTTTAATAATTTACTCTGAACACATCTGAAATGAGAACACAAGTGTGCTTACACAATTTAGCAAAAGTGGGTGTAAGAGTTAGTTTTAATTATCCACAGTCTTTCAGCTTATTTATGTTCACAATGTGTAGTAAAATAAATAGCCTAAAATCATCTAGTTTAGACTGGAGTGAGGTGAACCCAGAACAAAGTTGTTATTAGCTTGCTGATGAAATTGTATATGGCAGAAAATTAGGCTATTTGTTAATTTTTTTAATACTACTTTTTAATATTGATATGATTACATACCACAACAATTATCTGTAAATAGTGTAAAAATGAGGAACAAAAACAAACATCAAGGTATCAAAATAAGATAAGCAAAAATTACAAACTTTCTTTGAATTTATTTAAAATGTATTGTCAGTATTGCGCTTGCAGATCACGTGGGTAGGGTACTTTTTTACTGTGTGTGTGTGTATGGATGACCATGTCTGTCAGCCACCACCGAAGACCATTTTTGACCCAGGAAAAACCCTGGAACCCAAGGCGTTTTTTTTTTATTTACGCTTTTACGCCAGGCGTTTTGCACGTCGGTGTGCTCACATCGGCGCCCTTTGTTTAGTCACAAGTCGTTAAACGTCGTCGATAAACGCGCGTGAAAATCGTCCCGGTGTGAACAGGCCTTTACACTCGTTACTTTAGTTTAATGCAAAACATGTTGAATGTGTAAGAAATGCGTAGTTTATTCCTTTCTCTTTTTTCTGCAACATGACCGATGCCCTATTCACAAATGAATCACACTTTTGAGTCGATTCTGTTCAAAGACTTGATAAAACAAGTTGTCAAAACTGTCTGAATTGATTTGCGAATCAGTTTGAATGATTTGTTCAGTTCAGTTCAGTTCAATCTTCTGAAGCGGGTTCTCACCCACTGACAAAGTGGCAGTGAACCTACAGTCAGTTAAAAGCAAATCTGCAAATGCATCCTATTGTTTTCCAGCAATGAATATATTTATAAGTTGAACTGTGTGAGCTGTCTGTGAACGATTTCACAGGTAGGCCTATAGATTCGATTCCAAATCATACAGCTAATACATTTAACAACCAGAGTATTATGCCATGATAACACCACTACAAAGTGTGTAGCATTTCTTTAACAGTTTTTTGGACATATATCTTAATTTATACATTAAATAAGCTACCATTGTTCACAGAGTATGAAATGAACACCCGTCGTCCCGCGGCCATTTTTGGGTAACGTTATTGCGCAGTGGCGGCGCCTGTGACCTGTTCGTCTTAGAAACGCTTCGGTTACTAACGTAACCTTGGTTCCCTGAGAAGAGGGAATGAGTATTGCGTTTAGCTAAACGCTAGGGGAATTTCCTTTCCTCGAGATTTTGAAGCAAATTTTTATCCTAAAAATACCATGTAAAACGCAGTGCAGCTGCACAGCTCTCAGCAGGAAGCAGCTGCGTGCTGATTGGCAGTGCCGCTGCAACTGCAGGAACCTATGGCGAGCCCGCTGGGCGGGAAGGACCAATCAGCTCCCTCTAATATTCCCGCCACAAGGGGCAGCAGAATTTGCATAGCCGAGGGTATAAAAGACCCTCGCCAGGTTCGTCAGGTTAATCGACTGAAGGGACTCCCTGAGCAAGCGAAGCACGGCAAGCAAACGCTATACTCGTTCCCTCTTCTCAGGGAACCGAGGTTACGTTAGTAACCGAAGCGTTCCCTTTCGGGAGTACTCTCGTATTGCGTTTAGCTAAACGCTAGGGGACACAATGCAAAACGCCGTGCTCGCTTAACGGCTCTGAAAGCCTGAAGACACCATACCCAGGCCGACATAAGTGGGCCCGTAACTATGATATTATAAAAGTCCCAATATGAACCAGACCTGAGTCGGGCCATTTAATGAGAATAACACGCAAGATACGTGTAGTATATATATATATATATATATATATATATATATATATATATATATATATATATATATATATATATATATATGTATGTATATATATGTATATGTATAGACCAGACATAGTCGGGCCAAAAATATTGAATGACCAGAACATTCGAGTCGTATAAGGAATGTGCTTATGACTTATACAAATACTTAACCCAGACCAGACTGTCGAGCCTTAAGGGGTTAATATGTAGTACACAGCGAGAAGCCCAGCCTGTAAGGCAGGGACATCCAAATTATAGAACCTGATAAAAGTGGACAGGGAGGCCCAGCCTACCGCCGCACAGATATCATTCAGAGAAATGCCAGTAAACCAAGCCCATGATGAGGCCATGCCTCTAGTAGAATGAGCTTTGACGCCTATAGGGCAGCTCAGATCTTTAGACTCATAAGCCAGCGAGATAGCATCCACTATCCATCGTGACAAGGTCTGATTTGTAACCACGCACCCGCGGGTGCGGCTGCCAAAGCACACAAAGAGCTGTTCAGTTTGCCTGTAAGCAGCGGAACGCTCTATGTATATACTCAGCGCTCTGAAAGGACAGAGCAAATTAGCATCTTCCTCATCTAATGATGATGAGAGTGCTGAAAGTGAAATGACCTGTGCTCTGAATGGAGTTGAAAGCACTTTAGGTACATATCCATGTCTTGGTTTGAGGACGACTTTAGAGTCGTTTGGCCCAAATTCCAGACAAAAGGCGTGCAGGTCACCCACTCGCTTAACTGATGCAATCGCTAGCAGAAAAGCGGTCTTGAGTGATAGGAGCTTTAAGCTCACCGAATGCAGAGGCTCAAATGTTGAGCCCTTCATAGCATCCAGGACCATGGACAGGTCCCATATAGGGACTGAAGGGGGGCGAGGTGGGTGAAGGCTTCCAGCCCCTTTAAGGAAGCGCACGATGAGATCGTTCTTCCCCAGTGACAGTCCACTCACTTGAATGTGATACGCTGCTATAGCAGCCACATAAACTTTGAGCATGGAGGGGGAACGACCCGCGTCCATTAGCTCTTGTAAAAAATTGAGCACTTCTGACACTTCACAATTATGTGGGATCAGACCTCGTGCTTTACACCAGTCCGAAAAGACTGACCATTTGCCTGAATAGAGCCGCCTAGTCGCGGGGGCTCTAGCTTCAGAAATAGTGTTTAAAACATTTTCAGAGAGGTTCTCATGTACCCGTTGATGGGCCAGACATGAAATGCCCATAGATCGGGACGGGGATGCCAGATCTGCCGTTTCACCTGCATGAGGAGGTCTCTCCTCAGCGGTATTGGCCACGGAGCTGTATCTGACATCCGACTTAACAGTGAGAACCATGGTTGATTTCTCCAAAGCGGGGCTATTAAAAGCACAGCGCATTTGTTCTCCCTGATCCTCTCTATGACCTGAGGTAACATTGAGATTGGGGGAAAAGCATAAAGAGGAAGGCTGGGCCATTCGTGGGCCAACGCATCCTTGTGCTTGGAGAAATATATTAGGCATTGAGCATTGTCTTGTGAGGCGAAAAGATCCACTTTTGCCTCTGCAAACATGCCCCAGATTGTCTGAATCGTATGTGGGTGAAGAGACCACTCTGCTGGGGACACTTTGCCCCTGGACAGCATGTCCGGACCCAAATTCAGAATGCCTGGCACATGAGTCGCTCTCAGCGAGCTCAGGTTGTGCTCTGCCCATATTAGGGCTTTTTCCGCCATTGTGTGTAGACCAATAGATCTTAGACCGCCCTGGCGATTTATATAGGCTACCACTGACCTGCTGTCTGTTCGGATCAGGACATGGTGGTGCTTTATGTACAGAAGGAAAGCTCTTAGCGATAGTGTGACCGCTTTCATCTCTAGACAGTTTATGTGAAGGCTCTTTTCCGAGTCTGACCAGAGACCGGAGATTGGCCTGCCCTCGTGAAGGGCTCCCCAACCTAGGTTGGATGCATCTGTCGAGATAACTTTCCACTTCGTAACAGTGCCCAAACTCACGCTCGTCTGATACCAGACGGGATTTTCTCCAAGGAGCCAGAGCCCACACACAGCTGTGGTCTACCTTGATTTTTAATCGGGCCGAGAGCCATGCAGTGAGCTGGAACGCGGCGATTCAGCCAGTGCTGTAGGGGGCGCATGTGTAACAGACCTAGTCTGAGAACTGGCGCCACCGAGGCCATGAGACCCAACATCCTCTGAAAGTGTTTGAGAGGAGTGAGTGCACGGGACCTGAGGGAAACCGCTCGGTTCTGAACAGAGAGCGTGCACTGTGACGTCAGTCGCGCGTTCATCTGCAGTGAGTCTAACACTGTTCCCAGAAACAAAACGTTCTGTGTGGGAGACAATGAGCTCTTTGCCACGTTGATTCTGAGGCCCAAGCATTTCAAATGATTGAGAAGCCAAGATCTGTGGTTCAATAACTGTATCTATGACTGAGCTATTATGAGCCAGTCGTCGAGATAGTTTAAAATTATCATTCCCCGAAGCCTCAGTGGGGTTAGCGCCTCTTCCATGCATTTCGTAACCGTGCGGGGAGCCAGAGATAGACCAAAGGGTGGCACCTTGTATTGGTATACTTTCCCCTCGAAGGCGAATCTCAAGAATGGCCTGTGATGAGGGGCTATTTGTATGTGGAAATAGGCATCCTCTAAATCCACAGTGAAAAACCAATCTCCCGGGCGAATGTGCGTGAGGATTTGTTTCATTTTCAACATTCTGAACGGGCGCTTCATAAGGGCTTTGTTCAGATGTCTGAGATCTAGAATGGGCCTGAGACCACCGGCCTTTTTTGGCCTCAGCGTGGCCTCAGCGTCCACTGAGGTTTTGCTGCCGCTGGCAGTCCGCGTCGAAGTGGCGTGCTCTGAGACGGTGTCCGACCACACGCTTTCAGGTGCAGCAAGCGAAAGGCTGTCATCCTCCTCTTCTTCCGGTCCGCCGAAGGAAACAGTAGCAGCCGCCAGACGAGGGGAGCTGTGCTGATCCTCTGCGAACGTGACAGGCGATGGCGAGGCATGCGGGGAAATGCCCGGCGTGTGCTTGTCAGAGCGCTCCGGGGGCCTCTGGTCGGCGCGTTTCTTCTTACGCGGCTCAAGAGGCTGAGAACAAGGGACGGGATTCGGGTCCAAACTGGCGAGTCGAGCCTGAAGGGTCTGCAGCGCCAGCTCGTCGCACTCCGGGCAGCCACCCTGGTTGAATGCGGCCTGCGCGTGGTCTCGTCCGAGACATGAAACGCAGATGATGTGCCGATCCTCGTCCGAGAGAAAACCTCTACACGAGGCGTAGGGACAAGAAATTTGAAACAACGTCTCGGCTCTTTTTGAGTGTGTAGCAAACACACGGAGTGGTATTGAATAAAAGGATATGTGCCGGATGGCGCAGCTGGAAGGCAGGCTGAAGGCGGAGAGTCCGATGTCCTCAGGCTGCAGAGTTCCGCTGGGTGCGTGTCGACGGCAGGCTTCGATCCAGAGCTCAGCAAGGTGAGTCACTGAAGAAGAAATAATCTGACGAACCCGGCGAGAGAGGGTCTTTTATACCCTCGGCTATGCAAATTCTGCTGCCCCTTGTGGCGGGAATATTAGAGGGACCTGACTGGTCCTTCCTGCCCAGCGGGCTCGCCATAGGTTCCTGCAGTTGTAGCGGCACAGCCAATCAGCACGCAGCTGCTTTCTGCTGAGAGCTGTGCAGCTGCACTGCGTTTTACATGGTATTTTTAGGATAAAAATATGCTTCAAAATCTCGAGGAAAGGAAATTCCCCTAGCGTTTAGCTAAACGCAATACGAGAGTACTCTCGAAAGGGAACAAACGCCATTGCTTAGACACAGTTAACTAGTTAACTCGGGCTACAGATTCCATAAATGTCTCCTCTGTGTTTGTTGCAAAAATATTTATGAATAATAATAATATACAAATAATTTAAATTAATATCTATCTAATTAATAGCTTGCAATTATATTGTTGTTATATATACTATATATATTGTGACGAGTCTCTCTGGGCATATCAGCGTCGCCCTGGCAACCAACGCACGGCACCTGCACGACCTCATCACGGGCTGATCGGTCACAGCTGCACCCGATCAGCGAGAGGGTGTAAAAGCCGCTGCCGCTCTCACTTGAGCAGACACCCGTCTCATGCTGAACGTGCTGGAACTAACCCTTTCTCTCTTACCTCACAGAAGGCAGCGAGTGACCGACAGCCCGACTGAGCACGCTTGGACACCCACCTTCACGAGCACGAGGACTTCACAGGGACACCAGCCACGACGACAGCACGCACCTTTGTTTCACCGTTTGCACCTATTCCCCAAAGTGTTCACATTAAATCCACCCTCCGGGGTTCACTTTCACGAGCTACCTTGTTGTGTGATTTCTCACCCGTGACTATATATATATATATATATATATATATATATATATATATATATATATATATATATATATATACTATATATACACTATATATATATATATATATATATATATATATACTATATATATATATATATATATATATATATATATATATATATACACAAACATGGTTTTACATATTTTTCTTGATATATTTAATCTTAATAACGATTGAGATGTAGATTACAAACTCAAGCTTTGTAAACGACAAAAATGAATAATTGTTGCTTATGTTTTCACTGCACTCCTAATATATCTTTATCAGTGTGCAACTTATAATTTTCAAATTATTCAAAGTGAAAGCACCCTGTGTTACAGCTAAGCTCTACTTTACTCTGAAGCAGAGAATAATTAGCGCTCAATTAGTATGTTGATTAAAGCTGTCTGTGTAGAAGCACCTCAGTACCAGGAGAACAGAACAATTACTGTCATTTTGAAAATGCACAGCTGGTGCAGTTCTTTTTACACAATGTAATTTTCCAGACAACCCACCGACTTGAAGACTCTCGCTGTAGTTGTCAACTGAATACTGATAAATTAAAAGGATATTCTGCCTTGCACAAACTGTGCTTTTTGTAATGGAATGAGAACCAATTAAAATTGTGAATCATGGCCCACAGCGATGTTTGATAGATTTTTTTTTTAAAAGGGTGCGGTAGGAAATATAATTTGAGCATCACCTCTTCGCCTCCACTCACAGAGAACATATATTACCTCACAGCGAGATATTCATCACATCTAAATGCCACAGTCTGGAATGAAATGGAACAGGGTTCACAAAATATGAGATGAGCCGTCTCTTGAGATATCCATGGCTGTGCCCCATAATGCTATTTCCATCAGATGATACCAAAATGAGGTAATTTCTAGTCCTAGCTCTCCCTTACTGATGGGTTCATAAGGACCACAACACTGTGCACCCCACTCATTACAATTTGTTCACGAAAAAGCCTATGGCAAATACCTAAGGTTGCTAATCCCCTGGTCTAAGACATGATACAAAATACGTAAAGTAATGCATGACCTGCATCCTGTGGTTTCACCCTGTACTTTTGAAAATGGTGAGGAATTTGCTCCAATTATTCATTTTTACAAAGTACACTTGCTTCTTTACACAGGATATCTGCATCTAATTGAATATGCCCAAAACAACACACAACGTAAAATAGAGACAAGGGGCAAGTTGTCACAATGGCTTTACCTCAGTAACTATGTTTACAGTGCTTGTTTTCTCTAGCAGTGTTTTTTTTATATCATGGAGAATAAAATATGTTTTTATCTCATAAATTATATTATATATATTTTTATAATGGCTGTAGGTACACAAGTGAACATAATAAACCCACATGGCCAGACAAGAGTAGGCTACACTACATAGTAAATTATTGAACAGAAAGGTTGAACTGTTCTCATTTTTCCTAAATGTCAGGTCGAGGCAGGTTGATATGTTGTATGGTTTTTATGTTGTAATTGTATGCAGTTTATTCATTTCTGTAGACCATAACATTGGTGTGATTTTTTTAATGCTGTCTTAAATATTTTGTCTGTTTCATGAATTTATTTGTGCTTTGTAATTGCTTTTTTACATTTTGATTCAAAGTTTTTAACAGGCTACTTAATTGCAGGTTCCCATTGTGACAGCATAGTGTAGCAACATGCGTCACTTCTGAGTCAATGTAGTGTGTGTGTGTGTGTGTGTGTGTGTGTGTGTGTGTGTGTGTGTGTGTGTGTGTGTGTGTGTGTGTGTGTGTGTGTGTGTGTGTGTGTGTGTGTGTGTGTTCAATGAAGTGTAGGCTATCTTTTTTGGGGTTTTTTTTTTCACCAAGGCAAATTGTTCAGTTGGTTTATTTCATAGACAAGACAATACGGTAGCCTATATAAACTAAACAAAATACATATCAGGATAGATATAAACTAAGATAGATAGATAGATAGATAGATAGATAGATAGATAGATAGATAGATAGATAGATAGATAGATAGATAGATAGATAGATAGATAGATAGATAGATAGATAGATAGATATTTGAAACGTCTTCATGTTTTGTCTTGCTTACCTGACCACCCCGTACATCACTAGGATGTTTCCCAGGAGTCCTACCACGCAGATAACGGAGTAAAGAGCAGTGATGGAAATGGCGATGATGATTCCCGCGGGACTCTTTACCGGGTTAGGCTCGGTGTAGTTCCTCCCGTCGGGTACGAAACCCATAACGTCGTCGGGAAAAGTAACATTAAACGGGTTAATGGAGTAAAGGTCGGACATGTCGCCACCGGGGATAACGGACGGCTCCATCGCTTCAGTGTCGCTGCCCGCTGAGGGGCTGGAAAGTTGCGCCTGACGATTTGAACTTCTCGATCTCAGAGCGGGGAAAAATGTAGAACTATAAGCTCGGTTTGTGCAGGATTCGTCAGGCGTTTAATATAAACTAACGTCCATCAAGGGTGAGTGACCGTAAGAATGAAAGATTTCCTCTGTTCAGCTTCCGTCTACAGGTGTAAGAGCTCTGCTCTGTGCTCTCTCTGAAGGGATCTGCTAGATGGCTCAAACTTGAGCTTTTTATGTGAGGGGAGTGAATCGGAGGGAGAGCTTAATAGCCTACGTCAACCTGCTACCTATTCTGTATTCGGATTCCCGACATACACTTGACTACTTAACCCCAGATTTTGACAGCAAGACTGAATAAGCGGAGAACCAGAAGGGGAAATTGCTCACAGTAAAACGAGAGAACCTTGCCAGAATTCCGTTCTTCTGAGAATGTTCCCTGTTAGCTGGGATCATGCTAGAAACAGGTCCCGTTTGTTTTACAAAATTATAACATTAGGCCCTACCATAAACCAACGTATAGCTGATGACAGCTTTTAGTATTTATTTTTATAGTAGCCTATATAGCCTAATTCCATTTTCTTCGTGAGGATAAACAGTATTCACAGCAAGTTTCAAATCTGATTCCATACAGAAATGTAGGATTGGCTATATGACTCCATACCTAGTTGTCATATATATTATAGCAATATATTATTATCACACATCCTTAGGATATATGCAAATATTTCATTGTAAGTTTATACAATGTATGAAATTCCCATAGTATAAATATTATTATGCATAGCCTATATTGAATTTATTTATATGATAACTTTTTATATGGCACTGTTTGTTAAGCTCATATGTGTGAACAATATGTCTAATTTATATATGCAAGTTTATTCACAGAATGCAAACATTAGATATGCTTATATGATTTTCATATGGTATACCATATCAATACCCATAGTAAAATGATATGTACATACATTTAAAATATTTATATGATTATTATTATTATTTCTTTTATTTGAACAGGGACAGTGCACAATAAAAACATTAACCCTGTATATAACAAGGAGAGATGCATTGCACCGGGTTTTAGCAAATTGCTATTTTCCACCCGTAGTTCCTGGGCAGGTAAATAAAACATACAATAAATTAACAGTTACTAAATTCACAGTTGTGCAAAATGTCAAGTACAAAATTATCAATAGACTCATTTCCACATAATTAAAACAATTTTACCCCCCTCCCATCACCTTTTATAAATTAATAACTCCCCCCCCCCCCCCCCATCTCTCACACACACCAACTCACAAATGGCCACAAATTTGTTGTGACAGGATCCAATGTTTTGTGTGACATGAAAATTTTTTAAAATCCGTACATGTAATCATAGGGCAATTCATATGATGAATTGCCCTATGGTACTGTATGTTAAAACCATATGTGTAAATTATAAATTGCAATTCTATTTAAACAACATATATGCAAACATGCTTATATAGGATTGTATATGTTTTATATAGGTTGTACCATATATGAAATACCTGTAATAAATAGTATATATTAGGGATGTGACGGTGAGGACATTTTCCCACCGGTTAATTGATGTGTGACAACACCGGTAATACCGGTATCACCGGCGGAGGCTTTTAAATCACTAATTCTATCTAACCGAAAGTAACATGCACACGACCGCTCTGAACTGAAAACGCGCCAGTGTTGCGTATTCACACACCGTGAATGACAGCTCGTCTGTAAATGCGCGCTCTGTGAGGCCATGGGTGCGTCTCAATCAGTTCCCTAGTTCAGTAGTCAGGGCACTGATCAAGCATTGATCAGTCTATGATTGAGATGCACGCCATGAATGAATAACAGTTCGTCCGTGAAGCCTCGTTTATACTCGACGCGCCCGCACGAGCGCGAGGGTGCGCGCGGCAAAAATAAATGCGCGCAGTCAGCGTAGCGGAGCGGAGCCAGGCGAAAGTAAACAATGCGCGCTCTGTGCGGCCGTGCACATTTAACTTTCGGTTTTGAATAAGCGCCAATTCGGCTGCGGGTTGCTTGAATTATGGGTTCATTAGTCTATTATTTTTAATGAAAAGCACAACAACAAAACAAATGACAAACTCCCTTAAATAGGCGCTTTTACGTTTCGCTTTGAAACCAAATCTTCCGCGATCATCTCAGTCAGCTCCTCACTAAATCTGATGAATGACTCCTGCCGCTGCCGAGACTCACGGTCATCCTGCTTTATTAAGCAGATACGTTCAGCTTTTTATTCGTATTGTCTGTTCTCTAACTGAACTAAATTATTTTATTACTATAAAAAAATCAAAAAGACGGTGGGCGGTGCCACGGTGGGCAAGTGATGTAACCGGTGTTGAGTCTGAACACCGACTATCGTAGCAAGCCTAGTATATATAGATTACAATTATTTATATGATACATTTTCATAATGTATAAGACCATATATGTCTAATTTATAAATGCAAGTTTATTTACAAAACATGCAAACAAACATTCAGTATGCTTAAATAGGATTTTAGAGAGGTTTTAAATAGGTTTACCATAGTGAAATACCCATAGTAAACATAGTATATGTACATATATAAAAATATTTATATGATACATTTTGATATGGTACTGTATGTTAAGACCATATCGTCGCTGTCCGATGAAAACCACGTATGTCCATTTTGCCGATTTTGAGATTTTTCGATGGATTGAATGTCCAGGTTCATTTCCGTATACAGTATGCGTCACATATCTAAATGGCCAATGAAAAGTTGTGAAATCATGTCATCTGATTTTCATGTATATCCATTTGGTGTCAAAGCTGTCAATCACGCCGCGTATCTCCCGCCCTGTGGAAGCATCTCGCCGGTCTCGCTGGTCTCGTGAAGTTGTTTCATCGAAGCTCAGCACTGTATAGCCGAAAGTACGACATTGAAGCTCTCCGCATTTTAGTTCTAATCTAGTTCTTCACAGATTAGTTTGCTTGCTAGTATGTAAATAAACTCGGTCTCTTTGATAAGATTCAGCCTTCTTTTTCTCAGTCAAACTGATCAAATTATAGCCTGTAATGCTACTGTCATGATTGTCACTAGAACATGCCTCACTCATACTGCTATCACCGCTTGCCAGAGGCTGAGAACATCCAGCACGTATTCCTCTGTATTCCTCACGTATTCCTCTGCTGAAACGCGACTTTGCCATTCTAATTAATGATCGGAAGAACGCGTATCGACCACCGTTACTGTAAAATATCCACGTATGTCCATTTAAACTCAATTTTGGTCAAATGTGGATTATATCATTACACTGGCAAGAATATGGTTACATGTAAAGATGCCGTACCAAGTATGACAACGCTACATTTAACTGCTTTTGAAATACAGTGTTTTTTTCACTTCCTGAAAAGTAAGCGTTTTGGACATACGTGAGTTTCATCGGGCAGCGACAATATACTATATGTTAACAATATACTGTAAGTCTCATTTAAGTATAAGACGTTTATTTTAACAGCATATATGCAATGTATGCTTATAGGATTCTCTAATTATTTCTCTTATTGATTTTGAACAAGTCCACACTTTTTAACATGTATCCAATTTCAAAACTGTCACCATTTTCTGTTAAGAGATTTTTGATTTTGTTTTGTTTTCGATTGGATTGCATGGGTAACTGCAAACTCTCCAAATGTGTGACATCGTCGGCGACCTTGCTGCGTTCCTCTTCGAGGAAAGCGCCGCAGGAAAAGAGGTAGTCATGGTGGTGTTCGGGTGAGAATCAGGCGGACAATTGTCTCTTCCAGACAATCTTCGATGGAATTTCCCTTAGAAATTATGAGCGCGGAGGGTCTCCATTTGATGCGGCGCTCATGGGATTATAAATATGCTTTTCATCGCCCTGTTTTCCCGGACTTCTCTCATTCATCTATTCACTCAGCTCCTCCGCGTTTACGGATTCGCAAGAGAGGAGTGAACTGTCAATCTACGTCAACTGGACTTTGTTCAACTGGATGTGGGCTTGTCATCAGAGCCTCCTCTGAATATGGCCCTAGTTAATGCTAGGTCCAAATGTGTGACATCGCTACCCTAACCGTGCATCTCTCAACCTCAGCGTGAAAAAAGATCAGCACTGACAAATGTGCACTGTGCTTCTGCTGTTCTAACAAATGATAAACAGTGCAAGTCGCTTGATCCATTCAGATTTGACTCAGGGTTGTGTGTTATACAGTGGTGTGATATGGGAACATTAAAGGTTCTGTGGTGAATCTAACTGAAAACAGTTTAAATCGTGTTGACCCCCGGAAAGAATTATAGAAGTAGAATTAGAATTATCACTACCTTTCAGCCCTCAAGCAACGGTCCTACCATGATCTTGGGCAATAGTGACAAGTGACAAGATGGCGCCAGTGTACCCGGCTTGCCGTCTCTCTCGTTTGTCCCAGTTTGTTGTACCTGTTCGTCTGACATCTATTCTGTTTGTATTATGCACGGTGTTGCACTGGCATAATGTGGTCTCAGTGCTGACCTATGATCGACAAACCTTACTCAACATCCATAGCTGTATGGGAGCTCACCATGGATTTTGTCCTGCTCTGTATTCTCGCTTTAAATCCTCGTTCAGCCAACCTGTGGTGGAATGTGTTCGTCGGCGACCTTGCTGCGTTCCTCTTCGAGGAAAGCGCCGCAGGAAAAGAGGTAGTCATGGTGGTGTTCAGGTGAGAATCAGGCGGACAATTGTCTCTTCCAGACAATCTTCAATGGAGTTTCCCTTGGAAATTATGAGCGCGGAGGGTCTCCATTTGATGCGGCACTCATGGGATTATAGATATGCTTTTCATCGCTCTGTTTTCCCGGACTTCTCTCATTCATCTATTCACTCAGCTCCTCCGCGTTTACGGATTCGCAAGAGAGGAGTGAACTGTCAAAATCTACGTCAACTGGACTTTGTTCAACTGGATGTGGTCTTGTCATCAGAGCCTCCTCTGAATATGGCCCTAGTTAATGCTAGGTCCATATGCAACAAAACTTTTATCTTAAATTACTTTTTTACTGGACGCGATTTGGACACTTTATTTTTGACGGAAACCTGGGCCGGCGTTGGTGAGTTGTCAGTTTTTGACGAACTTTGTCCATCGAACTGTTGTTTTATTAGTACCCCAAGGACTACTGTTAGGGGTGGTGGTGTTGCAATGGTTTTCAAGCAATCACTTAAAATACACACTGTTTCTGTTCGAAGTTATTCGTCGTTCGAGGTACAGTGCGTAGCGTTACATTCTGCCTCCTCCGCGCTGCTCTGTGCTCTAATTTATAAGCCACCGAACTCGGACAGTGCATTTTTAAGTGATTTCTCTGAATTTTTAACTTCTGTTGTTCCGTTGTATGATCGTATGTTAATGCTGGGTGATTTTAATGTACATGTTTGTTGCCCCGGACGTCCCTTGGTTGCTGAGCTTTACAATGTTCTGGACTCATTTGGTTTTACCCAACATATGAATCAAGCAACACATGTCCTTGGTCATACTCTTGATCTTATTATGTCATATGGTACATCTGTAGATAATGTATATATTGAAAATGCTTCCTTCTCTGATCATAAGCCCATTTTATTTACGATCCCTAGTGTGAGCTCTGCCGTTATCGTGAATAAGCCGGTAGGCTCGTATTCTCGCTTTATAAACCCACTCACTGCCTCTCAGTTTAGCGAGAAATTTTTCGTAAATGCCTTTGAAATTTCCATCTCAAATGCTGTGTCTTCCTCTGGGCCTGACGATTTAACCTCTCTTTTTTATGCAGCTTGTTCTGATATTTTAGATGCCATTGCACCTCTTAAATTGAAACAACCAAAACGAAAATCATATTATTGGCTGGATGACGATGCTCGTTCTCTCAGACAGGCTTGTCGTAAGGCAGAGAGGAGATGGAAGCATGATCGCTTAACTGTGTCATTAGAGATTTTCAAAGAGTGTCTGGCTAAGTTTCAGACTGCTGCAAAGTCGGCCAGAGCAAGGCATTTTTCTGAGTTAATTTCTACACACTGTCATAGACCTAGAATTTTATTCTCTACGTTAAATTCAGTAATTAATCCTAGCTGGCAATTTCATCAGGAACCCTCGGCTGCTCTATGTGAGAAATTTTTAACATTGTTTTCTGATAAAGTGATAGCTATTCGTTCATCTTTCAGTTCACAGCTCTCAGATCAGTCCCTGGTTTTGCTGGCTAGTTCAGTCTTTCATAGTTTTCAGCAGGTCTCTCTACTAAAGCTTTGTGATTTGGTAAAAAAGATGAAGACAACTTCCTCCTCACTTGACGTTATTCCCTCAGAGATTATAAAAACTGCTTTTCCTATAATTGGACCCAGTATCCAAGTGTTGATTAATTCATCTTTGGACACTGGGGTGGTCCCGAAGACTTTTAAGCATGCAGTTGTTCAGCCCTTGCTTAAGAAACAAGGTCTAGATGAGGGTTGTTTAAGTAATTATCGGCCTGTCTCTAAGCTATCATTTTTATCAAAACTTTTAGAAAAAGTTGTGCAGTCTCAATTAATCAATTTTTTTAAATGCAACTAAGTTATTAGAACCCTTTCAATCTGGTTTTACCTCCCATCATAGCACAGAGTCGGCCTTACTGAAGGTGTTCAATGACATTTTGCTTGCAGTTGATGCTGGTAAAAATGCTGTTTTGATCTTACTTGATCTTACGGCTGCCTTTGATACTGTTGACCATGATGTTCTTATTTGACGTTTAGAACATTTATTCGGTATCAAGGGGACAGCTTTACGGTGGTTTAGTTCATACCTTATAGACAGGTCTTTTTCCGTAGAGTTAGGTAAGTTTTCTCCATCTTCTACCCCAATTATTAGTGGAGTACCTCAGGGATCTATTTTGGGTCCACTTCTTTTTAACTTATACATGCGTCCTCTGGGGGATATTATTAAGAAGCACAATGTTTTATTTCATTTTTTCGCTGATGATACACAGCTGTACCTTCCATTGAAAGCTGGAGATTCCATTCAACCTTTAATAGATTGTATCAGGGACATTAAAGAATGGTTATCGAATAATTTTCTTCAACTTAATAATGACAAAACTGAAACAATTGTTTTTGGTCCGCCAAAATTAAGGAGTTGTGTTATTAAGGAGTTGGGAAATAATTTTTCATCCCAGGTTAGGAACCTTGGTTTTATCTTGGATTCAGAATGATGTTTAACCAAACAAATTAATTCTGTTGTTAAGAATAGTTTTTACCAACTGCGGGTCATTTCCAAACTCAAATCATTTTTGTCATTCAGAGACATGGAGAATGTTATTCATGCTTTCATTACTTCACGCTTAGATTACTGCAATTCATTATATCTGGGTCTTCCTCAGTCATCGCTTGCACGCCTCCAGATGGTGCAAAATGCAGCTGCAAGGCTGTTGACCGAAACAAAGAAATATGATCATGTTACCCCAATTTTGGCCTCGCTTCATTGGCTCCCGATCCATTTTAGAATTCAGTTTAAGCTCTTGTTGTTTGTTTTTAAAGCTCTTAATGATCAAGCTCCTCATTATCTTAAAGATCTTCTTACTCCTCAGTCATCATTCAGATTTTTAAGATCCTCGGACAGGGCTCTTTTATCAATCCCTCGCTCTCGTCTTAAAACTAAGGGAGATAGAGCTTTTTCTGTTGCCGCCCCCCGTCTTTGGAACCAACTGCCCCTGGACATCCGCCTTGCACCTTCCATTAATATTTTTAAATCAAAACTGAAAACGTATCTATTTTCTTTGGCATTTTAATATTATTTAATATTATAATATTTAATAATATACTTCTGTCCGATTGTTTGTTTGGTCTAGCTTCACCTTGTTTCTATTCTATTTTCTATTTCTATTTCCTTTTATAATTACTCTGTTCAGCACTTTGGATAGTTCTGCCATGTTTAAATGTGCTATATAAATAAAATTTACTTACTTACTTACTTACTTACTTATCTTACTAATAGGTCTACTACAGTTAAACTCTGGATTTTGTTTAAAAGTATGGTACATTTCATTAGGGCTATTACAAAGGACAATTTAACAAAATATCTTTAAAGCCTGGATACAGATCTACATTAGTGGAACTGAAGAATTCTACATTAGTGGAACTAAAGGTTTTAGAATAAACACAAAACACACATGATCACTGTCATGCGGTGAATCCAGCAAATCGTGGAACAACTTCGTTGTCATCAGCGCTCGTGCAGCCGCTCTGGAGAAGCTGCGCAAAATGCACCATTTGGCTGCTCTCGAATCGCTCTCGCGGCACTTTGTTGGCATACGTCACAATCACATGGTGTCGGCGCTGCCTCAAGTCTAACAAAATTTCTAACCAGCATGCACTGCGCATCCTACAGGCTGTGTGTCCATGTGCTCAACTGTCTATTGTCTTAACCCCGTTCTTCTTGCTACCTGATTATTGGCTCATTTGCCCCACCTGCTCTCCCTTGTTACCCTCCTCATTTCCTTCCCTATATATTCTCCTGCAGTATGTGCCAATTCGCATACTATCCATCCTAAATAGTATTTGAAAATAGAATTAGTACGTCCCAAATTGTAGTATGTAGAAAAAAAATTTCCGAAGGTACCCGGATGGTCTACTATTTCAGTTAGAATCTGAAGTGCATATTCGTGAACACTCTAACGGCTGATATTGCCAACCGTCTTACCTTCTATGTGGTCGTGATAAGCAGATATTGCAGCAACATAGATCTTGAGGGTGGAGGGCAACAGCCTACGCTCCAACCCTTGCTACAGGAAGGAAAGCACAGACGCGATCAAACATCTTCTGAGGCACTTCAAGGCATAAGCCTGTCTCGTAGACGGTGCTCGTGTGCCGAAGTGATAGTGTTAACTACCTCTTGGGGTAAGTCCCTAGAACCTCCGCATCCTGTCCAGGGACCAGACATGAAGTTTCCAGAGGTCTGGATGCGGGTGCCACAGGGTGCCCCATCTCTGAGTCAGAAGGTCCTTCGTAAGAGGAATCTGCCAGGGAGGGGCTGTCACGAGGAACATTAGCTCTGGGAACCAAGTCCGGTTGGGCCAGTATGGCGCCACCAACAGGACCTGCTCCTCGTCCTCCCTGACTTTGCACAGGCTTTTTGCAAGTAGGCTAACTGGGGAAACACATATTTGCACAGGCCCTGGGGCCAGCTGTGTGCGTGTGCATCAATGCCGAGTGTACCCTCGGTCAGCGAATAAAACCCCCGGCAGTGGGAGGTTTTTGGGGAGGCAAACAGATCATTCAGAATGAATGTTTAACACCTTATCAACTTATTCGTCCACTGATATGTCAATATCAGAGTATTTTATCAATTCTGGTCAAGATATTACTTCATGGCCAACGGTAATATTATAATTAATTTTATGTTTATTAATATGAGCACAGTAGCAAAGATCAGTTTGAGACAATAACTTATAAACACGAAGCCTGAGACACTTGTATAGATGAAAAGGTAAACAAGGATTTATTGAACTATTCTAACACACAATCTTATCTACTAAGACACACAAACTTACGCATTCATTCATACAGTTTGCAGGAAAAGTGATGTTTGTTAACAGAAAGGAATGGAGTCCCAAGTTTCGTTCAGTCACAGTTTCTTAACCAAAACCTGAGAGAATCAATATACTAGCAATTCAACCTTAGTTTGTTCGCTTAGATACGATTTTCACCAGTTCAGCCAAAATGGAGAGTTATGTACTTGCGTTTGGATGCTGCTGTGAGCATGGGTTCCTCTCGGGACGGAGTTTCTTGGCTGGCGGTCAGTTGTTGTGTTCGGAGGGACACTTGGTGATTGGATGGATAGTTGGTTTTGCAGGGTAGCCTAGTAGTGCAGAATCCTGGGTGACGTTAGCTGGTTGCAACGCGACGGTGAGCGGCTGCGCGGACTCCAGGAAGTCTTCTTCAGCGAGGTTCAAACGGAGTTTCAGTGTTTTGTGACAAGCTCTTGGTAGCTCGAAGGGCAGTGAAATGTGCAGGCAGGGAGGTGGAAAGGCCAGCACGAACCAAAGCAGAAGTCACCGCAAAACCATGGCAGTCAGCATAAGCACGAAGCAAAAGCAAAAAGCAAAGACATCTTGTTTGTCCTTTGTTTATAAGCGTGTCCCAAAGTCCGTCCTTGAAAGTATCACCAACCAATCGGATAGTGTCACTTCTCCTGTTCTTGCATATCATTAGCATAATGTCCATGTGATAACATACAAGCAAACTCTTTGGCTTCTGGCAAACCTTTCGAACACCCAACTTTCATATTGTAAATATGGTATATCCTACAGAGCTCTACTTTGCACCAAAATATGTGGCGTCATTTATCCATCTCATAGATACCAAATAACATATACTTCCCATATATGAAGTGAACGATAATAAAGATTAAGATGTGATAACTGTCTAGTCACACAGATAACTCCACAGGTTATATGAGACACACATAATACATCAATAAACGTTTACACCAGGCACCTACTGGTGATTAAATCATATTATTGGCATTGATTCTGAGGTTGTAATAAAGCCTGAGTCTTTGTGTGATGTTCAAAGGGTCTTTGGAATGTGCAACCTGAGGAGAGGGGGAGACAAGGTGTCAATGTTTAGGATCTGTGGTTATATCAGGACATTTGTTTCCTGATAAGATACTAGATCTGCCTGAGATTCACAGCAGGGTTGATGTTGTGGAAAAAAAGAAAGGTTTTCTTATTGGTCAATGCTGTCCTTGCAAGTTGGGGTGAGATTAGGCAGGCCTGGCCAAAAGTCCCGCCTTTTGGTCAGTTCGGCTCCATAGATTAGTTTTACGGCTCGTTCATGGTTCGGAGAGGGGGCTCTGGAATGCTTTGTGGTGTCAACTCGCTGCCTGTTCATACATATTCTTACATTGATGTACGCAGTGTTGTCCGTGCGGACCAATGCATCTTTGCCCTGTAACAGCCTTTTGAGGCGGCTCAGTGCAAGACGTACTGCTAGCAACTTGAGGCAGTTGATGTGCCAATGCAGGTGTGGGCCCGTCCAAATCCCTGACACTGCATGCCTGTTGTATTTGGCCCCCCAGCTCATGGCAGAGGCATCCATGAAAACTCATATGTAGCAGACAGAGTGGTGTTACTGTCCCCGCGGCCGCCATATGCCCCAGGAGCCTCTGAAATAGTTTCGATGGGACCGCCGTCCTGTCTTGAAACATGTTCAGGCATCAACTGGACACAAGGCAAGGCAATTTATTTATAAAGCACATTTAAAACAGCTACAGCTGACCAAAGTGCTGTACAATTTATCACTAAGTACAAAGAAGTACAAAAACGTAAAAAACAGAATATAATATATAACCTCTTATAATATATGTCTCCCCAGCCTGGTACCTGTATTCCACCTCGCTTCCCCACAGTGGGTACGCTGGTGGTCCCTTTGGTCCCACTTGTACGGTCTCTGCGAGTCTGACTAGAGCTCCTAGAGCTCTCGCTGGCTCACTCGGACCATCAGGCTTGGTTATGCGATTCAGTTCGCCCGGTGTCCCCCCAGGTTAATGGGCATCCACTTCACTTTGGTGAATGCCGCAGATGCACTCTGCACACTCTTCTGTGAGGCATGCAGTCTATTCGACCGAATCCGACTCCATACCGAGAAAAGAGATCCTCTGCACAGGATGAGTTTGCTCTTTTCCCAGTTGACCCGAAGACCCAACTGGCTGAGGTGTCCGAGCACCATGTCCCTGTGTTGGCACAACTGATCCCTGGACTGTGCTAGGATGAGCCTGTCATCGAGATAGTTGAGAATGCGAATGCCCTGTTCTCTCATGGGCACAAGGGCCCCCTCCGCAACTTTCGTGAAGACACAGGGGAACAGAGACAGTCCGAAGTGTAGGACTTTGTACTGATATGCTCGACCCTCGAACGCAAAGCGCAGAAACGGCCTGTGTTGAGGTAAAATCGAGACATGAAAGTACACATCCTTCAGGTCGATTGCTTCAAACCAATCTCAGGGACGGATGCATTCGAAAATGCATTTCTGCGTGAGCATTTTGAAGGGTAGCACCGATTCAGAACTCTCAGGTCCAAGATTGGTCATAACCCATCAGTTTTCTTGGGTACAATGAAGTATGGGCTGTAAAAACCTATCGTGTCCTTTGGCAGTAGGACTGTAATCTCCGCACACACAACATGGGCATCTGTGGCATTCACCAAAGTGAAGTGGACACCCATTAACCTGGGGGGAAACCGGGCGAACTGAATCGCATAGCCAAGCCTGATGGTCCGAGTGAGCCAGCGAGAGCTCTAGGAGCTCTAGTCAGACTTGCAGAGACTGTACAAGTGGGACCAAAGGGACCACCAGCGTACCCACCGTGGGGCAGCGATGTGGAATACAGGTACCAGGCTGGGGCGGCAGTCTCATGGAGGCAACCCGCAGTGGGGTGTGAGTGTGCACTTACTTGATTCCACGAGTGGGCAGAGGGTACGTGAGAAGGCTTGGTTGTGTCCTCGAACCGTCCACTGCTGTCCACTGACGAAGGAGGAGGATGAGTGTGGTCTGGCGTTGGACTGTCCACAGCTCTTTGAACCCCCTTGGGACCCAGAGAGAGAGGAACTGCTCTTCTTTTTTTTATGACAATTTAGGTACCAATGGCTGTGAGCCCTGCAGCAGAACAGAATTTTTAACTCAAAAGATTCTCTGCCCGGCCCTCCCCCAGGAAAGAGCAGCCCCGCCCATCTCCAGGTAACCCGTCTCAGGGGTGATGTTTCACCGGGTAGCAGCGCCTTCCTGTGGCTGACACTGTAGAGCAGGCTGTGCCGAAGTTAGTTTTTTTTTGCAAGGGGGGCGACGCCTTTGGCGACGAGCAACCTGAGGGGTGGCACACGAGGTACTGTCACGGTTCATGAATTCATCGTCTCATTCTGCCTGTGTTGTGTGGTGTTGTTGGAGGCGTGGTCACTGATTACTCATCACCTCATCACACTCACCTGCTGTACCTGATTACCAGGGCTATATCACCGTGTGTCTCACTCAGTCTTGTTGTCAGATCGTTGCAGTGTGTCCTGTGGGTTTCCTGTGTGTGTCTCGTGTTCCTCGTGGGATTGCTTCGCCCCGGTTCCGGTTCCAGCCGACCGTGTCTGCCTGTTTGCCTCCCTGCTGCACTGAGTACACCAGCTTCCTGCCATCCTGCCATTTGGACTGTGCTGCCTTCTGCCTTCGGATACTTCACTTTTCTGATCTACCTTGTGTGTTGAGTAATAAATCATTGTTGATTCGCTATTGGATCCTTCTGCTTATTTCTACCAGCGAGCATAACAGAACGATCTGACCGACCATGGATCCAGCGAAGATGGCGGAATTACAAGAGTATTTGACTGCCAACAGTCAACGTATGGAGCGGCAGGAGGAGCATGTCACCGCCAACGCGCGGGCCGTGCAGGTACTCGTGCAGCAGGTGTCCGAGCTCTCGACTCAGATCCAACACCTGACATCGCCCACTGCGCCCAGCCCGCCGTCCGTTTCCCCCGACCCAGTCGCCGTCACCAACCATCACGAACCCCGCATCCCCACACCAGAGAGGTACGCGGTTGAGCCTGAGTTATGCAGACCTTTTTTGACTCGCTGTTCTCTATTCTTCTCACTATAGCCTCTTACGTTCGCTACGGAGAGAGCGAAGGTGGCGTTGGTGATCAATCTACTATCTGGCTGGGCAGCGGTTTGGGGAACGGCGGTGTGGGAGAATGACCATCAATGCTGTTCTTCGTTCCAGACACTCTCAGCGGAACTTAGACGGGTCTTCGATCGAGCAGCAACAGGTCGCGAGGCGGCTCGCAAACTCTCTGAGTTACGTCAAGGCCAGCACTCTGTGTCGGAGTACATGATTCAGTTTCGGACATTGGCCGCTGAGAGTAAATGGAACGAAGAGGCGCAGTGGGACAGATTCCTGCATGGGCTGGCTGACCGTGTCCAACGGGAGATTTACGCCATGGACCTTCCCAACAGCCTTAATGATCTGATGGATTTGGCTGCCCGTGGATTCCAGACTGGAGAGACGGGATCGGCGCACCCTCGTCAGAGAACCTCCAGAGCCCTTTGAGTTTCCGGTGCGTGACACGGTCAGCCTATCCAGCGATCCCGAACACATGCAGGTGAGTCGAGCTCGGCTTTCCCGGCAGGAGAGAGAGCGCCGAAGAGCTGAGGGACTTTGTATGTACTGTGGTGCGGCGGGGCATTTTCTCAATACTTGTCCATTAAAAGATCAAGCCCGGCGGTAGAAGGGAGGCTACTGTCGGGTGGAGCTTCATTGAAGAAATCCTCGTCCGCAACTCTCTTGCCGGGAAGAGTGCAATGGGCGGACCGGTCACACCAGTGCCAGGTGTTCGTGGACTCTGGAGCGGAGGGTAACTTCCTGGACATTTCTCTGGCTACTCACCTTCAGATTCCCGTTACCCCTCTCCATACACCCATCGCTGTGCACGCACTTAACGGACAGAATCTTCCCACCATCACGCACACCACTGACACTGTTACTCTCACGGTTGCGGGCAATCACACCGAAATAATTAACTTTTACATTACTGACACACCTCTCATGCCCATAGTCCTCGGTCATCCCTGGTTGGTTAAGCATAATCCCAGGGTTGACTGGGGACACAGCTCGGTTTCTGCTTGGAGTAATCAGTGCTATGCCTCTTGTCTTGTGTCTGCTCGTTCGTCTGTGTCTAGTTCTGTTTTACAGGAGGAGACGGTGGATTTGTCTAACGTGCCCAAGGAGTACCTCGACCTGAAGGAAGTGTTCAGTAAGTCCCGGGCTGCTTCTCTCCCTCCTCATCGTCCCTATGACTGTGCTATAGATCTTATGTCAGGTACGTCTCCACCTAAGGGCAAGTTATACTCACTTTCTATTCCAGAAAGGGAGGCCATGGAGAAATACATTTCTGATTCGCTAGCATCCAAGTTCATCCGCCCCTCTTCTTTTCCAGTGGGGGCGGGGTTCTTTTTTGTGGGTAAGAAGGATGGGACCCTGCGACCTTGTATTGATTACAGAGGGCTGAACAACATCACGGTAAAGAATACCTATCCTTTGCCGTTGATGTCTTCAGCTTTTGAGAGGTTGCAGGGAGCATCGATATTCACAAAACTGGATTTACGTAATGCTTATCATTTGGTCCGCATAAGAGAGGGGGATGAGTGGAAGACTGCATTTAATACCCCCAGGGGGCACTTTGAATACTTGGTCATGCCCTTCGGGCTGTCCAACTCCCCCGCAGTCTTCCAAGCACTAGTCAATGACGTGCTGGGAGACATGGTAGATCAGTTCATTTATGTCTACCTGGATGACATTTTGATATTTTCTTCGTCTCTCCAGGAACATGTCCAGCACGTCAGATTAGTGCTCCAGAGGTTGCT
Organism: Gobio gobio; assembly: GCF_949357685.1. Taxonomy (NCBI): domain Eukaryota; kingdom Metazoa; phylum Chordata; class Actinopteri; order Cypriniformes; family Gobionidae; genus Gobio; species Gobio gobio. The sequence continues at coordinate 26,849,643 of NC_137104.1, read as the reverse complement.
AGCGAATGGGCTTTTTGTCAGGGCGGAGAAATGCGCGTTCCATGCACAGTCTGTTCCATTCCTAGGACACATCGTTTCGTCCGAGGGAATGCGCATGGATCCCGACAAGGTTAAGGCTGTGATAGATTGGCCAACCCCAGATTCCCGTAAGGCCCTGCAGAGGTTTCTGGGGTTTGCCAATTTTTATCGACGTTTCATTCGTAATTTCAGCCAACTAGCCACGCCTCTGACAGCGTTGACCTCCCCCAAGACGACGTTCAGGTGGTCTGGTGTAGCCGAAACTGCATTTTCCAACCTCAAGAGCCGCTTCGTTTCGGCTCCCATTCTCATTGCCCCTGATCCATCACGTCAGTTTGTGGTGGAGGTGGACGCGTCAGAGGTGGGGGTAGGAGCGGTTCTTTCCCAGCGCTCTTCCTCGGACGACAAGATGCACCCATGCGCGTTTTTTTCCTATCGCTTATCGCCAGCTGAATGCAATTACGACATTTGTAACAGGGAGTTGTTGGCAGTCAAGCTGGCATTGGAGGAATGGCGCCATTGGATAGAAGAATCGGGGGTTCCTTTTATTGTTTGGGCCGATCATAAGAATCTGGAGTATATCAGATCTGCTAAAAGACTCAACTCTAGGCAGGCTCGGTGGGCTCTTTTTTTCGGACGTTTTGAATTTTCTCTCTCGTACCGCCCGGGTTCTAAAAACATCAAACCCGATGCTTTGTCTCGCGTTTTTGACCGCTCTGAACGCCCGTCTACTCCCGAGTGCATTTTTCCTGAGAGACTCATTGTCTCAGCACTCACATGGGAGGTCGAATCGAAGGTCAATTCGGCCTTAGAAGGGGTAACGCCTCCGCCCGGTGGCCCACCGAATCGTTTATTTGTGCCGGAGGGAGTTCGGTCCGGCGTTATTCGATGGGATCATGGTTCCAATGTGGCTTGTCATCCAGGAGTCAATAGAACCAAGTTTTTGGTAAAGCAACGGTTCTGGTGGCCTGGCATGGCTCGTGACATCCGGGAATTCGTATTGGCTTGTTCAGTTTGTGCCATGGGTAAGACTTCCAATCGCTCCCCAGATGGGTTACTCCAACCGCTGTCTTTTCCTTCGAGACCCTGGTCCCACATTGCGCTAGATTTTGTTACCGCCCTCCCAGGGCAAGACGGTCGTTTTGACCGTTGTGGACCGGTTCTCGAAAATGGTTCATTTTATTCCCTTGCTGAAATTGCCTTCGGCCAAGGAGACAGCGGTGGCTGTCGTAGATCACGTCTTTCGTTTACATGGCCTTCCGATGGACGTGGTTTCCGACAGGGGGCCCCAATTTATATCCAAATTTTGGCGTGAATTCTGTAAATTACTGGGGGCGACAGTTAGTCTGTCTTCGGGGTTCCATCCCCAGAGCAATGGTCAAACAGAGCGAGCCAATCAGGATCTTGAGAGAGTATTGCGATGTATTGCTGCCAAGAACCCTTCCTCTTGGAGCCAACTGGTTTCTTGGGTTGAGTACGTTCACAACTCGTTACCAGTGTCGGCCACGGGCCTCTCTCCGTTTAATTGTAGTTTAGGTTACCAGCCACCTATCTTTCCTAGTCTGGAGTCCGAAGTCGCGGTCCCCTCCGCCCACGCCTTCATCCAGAGGTGTCGTCACACATGGAATAGAGCCCGTGAGACTCTGCTCCATGTGGGTAGACGCACCAAGGCCCAAGCCGATCGCCACCGGTCTAAGCCTCCCGTATACGTCGTGGGTCAAAAAGTGTGGCTTTCATCTAAGAACATTCCTCTGCGGTCCGTAAGTAATAAACTGGCTCCTAAATTCATTGGCCCGTTTCCTATCACCAAGATCATTAGTCCGGTGACAGTCCGCCTCAAACTACCTCCAGCGTACGGGAGGATTCATCCCGCCTTTCATGTCTCCAAATTGAAACCTGTTTTTCACTCCCACATAAATCCGCCAGTCCCGGTCCCCCCCCCCCCCCCCCCCCCCCGCTGCGTCTCGTAGATGGGGAACCTACTTATTCGGTTAACCGTATTCTGGATTCTAGACGGAGGGGACGCAGATTTCAGTACCTGGTGGACTGGGAAGGTTACGGTCCGGAGGAGAGAAGTTGGGTTCCTGCCAGGGACATATTGGATCATTCCCTTATCGATGATTTCAATCGACAGGTAGGTCCTCCTGGGAGCGCTCGGAGGCGCTCCTAGGGGGAAGGGTACTGTCTCGGTTCATGAATTCATCGTCTCATTCTGCCTGTGTTGTGTGGTGTTGTTGGAGGCGTGGTCACTGATTACTCATCACCTCATCACACTCACCTGCTGTACCTGATTACCAGGGCTATATCACCGTGTGTCTCACTCAGTCTTGTTGTCAGATCGTTGCAGTGTGTCCTGTGGGTTTCCTGTGTGTGTCTCGTGTTCCTCGTGGGATTGCTTCGCCCCGGTTCCGGTTCCAGCCGACCGTGTCTGCCTGTTTGCCTCCCTGCTGCACTGAGTACACCAGCTTCCTGCCATCCTGCCATTTGGACTGTGCTGCCTTCTGCCTTCGGATACTTCACTGTTCTGATCTACCTTGTGTGTTGAGTAATAAATCATTGTTGATTCGCTATTGGATCCTTCTACTTATTTCTACCAGCGAGCATAACAGGTACGTTGGGGGAAGCTCTTGATTGCCCGAAGGAGAAGCCCTCTCCTCCTCAGATCACCCAAGCTATTTCACCAAAGTAGACCTCTCCTTTTGGCCACCAGGAAGGGCGCTACAATGGGAAATAGGCAAGGGGACAGCGTACCTAGAGCGAGAGCAGGTTGCTGTGAGAAACCACGCTGCAGCCTGGCAGCTCAGCGGCACACGACACGCAGAGAAGGGAGAGGTCCGTCCGGGTTTCACGGTGTTTGAAACGATCCAAAAACCTGGCGCATAGCCAGCTCTCCCTTCAGTGCTAAAAAGCACACGATCTGTTAAAGTCCACAATACTAGGCAACCGAGCAGGCAAACGAGTATAGAATATTTCCTCATTTTTACAGCAGAGTTTAAATTGATTTAAAATAATATAAGAGTGCAAGCCTCGTAAAATCTAAAACAAATCTTGAGATTATTGTAGAGTAAAGAAACTGGACAAAACAAGACAAGAAACCAACACGCCACTACATATAAGCCGCCATCTTGGATTCCAATTTCATAAAAGAAATGTAGGGTGGGTGAAAGAAATATAGCCTATATATAACCACTTGAGAAATATATAAACATATATCCATCTCATGATTTGTTTTTATAGGGTTTGGTCCATGTGTTAATTCAATCTCCGTTGGATTTATGTTTCAGAATTGCATACTATGGTTAACGAAAATTTTATGTATGGTATGTTTGGTGTCTACGATGTTGAAATTTAAAGTTCTGAATGATTGTGTATATGATATGTTGATCCTAGTGCAACATATTTGTATTACAAGAATCTTTAATAGTTCCTTCATCAACGACCAATCTGCAAACGATCTGCTTGAGACAAAGGGTCGTAAAACTTTTCCTCCAAGAACCCAAATACGATTGGCTCACTGACCTTAAAAGAATGGGATGGACGGATCCTCCCTCTCTCTTCTCTTCTTCCTGGCTGAAACGACACAGGACAGGAAACCACATGGCCGGTTGGGCCAGCAGGGGGTGTGCAACTTCCTCAACCTCGATGGAGTCAAAGCAACCACACTCTAAAAATGTATTCAGTGGCTTAGTAAATATCACAGTAATAATTAACTTTATTAACTTAATAAAATCTCTAAAAATCAAATCAAGATTATTAATATTTAACACACACTGAAGAAATTGAGTAAGTTTACTCGATTAAAACACTGCACCCCTCCCCCACCCACTGACATGACGACAGCTCGACGGTTGATTGAGTGCGGGCTGTTTGAATTCTCTTCAGTCTCCAGAGCAGTTCCTTCTTCTCAGCATCGCAGAATTGGAACATTTCCTCTCTGAAATTCAGGTTTGTGAGTTCCCTTTCAGTCGGTCACTAGGACGTACGTCGGTATTACCGACGTACGTCGGTATTACCGACGAATTGGGATCACTTTAGAGAGCCCCTATCAGCTTCGAGATTTAGAGAACAGGCCAATGGGCCATTGGCGTGCGAGATTTGCATCTTGCGCTCCGCCCCGCGCCGCGGGTATAAACAGGAAGCGAGAGCATCGCACTGACGTCATTCACTTGAGAGCCGAACGGCGTTGATGAAGCAAGCCTGCTTTTCTAAAAGAAAGCCTATCTGCAAGAGAGATGCTCCAGAGAACGAGAAGGACGCTCTGTGTTGGCGAAAAGGCACAATCAGCGCGACCGCATGTTCACCGCTGCATCAGCATAACAAACTGCTGTTCTCACAGCAACTGTCGGTTTGGTGAGGGCGTTTGTTTCAGTGAGTGCACCACAGGACTGCACTTACCACCTGTGTGTTGCCGCGGTCTTCCCCTGGGTGCTTCAGCACTGTTTAAAGAGCGTTTCCTCACAAAAGAGCAACACGGGTGCGACACTGCGTCTTTTTCAAGACGTCATTCCACTCGTGCGTTTCTAGATGCGTTGTTTCCTGTCCTGACGGCCACGATCCCTCTCGCATAAACATGTTGAGACTGTGTCGTGGGTGATCTGTGTTCTCTCAGGGGAACGGGATCACGTCGACGCGCTGGTCATCTCGCCTTCCGCGTGAGGGTTTGAGTGTTTGAGTGTTCAGCGCGCCGTGTGCCGTCTGGGTGCCGGGTGACAGCGCGGGTTGCCACGGCAGCTCAGCGCGCGTCACTCGGCGCCTACGCATGTTGAGACTGTGTTTGTGGGTGGTCTATGCCCTCTAATGAGAGCATAGCCACGTTCGTCTTGCCTTTTTCATAAGGGCTTGAGTGTTCAAGCGCTCGTGCTGAATCCGATTCATACTCGACAGCCATGCTTTCCCGGGTGGCTGAGGCATAGTGCAACGCATAAATCGCCTTGCCTGCCCCTTGCCTTTCCCGGATGTGCGTTGGAAGGCTTTTGCATTGTGGAACTATTGGTGCCAAAATATGGAACACCAATAGGGCCATAATCAGTATAAAGTTTTCCTCTCTCTCACTACCCTCATCGGTGGGGTGGCAGTGCCACTGGCAGGCCACCTCCGCCCTGCTTAGGGCACGAGGGTAGTTCTCAGCTGAGGTTGAGCAGCGCACAGCGCTGGCCCTTGGCTAGACGATGTCCAGAAACACCATTGACCCGGATTTGGTTTGGAACTGTTCTTCCCCCGGAGGAGGGCCGGGTGAAAACCATTAGTAATTCTGTTCCGCCACTGAGGTTAAAAACAGCCAGTGGTACCCAAAAAAAAATAATAAAATAAATAAAAAATAATAATATATATATATATATATATATATATATATATATATATATATATTTAAAAAAAGAAGAACAGTTCCAATATCTCTGGGTCTCGGGAGTTCAGGAATGGCAGCGTGTGACGCTACAAGCCTCGCCGCCCTCATTCCCCTCCCCACAAGAGGGCGAGAATGGCAGTGTGTGACGCTACAAGCCTCGCCACTCTCATTCCCCTCTTCTCAGCGGTGTGTGGACGACAGTGCGCGACGCTATGCCTCGCCGCTCTTGTTCCCCGCTGAGGAAGGAGGTGAGGCAGACCGTGTGCAACACCACAAAGCCTTGCCACGCTCAGCCCCTCCTTCATTTGGAGAGCGCCCTGGGCGGTGTACAACGCTCCCATGCCTTGTCAGCATCTGGTGCCTCTCCAAATCGCCAGCAGGGGGTGCCGGCTGTGGGAACGCACTCAAGTGGCCTTCCCACACTCGCACACCCCCTCAGCGGATGCAGGTCGTGTGTCAGAACCAGACCCCTACACGGACCACTCCCATGTCGTCCTAGGGTCCCTGCATTCCGCCTCACTGCCCTGCTGCGGGTACGTCTGTGGTACCGATGACCCCGCTTGTTTGGTCTCTGGGGGCCTGGCTAGCGCTCCCCAGCCCGTCTCGCTGGGTCATCTGTACCATCAGACTCGGCTTGCGATTCAGTTCGCCCGGCGTCCGCCCAAGTTCGGGGGCGTTCACTTCACGTCTATTGCGTGGGTGGATGCCACCGTGCTTCGGGCGGAGATCGCTGTCCTACTGGCGAAGGACGCGATAAAGCCGTTCCCTCCAGCCGATATGAAGTCCGGGTTCTACAGCCCGTACTTCATTGTACCCAAGAAAGGCGGCGGGTTACGGCCAATCTTGGACCTGCCTTACTTGAACCGTTCCCTCCACAGGATGTCGTTCAGAATGTTAACGCAGAAACGCATCTTCAGGTGCGTCCGTCCCCAGGATTGGTTTGCAGTGATCGACCTGAAGGACGCGTACTTTCATGTCTCGATTCTCCCTCGACACAGACCGTTTCTACGCTTTGCTTTCGACGGATGGGCATGTCAGTACAAAGTCCTGCCCTTCGGGCTGTCCCTGTCGCCCCGTGACTTCAAGAAAGTCGCGGAGGCGGCCATTGCTCCCATGAGAGAGCGTGGTGTTCTCTCAACTATCTTGTCGACTGGCTGATTCTTGCCCATTCCCGGGAGCAGTTGTGCGAACACAGGGACATGGTGCTTTGACACCTCAGCCGGTTGGGTCTTCGGGTCAACTGGGAGAAGAGCAAACTCTGTCCCGTACAGAGGATCTCTTTTCTCGGGATGGAGATCGACTCGGTCGCCATGACAGCGCGCCTCGCAGAGGAGCGCGTCCAGTCGGTGTTGAGCTGCTTGAATACGTTCAAACGCAGTACAGCGGTTCCACTGAAACAATTTCAGAGGCTCCTGGGGCATATGGCAGCAGCAGCCGCAGTAACGCCGCTAGGGCTGCTCCATATGAGACCGCTTCAATACTGGCTACGCGACCGAGTCCCGAGATGGGCGTGGCACAGCGGGTCCCTCCGTGTCCAAGTGATGCCGAGATGCCGCCAAACCTTCAGCCCGTGGTCGGACCCTTCCTTTCTACGAGCAGGAGTGCCTCTAGAACAAGTGTCCAGGCATTCTGTTGTCATCCACGGGCTGGGGTGCCACGTACAACGGGCTTGCAGTATCGGGTCTGTGGACGGGGCCCCAACCGCAATGGCATATCAATTGCCTGGAGTTGCTGGCAGTTCGTCTTGCTCTCAGCCACCTCAAAGGGTCGCTCAAAGACAAGCACGTTCTGATCCGGACGGACAGTACTGCGGCCGTTGCGTACATCATCAATCAGGGTGGTCTACGCTCCCGCCGCATGTCCCAACTCGCCCGCCATCTCCTTCTGTGGAGTCCGAAGTATCTGAGGTCCCTTCGTGCCATCCACATTCCGGGCCCGCTCAATCGTGCGGCCGATGAGCTGTCACGGTTGCCCGTGCTGCCCGGGGAGTGGAGACTCCACCCCCAGGTGTTCCAGCTGATTTGGAGTTGCTTGGGGCCGCACAGATCGATCTGTTTGCCACCCCGACATGACCAACTGCCAGTGGTACTATTCCCTGACCGGGGGAACCCTCGGCACGGATGCCCTGGCACACAGCTGGCCCCAGGGCCTACGCAAATATGCGTCCCCCCCCCAGTGAGCCTTCTTGCACAGACACAGTGCAAGGTCAGGGAGGACGAGGAGCAGCTCCTCTTGGTAGCTCCGTACTGGCCCAACAGGACTTAGTTCCCGGAACTAGTGCTCCTCGCGACAGCACCTCCTTGGCCCATTCTTCTGAGGAAGGACCTCCTGACTCAGAGACGCGGCACCCTGTGGCACCCGCGTCCGGACCTCTGGAAACTCCATGTCTGGTCCCTGGACAGGATGCGGAGGTTCTAGGTGACCTACCGCAAGCGGTAGTTGACACCATCACTTCCGCCAGAGCCCCCTCTACGAGACGGCTTATGCGTTGAAGTGGAACCTGTTCGTCGACTGGTGCTCTTCTCACCGAGAAGACCCCCGAAAGTGTTCGGTCAGATCTGTGCTCTTTTCTTCAAGACGGGTTGGAGCGAAAGCTGTCTCCCTCCACCCTCAAGGTGTATGTTGCCGCTATAGCCGCAATCATGACCTGGTTAATGGTGAGTCCTTAGGCAAGCCCGATCTGATCGTCAGGTTCCTGGGGGGGCGAGGAGATTAAATCCGCCTCGTCCTCCCTTTATACCCTCTTGGGACTTGACTCTGGTGCTGACCGCACTTCAGAGGGCGCCCTTTGAGCCTTTACAGTCAGCGGAGCTTAAGATCTTGTCTCTAAAGACATTACTCCTGATTGCATTGGCCTCAGTTAAGAGGGTAGGGGACCTGCAGGCATTTTCGGTCGACGAATCGTGCCTGGGATTCGGGCCAGGTGACTCTCAGGTAACCCTGAGACCCCGGCCTGGATATGTGCCAAGGTTCCCACTACTCCCTTCCGGGACCAAGTGGTGAGCCTGCAAGCGCTGCCTTCAGAGGAGGCAGACCCAGCCCTGGCTTTTCTCTGTCCAGTTCGCGCCCTGCGCGTCTATGTTGACAGAACGCAAAGCTTAGGACCTCAGAGCAGCTCTTCGTCTGTTACGGAGGACAGCAGAAGGGGAAGGCTGTCTCCAAGCTGAGGATGGCCCACTGGATAGTGGATGCCATCGTCTTGGCTTATGAAGCCCAAGACGTACCCCGCCCGCTCGGGTTAAGAGCCCACTCCACTAGGGGTGTTGCTTCTTCCTGGGCGCTGGCTCGTGGCGCCTCGCTGACAGATATTGTAGAGCTGCGGGCTGGGCGACACCTAACACGTTCGCTAGGTTTTATAGCCTACGTGTAGAACCGGTGGCTTCTCGTGTGCTCGCTTCCCATAGTCAGCTTCTAGATGCGTTGTTTCCTGTCCTGACGGCCACGATCCCTCTCGCATAAACATGTTGAGACTGTGTCGTGGGTGATCTGTGTTCTCTCAGGGGAACGGGATCACGTCGACGCGCTGGTCATCTCGCCTTCCGCGTGAGGGTTTGAGTCAAGTGCCCGTTCTAAGTGTCGGCTTGCTGCGCCATTCCCTTCCCCATGGAACGGATACGTGCGCTTATTTTCTCCAGTCGAGTTCCCCAGGATTGGCGAACCCTGTTGAGTCCTCCGCACCCCTCGGCAGTCGGATGTGGCGGAGCGTTGTATGCATTGGTGAAACTTGTGTCGGACTGGGGTCCGTATGTCGTGACCCCAAGGTACAGCTCCCTACGGCGAGCTCATGTCTTTCCCTTGGCAGAGTTCCTCTGCCATCTCAGTTCGGTGTCGTCCCCCGCCTGTATAGGCCGGGGCCACCTCTGGGACTTCTGTATGTTGTGCTGCCCACGGCCAGCCCATATGTGTTCTCTCCACATGGTAACTCCCTCCGGGCATGATGTGGCTTCCGCAGCGTCCTTCGGGCACGCTTTCCCAGCGTTATCCAATAAGTCTGCTGAATGGGTCTTGCGGAACAGCAGTGTGACTCTCCCTGCGTGTATCTCCCCGCCCGCATCAGAACGGGGTCTGAGGGGCTCTCGCTGGGCACTGGAAGTGGTAGTAACTGTGGCGTTTTCCATAGGGATCCCAATTCGTCGGTAATACCGACGTACGTCGTAGTGACCGACTGAAAGGGAACGTCTCGGTTACGTATGGTAACCCTCGTTCCCTGAAGGAGGGAACGGAGACGTACATCCCGTCGCCACAGTTCCTTACCATCACTGCATGGCCGAGTCACTAGTTCGGCTCCTCAGTGAAAAACGTCTCACGCCAATGGCCCATTGGCCTGTTCTCTAAATCTCGAAGCTGATAGGGGCTCTCTAAAGTGATCCCAATTCGTCGGTAATACCGACGTACATCTCTGTTCCCTCCTTCAGGGAACGAGGGTTACCATACGTAACTGAGACGTTTTATTTTATCTATAAAATCATTACTGTGCTTAAAATATTTGTTTTTAATGCAAAACAACATACAGGGACGCAATGTGAGTAAACAAGTGTGGCATCTGTCTTTGAAGCCCTTGGTGCCTTTCTCAAAACAAGATTATGATAATTAAGATAATAATGAATATAATTAATTTGGATGATAAAATGTTCTTAAAACTGTGCACTGTTTGTTTATTGGCAGGTTATGAAGCCAGGCACGTTGCAGCATCTTTGAGCTACGAGTGAAACGCAGGACAGCATTCTGAAGTTCAAAGTCCACCTGCAGACCGCGAGTCCATCTCAGGCTCGAGAAACAGAGCTGGTATGGTGGAAATGGGATAACAGACACGTTGATTACACTTGAATTACTTTTAAATGTTTAATTTTTACTTATAAAATGTTTGTTACATGAGTTTAAATGTTGCCAATATTGTATACATGTCAAAACTGTAATATATGCTGTATTGCTGTACTCATCGACAATAAAGGCCAATGTCGTGTATAAGTGGGGTTGTGTGTGAGTATTTTACAAGGGTTTAGAGGAAATTAAAGTTAATATTAAAGTTATACTATAAGAGTTAATATTACTCATAAATAAAAACAGTTAATATTACTCATAAATATTGGTTTTTAAATGTTTCCCCCCCATTTTTTCTACTCAATTTTATTTGTAAATGTACCTAATGTAGTTACTCAGATCTATTTTACTTGCATTTGCTCAGCTCATACAGTGTATGTAATTGATTTCACTGCTTTAAAATGTACTCAATTTTTTTAGTGTAAAAATGTTTCACCCAAAAAATTTAGTAAATCATAGTAAACATTTTTAGAGTGCATGCAAGTTCATCGTCGTTCCTTCGCTCAACACGGAAGGAAACGATCTCAACTGCAAAACCATCGGAGGGAACCATCAAAACTTTCTCCTGCGACCGTATATCTGGATGCTTTCCCGGGCAAATGCAAGTAATGGGTTGTTAATAAAACTGTAAACTTCTTATCTAACAAAATTAATTAATTAATAACCAATACTGAACGTTCATAGGATGAACTGATTGATTGATTGATTGATTGATTGATTGATTGTAATGTTAATGTACGTACATCAAGTTAATCTATTTAACTGATTCTACTAATCATAATTAATAAAAATCATAATTTGTTATGAATAATTATTAATATTTCCCCTTTGAGCTAATTAGCTACAGAATGTTACTGTAAACAGCAAACGATTATGGAAAAATATGGTCACTATTGTAATTCTTCTCTACTGTAAATTGATTGAATCTTTACAATGGAACTGAACCAACACTAAACAGACAAACTGTCAAGTTGCATCATGGAATGTTTTAATGGGGACTTTCCATAGACATAATTATTTTTACACTGTATGCAAACTGTATATTTTATTCCCCAACCCTAAACCTACCCCTATACACAACCCTCATAGAAAACAATCAGCATTTTTTAATTTTCAAAAAATACAATTCTGGATGATTTATAAGCTATTTTCCTCATGGGTCCCAAAAATGTCCCCACAAGGTAAACAATTACTGGTATTACTATCTTTGTGGGGACATTTGGTCCCCTTTAATGTAGGATTACCAGGACCACACACGCGGTTTTGTAATAACATCATGCAGATCCAGTAAGGCACTGAAATGGAGAAGTGGACAATCAAAATGTTTTTTTTTTTTTTCATTTTACTTGACATCACATTTTTAATTATAGTCTTTCTCTCTCCTCAACTAATTTTAAGCTAAATGAGCATGCAGAGTAAAATAGTTATAAAGCATTGCTGATTGGCAACTGTTGTCATAATCAGTCGACAGATCTTAATGTGTGCATGATGTTTTATGCAATATCTATTTATTTTTCACCTACATTCTTTCTTTTCCTCTACAGATTGCATTCTGGATTGTCTCTCTTTGGACTCCAGATGGTGGCCTACTCAAGAGGTGTATTTCTGTGTGAAACTGGCAATAAAGCCTGGCAGAGGTGCAGAACACCACGACAGAGCTACATGCCCAGTGCTTCGACATGCCATGAGGTGTGGTGGTTGAATGATGGTTAGATTTTTTCAGGATGATGAAATAATGTCAAGAACAATAAAAAATTAAAATACTATCTTCACCTTTCCCATTTTCCACAGATTAAACTAAAAAAAGATAACTTTTTCAATGTTAAAAGTATGTTTTTCTATGTTCTTTTACTTCGAGAAGTTATGGAAAGTGTTGTTTGTAGCATGTGTGTATATGTGTGTATGTGTGGGGGTTGAGTTGGCAATAAAAAAAAATCCCAACCCGATCTCACGGCAATTCGTACGTATTTTACAAGGTGGCTAATTATTATGATTTCGTACAAATGACCCAACCTCAAACCGCCCCTAAAACCTATCATTGCGGTTTAGACAAATCATGCCACCTTAGCCACCTCGACAATTTAGCCACCTCGTACAAATACATATGAATTGGTCATGAGATAGCGTTGCAAATCCTTGTCCTTGTGGGGACACTGTTTGGTCCCCATGAGGAAAACAGCTTACAAATCAAGTGAAAAAAAGTGTTTTTTTGGAAATGTAAAAATGCTGAAAGTTTTCTGTGATGAGTAGGTTAAGGGATGGGGGATAGTTGATGACGTTTCAATGATTTGAGAAGCTTATGAGAAGTTTGGTCACATTTGTTCAGGTTCTTAATAATGGTTAAAGGGTTACTTCAGTGATTTAGCATTAAGCTTTGTATTTAAACTGGGTCATTTATGCAGTAGAAATGTGAAATTATTTTTGAATTTGGTGCCTTCTAGACTGAGAAAAGACAGAAAATGTATTTTTGTCTCATGTGGATGAAAGACAACAACTCCCAGAATGCACTTGCTTCGCTGCCCTACGAGGCCACTCCGTACACCGTCGTTTTGATCTTCATAGTAATACAATAATTTCGTTCAGTTAGAGAATAAACACTACAAGTCAAAACTGAACGTGTCTTTTCAATAAAGTGTGAGTGAGCCGAACGAAAGTCACGGCACAGATGGAGCAGTGTCAGATTTCATTCACATGAAAAAGACGATATTTGTGTCATCGGAGGATTTTTTCCAGAAACAAAATGCATAATTCTCTCGTCTCAGGGGGATATGAGGGTGGAAAGTACCATAATTTGAATATACTAACGGGTTTCTACTGATACAAAGCCTAATGCTAAAAGTAACCCTTTAAGTTAGTAATGATAAATATATTGGTTTGTAAGAATCTAACCATATATTACTGAATTAAGGACTGTTCTCACCAAGAACGACACACTGTTATATGTTTGGTTTACTCTGTCAATTACTTTTATTTCTAACAATAAAGAATCTCACAACCGCATGCTTCTCAGTACTTCCACTTTACTAATACGTAACATCCTTGCGCATATCAGTGACTTCACATATATATATATTTTTTAACAGCACAATGGTCACTGTATGCAATAAACATGTAAACAACATAAAACTGTATACTCTAGGTAGTTGTCAAGTGTCATAAAATCTTTCAAGTATGTTGGTCTCTTGACTGCTCTGCCACATCTTGTCACAACACTGTTGCTGTTATCTGAATGTTGTGTGTGTATGTGTGTCTCTGGTCCTGTCTTTGAATGTCCCTCATCCAGATTAATATTCTGATTAGTCTGTTCAGTCTTGACACCTGTGTTTTGTGTGTCTGCTCTCTGTGGTCCTCCAGGTACAGTCCCGAGATGTTTCTGATTTCTCCTTACAACGTTTCCATTTTCCAGCTTGACCATGTATGATCTGTTATTGGCAATTCTTGTCACTTTTGGTGTCAATTATGATGTGTGTTTTTGCCTTTAATTTGTGTATCACTGTGCTTGACCTGGTGTCTGGTGTCTATTTACCAGAGATTAAAAAAATAGTCAACTGTGATGAGATATGCTCTGTTGTTGAAAGAAAACAAATCTGTTCCCACTTTTGACCATGGTCTCATAAGAATGCCATGTGAGCACATTGTCTCTTTCTGCTGTTGTGTATCCACCGCTCTGCAGACCACACAGTTTCCTATGTATGCTCTTATGGCCGCACTCATCACAGGCCAGCATATATATATAGTACACAACACAACATAACAAATGGATTTGAGATGAGCAAGACGTCAAAACAGATTTGCCAGACCCTTGAGTTCTCGCACATTCTGGCTACAGATATCACAGCAGGTCAGTGTGAGTCTATATGTGGCTAAGACTCCTATTGATGAAAACATTGATGAAGCCTTCCTATTCTAACAAGTTAGACAGAATTTGTTTACATTTACTGGAACTCCTTTCCTTGGCACTTTTTTCTGCAATACACAGAGTGTGTTCATTAGATAGATAGATAGATAGATAGATAGATAGATAGATAGATAGATAGATAGATAGATAGATAGATAGATAGATAGATAGATAGATAGATAGATAGATAGATAGATAGATAGATGGACGGATGGACGGATGATGGCTGGATGGATGGATGGATGTTTTTAAAAGCCTAAAATCAGATCTAGAGGAAGCAATAACTGCCATTTAAAAGCAAATTGTGGGTGTATTTATCTTGTCTTAGTTTTTAGTCATTAGCAAGCACTCACAATAATGCTCTCCAGAATACATTTATTGATTCATTCTGAGAAACCTCAAGACCTGCAGATACCATTGCTTTGTGGGTAAAAAACAAATTGAAACGCTTTAGAGTGTTAAAAATAAGCCTGCAACATTAGAGCTAACCTTGATTCAGGTCAGAAACTGCAGACACTTTGTAGTCAAGACATTTAAACATACATAATCTATAAAAAATAAAACTGTTCTTACATTTGCAAAACAATATATGAAATGTAAGTGGTACTCACATAGCATTGCTATGTTGCTACGGTGCGAGTGGTTGCTAGGGGGTTTTCTGAGAGGATGCTTGCTGATTCAAGCCAAATACATCCATCCCCCAATTCTCTGATACTCTTGTTTCTTTATAATGAAAAGCTCATTTTTCCACAACACAGTTTGAAATGCTATTTATGGGCTTTATGATACAAAAACAGTATAGGACATGCTGACAATTAATGGTGTGGTGGGTTAGTTAACAAATAATGGAGTTAATGGAATGAGCTTCCCATTTAAATTTTCCATTTACATCTCAATAGTGTCAGGGTTATGTCAGTTTTGCTTGTTTTTTTTGTTGTTGTTTTTTCAGTTCCCCGCCACTCCTTTGTTATGGTCACTGTTATTATGAGTTAATTTGTTTTAGCTGTGTTTAATTTATCTAGTTCCAGATTGTTATTTAAGCTCCACTCTTTGTCCAGTCACCGTTTGTACCATTGTGTTAGTGTGTGTTTCCTTTCCCGTCTGCCTGTTCCTGAGCATTATAATTAAAGTTTTAGTTTGGATTTGATCTTCTAATTCTTCAGTTTGTTCCTAAGATAACCACACCATGACAAAAAAAAAGGTTTTGCTAAATCGGTGACAAGTGTAGCACTTTTTGGTTCTGAAACTATTTCATAATTGTTGCATTTAAGAGAGGAATTTCAGTGCTGTAGAGCAGTGTGAGTCCTTTTCATATGACAGTTTGAGGTGATGGGAGAAACACTTTAATTCAGCCATTACCCTGAACTCTCCTCTGTAACCGTAGCAACCTAGGGCTTCAGAATCACCCCCACCAGATGACGTTTCAATGGTCTGAGAAGCTTATACAAGGTTTGGTCACATTTGTTCTGGTTCTTAATGATGGTTAAGTTAGTATGATAAATATATTGGTTTGTAAGAATCTAACTATATCTTACTGAATTAAGGACTGTTCACACCAGGAACGATAACTATAAACTGTGATAACCATATTAGAGTTTGCACTAACCCACTGCTATATGCTTGGTTCACTCTGTCAATCACTTTTATTTCTAACAATAAATAATCTCACAACCGCATGCTTCTCAGTGCTTCCACTTTACTTCACGTGCTTGCGCATCTCAATGATATCACATACACAGGACTCACAATTCAACCCATAAACTTGTGAACAACAACAACATAACACTCTAGGTACTCTAGGTAGCGCTTAAGTATCATACGAACAATTAAATAAAATCTTTCAATTGTCTCTTGACTGCTCTGCCACATCTGGTTGTCTCAACCCTGTTGCTGTTATCTGAATGTTGTGTGCGTATGTGTGTCTCTGGTCCTGTCATTGAACGCCCCTCATCAAGATGAATCTTCTGATTAGTCTTAGTTTAGTCTTAGTTTAGTTTTGACACTTGGGTTTTGTGTGTCTGCTCTCTGTGGTTCTCCAGGCACAGTCCTGAGATGTGTCTGATTTCTCCTTACAACAGTTACATTTTCCAGCTTGACAGTGCATGATTTGTTATTGGCCATTCTTATCACTGATCTGTCTTTTTCCCTTTAACCCTCTGAGCCCTGAGCTGCTTTCTGGGCCCTGGAGGTGTTTTGACATATGTGCTTATTTCTGTTACTTTTAATCTCTGTTATTTCTGTAAAATTGGTATGGCTAAAGTCTGATTATTTAGTGCCTTTGTGAAAAAAATGTTTATGTTTTGTGAAAAAAAAAAAATGAAGTCATGGTTATTTGGCTTAAAAACCCTTACTGAATATTTGTTCACAAGACTTTTGAAAACTGGATCACGTAGGCTAGAATTTTTGCTTCAAGACATTGTAAAAATCACTCTGCCACTCATTCACATAAAACAATATACTGGTTTAAAATGTGTAAGACATGTTCCCTTTCGTTCAGTCACTACGACGTACGTTAGTGACTAACGAATGGGGGTTTCGCTTAGAAGCCAATCATCTTCATCGTATTCAACAGCGCCCAATGGCAGTGCTAATGCCATGGGCATGCGGAATTTGCATGCGTAACTCCGCCCCACCTCGTGGGTATATAAGGAAGTACGCTGCGAACATCGCATTATGTTTCTGCTTTGGAGCCAAGAGGATCTCTTCACTCCTACAAGCCTGATCTGAGTCATCGACAGCTTTCGAGACGAGCAGCTTTCCAGAGGCGTTGGTGTTACGGCGCGTTCCAGTGATCATCATACTGCCTGCCTGCTGATCTGCGCAGTGGTCCGCTAGACAGCTGGTGTGTGGTCCCTGGGCGCTTCGGCGTTCTCTGCGAGGCTTTCCTCTCATAAAAGAGCTTACACGTGACGCGTCCTTTTCAGGATGTCTCGTCCGTGTACTTCTGGGTGTGGTCGGTTGCTTTCCTCCTCTGATGGGCACGAACACTGTCTGGTATGTTTGGGCTTTCAGCATGCTCAGACAGCGTTCGCGGATGAGTCATGTTCTCACTGCGGGAACATGACCATCGCAATGTTGTGGTCAAGACTCCATGACCTTCGTACTGAAGTGAGAGTCCCCTCTACCACACCCCGATCTACTGAGTCCCAGAGGCCCAGTACTTCGGCTGGTGGTCAGGGTGACTTGACGGTTACGGTGTGGAACAAAGCCCCGACGCTCATGCCTCGGGCCACACCCCCGTCTTGCACATTGCAACCCGCGAGTGTTCAGATGCAGATCGCGGGGCCGGCTCCGCCCCCCCCGCGCATCTCATTTGGCGCTCCGGAGGAGGATGCGATGTCGATCACCGCATCACAAGGTGGGCTCGAGTCCTCTGGAGATGATGACTCGGCTGTGCTGCCGCCCTCGGGCGTGCCAGCATTGCCCGAGTCAGATCCAGAGCTGACAGCCATGTTGTCTCGGGCAGCCGCGAGTTTAGGGATCGAGTGGAACCCTCCACCCTGTCCCGAACGCTCAAGGCTCGATGATTGGTTTTTGGGGGCTCGCGCTGACACCCGTCAGTCCTTGCCCTCAATACCTTTCTTTCCCGAGCTGCATGAGGAACTCACGCGGTCCTGGAAGTCCCCGTTGTCTTCCCGCGACCGTTCACTGACTTCCTCCGCCTTCTCCGTCCTCGATGGGGCGGCAGCTAAAGGGTACACTGGGGTCCCTCCAGTTGAACGTTCTGTTGCGATGCAACTGTGTCCTCAGAGCGCTTCAACCTGGCGTGGTGATCCTAAGCAGCCCTCCAAAGCCTGTCGATTCACATCAACCTTGGTGTCGAAATCGCACAGAGCCGCGGGGCAGGCTGCCGCTTCGCTGCATGCCATGGCGATCCTCCAGGTCTACCAGGCCAGGATCCTCAAGGACATGCACGAGGGTGGAGTTGATCCGGGGCTCTTAAATGAGCTGCGTGCCGCCACC
This sequence comes from Gobio gobio, assembly GCF_949357685.1. Classification (NCBI taxonomy): domain Eukaryota; kingdom Metazoa; phylum Chordata; class Actinopteri; order Cypriniformes; family Gobionidae; genus Gobio; species Gobio gobio. Next base: position 26,831,596 of record NC_137104.1, on the reverse strand, counting down.
GACCTCGCTCTCCGGGCGACGAAGGTGACCGCACGCTCCCTGGGTCAAGTGATGTCCACAAATGTGGTCCAGGAGCGTCACCTGTGGCTGAACCTGGCTGATATGCGGGACACCGAGCGAACCCGGTTCCTCGATGCCCCCATATCCCAGGCCGGCCTCTTCGGCGGGGCGGTTGAGGACTTTGCCCAACAGTTCTCAATCGCCCAGAAGCAGACTGAGGCAATCAAACACGTACTGCCCCGGCGGCCAGCTGCTGCCTCCACCCAGCCGCCGGCACAGTCGCCTCAGTCTGCTCCACGCCGAGGACGCCCTCCTAAGGCTCCCGCCCCTCCCACCCGGTCCAAGCAGCAGCCTTCACCCGGGCCGGGTCGCGGAGGAAGCCGTAGGAAGGCGTCCAAGTCCCCTCAGGCCGCCCCGCGCCCCGCTAAACGCCAGGCCAAGCGGCGTTCCTGAGACGGACGGCTCAGGGATGGGAAATTCTTTCGAGGAGATGGTAGCAGGACCACTCCTTCCCCCGGTGGAGGGCCGGGGGAGAATCCTTTGTTCAGCTGCTGGCCCCCGGGTCAGCAGCACCCTATGTTGGTCAAAGAAAGAATTAACACTCCCATCCCTGAGCCCACAGAGTCCGGTGATGACGGTGCGCGCCACCCACGGGTCCCGCCACTCGCATCCCACTCTGTCGCCAGCCTCCTGGCAGAGCAGACCCCAGTGGAACGCGCGTCCTTCCCTGGTCTCCTCTGTCAGGACGCAGCTGTCAACCGTGCCCCCGCACCGGGACGCCCCACAGCCTCCCATGTCCGGGCCGGTGACGCTGCATCGCTGCAAGCCCACACCGGGTACGTCTGTACACCGTGTGACCCCGCTGGTGCAGTTTCTGGATGTCTGGCTTCAGCTTCCAGGGCTGTCCCGCTGGGTCGAGCGGACCGTCAGGCGCGGCTACGCGATTCAGTTTGCGCAGGTTCCTCCCTGCTTCCGGGGAGTCCGTTCCACCATGATCGGGGCCAACGCCCCCGTCATGCGAGCAGAGATTGCCACCCTACTGGCGAAGGGTGCGATCGAACCTGTCCCTCCAGCCGAGATGAATTGCGGGTTTTACAGCCCGTACTTCATTGTACCCAAAAAGACCGGTGGGCTACGGCCAATCCTGGACCTGCGCGTCTTGAACCGTTACCTTCACCGGTTTCCGTTCAAGATGTTGACAGCGAAACGCCTTTTCGAATGCGTTCGTCCACATGATTGGTTTGCAGCGATCGACCTGAAGGACGCCTACTTCCATGTCTCCATTTTGCCTCGACACAGACCGTTCCTACGGTTTGCTTTCGAGGGGCGGGCATATCAGTACGCGGTTCTACCATTCGGGCTATCTCTGTCCCCTCGCGTCTTTACGAAGATTGCCGAGGCAGCCCTTGCGCCCCTTCGGCAGCACGGGGTCCGCATCCTGAACTACCTCGACGACTGGCTCATACTGGGTCCCTCTCGAGAGCAGGTTTGCGGACACAGAGATCTGGTAATCCATCACCTAGCCCGTCTGGGCCTTCGGGTCAACTGGGAGAAGAGCAAACTTTGCCCCGCGCAGAGGATCTCTTTTCTCGGTATGGAAATCGACTCGGTCGCCATGTGCGCGCAGCTTTCGAGCGAGCGCGCGCAGTCTCTGCTGACTTCCCTTCGACAACTCGAGGGCAAGAGTGCGGTTCCACTGAAACACTTTCAGAGGCTCCTGGGGCATATGGCATCTGCAGCCGCGGTAACGCCGCTCGGATTGCTTCATATGAGACCGCTTCAGCACTGGCTACGCGATCGAGTCCCGAGATGGGCATGGCGGTCTGGCACGCTCCGGGTCCCAGTGACCCGGGCCTGCTTACAGACACTCACCCCGTGGTCGAACCTCAAGTTTCTACGGACCGGAGTGTCCTTAGAACGAGCTTCCCGGCATGTTGTTGTGACAACAGATGCATCATCCACGGGCTGGGGTGCCATGTGCAATGGACAAGCAGCCGCGGGCTCCTGGACAGGACCCCAGCGCCTTCTGCATGTCAATTGCCTCGAGTTACTGGCTGTACGGTTCGCCCTGCACCGCTTCCGAGCGTTGCTGAAGGGTCAACATGTGCTAGTCAGGACAGACAACACGGCCGTAGTAGCGTACATCAACCACCAGGGCGGTCTACGCTCCCACCGTATGTCTCAACTCACCCGCCATCTCGTTTTGTGGAGTCAGAAGCGCCTGAGGTCCCTTCGTGCTGTCCACATCCCTGGAGACCTGAACTGTGCAGCCGACGAGCTCTCACGGTTTCAGCCTCTCCCCGGAGAGTGGAGACTCCACCCCCAGACGATCCAGCTGATATGGGAACGGTTCGGCGACGCACAGGTAGATCTGTTTGCCTCCCAGGACTCTTCCCATTGCTCCCTGTATTATTCCCTGACCGAGGGCACCCTCGGCACGGATGCACTGGCGCACAGCTGGCCGTCAGGGCTACGCAAGTATGCGTTTCCCCCAGTGAGCCTTCTTGCACGGGTACTGTGCAAGATCAGGGAGGACAAGGAGCAGGTCGTCTTGGTCGCCCCGCTTTGGCACGGCCAGACCTGGTTCCCAGAACTCTTACTCCTTGCGACAGCCCCTCCCTGGCCTATTCCTCTGAGACCGGACCTCCTTACTCAGAGACGGGGCACCTTTTGGCACCCGCGTCCAGCGTTCTGGAAGCTCCACGTGTGGCTTCTGGACGGGACACGGTAGGTTTGAGTAGCCTTCCACCTGCGGTGGTCGCTACCATCACTTCCGCTAGAGCTGAGTCTACACGACGTCTCTACGCGTTGAAGTGGAACCTCTTCGTCACATGGTGCTCTTCCCGCCAAGAAGACCCCTGGAAATGCCCGATCGGGTCCGTGCTATCGTTTCTCCAGGAGGGGGTGGAGCGAAGGCTGTCTCCCTCCACCCTTAAAGTGTACGTGGCCGCAATATCTGCCTACCACGATCTCCTGGGAGACAAAAAGGTAAGTCAGCACGACCTGATCATCAGGTTCCTGAGGGGGGCGAGGAGACTGAATCCTCCTCGCTCTCCTCTCGTTCCCTCTTGGGACCTCTCAGTAGTCTTAAGTGCTCTGCAGAGGCCTCCCTTTGAGCCTTTGCGGTCGGCCGAGATTAAGTTCTTGTCTATGAAGACGGCTCTGCTGACCGCATTGGCCTCGCTTAAGAGGGTCGGGGACCTGCAAGCATTTTCGGTTGACGAAGCGTGCCTTGAGTTCGGGCCGGCTAACTCTCATGTGATCCTGAGACCCCGGCCCGGATATGTGCCCAAGGTTCCTACCACTCCGTTCCGAGATCAGGTGGTGAACCTGCAAGCGCTGCCTTTGGAGGAGGCAGACCCAGCCTTGGCATTGCTCTGTCCAGTACGCGCTCTCCGCGCCTACGTAGACATGACGCAGTGTTTCAGGACCTCAGACCAGCTCTTTGTCTGTTATGGTGGAGAGCGGAAGGGAAGCGCTCTCTCAAAGCAGAGGTTGTCTCACTGGATAGTGGACACCATTGTTTTGGCATACCAGCAGCAAGGCCGACCATGTCCCCTTGGTGTGAGGGCACTCCACCCGGAGTGTGGCCTCCTCTTGGGCTCTAGCGCATGGCGCCTCGCTAACAGACATCTGCAGAGCTGCAGGCTGGGCGACACCCAACACATTCGCCAGATTCTACAATCTCCGAGTGGAGCCAGTGTCCGACTATGTACTCGCCCCTACGGGTGGCCGGTAATGGGCCAGGCTCAGGTGTCTTCGCTTGCTCGCCATTCCACTCCAAGGACTGGATACGTGCGATATTTTCCTCAGGTGAGCTCCCCGAGAGCCCTGAGCTCCTCCAGCACTGCTTACGCCGACATCAGTTCAGTCTGCCCTTTCGAGCCCAGACCCTCATGTCCGGCCAGGTGCTCCGTGTGCATGGTTCCCCTCCGGCGACCCCCACACGAGTATTCCCACCGTAAGCCTCCTCAGTGAGCAGGTGTCTTTCCCTTGGCAAGTCCCTGCCACCCCTAGGGTTAAAAATCCACCTTCGGCTGGTACCCTAGAGATCTTCCATATGCAACCCTCAGCGGGTCATATGTGTATTCTCTAAGTCCTCCCTACGGTAGGCATCTTGGCATTCCCTCACTGGGATATGCTTCCCAGTGTACCTTGGTATTCCTGTGATAAGTGGGAGTCCTAGGGCCTTAAGTGGCGGGATCTCACACTTACGCAGGGCACTGGATGACAGCTGAGTGGCGTTGTTGAATAGGATCCCCCATTCGTTAGTCACTAACGTACGTCGTAGTGACTGAACGAAAGGGAACGTCTCGGTTACGTATGTAACCCTCGTTCCCTGAGGAGGGAACGGAGACGTACGTTTCCTTAGCCACGTCAGCTGTGCTGCCTGGAACGCGGAGTTCAGTCTTGGCTCCTGCAGCAGTAACATAATGCGATGTTCGCAGCGTACTTCCTTATATACCCACGAGGTGGGGCGGAGTTACGCATGCAAATTCCGCATGCCCATGGCATTGGCACTGCCATTGGGCGCTGTTGAATACGATGAAGATGATTGGCTTCTAAGCGAAACCCCCATTCGTTAGTCACTAACGTACGTCTCCGTTCCCTCCTCAGGGAACGAGGGTTACATACGTAACCGAGACGTTTTGTGTCAGGAATGCTTATGCGGGAAGGGCGTGAAATATTGATGTGTTTCACACCTGAAAAAAGACAAAGACACTCGCCAAATCCTAATGGCCCTATCAGCTGAATGACTGTGAGGGAACTAGAACAAAGAATGTGAAGAGATTAAAAGAATGGCTTTTTGAATTGTTTGCATTTATTTACAACACAACATAATCCAAATATACACAACAAAGGACAAAAAGCAGGAAAAGAATAAGGGAAAATCGTGGTTCTTTATAAGGGTCAATCAAAGTGTATGTTATTTCAGTGTCTGCAGTTAAGGTTGTGTGTGTAAAAGGTTTTCAGATATAAAGACATTTGATTTAACATCATATAAATAAATGTTAATTGTTACACACAAACCATCTAAAGCTTTTGAAGCATTATACACTACTGTTCAAAAGTTTGGGGTCAGTAAGAATTTGTTTTAAATTAATAGTTTTATTAATAATTAATAATTTTAAAGAAATTAACAGTTTTTGTTAAGCAACAATGCAGTAAACGTGTCCAGAGAGACAGTAAAGACATTTTAATCTTACAAAAGCTGTTGCTAAGCTTTTTGATCTTTCTGTGTTTTGTGCATGCTTGTCACGCGTCTACATTTTAAGGGGTGGTAAACCACGATTTCACTATTCTAACATTAGCTAGCGTGTAATGTAGCTGCTTGAGCATAAACAACATCTGCAAAGTTACAACGTTCAAAGTTTAAAGCAGAGCCGGTGAAGTCTGTCTTCCTCTGCCGTCACGTGAGGCGGAGGACGGAAAGCCTGAAGGACCACTGACCGCATCCCACTGGATGGCACCTTTGGCACATAGCCCGGCCTGGGATATAAGATGGGTTTCACCCCGCCAAGGGCAAACTCCAGGCAAATATGTAATGTAATGTAAATGTAATGTAAATGCAAGTTGTCGACACCGCCAAGGCCTGAAGATCCTCCACTCTCCTCAGAGAAGTGATGGCGAGTAGAAAGGCCACCTTAAGGGTCAGGTCCTTTGCCTCAGCCGACTCCAGCGGCTCGAAGGGGGCCTCAACCAACCCTTCGAGCACCACCGCCAGGTCCCAGGCTGGGACCCTGGAACGAGCCACAGGCCTCATCCTCCTAGTCCCACGGAGGAACCGTACAACCAGATGGTGTCTACCCAAAGGCCCATCATCTACTGGTGAGTGGAAAGCCCCAATGGCAGTCACATACACCTTAAGAGTGGACAGGGTTAGACCGGCTTAGAAACGATCCTGGAGGGATTACAGCACTGCCGCAACAGGGCAGTTAACCGTGTTCAACTCCCATTCTCTACACCAAGTGGAAAAAAGATTCCACTTCAGGCTGTACAACTTCCTCGTGGAAGGTGCCCTGGAGCTGAGTAAGGTCTCGACGACACCGGCTGACAGGCCCTCCTCTAGGTACCTAGCCCCCTCAGGGGTCAGACCCAAAGGTTCCACAGCTCCGGCCTGGGGTGAAAGATTGAGCCCCCTGCCTGAGACAACAGATCCCTCCTCAGAGGGACCTGCCATGGAAGGCCGTCTAGAAGAGCCATGATGTCAGAGAACCATACTTGGGTCGGCCACCGGGGTGCTACTAAGAGAAGGCTGATGCCCTCCCGGCGGACCCGCTCCAGAACACCCGGGAGCAGAGTGATCAGGGGAAATGCGTACAGACGTAGCCTCGACGACGTCTGAGTCATGGCATCCAACCCAAGTGGGGCTGGATACCTGAGGGAGAACCATAGTGGACAGTGGGACGTCTCTCGAGACGCAAACAGATCCACTTCCACCTGGCCAAACCTCTCGCATATGGCCTCCACCACCTCTGGGTGGAGTCGCCATTCCCCGGGCCTCAGCCCCTGCCTCGACAGGACATCTGCTCCCTGGTTTTGGTCCCCATTGACGTACATTGCCCTGAGGGACGACAGTTTCCCCTGGGACCACAGAAGGATCTGATGGGCCAACTTGCATAGAGGGCGCAACCTCAGACCCCCCTGGTGGTTCAGATACGATACTATAGACATATTGTCGTATCAGGAGTATCAGGAAACGGTGGCCGCGGAGGTCAGGGAAAAAACTCCTCCCGGACCACTTTGTAGACCACCAGAGCTTTGTAGACCACCAGAATTTCCAGGCAATTGATATGCCAGGAAGAATGCTGGGTCTCCCACAGACCTCTCGAGAACCGGCCTTCCATGACCACGCCCGAACCTTCCTGCAACAGGACGCTCCCAACACTGGCCTCTGGGACAGGAACCAAGGATCTTTCCATATGACAAGGGAACGAAGGCACCCGCGCGTTACCCTGATCATACGGAACGGATTCCCTCTCGAGGAAAACCCCTTGGTCCTCAGCCACCACTCGAGGGGCCTCATGTATAGCAGGCCAAACGGGAAAACGTTGGACGCTGCTGCTATGAGACCCAGCAGTCTCTGGAACTGCTTCACAGTATGGCTGCGGCCTAGCTTCCCCGCTGAGACTCACGCACGTACGGATTCGATACGCGCGGGGGACATACGGGCCCGCATCGTAGTCGAATCCCATACCACTCCCAGGAACAAGGTCGTCTGAGAGGGCGCCAACACACTCTTTTTTGTGTTGAGTCTCAGCCCCAAGCACCTTAGATGAGACAGGACGACATCTCGATGCCGAACCGCCATCTCCTGCGACCGGACCAAAATCAGCCAGTCGTCTATAGAATTTAGTACACGGATGCCCTGGAGTCTGATTGACGGCAGAGCTGCATCCATGCACTTGGTGAAGGTGCGAGGAGAGAGAGCTAGGCCAAAAGGAAGAACCCGATATTGGTATGCTTCGCCCCCGAAAGCGAACCTCAGGAACTTCCTGTGGGCAGGAAGGATGGAGATGTGAAAGTATGCTTCCTTTAGATCTATCGTGACGAACCAGTCCTCGAACTGGATCTGACTCACGATGGCTGGGATGGTGAGCATCTTGAACCTGAATCTCCTCAGAGAACGGTTCAAGTACCTCAGATCTAATATAGGACGCAGACCCCCATCCTTTTTGGGAACAATGAAGTAACGGCTGTAAAAGCCTGACACCCTGTCCAGCGGAGGGACCTTCTCTATGCCCCCCTTCGCCAGCAAGGAGCAAACTTCCTGTTCCATAACCTGCCACTTGGCTGGGACCACCACAGTCCAGACCACACCGTTGAACCCCGGTGGTGGAATGCTGAACTGCAGCCTGTACCCCTTGCCCACTGTACGCAGGACCCAAGCTGAGATATTCGGAAGGCCAGACCAGGCGCCGAGATATTCTACTTTGGTGTCTGGTACCCACCGAACCTCTTTCATGACCCCCTGAAGCGGGCAGAGGCCCGCTTTCTCAGAGGCCCCCGCGCGGCGAGGGAGGTACTGCCGGAAGGCTGCCGACTGTTTCTTAACCTCCTAGAATCTCTCAACGACGGTATTCACCACGCCGCTGAAGAGACCCTCAGGAGCCACCGGGGAATCCATGAGAAAGGATTTCTCCTTCTCCTTCATCCTTGACAGGTTAAGCCACAGGTGTCTCTCCATGCACACCAGCCCCGCCATGGAGTGACCGATGGCACGGGCCGTTTCCTTGGAAACGCGGAGAGACAGATCGGTAGCCTTACGGAGCACAGTGATGTCATCGGGGGACGGCCCCTCTCCCTCATCAAGCTCCTTTAACAGCTACGCCTGATAGGCCTGCAGGACCGCCATGGTGTGCAGGCAACTACCAGCGCAGCCAGCCGCCACATAAGCTCTGCCCACCAGGGACGAGGTGTCCCTGCATGGCTTGGTGGACAGGACCGGGGCTTTAAGGGAAGATGCCGCCTCGGGAGACAGATAGCTCGCTAGTGCCTCCTCTACGCGAGGCATTTTCCCATAGCCATGCTCAGCCGCGCCCAAAACACAGCCAAAATCCAAAACAGGCGGATTCGACAGGCGCGCTGAGTAAGGTTTTTCCCAAGATTTACACAACTCATTGCCCCGGCGTGACACTCCTTGCCTCAAGCCCCGGCGTGAAGGCTGAGCCCGTTTAGTAAAAAAGCGTCCATCCAGCTTATTTGGTGGCCGGACTTCCACTCTTTCCTGTGGTCATTCCCGATTTAATTTGGCCACAGCACAGGACAGAACCTCCACATACTCTTCCTGAGCGGGGAATGAAGAGGTGAATCCACCTGCATTCCACCCGCCTCAGCACTGAGCCCATCTGAATCCTCAGAAACAGAGAGCTGCAGCACTGGATGATCCACCTCGCGGGCTTCCACACGAGGTGGGAGAGCATCTGAATCTTCTGAAGAGGAGTGGGAGGATGCCTCAGCATGCCCAGCTCCCCTTGAAAGATCCATTTGAGAGCCCCACGATCTGCGTCTCCGGGCCGCCTCGGCGACCAATAAAAGGCGACGCAATTCAATAAAAGCGCAGATGGGAGTGGAAAGTTCTGTGTGAGATCTACTGAAGACACACATATTAAAGAATACAGACGCAGTCAGATCATTTCCATAATGACCAACACAATCTACCAAGAACAGCACAAATTAGTGTTTGTTTAAAGAGTCCTCAGCTGGTCTCTCTCCATGCTTATTGTTCCAGCATGGCTCTGTCTCCGCGTCAATCACTGCAATCAGACACAGGTGTTTATCATCATGCACTTGATCTACTTACTTAGCGCTCGTCTCCCCACTTTCTCCGTCAGTGCAGACCTCACGAAACCATGCCCCCCTCGTCACATACCCCCACCGCCCCACTCAGGCCAGGGAGCCATCCGGCCTGCAGCCCACCCACCCACCCACCCCTCCATTTCAGGAGAGAAAGTCAGCCACAGCCATCTGCACCCCCGTCCTGTGGACCACGTCGAACTTAAAGGGCTGTAAAGCTAGATACCAACGGATGATCCGCGCATTGGTATCCTTCATGCGTTGGAGCCACTGCAGGGGGGTGTGGTTGTCCGAACAGAGGGTGAATTTCCGTCCCAGGAGATAATAGCGGAGAGTGAGGAAAGTCCATCGGAACGCCCAAACATACCTTCTCAATGGTGCTGTACTTGGTCTCTCTCTTCGAGAGCTTCTGACACGTACAGCACCGGCCGTTCCTCTCCCTCTATCCCCTGAGACAGGACAGCACCAAACCCCCGGTCCAATGTGTCAGTCTGCAACAAAAATTACAGAGAAAAGTTGCAATAGTGTAAGAGCGGTCCGCCACACAGAGCAGCCTTTAACTGGGTAAAAGCTTGCTGGCACAGCTCTGTCCACTCGACCAGATCTGGTGCTTCCTTTTTAGTGAGGTCAGTCAGCGGGCTGGTTAAGTTCTGAATAATTAGGTACAAACCTTCTATAATATCCCACCAGCCCCAGGAACTCCTTTTTGGTCTTCAGTCACGGACAGGTTGCAATTGCTGCTGTCTTAATAATTCAGGGACGCACCTGTCCGTGACCAAAGTGTAAACCCAGATACCTGACCTCCACACGCCCAACCTCACACTTTTTCGGGTTTGCCGTCAGCCCAGCCCCTCTCAGCAACTTCAGCACGGCACGCACATGCTGCATGTGTCGCTGCCAATCATTACTATAGATGATTATATCATCCAAGTACGCAGCGGCATATGTCAACACACAGGAACCAACTTCAATTAAACATCTCACTTGCATTGTCTAAGGGGCACACTTTTGCAATAATTCAACAAACATTTGTGCATTATGAAAAAGAGCCTGGTATACTGCACTAAAGGAGTAGTTTACACCCAGGGAAAGTCTGGTCAGTCACATCCACTTGAGTTGTGAGCTCAATGCATTCTACATACTTGCTTATTGCTAAATTAAAGTCATTAGCGCACCTGCCTCAAAGATGAATCACTCACTAAATGTTCCATTATAGTGACCCTAGGCTCACTGTTGGAGCAATATGGCTCTTTTAACACGATGATAATTACCTGACTGTGTTTACTCCCTGCATTTCTAATATGGTTATATGGTTCTTTAAGCAGGAGTTTAATTACCCTGCCCATGAAAGTAATGGCCCATTTAGGAAGATCTTGTATCACTGTCTCTGTTACTGTATTCAGAAGCAGTGTTACTCTTATATTTTTTTTTTATATTAGTTTTTCCTATCCAAGCAACACATTATTTGGTAACGCTTTAGATTACAGCCCGGAACTGTACTACAGTACTGCATAAGTAAAACGAATTTACAGCGTAACTTTCGGTAATTATAGTGTAACTATAAAGTACGTATGTGTAGGTATAAGTAATATGTAATATTTGGGGAATAAAGGGGTAACTACCAGGAAAATTAACAAATTATTTATACTGTAAGTATTTTTTAATAAAGCTGTAATTTTCTGTGTAGTTACAGGGTAAGCATGAATCTGCAGGCTGTAAATTAAAGTTGTGCTTGTTCCCCTCTTGTTTCATGTAGTTACAGGGTAAGTATGAATCTGCTGGCTGTAAATTAAAGTGGTGTTTGTTACCCTCTTGTTTCATGTAGTCACAGGGTAAGTAAAATAAAAACACATACACAATCTGATATCACTCGGAAAATTTTATAAATATTTAAATGTATTTTTCTTACGCAGTACTTTCCGGGCTGTAATCTAAAGCATTACCCATCATGTAGTTATTTGATGAATTACACACTATAGGTAATTTTTCTTGCTTGAGCCCCTGCCCCTTTGAAAGTGAAAGTGAAAGTGCCCTCTTCGATCGTGCCGCGGTGCCCCCGCGAACGCGAAGCATACGAACACAGAATCCTCCCCGGAACGCGATTCATAACGGCACCCCCTCCGGAACGTGATTCATACTGTCGACACCCCCCCTCCCCCGAACGCGATTCATACCGTCACCCCCCCCCCCCCCACCCCCCCGAACGCGACTCATACCGTCGAACCCCCCCCCGCCCCCAAGGAATGCTATTCATACCTTCAAAACCCTACCCCTCAATCGCACCAGCCCCCGGCACGGCCCCAGCCCCGGCCCCAGCGGAGGTCTGTGCACGCCACTGAACCTGCCATTGTATGGAATCATGTGAGCTCACAAAAAGCAATGTCACAATCCAGTAAAGAGTTATTTGTCTAGTGATATGCGTAGTGCATGGGTTTTCAACTCTGACTCTGAATGTCCACTTTCCAATTTAGCTCAAACCCTAATCAAACACACCTGAACAAGCTAATCAAGGTCTTTAGGATTACTAGAAAGTTACAAGCAGTTGAATTTGATCTGGGTTGGAGCTAAACTCTGCAGGTAAGTGGACCCCGAGGGCTAGTGTTGAGAACCGCTGGTCTAGTAAATACAGTAAAGCTGTTTTACACATAAGAAAATCACATAAGTTAATCAATTACAGTTTGCATGTCAAATTTATAACCGTTGCATTTCTAACACTCAGGGCCCAACACACACCCGGCACAATGCGGCACCAGGCGCAACGCAAGTGTTTTTTGCTATTTTCAGCCTGACGCAGTTATAATTTTCACGTCCTGTGCCATGTTGTTTAAATAGCAAATGCATTTGCGCCCATTTGTGCACCCATGGGCGTGCTGGTCTGAAAACAAGGTGTGTTCAGGTGCATTGTTGGCATGTCGATATTTTGAGACAACTGAAATCGACTGCGCCATTGACCAACAAAAACCTGGTCTAAAGTCAATGCAGAAATATTTTTTTTTGTTATTTAAAGAGCGAGTTAGTAATATGCGCATATAGGCGTGTGCACAACGCACATAGACTCTGCTTATTACACACTGCAGCAGCAGCACAACATCTTTAAATATGAAAAATTAAAGGATTCAAAAGTAAAATATTATTATTGTGTGCATAAATACAAAAATGCCTAGGCCTACATGTCATAATGGATAGTCATTGCACGTATCAGAATTAGCCTACCTATTTGCAGTAATGTCGAGCAAGCAGGCGTTATTAGACAAGCAGATCCGTTTCCTCGCTAGAGAAGCATTCAGTTTTTCCAACTGCAAATTCTTCCATGTAAATAGGATACTCCATTGTGCAGGCGCACCTGAATTTTAAAGGGAATGGGAGATGACACTCTGATTGATTTATTATGCCCAAAACACACCCATAACTCATTAAGAGAATAGGGAGAACCCTTTTGGACAATGCGCATGGCGCGCCAACAGTTTTTCCGTCGTTAAACTGCCAAAAGTGGATTAGGGCACGCTCTAAGTGCACCTGAGCCATGCGCTTCAGACCATGTGCTTAGATCGTTAAAATAGGGCCCTCAAACACAATTTATATTCACACCCTTTTTGCGGAATGTTTAGGTTAGCTTGACCTTAGGAAGAGGGAACTGATGCTAGACTGGTTACAGGCTACATTTAGCTGGAGCAGCAATTAAAAGCAGCAGTCAATGGGCTGAGTATACAATCCATCTAGAATTCCCTAGCATTTGTTTTTATACCCATGACTTATTGCCAGGAGAAGGCATATACAGTATACCATGACTATCAAACTCATGACCTTAGGTCTCGTTTGGTGTCAATGTGTTACCAACTAAGCTACAGGAACGTCCAGCATCAGTTATGTTGCAAGGCATCTGGCAATAAATAAATAATGACCCCAGTGGGTTGACCTTCCTTGCTGTCTTTAGATAGATTGCTGAATTATACTAGAAAGTTACAAGCAGTTGAGTATGATCTGGGTTGGAGCTAAACTCTGCAGGTAAGTGGACCTCAAAGGCTAGAGTTGAGAACCGCTGGTCTAGCATCACATTTAGCTGGAGCAGCAATTGAAAGCAACAGTCATTGGGCTGAGTACAAAATCCATCTTGAATTCCCTAGCATTTGTATTTATACCCATATGACTTATTGCCAGGGGGAGGCATGTATTCCCATATGACTATCAAACTCATGACCCTGGGTCTCGTTTGGTGTCAATATGTTACCAACTGAGCTACAGGAACGTCCACCATCAGTTATGTTGCAAGGCATCTGTCAATAAAAAAATAATGACCCTAGTGGGTTGACCTTCCTTGCTGTCTTTCGATAGATTACTGAATTATACAGGCTCCCATAAAGATATAGGTTACCTATTTATGGATGACGATATCATCCCCATAGAAGTTCACATCCCTTCTACAGAACTAATTTCTCCAGTGCCTCTATTATGTTCAAATAAAGCCTTTCTGAGCAATGTCACATCTAATCTAATTGTATCTGTAGTCACTCTCTGTGACATTCCATAAAAGTCATTGATGATGTAATACTTTTGCCCCTGGTCTTGAGTTTTACTTAGCTAGACTGAACAAGGAACTTAAAAGAACTGAATTTAAAAGAATGCTGATAATCAATATTTTATTTCCAGAAGCCTCTAATGAGACTGTAGTCGATCAATTTAATTATTTTCCTCTTAACTGCTTTGGTGGTTGAGTTATTAGAGCCCACATTGGTAGAATCTTCTCAGACTGAATCTAATCTGTTAGAAAATTATCATTAAATGGCAAGATTACTCAAAATGTTCCAAACCCTTAAAAATTGCATTAACTAACAATTAGCAAAATTGCTCAAAAACATTGTTTGCTCATGTTGGCTCAGGTCCATTGAATAAACAGTTACAACTTCTCGTTTGTAATAATATTTTAGAAAAAGTTTAAATGAACATCGGTTATGGTTGGTAGTACAGCAGGGATGAAAGCAGACTTAGACTTCAAACAATGGATGGGTTTAATGGTCAAAGGAAACAAACGGGAACAAAACACAGCATAACAACATCAGTAACATTAACATTTAGAACGGACCAGGAGTGCCGGATGTGAGTTCAATATAAAGGGAGTACAAACGATGACGGCCAGGTGAAGGGAATCCGGGGAGAGACGATGAGGAAGTGAGTTCAGGTGTGAGTGAGTCCGGGAAAGGCGTGGAATGTAACACTAAGATTAATATATGCTTTAGAAGTGTTTTTCATTGTTAGTTCATGTCAACTAATATTACATTTTCTCTTGACTGCTAACATACAATTAATTAAATAATTAATCCTTTTCTCACATATACACACAGTCTCAAATCTACACACCAGCTTGCACAAACTTCCACGTCAAATTCAAATATTTTAGTCAAAAACATATTCTCTTTTGTCAAAATCAAACTTTGGCCACATATGACACACAAAACCTACAAATACAGACTACTCCACTGCCTAGAGAAATCCTCCGTTACGTATGTAACCCTCGTTCCCTGTAGGAAGGGAACGGAGACGTTATCTCAGTTACTGATGGGAGTGAAACCCCCATTCCGTCAGTAACTGACGTAATTCGTAGTGTACTGACTGAAAGGGAACGTCTCGGTTACGTATGCAGTGTTGCCACAGTTACTTTGAAAAAGTTACTTAGTTACTTTACAGATTACTTGATTTTAAAAGTAACTAAGTTAGATTACAAGTTACTTTATTAGTTACATTCATCAGTTGCCGACAACACCTCTGCAGCCTCAACATAAAAATGACAACCGTTTTTGCCAACACTTTATTGGAAGTGCATTTTTAATAGTAACGTCAACAAAGTATCTCCTGAAATTGTATCTCCAAAAAAAATATTTTGACTAATTTGATAAAATCTAAACATGTTAATGAAAAGGTACTAATTACTTTGTGTTCTTATTAAATACATTTATGAAAAACTATTTATATTAAAAAAAATTATTTATATTTATATATGAATGTAAATAATTATATGGGCCTACACAAATAATATAAAATCACAAGATTTATAGTTTATTGTAAACCTAATGTGCAGCTCTGTAAAGGGACAACAATTATATGATCAATACGTGAGAACAATATATTTTTTAATAATCTTTAAGTGCACAAAACTATGAAAATATATGAAACGCTTCAAAACAGAGCGGCAACAGCGCTTATGCGCATCTCGGGTGCAGAATGATGCGCTTAAAGCAACATGGAATCAGAGGGCGCAGTGCAGCACGAGTGCACATTGAAAAGTTCACGGCATAAAGAGAAGATGAGTGTTGAGCCCACAAATCCTAGTCTACTATGTAGCCTGTATCGGTCCAAACATTCACTGATTATTTGTTTCTTCGCAGTTTTAAATTCTGTTTATTGTGCGTGTGATGCTAATTAATAGTCCTTGTGTTGTCACCTGGGTAGCGAGCACAACATCTTTCAGAAACCGCTAGATAAACTCCAGCAAGATAAATAATTTTATCAACATATCAAGTATTATAACGGGAATATATCATATGGAGTGAGCTTTACCGTGCAGCTGCTGACTGTAACCGTACGCGACGCGCAGTTTTGCTGAACGGAGAATGACAGAGCAGCGGAGGAAAGACATTCAGCTATGGAATGGCTTTAGATGACTTTGTAGGCTGCTAGCAAATAATAATATGCTAATAATGATTGCTGAAGGATAATGTGACAATATATATTTCTGATGATTATTTAATTATCACGACATGCCTAATCTGAGCAAGTGACTGCCTGTCTTGAGTTTTGTCAACAGACGGAGGCGGCAAGAAATTTGACGGAGGCGCCCGCCTCATAATTCTCTATGCAGGAAAACCCCTGCTGAGACTCAACAAGAAAGCAAAAATTTATATTTTTACTAAGGAAAATGACAAAAATAGTAACTCACAGTGACTTGGATAAATTACTTTAATCTGATTACTGGTTTGGAAATAGTAACGCGTTAGATTACTCGTTACTGGAAAAAAGTAGTCAGATTACTGGCATCACTGCGTATGTAACCCTTGTTCCCTGAAGGGAGGGAACGGAGACATAAAATTATTCATGATTCCCAAAAGGAGGATTTTGTAACAGTGCTGTGAATTGTGTTCCCTTTCAGTCAGTACACTACGAGTTTCTTGGTTACTTGGTCAGACTTGGTTTCGCTCCCATTCCGTCAGTAACTGACGTAACTTGTAGTGTACTGACTGAAAGGGAACACAGTTCATAGCACTGAATTGGAATCATGTGATTCCATTGTGCCCACATGTGATCATGTCATGTGCTTCCCTAATCTCTTGTGTCTGTGTCATGTTGTCATTGGTTGATTTAGTCATGTGTGTTCTCAGTTTAGTTCTGTCATTAGGCTTGTTCGACTTGATGCAGCAATGTGCAGACCGATCTGCAGCTGACTTGAAGCAGGGCATGCCGGTTAGAAATGTTGTCCGTCTTGAGACAGCGCCGACGCCACGTGACTGTGACGTATGCCATCAAAGTACTGCAAGAGCAATTCAAGAGCAGCTGGCTAATACAGCTGGTGCAGTTTCTATAGAGTGACTGTACCAGACTGCACGGACTCTAATGATGACACAGCTGTTCCACGATTAGCCGGATTCACCGCATGACAGCGATCATGTGTGTTTTGTGTTTATTCTAAAACCTTCACTTCCTCTAATGCTCACAAATCAGTTTTTTTTTATAACAGTAAAGCCTATTTTCATGTAGGCGTGGTTATATTTGTCATGTTTATCAAAATAAAACTGACTTAGACCTCAATTCATTGATAGTGTAGGCTTATATGTTGAACGTTATTCTTGTAAAAACACACTGTATTAAGCAGTGCATTAAGTATTACATGACAATAATGTCTCTGAAACATCTGTGTATTGACAAATATTGCATTTATTTCACTTCAGCTGTGATAAAGTATGCAAACGCAATGCGAGCGTCAGTGCGGGAAGCAGAAAGCGTTCGACTTCACGTCTCCGTTTGCAGCTCCTCCCCGCCTGTACGCGGCTACTCTCGCCGATCAGTTGCATCCAGCCACAGCCGATGTCGAACACACCTATTGGTTCATTGTCTTGATTGTTTATGTCCAGGACTTCTGTGAATTCTGCCACCTAGTTGATTTTAATGACGGGGCTTTAAAATACATTTTTAGATATGGATAAAATGAGCCCTTGTGCCCTGGACTGCATTCTCCCTTGGTCAGTATTGACTTTGCCCTTCTGATGCCCTTCTTGCACTAAAGGACCGATGTGAGCCGCGGCCATCTCCCTGAGTGCTTCAGCACTATAAAAAGAGCAAATTTATTCTAAAAGAGCAACACAGTTTGACCCTGCGTCTTTTTCAAGATGTCATTCAAACCATGTGTTCCTGGATGCCGTCGTTTTCTGTCCCCAGTTGACGGTCATGATCGCTGTCTCACGTGTTTGGGCGTTCAGCACGCTGAGGCGGCGTTTGTGAATGACTCATGTTCCCACTGCGGGAACATGATCATCGCAGTGCTTGGATCTAGGCTCGAATACCTCAGACGGGGTGGAGTCCCATTGCGCATCCCCCGATCTAGTGGCCCTCCCGCTGCAAAGCAGAGGGCTGCTACTTTGGCTGATGCCTTTGGTGGAGATCTGAGGGTGACGGCCAGGGCTTCCCCGACGGGCTGAGGATATGATTTCGATGGCTGCATCGGAGGATGAGCTAATGGGTTCCAGAGATGAGGATTCGGCTGCGTTGCCCCCTTCGGGTGTGGTAGCATTGCCAGAGTCTGATCCAGAACTTACGGCTATGCTTTCCCGGGCTGCCGCGAGTGTCGGGCTCGAGTAGAACCCTCCACCGTGTCCCGAAATCTCGCGGTTGGATGATTGGTTTCTCGGGACGGCCCGTGCTGGTTCTCAGCACCCCGGCCCGGTTCCATTCTTCCCGGAAGTGCATCAGCAGCTTATGTAATCGTGGTTGGCGCCCTACAGCGGCCGCCACCGATCTAGTGACTCCTCCGTCCTCACTACCCTCGATGGTGGCGCGGCTAAGGGATACGTGGGGATTCCCCCAGTCGAGCGGTCTGTGGCGATGCAACTGTGTCCCAGGGCTGCTGCGGACTGGCGGGCTAACCCACGCCTCCCCTCCCAAGCGTGTAAGTTCTTGTTAGGTCTAACGGGCAAGGCTTACACAGCCTGTGGCGAAGCCACGTCATCTTTGCATGCCATGGTGCCCCTCCAGGTCTACCAGGCCAAAGCGCTCAAGGATCTGCACGAGGGTAGTTCCGACCCAGGGGTTATGCAAGAACTGCGCACGGCGACAGACCTCGCCCTCCGGGTGACGAGTCACCGCACGCTCCCTGGGTCGAGTGATGTCCACTCTGGTGGTCCAGGAACGCCACCTGTGGCTCAACCTGGCAGATATGCACGAATCCGACAAATTTTGGTTTTTCGACGCACACCCTCTTCGGCGACACCATCGAGAACTTCGCCCAGCAGTTCTTGGTGGCACAGAAGCAGACAGAGGCGATCAAAAACATCTTGCCCCGGCGACCCGCTGCTGCCTCCTCCCCATCGCCGGCTGCAGCGCCTCCACCTGCTCGTCACCGAGGGCGTCCCCCTGCGTCCGCCTCCGCCCGTGCTAAACCCAAGCAGCAGCCTCCACCCGGGAAGCAGGGTGCCGGACGCAAGGGTGCAGCCCGCTCAGGGTCCCGCGAAGTCGGCCGGTAAACAGAAGGGTAAGCGGCCCTGAGACAGGCAGTCCAGGGATGGAAGGACCTGCTCGGAGGGAGATGGTCGGGTCGGGTCTGAGCGTTCCACCTCGCTGCCCCACCCCGGATACGTCTTTAGTGCCATTGGTCCCGCTTGCACGGTCTCCGGGGGCCTGGCTAGTGCTCCCCAGGCCGTCTCGCTGGCTCATCCGTACTATCAGACTCGGCTACGCGATTCAGTTTGCGTACCGGTCTCCCAAGCACAAGGGCATCCTCTTCACCACCGTGCAGAGCAGCGATGCCCATGTCTTGCGGTCAGAGATCGATTTCCTACTGGCGAAGGACGCGGTCGAGCCGGTTCCTCCAGCCGATATGAAGTCGGGGTTCTACAGGCACTACTTCATTGTGCCATAGAAAGCCGGTGGGTTACGGCCAATCTTGGACCTGCATGTTCTGAATCGGGCCCTGCACAGGCTTCCATTCAGAATGCTAATGCAGAAACGCATTTTCGAATGCATCCGTCCCCAAGATTGGTTTGCAGCGATTGACCTGAAGGACGCGTACTTTCATGCGGCGTTCGCATCCTCAACTATCTCGACGACTGGCTCATACTTGCCCAGTCTTGAGAGAAGTTGTGTGAACACAGGGACCTGGTGCTCCGTCACCTCTGCCTGTTGGACCTTCGGGTCAACCGAGAGAAGTGCAAACTCTGTCCCACGCAGAGGATCTCTTATCTTGGCATGGAGCTGGATTCGGTCAACCGGACTGCGTGCCTCACAGAAGAGTGAGTCCAGTCAATGTTGAACTGCTTGAATACATTCAAGGGCAGGACAGCGGTCCCATTGAAATTCTTTCAGAGGCTCCTGGGGTATATGGCATCTGCAGCCGCGGTAACGCAGCTCGGATTGCTTCATATGAGACCGCTTCAACGCTGGCTACACGACCGAGTCCACAGATGGGCGTGGCAGAGCGGCAAGTGCCGGGTCTCAGTTACCTCGTACTGTCGCCAAACTTTCAACCCGTGGTCAGACCCTTCGTTTCTACGGGCGGGAGTGCCCTTAGAACAAGTGTCCAGGCATGCTGTGGCCTTCACGGATGCCTCATCCACAGGCCTCATCCACAACCCCCTCTACGAGGCGCCTCTATGCTCTGAAGTGGAACCTGTTCATTGAGTGGTGTTCTTCCCGGCGCGAAGACTCCCGAAGGGGTTCGATTAACGTTGTGCTTTCCTTCCTGCAGGATGGGCTGGAGCGAAGGCTGTCTCCCTCCACCCTCAAGGTGTACGTCGCAGCAATAGCGGCGTATCACGATGTAGTAGGTGGTAAGTCTGTTGGGAAGCACAACTTAATCGTCAGATTCCTTAGAGGTGCGAGGAGACTAAATCCTCCTCGGTACCCTCTTGGGACTTAGCCCTGGAGCTCCGAGCAGTCCAGGGTCCTCCATTCGAGCCTTTGCAGTCTGTAGAGCTAAACATCCTGTCCATGAAGACAGTGCTCTTGATTGCATTGGCCTCAATTAAGAGGGTAGGGGACTTGCATGCACTTTCGGTCAACGAATCGTGCCTGGAATTCAGACCGGCTGATTCTCACGTCATCCTGAGACCCCGGCCCAGATACGTGCCCAAGGATCCTACCACTCCCTTCCGGGACCAGGTAGTGAACCTGCAAGCGCTGCCCTCGGAGGAGGCAGACCCAGCCCTGGGTTTGTTGTGTCCCGTCCGCGCTCTTTGTGCTTACATCGACCGGACTCAAAGCTTTAGGACCTCAGAGCAGCTCTTCGTCTGTTACGGAGGCCAGCAGAAGGGAAAGGCTGTCTCCAAGCAGAAGTTAGCCCATTGGATAGTGGATGCTATCGTCTTGGCGTACCAATCGCAAGATGTGCCTTGCCCGTTCGGGTTGCGGGCGCACTCCACAAGGAGTGTAGCTTCCTCCTGGGCGCTGGCTCAAGGTGCCTCGCTGACAGACATTTGTAGAGCTGCGGGCTGGGCGACACCTAACACGTTCGCTAGATTCTATAGCCTCCGTGTGGAGCCGGTTTCTTCCCGTGTACTCGCCTCCAGCAGCCGGTAGACGCAAAGTACCCGTTCTTGTGTCGGCTTGCAACGCCACTCCAGCCCTCTGGGCCGGATACGTGCGTCTATCTTCTCCAGTTGTGTTCCTCAGAAATGGTGAACCCTGACGAGCTCCTCCGTCACTCCTTAGGTGTCAAACGTTGCGGTTACATATGCTTGTGGAACGTGTGTGTAGGCTGGGTTCCATATGTAGTAGTTCCCTCATGTTAGTCCTAATGAGTTTTCCACCTCTCCTCCTCTGGAGGACATGGCTCCGCAGCGTTCCGTCTTCCCTGAGACTGGCATGCTTTGCCAGCGTTTTTCAATAGTCACACTGAGTGGGTCTTGCAGAAAACAGCAGTGTTGGACCTTCCCTGCTTCAGCCCTGACTCCTGCTCCAGCTGGGAGCATTCCAGTAAGCTCAAGCAGGGCGCTGGAAGGGCCAGCATCCCTGGCGTGTTGGTAGGGATCCTAATTCGTTGGTCAGTTCCGACGTAGTTGCGTTTAACCCTTGAGTTAATTATATTTGTTGTGTGTATGTGTGTTATGAATGAGATCATGGTTAAACCTGTGCAACATGAGGGTATTTGTGTGTAGTTTTGCAGAAAACCTTGAGAAAATTGGAATGTGTTTAAAACAGGTGAAATGTGTCAAACAAATGTCTTTTTTTCTATAACTGAATGAATGGTTTGAGAAATTGAGCCAAGTGAATAAGTGTATTAGCAATCAAGAAATTCTGTAACAAATAGAGTTTTGTTATGTGTCACCAACATTTTTCTTGGTGTATATTGATAAGGTAATGAGGTTATCAAGCTCTAAAACAGACAAAAATAAGCATAACTATAAGAAAAGTCCATATGAATTGTACTCTTTATTCTAAGTGTTCAGAATAGCTTTGTGCAAGGAACAATGGGGTGTCATTAACCTAGACTTAACATTAAATCTAGACTTAACCTTCTCAAAAAAAGCTATACTATGATTTTAATAGATTCAAAATGTCATGAGCCACTGCAGACACAAACCTTCACAATTTCATTTATTAATTAATAAGCCTACTCACACATTGCGCAGAGCCAGAAATAAACTATTGTTTTGCTAATCTTAATATTTCTATTGAAATATCTGCTCACAATATTTAAATCTTATAATATATAAGTTTTCAGGACCAAACATTACTTAACGATAACATTCAGTGAAGTAAAATATTGATTGTCTTTTGTGTTATATTTTCCCCTACGCACTTGCCTTAAGTTAAACGTGCATCTCCTTTTCGACACCTGATTAGAGTCGGACAACGTCTCACCCTTTGAACACTATCACTTGGGAATAAGGTCTCCAGTATTCCACTTAAGCAGTATCACTTGGGAATGGAAATAATATATCTAGGGCTCCACTAAACACTAGCAGTTGGGAATGGAACTAAGATCTCTAGTGTCTAGCCTGCCGTGCTGTAGTAATCAGATATGATAGTAATCAATATGATTTAATCACAGCTGGGAGGACCTTCTATCAATTACAAAACATCCCACAATTACACTGAACAATACATCCTTTTTTTGTTATATTCAGACACAAATTCAGATACATTTTGTCCCAAGTGATGGGGGCATTTAGCTTTCAAATGCATACAAATGTTAATCAAGAAAAATAAATGTTAGTTATGATTAATAAAAAATGTCCTTCACTCTTTGTACCCAATACAGGGCCCTTTTTTAAGGTTATCTCAATAATAAGAGAGAAACTGGACCTTATTATTCAGTGTGCCATGAAGATTGCAAAGATGAATTCTATAAATTTGCATCACACTCATTTCAAAGAACAGCCTGTGATGACAGCCAAAGATGATTCTGTAAAAGCTTGTCAAAGTTCCATATAAGTTAAGAGTAAATTACCCTTTTACTTCTTGCATTAGAATACTGATAATAACCTTATATGAGTATCCAGAGTTAATGTAGATGATATTATAATAATGGTTTTAATAGCTGAGAAATAAGATTCTATGTTTTCCTAATCTCTGTTCTCAGCTTTAGCATTCAAGACACACCTTTGATGTTCTTTTCAGTGTATACCCCACAAAACTGAGTTGAAAGGCTTATTAGTGATGTTCACTAAAGCAAGAGTCACAGTTAATATTGCATATTTTAAGAGTTAGAGATTGGTAAATCTATAAAACATTTTGGGTATGTTAAATTAAGCAATCAATATTGCTTCAAAAACAGCAGCCACCCATAAGTCATGTCACCTTTATTAATAACAGGAAAATAATGCAAGTTTGTTTTTGGCCTTACAGCAGCTCTAGAAGAAAATAGTGTCACGGTTCATCAATTCATCGTCTCTTGACCAACAATCTGACCAACAGAATGGATCCAGCGAGGATGACTGAGCTGCAGGATTATCTCACTTCTAGCAACCAGAGAATGGATCGGCAGGACCAACAGGTAACCGCAGCGGCCCAGGCGATGCAGGCACTTGTGACGCAGGTGTCTGAGCTCTCGACCCAGATTCAAGAACTAAGAGCTCCCACTGCGCCCAACCCCCCACCCATTCCCCAGCAACCAGTCAACAACAACGGCCCGCACGAACCCCGGATTCCCACACCAGAAAGCTATGCGGGTGAGCCCGATCTGTGCAGACCATTTCTAACAAGGTGTTCCTTATTCTTTTCTTTGCAACCCATCTCATTTTCCACAGAGACTTCCTAAGTGGCACTGGTGATCAACCATTTGACGGAGCGTGCGGCTCGCTGGGGAACGGCGGTTTGGGAGAATCAAGATCTCTGTTGTTCCTCGTTCTTGGCACTCTCGGAGGAGATGAAACGGGTCTTTGACTGGGCAGCCATGGGCCCCAAGGCGGCCCGGAGGCTCGCCGAGCTCCAGCAAGGTAATAGACCCGTTTCCGACTACATCATTGACTTCAGAACTTTGGCCGCAGAGTGCAGGTGGAACAAGGAAGCGCAGTGGGACAGATTCCTGCATGGGCTGGCTGACCATGTCCAGCAGGAGGTGTACGCTTTGGATCTGCCCTCTAGCCTCAATGGACTCAAGGAACTATCGCTACGAGTGGATTCACGACTGGAGTTCCGAGACAAACGCACCCCTATGAGAAGGACCCCGGACTTTCGCCAGTTCCTCTGTGCTAACACGGTCAGCCCTACCAACGATCCCGAGCCCATGCAGGTGGGCAGAGGTCGGCTTTCCCGGGAGGAGAGAGAGTGCCAAAGAACTGGAGGACTATGTCTCTACTTTGGCACAGCGGGGCATTTCCTCAACCAGTGCCCATTAAAAGATTGAGCCCGGCAGTAGAGAGGAGGCTACAGTCGGGTGGAGCTTCATTGGGGAAATCCTCATCCGCGACTCTCCTTCCGGGAAGATTGCAGTGGGCAACCAGATTTTACATCTGCCAAGCGCTCGTTGATTCCAGAGCTGAGGGTAATTTCATTGACCGTTCATTGGCACTACAACTTCAGATTCCCGTCACTCCCCTTTCCAGTAATATTGCAGTTAACCCTCTCAATGGTCAGACACTACCCACCATCACTCACACCACTGACAATATTACCCTCATAATTTCTGGCAATCACACAGAGACTATCACGTTCCTCCTCACGGACTACCCTCACGCACCCATTGTCCTCGGTCACCCCTGGTTGGTGAAACACAACCCCAGGGTTGACTGGGGACACAGATCAGTCGCAGTTTGGAGTAATCAGTGCTATGCCTCTTGTCTTGTGTCTGCTCGTTCGTCTGTGTCTAGTTCTGTGTTTCAGGAGGAGACGGTGAATTTATCTAACGTGCCAAAGGAGTATCTCGACCTGAAGGAGGTGTTCAGTAAGTCCCGGGCTGCTTCTCTTCCTCCTCATCGTCCCTATGACTGTGCCATAGATCTACTGCCAGGAAGGTCTCCCCCGAAGGGCAAGTTATATTCACTTTCTACTCCTGAGAGGGAGGCCATGGAGAAATATATTTCTGATTCTCTACCTTCCAGGTTCATCCGCCATTCCTCTTCTCCAGCGGGGTTGGGATTCTTTTTCGTGGGTAAGAAGGATGGTTCTCTGCGACCTTGTATTGATTACTGAGGGTTGAACAACATCACGGTAAAGAATAAATATCCTTTGCCGTTGATGTCTTCAGCTTTTGAGAGGTTACAGGGAGCATCCATATTCACGAAATTGGATTTACGTAATGCTTATCATTTGGTGCGCATAAGGGAGGGGGGTGAGTGAAAGACTGCATTTAATACCCCCATGGGCCATTTTGAATACTTAGTTATGCCTTTAGGGCTATCTAACTCCCCTGTAGTCTTCCAAGCACTAGTCAATGACGTTCCGGGAGATATGGTTGACCAGTTCATTTATGTCTACCTGGACGACATATTGATTTTTTCTTCTTCTCCCCAGGAACATGTCTAGCACGTCAGACTAGTGCTCCAGAGGTTGCTAGACAATGGGCTTTTTTTCAAGGCGGAGAAATGCGCGTTTCACGCACATCCATCCATCCATCCATCTTCTTCCGCTTATCCGGGGCCGGGTCGCGGGGGCAGCAGTCTAAGCCGAGATGCCCAGACTTCCCTCTCCCTAGACACTTCCTCTAGCTCTTCCGGGGGGACACCGAGGCGTTCCAAGGCCAGCCGGGAGACATAGTCCCTCCAGCGTGTCCTCGGTCTTCCCCGGGGCCTCCTCCCGGTTGGACATGCCCGAAACACCTTCCCGGGAAGGCGTTCAGGAGGCATCCGGAACAGATGCCCGAGCCACCTCAGCTGTCCCCTCTCGATGTGGAGGAGCAGCGGCTCTACTCCGAGTTCCTCCCGAGTGACTGAGCTCCTCACCCTATCTCTAAGGGAGCGCCCAGCCACCCTGCGGAGAAAGCTCATTTCGGCCGCCTGTATCCGGGATCTTGTCCTTTCGGTCATGACCCAAAGCTCATGACCATAGGTGAGAGTAGGAACGTAGATTGACCGGTAAATCGAGAGCTTCGCCTTACGGCTTAGCTCTTTCTTCACCACGACAGACCGGTACATCGACCGCATTACTGCAGAAGCTGCACCGATCCGTCTGTCAATCTCCCGCTCCATCCTCCCCTCACTCGTGAACAAGACCCCTAGATACTTAAACTCCTCCAGTTTCACGCACAGTCAGTTCCAATTCTAGGTTATATCATCTCATCCGAGGGAATGTGCATGGACCCTGACAAGGTTAAGGCTGTGATAGATTGGCCCAGATTTCCGTAAGGCCCTACAGATATTTCTGGGGTCTGCCAATTTCTATCGCCGTTTTATTCGCAATTTCAGCCAACTAGCTGCGCCTCTGAGCACGTTGACCTCCCCCAGAACTGCATTCGGGCGGTCTGGTGCAGCCGAGGCTGCATTTTCTAAACTCAAGAGTTGCTTTGTTTCGGCTCCCATTCTCATCACCCCTGATCCTTTACTCCAGTTCATGGTGGAGGTGGATCCATCAGAGGTGGGGGTAGGTGCAGTTCTCTCCCAGCGCTCTTCCTCGGATGACAAGATGCATCCTTGCACGTTTTTTTCTCATCATTTGTCGCCAGCCTAACGCAATTATGACATTGGTAACAGAGAGTTATTGGCAGTTAAGCTTGCATTGGAGGAGTGGCATCATTGGTTAGGGGTCGGGGGTACCTTTCATCGTGTGGACCGATCATAAGAATCTGGAGTCATCAGATCTGCTAAAAGACTCAACTCTTGGCAGGCTCGGTGGTCTCTTTTTTTCGGACATTTTGACTTTTCCCTTTCGTACTGCCTGGGTTCCAAGAACATCAAACCCGATGCTTTATTGCACGTTTTAACCATCTCGAAGATGGTTCATTTTATTCCCTTGCCTAAATTACCCTCTGCCAAGGAGACAGCGGTAGCTGTCGTCGATCACGTCTTTCGTTTACATGGCCTTCTGATGGACGTGGTTTCCGACAAGGGGCCCCAATTTGTGTCCAAGTTTTGGCATGAATTTTGCAGATTGCTGGGGGTGACGGTTAGTCTGTCTTCGCGGTTTCACCCCCAGACCAATGGCCAGACTGAACGGGCTAACCAGGACCTTGAGAGAGGGTTACGATGTTTGGTTTCCAAGAATCCTTCCTCCTGAAGTCAAGGTATCTTATGGATTGAGTACGCGCATAATTCGTTGCCATTCGTTACCTCGCATTAATCCGCCTGTTCCACTTCCTCGCCTGCCGTGTCTCGTAGATGGGGAACCTACTTATATGGTCAATCGTATTCTGGACTCTAGGTGGAGGGGACTGGGAAGGTTACGGCCCGGAGGAGAGAAGTTGGGTTCCTGCTAGGGACATACTGGATCACTCCCTTATCGATGATTACAATCGACAGGTAGGTCCTCCTGGGAGCTCCAGGAGGTGCTCCTAGGGGAGGGGTACTGTGATCGTTCATTGTCTCTTTTCTCTCTGTGTTATGTGCGGTTGTGATGAAGGCGTGGTCACTGATTACGGAGCTCATCATCTCCACTTGCTGCACTCATTAACCAGCCTTCATATATGTGTCTCTCACCTGCACTTGTTGTCAGATCGTTTCAGGCTCTCCCTGGTGTTTGTTCCCGCCACCTCCTGTGTGTTCTCCGTTCCGGTTCCTGGATTCCGCTGTGTCTGTGATTGCCCGCTGCGCCCCTGCGTCACAGCCTAGCCTGGATTAATCTGCCTGCACCTGCTATCTTCTCCATGGACTGCCTGTCTTCTCGCCTGGATCTGCCTGACCTGTTGCCGTTGCTTCCTGACTCTGTTCATTGTTTCTGAGCGATCTGTCGCAGACATTATCTGAATAAAGAGTTTATTTGCATTCACTATTGAATCCTCCTGTCTCTCTGTCAGCGATCGTAACAAATAGTGTCATTGCCTAGCTTAAGTAAATTCAGTTTTATTGATTTCTGTTGCAAAAATGTTATTAATTAATCTATACAGCAGCTCTACAGAAAACAGTGATGTCATCTTCCAGCTCAGTTCAGTTCACAGGGGAAATTCTAGTTGACACAATCTCTGCAGACACTTAAGTGCTGCATTGTGGTCATGTCCAGGCACAGGTCCTCCATCTGATCTGGATATGGCCCAGGTCCGGCTGACTACAGTAAACCTCCTGATAAACAGAGAGACTAATATTAGCATAGATGCCATTCTTCTTATGATGTAACAAGTACACAGGTGTTATAGGAAGTGTTCCTGGTTCCAGCTGACCTAATTTATATTTTACTCAATTATTATTTAACTGATTTGACTAATAGAAATTGATAATGTGCTATGTGTATGCTAGGTTAAAGAGATGTGTTTTTATATTTAAACTGACAGAGTGTATTTGCTTCCTGAACAACGCTTAGATTGTTCCAAAGTTTAGGTGCTAAATAGGAAAAGGATCTACCGCTTACTGTTGATTTTGATTGTCATTTGAACTATGTAGCCTATAATGAGGGAGGCACCATTGAATTTAAAATAGCACTCTGCTGGCCTCTGGCTCACCTGTTAGTGTGGTTAGTACTGTAACACGATTTAGTTTTCACTGGGAGTAAAATAATAATCTGTCAAACAAAGGACATTGCTTCACTGTAGATTGGGTCTTTTCAACATTTTACAGCAAATCTCTAAAATGACATCTTTTAACAACATACATTAATGATTTTTTATGTGTAGTTGGTGGTTTCTACAGTAGGTCCATGCAATGTTGTAGTGTTATATGTACATACTAGGGCATTCTGGATTGTTGCAGTGTTTTTGCTGGGGCAGAGATAATACAAAGTAATTTTGTCTTGACATAGCAGACTTGCTAAAATCAGTTAGGCTGGTTGATGGCTGATGTAGTAATTAATAATTAAAGGTTAGTGTTCAGGCAAACACTGTTATTATCAATCAAAATGGGGTTCGTTTTGCTTCAGCAGCTTTCTCCCAATAGGGAACTGATGAATATACCTTTCTCAGAGCTTATTTCCAAAGTCCATTAAAATTAAATGGAAACGTTGAAAACCAGTACTACTGGCTGTGTACGGTTATATATGAAGGCATTGCCCTTTAAATGGATAAAAGGGGAGATCCACTCAGTGTCAACTTGCTTGGGGTTATGCACAATCAAATATGAATAAATATTTAATGTTGCAATTCTTATGTTGTTATCAATCTCACAGCAGGAAATTACATTTTTGTAAAAATAATTTTTTTATTGTGTTGGCCAGTGAATAATAGCTAAAGTAATGTAAATATCCTTTTCTTTTCATAAACACCTACAGAATATGTATCAAAGTCTTATGTGATTTTTTTTGGGTGAACAAGACCTGAAAGTATAAGATTTCTGTCATGTCATTGATTTAAAAATGTTTTTGCTGTTGAACATTTAATAAGCCGGCTTAATGTTAGTGGTTTGTGAATAGCTTAATCTTTAATATATTAATGTTTAGCATGCTAACATATAGTGTTTAGTCATTTCACTGCATTGATAGTAATTAATCAAGACCCACTCACACTTGATACTCATTGTCAGAGTATGGATACATTACCAAGCTGAATTTATTGAGTTGGGCAGCACACAGAAAAGCATCTGTGACTTAACTTCTTTGCCAATAGCTATGTAGACCTGACTAGTATTTCTTCATTTTAAAAACTGGTAATGAGGGCATCTGGGGAATGATTATTCATTATTTGTAAGAAAACCTGTTATCTAGTCTTTCAACCTCTTTCAATCCAAGCAAAGGTGTCATTTTCTAAAGAAAAACGGTAACACTTTATTTTAAGTAAATTGTTTGCTATTAACTAGTTGCTTATTAGCATGCATATTACTAAGATATTGTCTGTTTGTTAGTACTTATAAAACACATATTTTTGCATTAATTAGAGTATTAATGGGCACATACCCTTTGATTTCATGCTTGAAACAAAGAGCCATAAAATCTCCAGAGAAACTTCCCACTTGGAAATCCCAACAAGTCTAACTCAGGAGGCGGTGACCTCCTGCAGACCTCTTAAGGAGCGATGCACTCTCTCCTCCCCCTCTCTCTTCTCTTATTCCTGGCTAAAACAACACCGCATCTCGGCCAGAAGGCCCAACTCACAGCTTGTGCAACCTTCTTCGACCATATGAGTCTATGCAAGTTCGCCGTCATTCCTTCACTCAACATGGAAGGAAGTTATCGCAACTGCAAAACCCTCGGACGGAACCATCAAGACTTTCTCCTGCGGCCGTATATCTGGACGCCTTCCCGGGCAAATGCAAGTAATGTTCTAAGAAATACAAGTCGCTGTGTAGTTAGCAAAACTGTAAACTGTAAAGTTTATCAAAAATGGTTCTTCCCAAGGGTTCGACTCGTTGCATAACTTCATCCATCTGTTCTGACACTTTTTCCTCCAACCACTTTAACTTTACCTCTTGTCATGTATATGTCTATGTATGTTTCATGTTAGTTTTAGTCTTGTTCCGTGATTTAGTTATTAAAGTTTGGGCACAATATATGTTTGGTCCTGACTTCCTGCCTGTAAACAAATTGTCCCTTAAATTATCGATCTTGCTATGAGCTCCAAGCGCTTACGTAAATTCAAAGAAATCATTATTTTTCTGTAGCCATTCAAAAAAAATATCCTTTTCTTAAAATTAATTAATAATTAATACTTAACGTTCATAGGAGAAACTGATTGATTGATTGTAATGTTAATGTAGCTACATCAAGTTAATCTATTTCTTGCTAAAACTTTAAACACCAAGTTCACACCAAATACATTTATTAAAATATTGAATCTATAGCAGGATAGGCAAGAATTCTGGCAATTAGAGTTATAGTGCAGTAATTCTCAATCAGGGGTACGTGTACCTAAGGGGATACTTGGCAAGATATTGATTTTGGACGTGATAGCGTGCATAGCGATGAAATGAGACTCCATAGCGGCTAATGACATGGCCAAGGGGGATGATGTAAATGATGAAGAGAATGGGGCCAAGGACTGACCCCTGAGGGACCCCGCAGGTAACTGTGTGTTGCCGGGACCTTGCACTTCCAAGTGAAATGTACTCTGTTCTGTTAGTGAGGTACGATTTAAACCAGTTAAGAGCAGTGCCAGTGAGTCCAGTGGTTTGATGCAGCCTGTTAAGGAGTATGCCATGATCCACTGTATCAAATGCAGCAGACAGGTTGAGGAGTATGAGGAGGGACGGTGAGCCTGCATCAGCTGTCATCCGTAGGTCGTTTGTGACTCAGGGCTGAACCAGGGCTGTTTCCGTACTGTGTGCAGAGCGGAAACCAGACTGAAATTTTTCAAAAAGATTGTTGTATTTGAGATGATCCTGGAGGTGGGAAGCTACAACTTTTTCCAGTACTTTGGAGAGGAATGGGAGATTGGAAATGGGCCTGTAATTTACGAGCACATCTGTATCAAGGGTGGGTTTTTTGAGAAGTGGTCTGATTATGGCAGTTTTTAGGGCAGATGGAACATTGCCAGACTGGAGGGAGTTGTTTATTATAGTGGTAATCAGAGGAATTAGGACAGAGGTGTTTACTTTCACTAGAGCTGTAGGAAAAGGGTCGAAGGCACAGGTGGTAAGTTTCATCCTTTTAATTATCGTCTCAACCTCTTGCTGTGAGATTTCTGGAAAACGATGTAGAATACTAGACCTTCAATAATAAACCCAGCAGTTGTTCATCTCTTGCGCCTCCGTCAAGGACAACATTCCATTGAGGACTACATGGAGGAATTTTGCGGACTATGCCATGTGATGGATTTTAATGATGTTGCCCTCAAGGACATTTTTAGATTTTAGTTAAATGAGCCATCGTGCTCTGGACTACCTGGGGGTAAAATTCACTTTTCCCTGACCCAATATATCGACTATGTCTTACTGTTGAGCGGCTCCTCATTTACTGTGGGTTTTGCAGATGAGAAACCCCACAATCCCACAGTACCCACCACACAAGAGAGTCCAGCGACATCTCCTGTCCACGTCCAGAGTCCAGTGACGTCTCCTGTCCAGTAGAATTTGAGAGGAATTTGTCCAGTACTGTCATTTAGTTCCCTGGAATAACCAATCTCTCATGGACTTTTTGGGTAGGATTAGATCGTCACCTAGCACAACTGATACCACCAGGCAATCCTACCCTAACACGGAGATGATACTTAGACAGGGTATTGAGGCTTTGTGGCTCTCTCTATACTGTTGAAGAAGTCAATGAGGAGAAGGATAGTCAATCAACCCCAGAGTCCAGTTACAAACCCGCTCACGTCATGGCCGCCGCCATGCCTTAACCAGAGTCTTCACCAGAACTAGTGAGGGACCACTGGCTTATCGACTTTTGGACGGTGACATCTCTACTCCCTGTCCAGAGTCCTGTGCCATCTCAGGACATTTCCAGACCCTTGATCTAATGACTATTCATCTTCAGTCCTGTCAGGCCCTTGCTGCCTCCCTTTCCCACAACCTCATCAGACCAACTTAGAGGACATAACTCTTTTCATCTGACTATTTTTAGCCATCCTCCATCGTCCTCAGCCATTCCCTTTACCCACTCTTCCACCAGTCCCTCTGGATCCATCACTCCTCTCAGTGGCTCGGATCCATCTCGGGTGCCAGCTGGGTGCCATCTTCACCTGGGAAAGAGGAGCCCACAACTCCACCTACAGCCTCGGCAGATGTCACTCCTCCTCGACCCCTCTCCCAGACTCCTTTGCACACACTCCTCCCACCCACAATTCCAGCGTGGACCAGTTGGCTCCACCTGGGTCAGACCTTGCCATACCTGCGATGTGGACTTGCGCTCAGCCATCCCTCAGGCTCCTCCACTGCCCTTGGTCACCACAGTTCGCCCTTTGCCCTCTGGACTCACACCGGCATCGCACGAGGTTGCCGTGGTGCCTCAGTCGTGGTCGCCAGAGCCTCCGCCATCACTCTCAGACCTTAGGCTATGCGGTGGGCTTTTGCTCTAGTGGCATCATCTCCGACCGGCGCTATGGTGCCGTCAGAATGTTTACCACCATGGCTCCTGCCTCCATCGACGCCACCATGGAGCACTGTTCTGGCTGTGGCCTGGGCACCTACCATCATGCCCCTGTTCAAGGCTCCTCCCTGGCTCTCATCACCATCTACACCACCCTGGACCCTTCAGTTCCATCTCCTCCCGGTCAGCCGTCCTCTGCCTGAACCAAAGCCAAAGCCCCCTCCGTCCCTCCCTCATTTCCTCTGTCCAGTTGCGCCTACCAGGAGGTACTGTCACCATTATGTTCTATTTGTTTTAATTTTCATGGACCTTCTGTTTGTTTTCGTTAGTCACATGTTCCTTGTTCTAATATGCTGCCACTCATTAGTCATCCTGGACATTAACGCCAATCATCACAGCTGTTCGTCGTTTAGTTAATCATCTCTGTGTATTTTAGTTCCTGCTTGTTTTCAGTTCAGTGTCCGGTATTGTTCCTGTCTGCATGCTTCATCTTCCTTGAACCTGAGCATTACAATACTAACATTTAAATTAATATTTTGATACAATGCACTCAATAGCTATATATGTTTTTTACATTGTACTTATATTTTAAGTATTTTATATAAAACAATACCTGCATGTAATTACATCTACATTTACACAGTTAAGCCTTCCCCTACACCTTAATCCACTCAGGCCCGGTTCTACAGGGGTGCTAGAGCTAAGCACCCTCAAATGCAAGCAAAAGCACCGTCAGTTGATACTGTAAGAATATTGGCAAACAGATTTGCACATTTGTGTCCGAGCTCTGGAGAGCGCCAAATGCATCTACTTACGGTGTGTTTTGCAGTGTTGAGTAATGTAGCCATTCACAGATACAGTTGTTGATCCCTCGAACGTTCAAAACGGCAGTTTTTAGGCTATTCAGTGCTGAGTTAATGCAGGCTCACGAAACCTCTCACTAACAAAGAAAGTCAGTAAGTAAGATATTTCTTGTTGACAACGGAACTTTGTGATCGCGATGAACTGACAAAGCAACAGCATTCTAGTGATCGTAGCAATCTTGGCTCTCTTTCGAGGCTAGTCATTCATTGAATAAAATTATTGTTGCTAAGAGGACCGACGGCCAATTGCATGCTGCAAAGTTTCGGAAGTGACCATCTAAATATAAATGTCACTGAAATATCCTCCTGAGACCCAGATGAGAGGTTTTG
The DNA here is from genome assembly GCF_949357685.1 of Gobio gobio. Lineage (NCBI taxonomy): Eukaryota > Metazoa > Chordata > Actinopteri > Cypriniformes > Gobionidae > Gobio > Gobio gobio. The sequence continues at coordinate 26,797,433 of NC_137104.1, read as the reverse complement.
CCTCTGTAGAGGACATTATTTAGCGAATTTCTCTGACAACATACACAGTTTTAAGTCTGGATATTCTTATGAATTACAAGACACACATATGAAAATATTATAACACGTCTATTTACATCACATATTTTCCCAAAACACATTAATATGCAAATTAGATACAGTGTATAGATGCATTGCCTAGAATGTTTACACATTGCATAAAGTAAAATGGTATATCAAATTATTCTCTATCTTTCATAACATTGAGAATCATCTTTATGCAAAGTTTGAATAAAAAAAACTTGAAGCATAACAATTGATTGGTTAATGAAAAAAAAATTGTTTGTCTATTCATGTCTTAATTTTCTCAATAAATGTGCTCTGGTGTCCTCTAAAGAGCAGAGGATATAGCATATAACAAGATTTTAAAAATAATAATAATTCAAAGCAATGTAAAGGCAGACTAATAGATTCATAGACAATTTGTAGCTAAATATTTTTGAAATTCCAATAATTGGTAAATGACTTGTAAATAAATAATCATAAATTTCTCACTGTACGCTGCTATGGTGGAGCCGTTGCTTAGTCTGCATTTTACTAGAGTATCCTCAGTGATTTCAGAAGCACCCTCAGTGATTTGATTCTGGAACCTGGCCTGAATCCACCCTTAAAACCATACCACCTAATCTGTTCCTTACCCATATCCCACCTCTACACCAGCAAAAGTGTTTTGCAATACAATATGAGCACAATAAGCACATTGTACTTTTTTATGTAAGCACATAGTACTTAAGGACACCTAATATAAAGTGTGACCCTGTATTCTTACAGATATAGTCATATATTTGTTCCGACAGAATTTAGAAAACAGCTCTACTCAGATCATTGTGATCATTAGAAGAGAGCTGTGAGTGTGTCACCTAAGGGAGACATACAAAATGTGCACAGAAGTGACCCTGACCGGAGTTAAAACCACTGTTTTAGTGAGCAGTAGAGACATTTCAGGAAGTTATGGAGAAGATGAAGTAAAATTATTTAGAAATGTTGTGGACTACCCCACTGCCCTGCACTTTAACTGTTATATGTTGTTTTAAAAGCCAATAAGAGTGACATTAGTGTCATGTCACTGTAGCAATTATGGACGCAGACATATAGATGAGTTAATCTTCCAATGATTCGATCAAATTAACATACTTTTCAACAAAGCACAATTCAGCTCCAGGAAATCATCATCATCACGAGGGAGATGGGGGCTTGATTCTGCCCAGAGCTACTAGTTCTGACTTCCTATGGACTCGCCACCAAACTCAGTTAAAAGAGGACAAAGGGCTCGTGGTTGTCACAAGACAAAGAAACAACCAGATCTCTGTCTTTGCATGACCAGCAAATGAACTCCACGTGACAGCTAAAACTCCAAGTAAGCTCACAGAAACTGTTAGCTTATGGAGTACATCAAATAACTGATTATTGGACTTTCATTCAAATAGCCTTCGACATAACTTGTTAGTGTGTTTACAACTAATACACGTTAGTTAGACTATTAGGCATGTATATTACTCACAATTCATGCAATTATGTAACTATTGAATGAGTGGATGAAAAAGCATTGTGTTTGATACCGGTGTGTTCGTATGGGTATAATCCAACAGATGAGCTGAATGAAATCTTTATAGAATTGATCATGTCCTTATAGTAAGAAATTAGGTCTAAATGTACTCTCTGCTTAAGAGCAGGAAACTAAATTCTATAGTTAACCCAATTTTGTGGGAGGGGTGGAGACACAGTCACCCCTGAAGCCTAATTGGCCAGAACCCATCCAGGGGATGGGCAAATGTTTGAGTTTAATCTCAGAACACGAACAAAAAGTTCTGTCTTCAGTTCTGCCTAGAGTTCTCTCTACAGTTCCGTGCAGTTCTGTACAGTTCAGACCAGAAGCAGTGCAGAGTTCAGCTCAAGTTCGGTTCCAGTTCGGTTCGAGCTGGTTCGCGGCCTGTTCGCAGTTCAGAGATGAGCTAAGTCCTAGCAGTTTGACCAGAGTGAGTTCTGAACGGAGCTCCCAGGAGACGGTCTGACTATCGTGCCAGACCAACATCAGAGAAAATGGGTTAACAACGATTTCCTTCAGGCCATCTGCTTTTCTCTCACTTTCCTTTCTTTTACTTAAAGTTTATTTTATTTCCGTTAAGTCTCGGGTTCTGTTAAGTTTCGCCGCAAAAGTCTCTCAACAACGAGTTTCTAACAGCGCGCTCCAACTTCAAACAACGCCCACAAGACTTTCATCCAGCCGCCAACACGCCACGTGATTGGTTTCCCCAGACGTCGACCAGACCTTCAGCGAATCAAAGATCCAGGAAAATCCCTGTCCAGCCAGGAAAAGGGAATTCCCCCTTGTCAGACGACACGCGAAACACAAACGCAAGTAACGCCTTTTTGATTCCAAGCTGAACTGGTGCATTAGATCAAATGTAATAACCCTGCCTAAGAAACGATAGGAGGTTAAATTACTGATCAATGGTTTCTTCAGGTCATGTTTCATAAATGCATAGATTGCTTAGGATTTCATAATTTCTCTCTCTTAGAACTTATTCTTTCCTCACCTTCTTCCTTTCTGCAACGTGTGAATGTGCGAGTGTGTGTGTTTATGTTAGATATTAGTTTGATGTGTTAGATTAATCAATAAAGTTCCGTTTGTATTCAAAGATAACTGTTCTTGTGTTATGTGCTTATCAATTTAATGTCTTGAACTGCCGATCTAAGTTACCTGGCTGTTAAATAGTGTTTCACTATTGTTCGGATATTAATATCCGCTGCAGAGTTGATATTTACGGCCCGTTCAAATGAACGCTAGAAGTGTCATTTGCTCGGCTGTAAAATAGACTCTCAAAATTCCCTATGAATTCATTAAATTCATTCATTTGAGCTAAATATACATGTTTCCCTTTAACCGAGCCCCCTTTAAGTTCTTACATATCGGCGGACGAATAAGTTAAGGGGTAAACATTAATTCTGAATTATTTATAATATATAGTGTCATTCGAGTCTTTTATTTTAATTCAGTTCCCCGTTGAGTTATTATTTTATCTGACTCATAGTCGCTACATCACCATGAAATCAAAATGGACAATTCTTATTTTTTATATAATATTTATTATAAACTATTTATAATTGGTCATACCAATATTAGGTGCCTTTAACTACGATGTACTTGCATGAAAAAATAAGTGTAATGTACTTATTGTGTTCATATTGTAATACAAAAAACTTGCTGCTATTGAGGTGGGATACAGGTATGGTTAGAGACAGGTTTGGTGATATGGTCAGGTGTTTTTTAGAATACAATTTAAAAATATGTATATACATAATAAGTCCAAAGTATCAACTGATTCATTTAAATGTTAGTTAAAGACATCTAATTAGTAGTTAAAGACACCTACGATAAAGTGGGACTTGATTTTTTTAATGTGTGTTCCCAATCCCTGCTTCTTGCAGCAACATATCTTCTCTGATTATGTGTTTACTGCCGTGAGGGCAGGACAACCTGTCACCAGATCACACCCAAAACCATCCAACCAACCAATCTATTCCCAGTGGACAACCGCCCTACATTTTATTTTTCCTTGTTCCAGAAACTGTTTTACTCAGATGTCACATTAGAGAAGAAAATATGATTCCAGCTTCAATTTCATGCCGACTTTAACGGTGGTGATTATATTGGTAAAAAAAAACAAAAAGACATTATATATTTTGTGCTTTCTTTATATGCTCCTGGTTTTTTTACACACCTCTCCTCACTTGTGTTCAACAGAGAGTGACAGGACTCTGGATTGATACAAATGAAAAACACAGATTCATTAGGGTGTGAAATTGTTTGTGTGCTACACTAACTGCCTTTCCTATCCATATACACCCCATATACTTTTCTTCTCATTTTCCCTCTCTTTTTTCCTTTGTCTGTCTGCACAGCATATTTCTGTTTATCTTCAAAATACAACTGATTGTCTGTTTAGAACGTGATTGTAAAGCAAGTGGAAAAGCTACATTTTATGTTAACATGATTCATGAACACACAAAAATTGCATTGGAGCAACCTTTTTGCACAAACACATATATAGTTGCTTCTTTCCCTTCCTCAGTATGAGCTCTATAATCTTTAAGATATTCTGAAATGTTGTAGTATAAAAAGTCTTAATGATTTCAGTGCCAAGAAGCATTTGCAATTAAAGAAAAACTAATTTATAAAGTTATGCAAAATCAATATACTTGATAAATTCAACGTTCATTCAGGGCTTTAAACATCTCATATTCACTGCAGTGGATGCACTGAAGCTTTCTTTGTTTAAATTAGCTCAAAATTATGATCAGATGTAAGTATTACCTTGACAATACATCATTAAAAAGATCTAAGACTCAAACTTAATTTTTTGACCTCTGTTTTATTCTCAAAGTCATATAGTGAACGTAATTTGTTAATATGTGTCAGGAGTTATGAATATGAAAACCGGCGTCGGTGCCTTTTTGATTGTAATATGAGTGTCAGCTGCTCTCATTCATAAAAAAACGTCTCCGGTTACGTATGTAACCTAGGTTCCCTGAGAACAGGGAACGAGACGCTGCTATGGGGAACGCCTCCAGCGTGACAGGTGTCTGAACTACTATCGGCGACAGCCTATGATGTCATCAAGCTGCGACCAGGAAGTATATAAGGGCGCCTTGCAAACATGACACTGCTTCTTCGTCTGAAGGGACTGTTTGGCAGGCAAGCCCTGAGGCATGGCAAAGCGACGCAGCGTCTCGTTCCCTGTTCTCAGGGAACCTAGGTTACATACGTAACCGGAGACGTTCCCTTTTGAATGGGAACTCGCGCTGCGTCAGCTGACACTACGGGGAACGATATACCCACGCCGCCATGCCGAGGGGAGTGCATGCCCACTGGCAGTGACAACTGTCAGGACAAGCAAATTCAATTGAAATGCCTGAACCACTCCCCCTCTGGTCACACAAGGCTGTCAGTGACAGCATTCCCTACGGTCATAGCCCAAGCTAAAAACCTGAGTAGGAAACTTCGAACACTTAGTGAAGTCCTACCCACCTACCCAAGCCAGCCCAAAGGCCTGGATCCAACCCATTCAAGAGAAAGGGGCTCCTTAAAGGGAATGTGGCTAGGGGGCCCTAGGGGACCACAGCCAGCCATTACCGCCACCAAGGAGGCCTAGCTTGGTGCCTTTTTTAACGGGCACTTCAGCCGGGCCATCCTTGTCTGTTCGAGAACAGAGCCTCTGGATACTCGCCTCCTGGAGAGGCATCCAGTCCAAGGGACTGCAGGTTGGCAGTGTCCTCCTCAGACCGGATCTCAGAGACGGGCATCCCGGAGAGCAGTACTCAGCAAAGCGCTTTCTACCCTTGCCAGCGAGGGGAGTTAATCTGCTCGATCCTAGGATCTACTGAGCTATTATCAAATAGAAACACTCAGGAGGCCAGACTGGCCTAAAAGCTGATCTACTTACAAGGCCACCCTAGGGGCCTACGACCATCTGATCAGGCCCAGGCAGCTTCGGGCTCACATACGACCCTCCGAAAAGAGGGGAGCTTAAAGGGGCCTGCCCGGTAGGTAAACCAGGTTGCAGGCTGAAATCCCCTCCTTGGGGACCAAGTAGCAGAAGCGACACTAGTCGCGCTAGGGTAAGACCTTACTGGATGCTGCCGGCTAAGGGCCGGATCACTGATAGCAGGTCACCACTAGATGTCAGCGTCATACCAGTTAACAATCCTCAAACTGAGAACAAAAAACCTGTTAGGGAGGCCTAGTGAGGCCCATTGTATGAGTATATGCCTGAGAAACCATTCTCAGGAACTCGCCTAGAGGGAGGCCTGTGAGGTCTACTACCTGATAGCAGTTGAAGCCGACTGTCAAAGTAGCTGAAAAACGGAAACTCTTTTTCACAGGGAGGCCTACTACCTGATAGTCAAGCTACACCAGCTAGCCGAGCATCGTGACTCGGGAAGTCACCCTCAGGGAGGCCTAGTGAGGCCTACCACCTGATAGTAAGCCTTCAGGGAGGCCCGGGGAGGCCTACTACCTGATAGCAAGCTACGCTAGCTACCCGAGCATCCTAACTCAGGAACTCGCCCTCAAGGGAGGCCTAGTGTGGCCTGCTACCTGCTAGGGACTCGTGCTAACTGTTTCTCAAGTAACTGGAGCCCAGGAACATGCCCTCAGGGAGGCCTGCTACCTCATGCCGAGTCTTCAGGGAGGCCTGGTGCAGTCTACCACCTGCCAACAGCTTAGCAACCCATGCTAGCTGACACAGCGACTGGCGAACGGGAGCCCGCCTTCAGGGGGGCCTAATGGGGCCTACCACCCTACAGCAGGCAGGTGGCAGGAATGAAAAACTGGTTGCTATAACCTTGGGCTGACAGTAGCTTCTCTGCTGGCTGACAAAAATAACATCCAACTGCTAACTAGGGTTATTAGTTGGGAAATGTTCTGCTACTTGAAGCCGACATCGTTGGAGAGCAATACATACCGCAAACGCATGGGGCCGAATTTTGCAAGAGGCCTACCAAGGCTGACTACCTTACCAGGTTGCAGCTAATAAATTGCTAACCTCCCCAAACGTCGGGACTCGCTCGCAAGGAGGCCTGTCTCTGAGGCCTACTACCTGACCTGGAGTCTACTGCTAAGACTGCCCCAGCTGGCTACTCACAGCCAGCTGGCCTACAATCCATCCCAGCCTAGCTGGGTGACCCATCCAGGAGGCCTCCACTTTCTTCTGGAGCCAACTTTATAATGGCGCAGTCTTATCAGCAGCGCCTACAAGCACTGGAACCTAATCACATTGTCCATAGCTGGTTACTCGGCAAACCAAACGCCCTGTACCCCCTAAGCGGGGGGAGTACCACATACACCACCAACCTCATGAAGGTCCTAGCTTTAATAGCAGCCTACCATACCGTGCGAGGGCGTCAGCCATGGCAATGCTCTGGCTACAAGGGAGCTCACGACCAAACCTACATAAACAAAAGGTTGCGAAGTGCTGCTCAACCCGAGCCATGGGTGAGTCAGAATGATACAGAGCTAGGAGTGGAGGTACTCAAATCTACCCTGCCTTGTCAGAGGAGTACTGCCAACTGGCCGAGGCACATAAATAGGGCCAGAGCCTGCCAAAAAACTGGCGGCTTTCTAAGAAACTAGCTCTGGAGGGCAGGGCTGGGCTATTCATACAGTCTTTTTCGTATTCAAATGAAAAATGGCCTTAACCCTGCCCCACGACCACTGGTTAAGTCGCTATCAATTCTGCGCAGCACCAACCTGCATTACTAGTAAAAGCCCCAGAATGCAGGGAAGGGGGCGGGCCTTGGCCGGACGACTCTACATAAGAGGAGGCTACATTAGGGACAACGCTTCTTGGTGGGCGCCTCCGTAATCCCTAGAAAGCCTAGGCCAATCTAGATCTATACCCGAGGTCCGAAAGGGCCATTACTATTGCACCAAACAAAAAGGGCACTCGGGTAGAAGTGCCAGTCGTATATTAGATCTGGCTCTAGATCTAACTATAGTTCTTGCGTAGTCTGATCCTGCATTCTCCAGAAGACTTATACTGAGAGAAGATACAGACCGCCTAACCCTGAGGCGGCTACCAGTTACCAGCTTAAACTAGGAGAAATATACGCCTAGCCTTTCCTTTTTTTTATTTAATTTTTTTCGAAAAAAATGCTACACACCCGCAAAAATAGGCGCCATTCCCAGAGCTATTCACAGATTTTAAAAGTCTGGGAGATATAAAGGCTATTCCACACCCACAGCCTTAACAGAACGGCTGTTCAGAAAATATATATATTCTTTGCTGGCTCTCCACTAGCAATACTAGCTCACCACGGAGCCTAGGCAACTGGTGTATAATTGTTTTATCGTTCTAGCCATCCTAGCAGGGGAACTACAGGCCCTAGGAAATATCCACCGATCCACAGCGATCCCCGAAGCCCTCTACAGGGAGCATAAGTCAGAAAATACATAATATTTTTCCCTCTTATAGGGGACTTACCCGCTCGCCTGCGGCGCGCCATGATATTCACCCACAAGCTTAATACACCACATGTATGCTTAGGTGTACCACTACCACGGGCCTGAGGGGGGCGCACTCAAAGACCAGCCAGGCGGGCCCTAGCACATCATCGCGGACCCACCTAGGCCGGATGCAAGAAGCGCCTGGGGAGATGATGATGAAGAAGAGGAGTGAGGGTCAATGTAATTCCTTAGCTCACCCTCAGGGAGGAGACCCATCATGAACGCTGACTGCGTTTTGTGATACACAGTTCCTACTTCTCCCGGGAGTCCGCCTCTCTGTGCCCCACCCCCGACTGTGGGGGCACACGAGGGGCAATGCTGGCCCTCGGGCCCCGTCTCCGGTCCTCGGACCGTGACGCCTGCCTGGGACCCGGATCTCAGTGGTACGCAGGTCCTCAGACGCTGCCAAATGCGCTATTCCTCCGCGATGCTGGCCCTCGGGCCCAGTATCCGCCTGTTGCGCAACCACCACATCAGGGAAACATCCCCTGATCGAGATCCCTCAGCAAACCGGCCTGGTGCGCATGAAACACTGCCATGGTTTAAGAAGTAGCACCGGGCTGACCTGCTGCCGTGTATGCCCTGCCATTAAAGCGACACATCGTTTAGGTGGCAGGGTTGGAGCTCTCAGCTTCCCAGATGCGAGATTGCACACATCCTGTTAATCGGAGGCGACGACACATACCCATTTTCTCCTTTTCCTATCCTCCTGCCATCAGCGACATACCGCTGATGTCATACCGCTGATGTCGGTGAATATGAGCCGAATATAGGTTATTCCATGCCCCCTCGATCTAAATAGGAAGATCAGGAAGGAATGAAAGCCCAACTGAGCCAATGATTATGGCTGGGGAGAAATCGATCGTTCAGTCCAACACGAGCGATCTCTCCTCTAACGCGACAACACAGCGGCCACAGCCCGCCTGCAGCGCGATTAATAACATTCATCGGCTCAGCATACACAGTCAGGATGGCTGAGAAGATTAATCCTCCTTCTCACAGCCATCCCTAGAGCACCTGCAAACAAGTCTCGTCAGCCGCCAGATCGTCAAAGGGAAGAATGCCTTCCCGTGACGATTCAGCAAGCTCTATCCGGGAAACCCGTGACGTGCGTCCGCGCTCAGCCTCAGCATGAGCGGGACCGCATCATCAGTCTCGGATGCCAAACCCTCTTCCCTCAGGAAGAGAATCAGACGAGAGCAGAGTGATCTCGGATTGACAAACGTTCACATTATACAAACAAACAAACAACTCGATAAGAGCTGACTGTGCATGCTCTTGATCCCAGGCAGAAACACACAGCTCGTGTGTATACAATAATGAATTTGGATTACCTTAACTCGAAGCAATTCAGACAAAACAGTCCCTGAAGACGAAGAAGCGGTGTCATGTTTGCAAGGCGCCCTTATATACTTCCTGGTCGCACCTTGATGACATCATAGGCTGTCGCCGGTCAATAGGATTGCCGTGATTCGATAGTAGTTCAGAAACCTGTCACGCTGGAAGCGTTCCCCGTAGCGTCAGCTGACGCAGCACGAGTTCCCTTTCGAAAGGGAATCCTCTATGCTCGTCATGAAGTCTCACGACAAAACAACATCCCTCAGGGCTTTTAGTTCAAATGTGTGGAGATGCAGAGAATTCTCATATTTCTGTGTCAAATTTATATACAGAGAAGTATTATTTATTCAATCTTTACCCAAAATGTGCAGATGTAGTCATTATGAGAGCTGGATACTCTGAAGTGCTGTTTTCAGTTCATACTGGCAGCCGAGGGCGCTCTGATGCACATGTCGTCCATATATGGCACAGATGAGGAAGAGGTATACCATGTGACATTCCAGGAAGTTTCTGGCATAAACAAAGCTTCCAGAGATCGCTATAACATGCAGATAGACACGTTTGAAGATGATAAACACACAATCGCGATGATTTATGGTTTATCTGTGTTCTTTATACCATGTTGGGTGTATAATAGATTATATTTATAATGCAATGCTATTCAACATAACTTTTATCATTATGCAGAATTGTAAAATAATATATTTTCTGTCAGATTTTTTGCTCCAAAGCCAAATGAGATCACAGAGGGTTGTTTAAAACATTTGACTTGTAATATAAAGTAAGTTTGGAGTGAAAACATGGTTTAATCTCACAAATTGTTGTGTTTTGATGGTGTGCTAAGCTAACATGCTAGCTAGCCCTAAAATGCATCTGCCATCTGGGCAAATACGTTATTTTTATGAATAATTTTGAATAGTAAAACTCACTGAAATGTTTCTATTTTCAACACGGGCATTTGAGGCAGTTTAGAAGGTGAAGTGAGAAGTTTGATCAAAAAATTATGTTTGAATAGAACAGTTTGAATAGAGAGTCGTCAATGATTACAATGAAGACAAAAGAATAAGATAATTAGAGCCATAACCAGGCTGGAGAGGTGTGAATGTGTGCTGGGGAGACAAAATTAGTGGGGCCATTTGCACCACAAAACAATATAGACAATACACAGAATGGTAGCTCAGAAGATGGCAATAAACATCAGTTAACATTTTAGAGAAATCTCAAAATAAAATTACATGACATGATCTTGAAAAACATTTCATAAACTTTTTAGACTTATCATCTTCAGATTTGAAATATAACATGGTCAGACATGTGGCTTTGGCTGCAGTGCATTTCTGGATTGCTACAAGGCCAACTTCAATTTTATTTTCATAAAGATATTTAACAAAAATAAATTTCTGATTAACTTTACAAAAATGTGAAGCTTATTATAAAATATTTTCTCATTATGACAAATACATTTTGACTTTACAGTAAACTGCCAAGTGTCTGTTTTCAAAAGAGACCATAGTTATGCTTTTAGTGCAAAGGATTCATGAACTGTATCTGTTTTAGTCCTGGTATGCCATTCCTTGGGATTTTTCAAAAGCGGGGGTGCAGGCTAACAGGTTAAATCATTAGTAGACCACTTTTCATATTTGCACTGTTTACACATATCCATGCTTGTCAATGAATGTAATTGCTTATTTTTTAGAGGTAATGCAGTGGGAAAGATATACATGAATTTTAATCAAAATAATATTATAAATAAGGTTGAATGTTCACTTTGAAAATAAAAGTTCCCTTTCGTTCAGTCACTACGACGTAACGTTAGTGACAAACGAATGGGAGGTTTAGCTTAGAAGCCAATTACCTTTGAGAATCTAACAACGCCCAATGGCAGTGCCAATGCCATGGGCATGCGGAATTTGCATGCGTAAATCCGCCCCACCGCATGGGTATATAAGGAAGTGCGCTGGCAACATCGCATTATGTTTCTGCTTTGGAGCCAAGAACTACTCTTCACTCCTTCAAGCCTGATACTGAGTCTTTGTCAGCCTTCGAGACGAGCAGCTTTCCAGTGGCGTTGGTGTAAACGGGTACACTGGGGTCCCCCCAGTCGAACGTTCTGTTGCGATGCAACTGTGTCCTCAGAGCGCTTCGACCTTGCGTGGTGATCCTAAGCACCCCTCCAAAGCCTGTAGATTCTCATCAACCTTGGTGGCGAAATCTTACAGAGCTGCGGGGCAGGCTGCCGCCTCGTTGCATGCCATGGCAATTCTGCAGGTCTACCAGGTCCGGTTGCTCAGGGACATGCACGAGGGTGGAGCTGATCCAGGGCTCGTGGACGAGCTGTGTGTCGCCACCGACCTCACCCTCCGGGCGACGAAGGTGACCGCACGGTCCCTGGGTCAGGTGATGTCCACAGCTGTGGTCCAGGAGCGACATCTGTGGCTAAACCTGGCCGATATGCGGGACGGCGAGCGGACATGTTTCCTCGACGCCCCCATATCCCAGGCTGGCCTCTTCGGCGGCGCGGTTGAAAACTTCGCCCAACACTTTTCAACCGCCCAGAAGCAGACTGAGGCTATAAAACACATACTGCCCCAGCGGCCAGCTGCTGCCTCCACCCAGCCGCCGGCACAGTCGCCTCAGCCTGCTCGAGGGCGCACTCCTAAGGCTCCCGAATCTTTTGGGAGAATCTTTTGTTCAGCTGCTGGCCCCCGGGTCAGCAGCGCCCTAATGTGGCTTAAGATAGAACTAACACTCACATCCCTGAGCCCCCAGAGACCACGCCACTCTCGTCCCTCTCTGTCGCCAGCCTCCTCTCAGAGCAGACCCCAGTGGAATGTGCATCCTTCCCTGGTCTCCTCTGTCAGGACGCAGCCGTTAACCGTGCCCCCACACCGGGACGCTACGCCTCCCACGTCCGGGCCGGTAACGCTGCCTCGCTGCCCCACCCTGGGTACATCTGTGGTCCAAATGACCCCGCTGGTGCAGTTCCTGGGAGCCTGGCTTCAGCTTCCGGGACTGTCCCGCTGGGTCGCGAAAACCATCAGGCTCGGCTACGCGATTCAGTTCGCGCAGGCTCCTCCCCGCTTCCCGGGAGTCCACTGCACTATGGTCGTGCGTGCCCCTGTCATGCGTGCGGAGATTGCCACCCTACTGGCGAAGGGTGCGATCGAACCTGTCCCTCCAGCCGAAATGAGGTGCGGCTTCTACAGCCCTTACTTCATTGTACCCAAGAAGACCGGTGGGTTAAGACCAATCCTGGATCTGCGCGTCCTGAACCGATCCCTTCACAGGCTTCCGTTCAGGATGTTGACAGCAAAACGCCTTTTCGAATGCGTTCGTCCAGCCAATTGGTTTGCAGCGATCGACCTGAAGGACACCTACTTCCATGTCTCCATCCTACCTCAACACAGACGTTCCTACGGTTTGCTTTCGAGGGGCGGGCATATCAGTACACGGTCCTCCCATTCGGGCTAGCTCTGTCCCCTCGCGTCTTCACGAAGATTGTCGAGCCAGCCCTTGCGCCACTCAGGCAGCACGGGGTTCGCATCCAGAATTACTTCGACAACTGGCTCATAATGAGTCACTCTCGAGAGTAGGTGTGCGAAAACAGAGATCTGATGCTCCAGCACTTAGCCCGTCTGGGCCTTCGGGTCAACTGGGAGAAGAGCAAACTCTAGCCCGTGCAGAGGATCTCTTTTCTCGGTATGGATATCGACTCGGTCGCCATGTGCGTGCAGCTTAAGAGCGAGCACGCGCAGTCTCTGCTGACTTGCCTCTGTCAAATCGAGAGCAAGAGTGCGGTTCCACTGAAACTATTTCAGAGGCTCCTGGGGCATATGGCATCTGCAGCTGCGGTGACGCCGCTCGGATTGCTTCACATGAGACCGCTTCAGCATTGGATCGAGTCCCGATATGGCGGTCGGACACGCTCCGGGTCCTAGTAATTCAGGCCTGCCTTCAGACTCTCACCCCGTGTTCGAACCTCAGCTTTCTACGGGCTGGTGTGCCCTTAGAATGAGTTTCCAGGCATGTTTTTGGGTCAACAGATGCCTCTGCCACGGGCTGGGGTGCCATGTGCAATGGACATGGTGCCACGGGCTCCTGGACAGGACCCCAGTGCCTCTTGCATGTCAATTGCCTCGAGTTGCTGGCAGTATGGTTTGCCCTGCACCGCTTCCGAGCGTTGCTGAAGGGTCAACATGTACTAGTCAGGACAGACAACATGGCCACTGTAGTGTACATCAACCACCAGGGCGTTCTATGTCTCAACTCGTCCGCCATCTCGTTCTATGGAGTCAGAAGTATCTGAGGTCCCTTCGTGCTTTCCATATCCCGGGAGATCTGAAACGTGCAGCCGACGAGCTCTCAAGGTCTCAGGCACTTCCTGGAGAATGGAGACTCCATACCCAGACGGTCCAGCTGATTTGGGAACAGTTCTGCGACGCACAGGTAGATCTGTTTGCCACTCATGACTCTACCCATTGCAGCCTGTTCTATTCCCTGACCGAGGGCATGCTCGGCACAGATGCACTGGAGCACAGCTGGCCGGGGGGCCTACACAAATATGTGTTCCCCCCAGTGAGCCTTCTCGCACGAGTCCTGTGCAAGATCAGGGAGGACAAAGAGCAGGTCATGTTGATCGCCCCGTATTGGCACGGCCAGACCTGGTTCTCAGAACTCTTACTCCTTGCGACAGCCCCTCCCTGGCCTATCCCTCTGAGGAAGGACCTCACTCAGAGACGGGGCACCCTCGTCCCGAGCTTTGGAACATCCACGTGTGGCTCCTGGACGGGACGCGGCAGGTTTGAGTACCCTACCACCTCTGGTGGTGGCTACCATCACTTCCGCTAGGGCAGAGTCCACTCGGCATGCCTATGTGTTGAAGTGGAACCTCTTCGTCACCTGGTGCTCTTCCCGCCAAGAACACCCCTGGAAATGCCGGATCGGGTCCGTGCTCTCGTTCCTCCAAGAAGGGTTGGAGCGAAGGCTGTCTCCCTCCACCCTTAAAGTATATGTGGCCACTATATCTGCCCACCACAAAATCTTGGAGAACAAAAAGGTAAGTCAGCACGACCTGATCATCAGCTCCCCTCGTACCCTCGAGACCTATCAGTAGTCTTAGATGCTCTGCAGAGGCCTCCCTTTGAGCTTTTGCGGTTGGTCGATCTTAAGTTCTTGTCAATGAAGACAGCTCTCCTGACCGCATTGGCCTTCATCAAGAGGGTAGGGGACCTGCAGGCATTTTCGGTTGACGAAGCGTGCCTGGAGTTCGGGATATGTGCCCAAGGTTCCCACCACTCCGTTCAGAGACCAGGTGGTGAACCTGCAAGTGCTGCCCTTGGAGGGGGCAGACCCAGCCTTGGCACTGCTCTGTCCAGTACGCGCTCTCCGCGCTTACGTAGAAAGGATGCAGTGTTTCAGGACCTCAGACCAGCTCTTTGTCTGTTATGGTGGAGAGCGGAAGGGAAGAGCTCTCTCAAAGCAAAGGCTGTCTCACTGGATAGTGGACACCATTGTTTTGCCTTACCAGCAGCAGGGTCGACCATGCCCCCTTGGGGTTAGGGCCGACTCCACTCGGAGTGTGGCCTCCTCTTGGGCTCTAGCACATGGCGCCTCGCTAACAGACGTCTGCAGAGCTGCAGGCTGGGCGACACCTAACACATTCGCAAGATTCTACAATCTCCAAGTGGAGCCTGTGTCCGACTATGTACTCTCCTCTACCAGTGGCCGGTAATGGAATAGGCTCAGGTGTCTTCGCTTGCTTGCCATTCCACTCCACGGACTGGATACGTGCAATATTTTCCTCCAGCACTGTCGACGCCGACACCAGTAAGTCTGCCCTCTCGAGCCCAGACCCTCGTGTCAGGCCAGGTGCCCCGTGTGCATGGTTCCCCTCTGGCGAGTCCCACACATGTATCTCCGCCATAAGCCTCCTAGTGAGCAGGTGTCTTTCCCTTGGCAAGTCCCTGCCACCCCTGGGGTTAAAAATCCACCTATGGCTGGTACCCCAGAGTTCTCCATATGCAGCCCTTAGCGGGTCATATGTGTATTCTCTAAGTCCTCCCTACGGGTAGGCATTTTGGCATATCTCCACCAGGAATATGCTTCCCAGTGTACCTTGGTATTCCTGTGATAAGTGGGAGTTCTTCGTCCGTACTAGTCTTACGACAGGGTACTCGCACTTACGCAGGGCACTGGAAGTGACACAGAGTGACGTCACTGTATTGGGACCCCCATTCGTTAGTCACTAATGTTACGTCGTAGTGACTGAATGAAAGGGAACGTCTCGGTTACGTATGTAGCCCTCATTCCCTAAGGAGGGAACGGAGACGTAACGTCCCTTTGCCACATACGCTGTACTGCTGGAACGGCCGGGAGTTCAGTCTTGGCTCCGCAGCAGATAACATAATGCGATGTTGCCAGCGTACTTCCTTATATACCCACGCGGTGGGGCGGAGTTACGCATGCAAATTCCGCATGCCCATGGCATTGGCACTGCCATTGGGCGTTGTTAGATTCTCGAAGGTAATTGGCTTCTAAGCGAAACCCCCCATTCGTTAGTCACTAACGTTACATCTCCGTCCCCTCCTCAGGGAACAAGGTTAACATACGTAACCGAGACGTTGCTTATTGTCATCTATGGTTACATGAAGAACATTTAATGTCAGTGGAATCTTTGAGAATGTTTGAAATCACTAAGAATGCCATTGAGTTACTGATTATTGAAATCACACTAAGAAAAAAAATATATTAATAATCTTCAATGTAAGATTATTTTGGGGGACCAAAAACTGTAGAACTTTTAATTGTACAGATTTTTTAATAGTACTGATTTTCGTTTTGCATAATAATAATGAGAATCTAGATATCATTATTATAAATCAATATCATTATAAATCAATTATCATACACCCAAGATGGCGGCGCGAGTACATCGCGAGGGTCGGGGTCTCTCCAGATTCTGCAATTTTGCAGTATTTTTCTTGCTCATCTCGGGTCTGTTCGTGCAGAACAGTTGTGCCTTTACATTGTACACCCGTTGTGAGATTTTGGATATTGGTTTGCGAATTTCCAACAGTTTTATGGACAATCTTCGACTACTTCCTGAGATCACAAGAACACCCGAGTCTATGCACTCTACCCGGCCGGGTGGAAGTGCTTGCAGGTGGCATCGAGATCGTAAACAAAGGCGGTGGAAGCGCGGAGGACTAAGAGCTAAGCTTAGGCTAACACCACAACGGCTCTTTTTACCCAGCATTTTCCTTGCCAATGTACGGTCGCTAGTGAACAAAATGGAGGAGATTCGACTCAGAATCACACACAGCAAGAAACTTTTGAACTGTAACGCCCTAATCTTCACGGAAACCTGGTTTAACAGCAGAATACCGGACACCGCTATTGAGCTAGCGAGACGCCATACACTCCGGGCGGATAGAACATTAGATGGCTCCGGTAAGACCAGAGTTGGTGGATTGTGCATTTACATTAACAAAGCTTGGTGCACAAACTCTGCTATTGTTGGGAGTCATTGTTCAGCTAACATTGAGTTTCTCATGGTTAAATGTAGACCGTTTTATCTACCGCGGGAGTTCACTTCCACCATTATAACTGCAGCCTATATTCCCCCAGATGATGATGCCAAGCTTGCTATGAAAGAACTTCACGCAGCCATCAGTAAACAACAGACTGATCACCCGGAAGCTGCTTTTATTGTTGCAGGTGACTTTAATCACTCAAACTTAAAGTCAGTGCTACCCAAGTTTCACCAGCATGTTTCCTGTCACACCAGAGGAAACAAAACCTTAGACCATGTTTACACAAACATGGCTGGAGCTTATGTTGCGACACCCCTCCCCCAAATTGGACAGTCAGATCACCTTTCTTTGTTCCTCACCCCCAAATATGCACCCCTCATCAACCGTGTGAAGCCATCAGTGAAGACCATCAAGGTGTGGCCTGCGGGGGCAGATTCCACACTCCAGGAAAGGTTTCTACACACAGACTGGAGTATGTTTGCTTCTCAAGCCACCAGTGGCGCTCACACAGACATTGACTCCTGCACCTCCTCTGTATTGGATCATATCAATACCACCATTGACAGTGTTACAACCCAGAAACAGATCACCACATACCCAAATCAGAAGCCATGGATGAACAAGGAAGTGTGACTCCTGTTGAAGTCACGCAACACTGCCTTCAGATCAGGAGATGCACAAGCCTACAGCACATCCAGAGCAAACCTGAAGAGGGGCATCAAAAAGGCCAAGCACTGCTACAAGCTAAAGATTGAGGGACACTTTTCCAACTCTGACCCTCGACGCATGTGGTAGAACATTCAGGCCATTAGTGATTACAAACCCACCCACTCCACCCCCGCAGCCACTGATGTCAACTTCCTGAACGAGCTAAATTACTTTTATAATCGCTTTGAAAGAGACATCAGAGAAACTGCCACCAAGCTCAAACCCTCAGCTGACAACCCGCCAATCACACTCTCCTCCACAGATGTCTGCAAGGCACTGAGCCGGATCAGCGCGCACAAGGCCGCTGGACCAGACAACATCCCTGGACGTGTTCTCAGGGCATGTGCGGAGCAGCTCGCTGGGGTTTTTACAGACATTTTCAACCTGTCTCTTGCCCAAGCAGCTCTACCAACATGCTTTAACTGCACTTCCATTGTGCCAGTCCCAAAACACTCTAGCCCTAGGTGCCCTAATGACTACTGCCCTGTAGCACTCACACCCATTGTTATGAAGTGCTTTGAGCGGCTGGTCCTGGAACACCTAAAATACTCTCTACCATCCACATTGGACTCACACCAGTTTGCCTACCGCATCAATAGGAGCACAGAGGATGCAGTTTCCATGGCACTGCACTCTGTGCTCACTCACCTGGACAATAAGAACACTTATGAATGTATGCTGTTTGTTGACTTCAGCTCAGCATTCAACACTGTCATCCCAACCAAGTTAATAGCCAAACTTGGAGACTTGGGCATCAACACCTCAATGTGCAACTGGATTTTGCACTTCCTAACCAACAGACCCCAGAATGTTTGATCAGGATTCACCTGCTCCACGTCCATCACACTTAACACTGGTGTACAACAGGGCTGTGTGCTAAGCCCGTTTCTCTACTCCCTCTTCACCTCAGACTGCAAGCCTTTGTATGGATCTAATTCCATCGTCAAGTTTGTGGACGACACTACGGTGATTGGTCTCATCAGTAACAACGATGAGACTGCCTATAGGGAGGAGATCCAGCACCTGGCCACATGGTGCACTGAAAATAACCTGCTCCTCAACACCACCAAAATGAAGGAGCTCATCGTGGACTTCAGGAAAGAGTCAAGAGGCACACACGACACCATCCACATCAATGGAATGGCTGTTGAGCGTGTTTCCAGTTTCAAGTTCCTGGGGATCCACATCTCGGCGGACATGTCGTGGACAACCAACACCTCCAGCCTGGTCAAGAAGGCTCACCAGCGCCTTTTCTTCCTGAGGACACTGAGGAAGAATCAGCTCTCCTCGGCTATCCTGGTGAACTTCTATCGCTGCGTAATAGAAAGCATCCTGACCAACTGTGTCGCAGTAAGGTATGGGAGCTGCTCTGTTGCGGAGCGCAAGGCACTGCAGCGGGTGGTGAAAACTGCCCAGCGCATCACAGGGACTCCACTACCTGCCATCGAGCACATCCAGAGGAAACGCCGTCTGCATCGAGCTCGCAGTATCCTTAAGGACTCCTCTCACCCAGCCCACAGACTGTTTTCTCTCCTGCCCTCCGGCAGGCGTTTCAGGTGCCTCCGGACCCGGACCAGTAGACTAAAGACCAGGACCAGTAGACTAAAGAACAGTTTTTTTCCCCAGAGCTGTCTCTTTATTGAACTCAAACCACCATTGATCCACTTCCCTCATATACTGCTAACTCTCTTCTCCCACCTCACATCTGCCTTCAGTAGTGTTATTTGCACTACTGGAATATCAATTTGCACTACCGACTGTTTATTACAGTAACAACTGTTTACTTATGCATCTTGCACTACCACACCTTAATTGGATTATGCTCATTTGCACTGCCGACTGTTATTTACAGTACCAACTGTTTACATATGCATTTTGCAACATACTTCTTCCTGTAATATGCAATCACTTTCTACTGCACTTTTACACTTTTCTCGGATAGCTTCTGTCCATACTTTATTGCACTACCTTAATCCACTGCTATATTCATCATCTTAGCCTAACATATCATTGTATACCTATATCTGTAAAATTCGGTTTATAGTAATTGCCATCTGTATATTATATTATATTCATAGTACATATTCACCTGTAAATTCTGTTTATAGTAATAGCCATCTGTATATTTATTCACTGTACATATTCACCTGTAAATTCTGTTTATAGTAATAACCATCTATATATATAAACACTCACCTAAAGGATTATTAGGAACACCATAATAATACTGTGTTTCACCCCCTTTCGCCTTCAGAACTGCCATAATTCTACGTGGCATTGATTCAACAAGGTGCTGAAAGCATTCTTTAGAAATGTTGGCCCATATTCATAGGATAGCATCTTGCAGTTGATGGAGATTTGTGGGATACACATCCTGGGCACGAAGCTCCCGTTCCACCACATCCCAAAGATGCTCTATTGGGTTGAGATCTGGTGACTGTGGGGGCCATTTTAGTACAGTGAACTCATTTTCATGTTCAAGAAACCAATTTGACATGATTCGAGCTTTGTGACATTGTGCATTATACTGCTGGAAGAATCTATCAGAGGATGGGTACATGGTGGTCATAAAGCGATGGACATGGTCAGAAACAATGCTCAGGTAGGCTGTGGCATTTAAACGATGCCCAATTGGCACTAAGGGGCCTAAAGTGTGCCAAGAAAACATCCCCCACACTATTACACCACAACCACCAGCCTGCACAGTGGTAACAAGGCATGATGGATCCATGTTCTCATTCTGTTTACGCCAAATTCTGACTCTACCATTTGAATGTCTCAACAGAAATCGAGACTCATCAGACCAGGCAACATTTTCCCAGTCTTCAACTGTCCAATTTTTGTGAGCTTGTGCAAATTGTAGCCTCTTTTTCCTATTTGTAGTGGAGATGAGTGGTACACGGTGGGGTCTTCTGCTGTTGTAGCCCATCCGCCTCAAGGTTGTGCATGTTGTGGCTTCACAAATGCTTTGCTGCATACCTCGGTTGTAACGAGTGGTCATTTCAGTCAAAGTTGCTCTTCTATCAGCTTGAATCAGTCAGCCCATTCTCCTCTGACCTTTAGCATC
Source organism: Gobio gobio (assembly GCF_949357685.1). Classification (NCBI taxonomy): domain Eukaryota; kingdom Metazoa; phylum Chordata; class Actinopteri; order Cypriniformes; family Gobionidae; genus Gobio; species Gobio gobio. The sequence goes on along the minus strand of NC_137104.1, from coordinate 26,776,744 downwards.
AACAAGGCATTTTCGCCCACAGGACTGCCGTATACTCGATGTTTTTCCCTTTTCACACCATTCTTTGTAAACCCTAGAAATGGTTGTGTGTGAAAATCCCAGTAACTGAGCAGATTGTGAAATATTCAGACCAGCCCGTCTGGGACCAACAACCATGCCACGCTCAAAATTGCTTAAATCACCTTTCTTTCCCATTCTGACATTCAGTTTGGAGTTCAGGAGATTGTCTTGACCAGGACCACACCCCTAAATGCATTGAAGCAACTGCCATGTGATTGGTTGATTAGATAATTGCACTAATGAGAAATTGAACAGGTGTTCCTAATAATCCTTTAGGTGAGTGTATATATTCAGTACATATCCATGTCCTGCACTTATTCAACCATTGTATATCCTGCACTTATGCAACCATTGTATATCCTGCACTTGCTCCTATTGCACTCCTGGTTAGACCTAAACTGCATTTCATTGCCTTGTACCTGTACTTGTGTAATGACAATAAAGTTGAATCTAATCTAATCTAATCTAAAGCATGACAATTGCAATTCATTCATTCACTCATTTAGTTTTGACTTAGACCAGCATGGTACCACAAACTAACATAAATGCTAACTATTCTCAATGTAATTATGCAAATAAATTTATTAAGAAGACCTAAGCCACACCAGCAAGGTTCTGGCATGCCATGTCCTATTTCATTTTTTGTTTCTTTGATGGGGCTATGAAGTCATGAAGGTGTACTCTAATTGATCCTGACACAGCTGACCTTCTAGTGGACCCTCTTGATAGATAATTCCTCTGAGAGGAGGCAGGGTCTGTCAGAAACACTGATCCGTGAGAAGCTAAACCTTAAGTTAACAAGGCATTTGACTGGCTCAAGGAAGTGTTGCTGTCACTCACAACTACAATGACATAACAAATAGTTTTTGATATACAGTACTTTAAGCTATTTGACCCAGGAAAAAAACATCAAACATAATCTGTGGCATATTTAAATGCTAAATCCACAGATAAATAAACTATACCTAGTATTTTAAATGTCACTCTCTCACTTTCTGCAAGTAGCAATTAATCCATCACATCAAATCCCAGCGGGGAAAAACAAATTATTCTTCCATTTAGATGTTTGTGTGAGACCAGATATTGAAGGAAAGGCAGCCATCAATTGTGCAGCATACATGTGAACTCAATACTGTTTAGCATCTTATGCATAATTCCCATCCATTGTGTTTTGGTAACCCTTTACAATAAGGTCTTATTTGTTAGCTATATATCAGTTAGTATATATTTGTACAGCATTTATTAATCTCTGTTAATGTTAGTTATGTTAATGTAAGTTCACAGTGCATGTCCTTTGTTCCCTGTCTGGTATTGTAAATGTCTGTATGTTAATGTGGTTGTGTTTAAGTTATCTCTTGCAATCTCCTGAGTGTTTCTGTTGTGGATTTATTAATTCTGATTTTACTCCTGCATCATGCACTTTACTACAGCCACAGCACTGTGACACATAACTAAGATTAATACATTATGTAGAAGTATTGCTGATTGTTAGTTAATGTTAACTAATAATGTTAACAAATAAAACCTTATTGTAAAGTGCATTATCCCCATTGTAAAGGGTTATAGTATATTATAAAGTATATTCTTTATAACTATAAAGAATAGTTATTTTCTTAGAGTAGTAGAATATTTTTATGTAGCAACTCTGTTTCAAATCACATTAGGCACCTTAAAAACCGCTACCCACAGAAAACTGCATGCAACACAGAAATCTTTGAAACATAAACCCTGGTTTACACAAGTGTCACAGAGAGATACTGCTGCAGGCAAGGTCTGATGAGTCAACACTGTGGCCTCCACCGAACCCCCCCCCCCCCCCCCCCCCCCCGAGAATAAAGATGAATCAGACAGGCTTCCATCAATTGAGAACCCCTCACTTGAGCCAAAACAAATGTTTCATTTAAACTATAAGTAATGAATTGCACAAAAGAGCAGCAATGTGTAAACCTTCCTCTCTTAACTTAAGAATTTGTTTCCTTTAAATGAACTGAATTAAAAATCCTGTCTCTTTAAAGGTGTCAAGAAGCATCTTATCACTCTGCAGCTGGAGGTCTGGTGAAGGTTAACAAGGTTTTTTACGCTTTTTCCATTCCAATCCCTCATACAATCTTCCTCTGGCTCATTGTTTCTGTTTTTGGTTTGCATGTCATTGCTTTATTCGAGGGAAAATGCAGGGGTCAGGATTTTCGCTTGACTAGAGTATAATGATGCTTTTGTTAGTATAAATGCAGGTTTTAGGTTGATTCAGTGATGGTAAATAATTGTAAGGCTGATGTTTGGTTGGGCTCTTTGTTCTCATGTCATGTGATTCCCAAGTTTTCCTTGTGTTCATGCCATGTGTTTTGTGGTATGTCCTCTTTGGTTCATTGCATTCAGGTGTTATTAATTTGCTCATCAGTAGTCTGTGTATTTATAGCCCTCATTTTGCCATGTGTCTTTGTCTAGCTTTGTCGTCGTTTGATGCTGTACTAGTCCACTTCATGTCTATGTGATGTGTAACTGGCCCAATTCTGGCTACTGCCCAATCTATGTTGTGTGATAGAAGACAAGGAGACAACTGGAAATGCTGCTGCTGCTGCTGCTGCTGCTGCGGAGTTTATTCTGTCTCTCTGGATGGATTAAAGAGTGGAGTTTGAGAAATACATGTCATCTGTGATTTTTACCTCCTCTCAGCGCGCTCGACGCGGTCTAAGGAAACATTACAGTGATAACAAAATGCACAAAACATATAAATGACATTAAGTGCAAAATTAATTGTTACAAACATTCAAAATAAACTCTTGCAGCTAGTTTTCAATCAATTATAAATTGGGAAAAGAACAAATTAATACAAAATGAATACATTGGAAAATAAGAACAAATATAAATCGTACCTGGATGGATTAAAGAGCACAGTTTGAGAAATACATGTCATCTGTGATTTTTACCTGCACAAATTAAAGGCAGTTATTTACTTTGTTAAAATCACCACGTTCTGCTGGTGCACACACACATATACGCACACACATGGCTGTACTCAGTAATAAAACTATTAAATCCAATCCATCCATACTTAAAACAATTCTTAAAGCTACACTGTGTGATATTTTCCCCCATCTAGCGGTTAAAAGGTATATGACCATCCAGTGAATATTAGTTCCCTTTCAAAAGCTACACTCAATGCTGCATAAGCTTATGCAAATGGGGATGTCTTTGACATAACCAGCTATGAAAATGGTGTGAAAACACGTCAATGAAATTGACCCGGAGGTATTTATAGCCTCGGCTGGTGACGTCACCGGGCGCACCTGCTGCACGAGGCTATAAATAGATGAGCTTCCGCTGGAGCAAACCAGGTCTTTTTGTTTTCAGACCAACTCTATGTTTGGTGTGTTTGCAAAGTCTCTGAAAAAAAAAAAAAACTCTCTACTTAAAAACTCTTTCTCTTCAAACTCAACTCGAGATCTGTGTCAGGAGTTAGTTTTCAGCTGTTAGTGTGCAGAATTTCTCTCTTTCATCTCTGTTTGATCAAGTGAAAAGGAAATACACTATCAGTTAAAGAGAATGAGTCAGCAGAAGCGTTGTGTGCCTCCATGCTCTCGCCCGATAGCGGACGTGGACACACACAATTACTGCTTTGTGTGTTTGGGGGAAGAGCACGCGTTGGCTGCATTGGAGTCAGGCGAGTGCCAGCATTGTGAGCTGTTCACAGTTAAGATGCTGCGCGCTCGGCTTGGCTTCTTTCAGTCCGCACCCGCATTACAACCGTGGGGCTCTAGAATGGATTTGACTGATGAGCAGGAGACGGGTCCGTCCCTTTCGACTGCTCATTTACCAGATCCACATCCCTCTCCGCGCGATCCCGAAGCGCACTCCGGTGCCTCTTCGGCTCGCGCGCGGGATGAGGATGTATTATATCTTGGGTCTGAGGACTTCGAGCAGCCACTTTCCGAGCGTTCCTCGCACAGTAGTAAATCTGTCGAGGAATTATTGGAAGTGGTTACTCGCGCGGTGGCCAGGTTGCAGATTGACTGGCCCCGTGAACAAGAGATCCCCAAACGCAGTAAGCTTGAGGATCGGTTTCTGTCCGGCGGGGGGGGGAGAACGCAACATCAGTCTCTCCCCTTCTTTGAGGACCTCCATGACGAACTATCTAGGTCATGGAGTAAACCATATACCTCGCGTGTGTTTGTTCCCTCGACGTCGACTTTTTCGACTATCGTGGGTGCGAAGGCACGCGGGTATACGGAGATGCTGCAGGTGGAAGAGACGCTCGCGGGCTATCTCTCGCCTGGGTCGGCATCTTCGTTTAAGAAACCGGTCCTCCCCACGAAGCCTTGTAGAACAACATCAACGCTCGTGGGGAAAGCTTATCAAGCTGCAGGTCAGGCTGGTGCAGCGCTGCACACCATGGCGGTGTTACAGGCTTACCAGGCTGACCTATTGAAGGATCTGAGTGCGGGGGGGTCGATCGACGGCGAAGCTTTCGCTGAGCTTCGCCGGGCTACAGATTTGTCTCTCCGTGCTACCAAGCAAACGGCCCGCGCTATCGGCCGTTCTATGTCTGCATTGGTGAGCACGGAGAGGCATCTGTGGTTGAATTTGTCAGGAATACAGGATAAGGAGAGAGTGTTCCTGCTAGATTCTCCGATCTCCCCCACGGGTTTATTTGGTGGCGCAGTTGACTCTGTCGTCACTTAATTCAGGGAAGCCAAAAAACAAGCGTTTACACAGTTCCTTCCTCGCCGCACTCAAGGGGAGGGGCTACCATCCACCCAACCTCCCCCAGGTCCTTCAAGGGAGTTTAAAAAGCAAAGTGTAGTGAGTCGCGCTCCCCCTCATAAGGACTGGGGACCGTCTCGCCGCCCTAAGCAGCCTCCCAGGGCAGACCTCAGGACCATTATAACACAAAAGAAAAAATCTTCCTGATGGTCTTGCGCCCAGTTTAGTGGGGGTAGCCCCCCGCGAGACGGGGCGCGTCATAAAACATCTGTTCGCTCCGTCTCGCTACCCTCACGAAACCTCTCCTCTTCCGCCGCCTCTGGCGATTCGGGGGGCAGCGGTTTCCAGCGAAATGTTAAATTTCCCGTGTCTAAATCCTGTTTCCATCCAGGACACGGGACATTTAATATCCCCTCAACAGGAAATATTAAAATTAATACCACTATCAGAAAACCTGGCAGCGTGGAAACTTCTGCCAGGTATTTCTGCATGGGTGTTAAACACAGTGCAGAATGGATACAGAATCCAGTTTATTCGGCGCCCTCCGTGTTTCAACGGCGTGGTCTCCACTTCCGTGAGACCGGAGTCAGCGCAAGTACTGTCACAAGAGCTGCAGATTCTTTTGAAAAAAGGGGCCATAGAATATGTTCCTCTTCCAGAGAGAGAGTCAGGCTATTACAGCAGATATTTCCTGGTTCCCAAGAAGGAGGGGGGGTTGCGTCCAATCCTGGATCTTCGAGGCTTAAACCGTTTAGTCAAAGCACTCAAATTCAAGATGTTAACCATAAAGATGGTCGTGTCGCAAGTTCAACATCGCGATTGGTTCGTCACGATCGATCTGAAGGACGCATATTTTCACATAGAAATACTGCCACAACACAGGAAGTTCCTGAGGTTCGCTTTCGGGGGCGAAGCTTACCAATTTCGGGTTCTTCCATTCGGCCTAGCCTTATCACCCCGCACATACACAAAGTGCATGGATGCAGCACTGGCTCCATTGCGACTCCAGGGCATTCGCATTTTGAATTATATCGACGATTGGCTGATTCTAGCTCAATCGCGAGAGATGGCGCTTCAGCACAGAGATATTGTGCTAGCTCATCTGGTTTCTCTCGGGCTGAGACTCAACGCCAAGAAAAGCGTTCTTTCTCCTGTCCAGAGAACGACTTATTTGGGGGTAGTTTGGGATTCGAACACGATGCGGGCACATCTGTCTCCCGCTCGAGTCGAAACCATTCTGCATACCCTGAGGAAAGTCAGGCTAGGTCAAAATCTCACTATTCGATGGTGCCAAAGATTGTTAGGTTTCATGGCTTCGGTTTCCACGGTGATTCCTTTGGGGCTGTTGCACATGAGACCGTTCCAGTTGTGGCTCAGGGCCAGGGGGTTTCATCCAAGGGCCAACCCCCAGAGGCTAATAAAGGTGACGCGCCGCGGGCTTCGCACACTAACTATGTGGCTCAGACCCCGGTTTCTTACCTCGGGTCCCACGCTAGGCGTTCCCTGTCGTCGCGAACTGCTAACGACGGACGCTTCCCTGACGGGCTGGGGTGCGGTCTTGAGTGGTCGTCCAGCTCAAGGGGAATGGGAGGGTCATCAGCGCGCCTGGCACATCAACTGCCTCGAGCTGATGGCTGTATTTCTGGCCCTGAAGTACTTTCTTCCCCATTTGAGGGGCTGTCATGTCCTAGTGCGGGTGGACAACACAGCGGCAGTCTCATACATAAATCACCAGGGAGGTCTGCGCTCACGCGATCTAAACAAGATAGCGAGACAGATTTTTCTCTGGACCCAGGACAAGCTCCTGTCACTCAGAGCAGTGTACATTCCGGGGCAGCTGAATGTGGGAGCAGATTTACTGTCCAGACAGAGATTACATGCGGGGGAATGGAAACTCCACCCAGAAGTAGTCAAACAGATTTGGACCAGGTTTTACAGAGCGGAAGTGGACCTCTTCGACTCTTGTCAGACAGCGCAATGTCCCCTTTACTTCTCTCTCGGTCACCCAGCCCCGCTGGGTCTGGATGCGATGGCTCATACATGGCCCAGAATGCGCCTGTATGCCTTCCCTCCAGTCGCTCTGCTTCCAGAAGTTCTAGCCAGGGTTCGCCAGCAAGGGTCTTGCCTCTTATTGATAGCGCCGCGTTGACCGAACAGAGTGTGGTTCTCGGAGATAGTGTCTCTCCTCAACGGCTCGCCGTGGGCGATTCCGACAAGGAGGGACCTTCTGTCTCAGGCAGAGGGCACGATATTCCATCCCAGGCCCGACCTGTGGAACCTTCATGTTTGGCCCCTGAAGGGCACCAACTGAGGGACACGGGGCTTTCGCCTGCAGTTATTGAGACCATTCTAAGTGCTAGGGCTTCCTCCACTCGGAAAGTTTATGCTAATAAATGGGGTGTCTTTGAAAGGTGGTGTACGACACATAATGTGGATTCAGTCAACTGCCAAGTTGCTTCAGTTCTGGATTTTCTGCAAGAAAAGTTGTCATCAGGCACCTGCCCCTCCACTCTCAGGGTTTATGTGGCCGCTCTTTCGGCTTGCCACGCCTTGGTGGATGGGGTGCCGCTCGGGTAACATCCTCTTCTCGTTCGCTTCATTCGTGTGGCTAGGCGGTTGAGGCCACCTGTTAGAACCAAGATCCCTTCATGGGACTTAGCTTTAGTCCTTGAGGGTCTGGTTGAGACCCCCTTTGAACCGTTAGAATCAGCGTCTGACAAACTTCTGACTCTAAAGATGGTTTTTCTTATGGCTATAACTTCCTTGAAAAGAATTGGGGACATGCAGGCTCTGTCAATATCGCCATCCTGCTTAGACTTTGCCCCAGGCTTGGTGAAAGTGATTCTGCATCCCCACCCTGACTACCTGCCTAAGGTCCCTTTTTCGACTGTACATCCTGTCACTCTTGAAACCTTCTGCCCTCCGCCGTTCATAACGCCGGATCAGGAGAGACTTCATAGACTGTGTCCGGTCCGTGCTCTTCAGGCTTACATCCACCGCACTAGCCAGTGGCGTAAATCGGAGCAGTTGTTTGTTTGTCATGGGGGCCGTAACAGAGGTTTTGCCGCCACCAAACAGACAATGTCACATTGGGTCAGGGATGCTATTGCTCTTGCCTATGAGGCGCGTGGTCAAGCTTCGCCTATAGGGTTAAGGGCTCACTCCACCAGGGGAGTTGCCTCTTCTACTGCGTTAGCAAGGGGTGCCCCTTTACAAAGTGTTTGTGATGCGGCGGGTTGGTCCTCTCCGCACACATTCATAAGGTTTTATAGCTTGGATGCTCATGCCACTCCGGGCTCTCATGTCCTTGAGTCGACATCGCAGGCTAATGCCTGAGGCTTTTTGCGTTCTTGTGCACACCTACACAACCGTAAGGGGTCCAGGCACCATCAGGCACGGCGGCGTGGGTATTCTCGTTCCCATTTGCATAGGCTTATGCAGCATTGAGTTTAGCTTTTGAAAGGGAACACTTGGGGTTACTTCACTGTAACCCTGTTCCCTGATAAAGCGGAACGAGATGCTGCATTGCTTGGCCGTGCTGATGATGCTTCAGGACTGGTCTTCAAACAAAAGATCTGGTTTGCTCCAGCGGAAGCTCATCTATTTTTAGCCTCGTGCAGCAGGTGCTCCCGGTGACGTCACCAGCCGAGGCTATAAATACCTCCGGGTCAATTTCATTGACGTGTTTTCACACCATTTTCATAGCTGGTTATGTCAAAGACATCCCCATTTGCATAAGCTTATGCAGCATCTCGTTCCGCTTTATCAGTGAACAGGGTTACAGTGAAGTAACCCCAAGTGTTTCTCTTCCTCTCAATTCCGATTTCGTTTTAACTCCTACGGTGGCCGATTTAGTCCAAGATTAATATGGCTTCCAGTTCGACTTCGTCCACATTCGACACGGTGCCATGGAGTGTTAAGACGCAAAAGGCGAAGCTTGAATTTACGGGTATGTCCCTCTTTGGCTAATGTACTTTCAAGATGGAGGGGCAACGTGGCGACCTGCATTCGAACCCCTTACCCGTATGTATTTTCAATGGCATATTATAAACTTACGAGAATACTTTATTACTTGAAAGAAGTAAATATACATTAATGAGCACATATATTTTTGAAAGAAATGGAAGCTTCAGCTTAAGTTCTGCCAGGAAGACTTAATCACTTCGTCACTTATTAACTTCATCTCTATCCAATCACGTCTTCATATTTTCTGTATAAAGGTCATACTTACACATGTTTGAGTTCGCAGATGCCGATGCGACAACAGATGACAAGCCGGATGTTCCGTAGCGGTCGATCGCTGGTTCTATTATTTAATTAATTAAGTTAATAATGTGCATACAGTGGCGTTCTATGTCCATGTCAGCCTATCATTCTGTTCACTTGGCTGTCGCGGCAACAGACACGAGTGCCTTCACTAACGAGAGCAAAATTGCGTGTTCCGATTCAGAACAATTACTTTCATGGAGGACAATCTGGGCATGTTATCAAAAGACACGGCCGTGATCTTTATCACCATCTGGCGTCATCACTACATCAGCATTCATCACAGTGATATATGATTTTGCATTTCCGATGCCGATTGGGTGTAGTATTTATTCTTTCTCAATTTGGTCGCAAGCATGTTTAGTATAGAGCAGACACATGCATCAGACTCGCACCTGCTTGTGCAATGTGATCGCTCGTTGTCGCTTGTGTCGTAATTATCCATAGTGCCTCGTAAATTATTCGCACGACACCGGTTACCATTAATGATAGCTTTTGTTTAGAAAAGCTGAAACAGAACAGATGGCACAGCATGTTAGCCTATCTCCCACAAACACAATGAAACCTCAAACAAGAGTTTTAAAGCAACATGCACCCAATCGGGCTCCATGATTAACTGAGTAAAGTAATCGCGAATTGGCACAGCGTTATGAGATCGCTCGAGGTGAATTGAATTAAATTTGCTTAGAGTAGTTTTAAGCACTGCACTGTGCTTGATCTGTACACATTAAATGCTGCTAGATTCAGCTTTCCTTGCAAAGGCTGCAAGTTGTCACATATATGTATAATTGGAACTAACTAACAGTTTCAAGCTTCGAAGTGTTCTGGGGCTGTCATCCAGCAGCGTACATGTTTTGCTCAACTTACTGGACATGTTGGTGTAAGATTACAAATTTATACATTGTTATATCTAGGTTCCAATGTAATAGAATATAACTGAAAACATTACATTTTGAAGTAAACTTGAGGACGTCAGGCCGTGTAAGTGTTTGAGACATTAAGTCTTTTGTCCTTGTGCACTTCACGACTATTTACCATGAAAAGTTTAGAGCAATACTGCTTGAGTGATTGGATAAGCATCTATACATTTGAATGGCACTGTTATGCTGATTGAATTACGGCTGATGAGACAGGAATGTTTGGGGTGTGTCCCTATTTTGAATGTCTCCTCCCCTGCTGTATAATCTCTCCCCCTTTGGAATGTATATAACCTATCAGGTATGCTGTTTAAATCATACTGTTTTCGGATGATCTGCAGCACAGAGAGTTCTCATTAAAAGAATCACTTCTGTCTTGATCCGACGTCTCCTGGTCTCTTCTTCAAGAAACAACTGAAGTTCACAACATTGGATTAACTTCCTTTTGCGATCTGATATGGCTTCCCTCCTTAGGAGGAAGAACGTCGTGTGCTCCTATAAAGGCTGTCGTTGCATATTGCAGCATGAATATGCGCTATCTAAAAAAAATAAAATAAAAAAAAAATTGATAAAGGTTATTAAAAAATAATAATAATAAAAAATAAAAAAAATACATTAAAAAAAATAACCTATAGCTATAGCATGTGTGTGCTTTTGTCTTCACGTACTTCACGTTAATTTGACTCCATAGCGTTTTCAGCTACTGTGATATCAGATTCCTCCATCAATTTTAGGAACTTTAGAATATCGTGTTCTGTTCTCACTTGGTTTTGTGCTAGGACGTATGGCTACGATCATGAATAAAACAGAAATGTGCACTCTCGCTCATAGTCACAGCAGCATATTCGGGCATATTAAAGGTTGCATTCATAACAAGGTTCGACTTGTCGTTCGACAGCAGCACAAATTCAATGTACATAAATTCATTTACATAAAGATTGCATTCTGTATAGCTATTGAAATCGCAGCAGGGGAACACAAATATCCAAATCTTTTATGACCAGTGAGCAGAGTGCGCTCCCTTTTAAACACTTAAAACTATTGAATGCTTCAGTTCAGCAAATTCTTTCACTCTAGCGGAAACTCTAGTCTTCCTACTCTGCACCATGAATCTATTGCGTGTTCTCACTTCATGGTTGATTGTATTCATTAGCAGGCTGATTAGCCAGCAACAAGCGCTGAACCACTCGATCTTGATCGTGTATTCTGTTATGTAAACTCCTCCATTGGTCATTACATTCAAATGTCTGCGAATTGGCTATGCTCAACACTGCAAAACGCATCGTAAATGCCAACATATGACCGTATTTTGAGACTAACACAAAATGCAGGGGAGTGGATATAGCGATGACTATTTGACACAGTCTGCACATGCTTATCGATTTCTGGCCACACCGTAAATGACAAGGCTCTCCTCTCTCACAGTAAGATTTTTCTCTTTACTAAAGCTGGCACACACGGCGCGGCTATAGTCTTTGTGATTCGTTGCTTTTCAGACTGTGCAAATGAGATCCTCATGTCATACTGTGGGATCTCATTGCATTTATGGCAGGCTGTACGATAATCAGACGCACAAGAACTTGTCCGGAGTTTTACATCAACCCATTCAACTTAGTGGAATTATTCAGGCCAAAATGTTATCATGGTGTCGGTGAGCATGTCAAACTAACTATTAAAGACATCAGATTTTATTCCAGGGTCAAAGGATTTTTAGAATTGCGATATTTGTCTTATACTGCCAAACGTGGCCAAATTCACACAGTATTATCCAACGATGAATCTCGCATTGATCTTTTGTCATGGGTTTGGTAGCCGTGCCGAGTTCTATATAGCTAGCTATGGTTTATTAGCTAGTAAAGCTTTATCATATAAAACATTCTTATCTTCTGCAAGGGCATCATCCGATGTTCTCAATCACATGCGCATGTTATGTATTTGTCATGCTGTTTTGGTTTATTTTCTTTGGGGGTTCTGTCAGCAGGTTTGACGGTTAGATGGTGTTCTATCAAGCTGTGAGCGGGAGTTACGCCAAGTGGTTTAGAATCCTCCTAACTGCAGATGGAAAGAAATGCGTTCTCCAACTAACCGTGCGTGGGACATTCTTCCAGATTGGTGTTGCTACGAACATAGCTCAATGTGTAGAGTTGGCATCCTCTACCAAGGTCTCCCATATCAAGAAGCATCTGAATGTGGGATTCCATGATAGTCAAGATGGTTTACTTCAGCAATGCTCAAACCATCAGGCATGTTCAGTAAACTCTCCCAATATTCCAAAGGTAAATTTAAGATTACCTATGCGTCTTAACAAGCTTAAACACTTAAATCGTAAAGGTCGCTCTTCCACTTGCACCGATATTCTGCTAGAAGCTGTGTTTATCAGCCCCTTTCGGCTTCATGTGTCCAGGGAAATTCACTTTGGAAACTAATCAGCTTGATCCTACTCTCGGTCTTTCCTATTCTGATCTTCACTTTTCACTCAATTTCTTTACTCTTTTCCTTAAGCATTTTAGAATGACTTTATAGGTTCTGGTATCACATTAACAATTCTAAGATGAAGAATCATTTCTATCCCTTTACAGCTATGGTTAAATTTCTTAAAATCCGGCCTAGAACTTCCAAATACGCACCGCTATTTACATTTACCTAACGGAGCAACCCTTTCCAAGGCTTGTTTCAGAACTCACTTAACCACTGTTATCAAAAGCTGCAGTCTATCCCCCTCTCTCTATGCCGGCCATTCATTCAGAATCGGGGCAGCTACAACAGCTGCTGAACGAGGAATCTCTACATCAGTGATTAAGATCATGGGCAGATAGTCTTCCTTAGCTTTTGAATCATACATCAGACCCGATTCAAAAACCATTCTCGAAGCTCAGCAAGCTCTTCAGTAAAAATCTGGTAAATTTTATGCAATTACTGGTGGTGGTTTACTGGTGGTAATGGCCTTGCATGACCTTGTCTCTCATATAAAAAAATATATATAAAAAAATAAAATGAGGCCGTCTATGTTGGCCTAACGCACCTATATCTGTTCGGTCTATCGAGGCCTGTCTATGCCTGGCCTAACGTGGCCATATCTGTCGGTCTATCACGGCCTGTCTATCGAGGCCCGTCTATGTCTGGCCTAACATGGCCATATCTGTCGGTCTATCGAGGCCTGTCTATGTCTGGCCTAACGTGGCCATATCTGTCGGTCTATCGAGGCCTGTCTATGTCTGGCCTAACATGGCCATATCTGTTGGTCTATCGAGGCCTGTCTATGTCTGGCCTAACATGGCCATATCTGTCGGTCTATCGAGGCCTGTCTATCGAGGCCTGTCTATGTCTGGCCTAACGTGGCCATATCGTCGGTCTATCAAGGCTGTCTATGTCTGGCCTAACGTGGCCATATCGTCGGTCTATCAAGGCTGTCTATGTCTGGCCTAACATGGCCATATCGTCGGTCTATCAAGGCTTTCTATGTCTGGCCTAACGTGGCCATATCGTCGGTCTATCAAGGCTGTCTATGTCTGGTCTAACGTGGCCATATCTGTCGGTCTATCGAGGCCTGTCTATGTCTGGGCTAACGTGGCTATATCTGTTGGTCTATCGAGGCCTGTCTATGTCTGGCTAACGTGGCTATATCTGTTCAGTCTATCGAGGCCTGTCTATGTCTGGCCTAACGTGGCTATATCTGTCGGCCTATCGAGGCCTGTCTACGTCCGGCCTACGTGGCCATATCTGTAGGCCTATCGAGGCCTGTCTACATCCGGCCTAACGTGGCTATATCTGTTCGGTCTATTGAGGCCTGTCTACGTCTGCTATGTAAGGCTAAACCAGTAGCGCGAAATAAATAAATAAATAAATAAATAAATAAATAAATAAATAAATAAATAAATAAATAAATAAATATTCTTTTCGTCTACCATTTTGGGGGAAGGCTGGCCCCGTCCGGTGGATCTACAATCCACCTACTTTTGGGGGTCGGCTGCGCCCCTGCCTTCATCTTCAGGCAGGAATATGCTGATCCGCTACCCTCGGATTAAAAACTATGGACGGGGCCTATGCCAAAACTTTATTATGCTTGCTGGGCTGTCACTAAATGTATGCTTCATTCATCATTCTATCTCCCGAGTCTTTCTGGTAGAAATGGAAGCTTCAGCTTAAGTTCTGCCAGGAAGACTTAATCACTTTGTCACTTATTAACTTCATCTCTATCCAATCACGTCTTCATATTTTCTGTATAAAGGTCATACTTACACATATTTGAGTTCGCAGATGCCTATGCGACAACAACCTCCACCCTCCCCACCACCACCTGGATGGTTCCGTCCATACCCCAAAAGGGGGGTCGGCTGTGCCCCTGCCTTCATCTTCAGGCAGGAATATGCTGATCCGCTACCCTCGGATTATAAACTATGGACGGGGCCTATGCCAAAACTTTATTATGCTTGCTGGGCTGTCAATAAATGTATGCTTCATTCATCATTCTATCTCCCGAGTCTTTCTGGTAGAACTAAGTGTTTTTAGCTAAGAATAAACTAAAAAAGTTACACAGTGTAGCTTTAATACATTTATGACACTGTGAACACTTATATTAATGCATATTATTGGCTTAATCAAACTTTTAGAACTTTGCTAAGTCTATATTGAGAGAGCACCGCTATCTGCTTACCTCCTCTCAGCGCGCTCAACGTGGTCTAAGGACGCAGCGCGGACTGAACAGAAATTACGTCACCACGTAATAGAAATATAAAACTTTCCAAAAACAGCAGAAATAAGACAAAAGACAAAATGATGAGGTATTTGTGGACAAATTAATACTAAGTAAACAAATAAAATTTGATAGAAAGGATGATTAGTGAAATACATTAATATTACGAGTACAGACTCATTAACATCCGTCACAGATGCTTTATGCCGAGTTCAGACTGCCGGGTCATGCACGTGAGTGACAATCACGCAGTGTGAATTTTCAAAGATGCAATCAGAGAGTATCGCAGATGAGTCGCCGATGCCCGTTAGATATTTGGCATGCTAAATATCTGGACCTGTCGGCTATTCAAACTCCTGCTGTGTGAAATGTGTTCTGACTGAAAATAACATCGGCGATGACCTACAGCCAATGAGAGCAAGATACAGGGAAGCGGGAGGTTCAGGGAGGAGTTATAAACCAGAATATCAGTATTTTAAGATATATTTACAATTCTATCAAACTGAAACAAAGCACAAACATTTGCTTTACCAGCCGCAACAGCAGCACATTGCAAAATTATTTATTTACCTCAAACTCTCTTTGCAGAACACAATCCTTGCTCCCTTCATCTCCCCAACCATTTCCTCCTCCAGAATCTTTTTTTCTCCTTTTCGCTTCAAATCAGCGCACAGACAATTTTGATCGCAAGCTTTCTGCATTTTATATTTTTTAATAAACAATTCCAGTTTCACGCAAGAACTCCGGTCTGACGCACGCGTGATCTTGCTTTGTTTACTTGTCACATCTCACGTGTGTTTGGTTGTGAAACGTAGTTTGCGCACCGGAGAGTGTTGTGATTCTTCCTACTGTAGTCATGCAGTGTGAAACCTCCTGTCGCAGATCCATTGTGCAGTGGGAATAAAGCAGTGACTGAATGCTACCCCAGATAGTCATGCAGTGTGAAAAGAGCACTGATCCAACGAGTTTGAAAATCAGTGTGAACTCGGCATGACCTAGTCAAGTTTAAGCTATGTTTGTTTTCAAATGATTGCTTTGTACACTTTCTGAATCATGGAATAAACTGCATTTTGACTCAGAAAACTGACTCAACTTTAGTGGAACCATTGAGTTGGATAAAACTAGTTAATTTATGTCGCCGTTTTTAGGTTACAATTGTTTTCTAACCCTCATGTTATGCTGCAGATCAATTTGACCCATTTTGAACTGAGTTGAGTAAAATGCTGGTTTATCTATTGTGACAGAATTAGTTAAGTGATTGACAGTTGTGGTGTCCTATCGGGGAGGAGTATGGGCTATTTAACGCTGGGTGGCTGTACCCTGAGATGCGTCACGTCTCGTCCCCCTGGTTGCGTCATCCACTAGTGCCTCAGGTATGTGTTGGTAGCGGTTGGGTTAAACCATGTGTTGAGAATACTACTGATGTGTCGTCAACTCTTTAAATTTTAGCATTCACACTAGTACTTTTCCGACGGTGCACTTCATCTGCTTAGAGTGGGTGTCTGCTCACCCGTCAGGTATGTAAACTGTCTTTGTTTTGAGTGGTGTTTATGATGGCGCGCGGTATAGGGGGTCGCTAGGTTACTATTGTGTTGCTTTCGGTTCCCCAGCTAATCGGCAGCTTTGATAATTGCTGTAAACAGTAGCCTGTGGGAATTATATGGGAAGTGATATCCTCTTGTGGTAAGTGTTGTGTAAGATGGCTGGAAAATTGTAGTGGAAAGAGCACTAGTAACGTGTCGCTTCCTTTAAGGCGTTCGTGAGGCGTGGGTCCTCTCTCTCGTCCTCGGGACCGTTTTCTTCTGGTTTTCAGCACGACCTCCCTTTCACTTTGTGTGGATTGTGCGTCCTATGAATTGAGGTCCATCCTGATAACATTGTGCTCGCGGGTCATCCGCATCGCTGGATCGCGCCACGGCTGGCAGACACGTGAACGGGATTTGTATCGTCTACTTCCTTATTTTTCTTTCTCTCTCTTTTTTTTTATAGTGTTGGGAACAGTTATAACCTGATGGTCAGTGGTACGAGAATCAGTGTGTGTGTTGCATCAATTCTAATTTCTGTTATTCTTTTGTTTAGTTCAGCCGTGTGGCTTTTTGTTTAGAATTTGTTTTTGTTATTTAAGGGGGTGTGTGTAGCCGCCGACCCTAATTACTGTATATTTGTATTGTGACTGGGGTAATTTTGTTATTTTGGGGTTGTTTTAAACTCAGCTGTTTATTTGTCTTTTTCCCCCAGGGACTGAGGAGGCCAGGCGGAAGGACCTTCCTTTACGTTGTGGTGGTGTGCTGCAGTGGGTGACACAGTTTGGAGTGCCTGTGGGTGTGATCCAAGTGCACGGTGACGTGTGTGTGTGTGAGTAGGATTGTTCTTTGGAGAAGCCATTAAGTGGTCCTTCCGCCGTAGACTCAACCTGGTTGTTTCATTTTTCTCTTTTGTCTGTTCTGAGTTAGACACCACCGATTTTCCCGAAACCTCCTCCAACCCTTGTGGGTGGAGGATTGTGTTGAGGTTGTCATCTCATAATATCCTTTGTGATTGCCTCTTCTGCTAATTGCCGTCATTTGTACATGTTGCGCTGAGCACCTTGTTTTTAGAGAATATACTATTTTAACAATTTTTTGTACATCAATAAAGATTATTTGTAAATTATTTATACTTGTGTCTCTGACCTTCCTGACACACACAAACCTGTGACCTAGTGTCATTCGCTAGCTTACTTTGATATTCCCTGATTGAGTCAGGGTGGCGTAGTTGACAATTATCACCACAAATTAGGTTATTTATTAGAGTCCTTTACCGCTTCGCCACACTATGTTTGTTTTTTTCTTGATATTTTGGGACTTTTTCTCTTTTAGGGTCATGAACATACATGCAAAGTTTCAAGACGTGTTTTGACATGTACACAAGATTTCTATTCCGTTTATGATGTTTGTGGGTGTCAGGGTTTAGCGCAGATAGGAAGACGAAGGAGGACTGATTCAATTCATAAATGGAATTTAATGCAGAAGGATCTCTCAGGTGAGTACACAGGCAAACGTTAAACACGACGCAAGACATACAATACCGAACAATGAGTGACTGAAAAAGGTAGAACTTAAATAGGGAACACAAACGAGGGTGATGACACACAGCTGGAACAGATTAACTAATAATAACGGTGACCATGATGACAGACCAGTGGCGGGGAAACTAGAACATGTGACATGGAACAGGATGACAACAAAACAGACAAGTGCTACCTTGTGAAGGTAAAAAAAAAGGACAAAACTGTTTAACCTTTTAACTGTCAGTCCCACTTTTTCAGCATAGACCTGAAAATTACATTTCCAATTTAAATGTGTTATAAATCTTGAATAGGCTACTGAGGAAAAGTTTATTAACATATAAATTATAAAAATAGGATTTATGTTTTAAAATGTATTTGACAAAAAAATGCTCAACTCTTAAACCACAAGAAAATCAAGTTCTGTGCCAAATATTAATTTTGATTTATAAAAAAAAAATTTGGGCGCAGTACCAAACTTTTCCACTAGATTACATCCAGGTTCCACTGGTGACAATATAAGGACACACCCATTTCCATATGTTTTGAGCAATCTGAACCATTTATTTCATAATGTTTTTTAAAATATTTATAAAGTACACTTCTATTCAGAAGTGGCTTGGGCAGTAATGCTAATATTTTATTTCAATATCTTTAGACTAAGATTGTTATATTGTTATGAATGTGTAATGACAAATGTCCCACATGTGTGGGGGAGGGTTTGGCTTAAAAATAGTGGTTAAAACATTTGTTTTAATCATGAATTCAGATATTTATGCTTTGTAATGTGTAATGTATTTATATTAAAAGTTAATTGTGTGCACATGGTTGAACTTTGTCATTTTTGTGGACCCACAAGATTGTATGCAGAGTTTAAAAATAAATGAGGGCTAGTGTAGACAGAAAATATAAATTTTAAATAAAATATTATTTTTAAGCATATAGCACTAGCACACTTTTCCTACAGAACTATAACGGGGTATGTAGCTATGGGAAGAATGAGGCGGGAACTGGCGAACGTTTAACAACTTTAATAAACAAAACACAAACTGAAAGTAAACACGTAGGCAGCCCCTCACAGATGACTGCCGCACACATATATAATAAAACATAAACAAAACACAACGTAAAGTCCAGAGGCCTCATGTACAAAGACTTGCGTACAGACAAAGCTGTAAATGGCCGTACGCACAAAAAAAACAGATGTATGAATCTCTGCGTACGAAGGATCCCACGCATATTGTCTTTGTATATCCCAATTAACGTAAAATTGAGTGCACATGCACGAGCACAACGCCCCGCCCAGTCTCCTCACTTAATTAAATCAATTTAAATATGGTAATGAGTCCACTTTGGCAAAAGAGAGCAAGCGGCAAGAAACGAAACTTTACAGAAAGTGAATTGGAGGTGCTACTATCGGAGGTAGAAACGAGAAAAAAACATTTTATTTGGAACTTTGTCCTCCGGAATTAACAACAAAAGGAAAAAATATGAGTGGGACAGTTTGGCTGATGCCGTCAATGCGGTGGGATCTGAAAGTCGCACTGTAAATGACCTTAACTTCTTAACCCGCACCGGTTCGTGGGCGGGGGGGTTGACGGAAGTGGGGGGGTATGTACTTTTATTTACTTTTGTTTTATACAAAATATTCAATCAACTATCACAAACTATGCATCATTTGAAAGCTAAAACACTCAAGATTCATGTTCTGAACTTGTTTTTGCAATAAATACACCAGAGAGGAAAGGGTTAAATGAAACGCTAAAGGACCGTCCATGTAAACATTAGCATAATATCAGCGTTACTCATCTTTCATCTCCTGTCGTTCAGATCAGATCGGACGAATCCAATAAACACACGCATACATCTCTGTGTAAGAGTCCACTCTTCAAAATGCATCCCACTTTTTAATCCAAAACAACGAAAAAATAGGGAAAAAACTAAAAATCCTCCGTTGTTTGCAAGAGAGTTTTGAGTTAGCGTGATCAATCATGTCCATTTTCAATGAAATATCGATTCTTATCCGTGTCTGGCAAACTCCCCCTGCTAGAATAGACTCTCCCACGTATTTTAAACCCTCCCCCGTCTCTCTCCTTCAATCAGAGTCTCTTCTGGGATGCATCATATAGAGGAAGTGCCTTACAGGCTTGGTGAGCTGTCAATCATTGCGCCCATGGTTTTCGTTGGATAAAGGCACTCGGTGCCCAGCCAATGCCTTTCCAACAAAGGTTTGATTGATGGCCTTAGTAACCAATCAAAAGGCATTATCTTGCGCAGTTTGCGTAAGTAGGCTTTGGTGAATACTGTTTGTGCGCTGGCTGCGCGTTCTCCATGGCGCAACTGCAGTGGAGCGCGCAGTCTCTCACTGACGCTTCCCATCAGCTAAATGAGTTTTTTACACTTTGTAATCTCTGTAAATAGTTGCTTTAGTTTTTCAGTAACTGTTTATCCATTATAATTAGTAGTATATTGCAGTTTATTGCAGATTTATTTGAATGAAAAACTACTCTTTACAATAGCAAATGTTCTGAAATAAATGGCCTTTTTTAAATTACGCCTAGACTTTTCTTGACATAAAAGCTCACAGAAGCTACATTACTGAGAGAATCATCCTCATATTTGAATCATGACATGATTAGACATTCAGTTTTATATTTAAGTTATTTTCAGGCTCTTAACATTAAATTATAATATTTTTTTCCCTAAATGAAAACAAAAAACAAAAAACTTGAGTCACTTACATGTATATTTACATGTATATTACTCTGTTCCCATATTACTTTGAGTTATTATGACTCTTGGGTAGCAATATTTCAAGTGTCTAGTTTAAAATAAGACCAGGTTTATGAATATAGACCATAGGGTTTAAGAGCTGCAGACATTTTCATTTGTGTATATCGTTTTCAAAGAATTCTCAAAAATGGGGCGCTTGTTAAGAGGTTAAAAAGAAATGGTCTGATATAAAGGTGGACGTTAAACGGAGAACTGCTGCGCACCGACAAAGTGTGGGCAGAACAGGCAGTGGAAAAGGGGTCGATGAACTTACACCCTTTGAGCAGAGAGTTGCCTCAATTATGGGTGACACTTTACTCTCTGGAGTAATATCTGCTGCTGTGGGAGACTCGGATTTACTACAGGACTGCCACTAACCAATTTCTCATTTGTTTTTACTTTGGTACACATAGCTTACCGATTAAATTTTCAAATGCATGCAATGTAGCTGACCAAAAGTACACCAGCGATTTTACGTATCCATTGCATTTATGGCAAATGCGTTTAGCCATTAATAAGGAACAGACTCAAATCACAGCTGTGTTTATTTAGACTCATATGGTGCAACAGCCGGAACATCCACTGGCAAGCACTCAGAATCCGACCCTCCTGAGCAGCCAGCGCCCACTGTACCCAGCGTTTCCAGTGCTCCCCCCAGTGGTGAGGCCCATCCGCCTGGCCGCGTCTTGACGCATGCTGTTCTGGAGTCACAATAGCAAATCGTTATGTCCATTGGAGAAATTAACAGTCACCTGAAAAATACCACTGAAGCACTCAGAGACATAAGTCACTCATTAAAGGAATTGGTCAAAAAATGAACTTTGTCTCCGATTACCATTTATATTGTCGCAATCACATGTTGACGGGCCTGAATGGCTTTTTGGTTGGGCTGCACATACATTGGTCCTGGGTCAGGTTCATCTGGCGGTGCTGCCACCTCACCAAGTGGTGTGCCATGCCTGTGCGCGACATTGTGCAGCACACCACAGGCCAGCACAATGCGGCACACCTTGTCAGGGTGGTATAAAAGCATCCCCCCAGTCCTGTCAAGGCAGCACCACCGACATTTCAGCTGCCCAATCGCCCGCTCTACAACTGACCGAGTGCGAGAATGGGCATCATTGTGTCTACGCTCTC
The DNA here is from genome assembly GCF_949357685.1 of Gobio gobio. Taxonomy (NCBI): domain Eukaryota; kingdom Metazoa; phylum Chordata; class Actinopteri; order Cypriniformes; family Gobionidae; genus Gobio; species Gobio gobio. The sequence goes on along the minus strand of NC_137104.1, from coordinate 26,755,152 downwards.
GGTCAGTTTGTGGGTTGGTGAGGGGTATTAACAGCCACGTCTTTAGTGGATAACCGCGGTCTCCTGAAGGGTTGTTGAATAATTAAATGCAAATTAAAAAAATTAAAAAACACTTAGATAGAACCATAAAAAAAAAAAAAAAAACTTTAAATGCATCACTCACCAAGAAGCCACCCATTGCGCACCCTGCCAGCTTGGAGCCTCATCCCAACCATGCTGTTTGTAAGGATGTATGAATCATGGGTTGACCCAGGCCACCTTGCCACAATATTTGTTAGGCGCATTTGTGCATCACATATTATCTGCACATTTATTGAATGGATATGTTTCTGATTCACATATGCAAGTTCCTCTTCAGATGGCGCCTTTATAGCACTGTGTGTGCAGTCGATCGCTCCGATTACATTAGGAAAACCGGCTATCGCTGCAAATTGCATTTTAATGTTTGGCTGGTCAACTGCATCATATGGGAACCTTATATACCTGGTAGACATGCGGATGATCCCGTCCCATACCGCTGGCATCGCTCAAAGACGACTGGCTTATTCCTGAGCGGTCTGCCAGTTCCCTTTGGAAAGAACCAGTTGCCAGGAAACCAAGTGTTGTCAGCACCTGCAAGGGAACGGGTATTGCGTGGCTCCTCGCTGTCTCTCTCTCTAGATTCGTACCCAACTCAGCACAGAGCTCCAAGAGGATAGCCCTTGGAAATCTGAAACGGCTGATAAGCCAGTCATCATCCTGAGCCAGAAAATCATTGTGGTCCCTAAAAAGTTGTTCTCTTCGGATTCTGCCATTAGCAATGTCCTCTAATAAGGCCAAAGCTGCTATTGCCATAGACCAAGGGTTGAATCAATTTACATATGCTTTTATATGTTCTTACTTAATTGCATAATTGATAGAATATTCCCATAAGGCTCGTGTGACAATATATGTCAATTATTTTATAAATTGCAAATTAATAGCAAAACTTCCCACAGGTGGTGGTGCGATAGACTTGTAGAACAATTTGTTGTGTAATGTTTGCAACTTCACTTCATTGCCTGTAAGAGTCGCCAACGGACAAAAACAATGAGAAATGTACGTACGCCAGACATGAAATTGGCGTGGAGGAACGCACATTCTCACGTTAATTTCACTGTTAGTATATCTGACCGTGAGCGTGAAAGCTGGCCTACGCAAAGTTTTTGTGCATACGCAAGGTTGATACATGAGGCCCCAGATCTGGTCCTCTCTCGTCCTTCACTGTCGTCGCTCCTCCTTTTATGTTTCCGTCGCTCCTCCGTGAGAGATGTGGCCGTCTATTGTCATTTATTGGATGAGGATGTTATGTGATGAACTGTACCTGTTGTTTCTCTGAACACCTGTGTGAACTTGAGAACAGAAAATAATTTGTTTCCAGACAGCACTTGCTTTGATTTTTGTTTCTAATGCAATGACATTGATTTGTGGCAAAAAGTGTTCATTGTATATTGAAATCCTCTGTAAGAAATAGAAATATACTCTTTGCATTCCAAACAAAGAGAATTTCCACAATCTAACACATGACTATAGTTTATTTCAGTAAAGTGATGCTGTACAGTCCCTTTAAAGTAAGCCAGATTACATGGTAGTCTGCTGCATCCTATGCAAACTAGCACTCTGAAGTGACCTGCAAGATAAGGAATTACATGCACACTGCGTTCTGCACAAATTGTTGTGGGCATGTCTGTGCTACCTGATTTGCATAATTGCCTATTCGGATGCTAAATCAATGCAGAAAGTGTGTGCTATCAACAGATTCAATTCATCCTTGGTGAAGAGTCCATGGCAAAGAACAATGAAAGTTTCATAATGAAAGTTAAAAAAGACAGCTTGATGACTCATTTTGCATTCACCTAGTCTGAATAACATGGAGATGAGATATTTCAATTCCTTTGAATCCTGCAACATATCAAAGACTGTGAAATTACTTATTGCCTCTTGTGTTTCTCAATTTTTCCCATTCCATGGTGACCACAGTGTTGCAAATAGATGCAGTTGCTTAAAAAAATGGAATGCAAAACAAATAACATACACAGACACTTTTATCTTTATTCATTTGTCTGTCTCTCTGAGTGGTGCCATGTGTGAGTATCTGAAGTCATCAGCCCAGTCACCACAGCACTACGTTTCCCAGTATCCCACACTCAATCATTTCCCACACCTGCCATCAATCAGCCTCATCAGTGGCACTACATTGAGGGGCTGTTTACACAACACCGGTTTTAAATAAAGACAGAAAACTTTTTATGCAATTTTGCCATTCATTTACACAACAACAGCATTTTGGGAGCCTGAAAATTTGTTCTTTTAAAAACATGTTTTTTGCCATGCGCATACATGTTTAGTCTATACTAGGGATGTACCGATACATTGCATATCGAAATATCGCGATACAAAAATGTGACGGTGAGTGGTCTAATCCAAATCCAAGTCTTCTGACGAGACACAATAGCTTTATATGATAAACAGATTTTCAGTGACGCAGATACTGTAGTAAACACGGACTTTCAAAAGCTTGCATCACGTGTGAAAATAACATGAGAGTGAGTAAATGCAAAACTAACCTACAGTAACTAACCTAAGTTTGTTTGCCCATATAATATTAGTGTAAGTTATTTGGCTAACTGTCCACTGATGAAGCAACTTCAACTCGAGCTCTGAAATACTCCCAAAAAAGTGCAGAATAAATTTGGGACAGCAAGTTGGCTTTAGCATGATAAAAATGCTTAAAGGAACACTTCACTTTTTTGAAAATAGGCTCATTTTCCAAGTCCATTAGAGTTAAAAAGTTGAGTTTTACCGTTTTTTAATCCATTCAGCCGATCTTTGTATCTGGCAGTAGCACTTTTAGCATAGCTTAGCATACATCATTGAATCGGATTAGACCATTAGCATCGCGCTCAAAAATTACCAAAAACTTTCAATATTTTTCCTATTTAAAACTTGACTCTTCTGTAGTTACATAGTGTACTAAGACCAACAGAAAAAAGAAAAGTTTAGATTTTCTAGGCTGATATGACTAGGAACTATTCTCTCATTCCTGCGTAATAATCAAGGAACTGTGCTGCCGTACCATGAGTGAAGCGGCGCAAAGATATTATGCAGCTCCTGAAAATAGGCTAACTTCCGTAAACATAACCAACGTGACAACCTGCTTGCACAGAGAGCGTGCCTTGTAACCATGGAGACATTTGGGAGAGACGATTCAGAAGATATTTACTTTGGTGCAGACCTTGAACCTTATCTATTTGAACCGGAATACACTGAAGATGATTTGGAATGTAAAAAGCCAAGAAAGTGTGGCTGAACAGACTGGGGCAGAAGTGAGGAGGAGAGCAGATTCGAACTGGTGAGTCAGAGAAGAGTCAATGCTTTTTGAGCGCAATTCACACCCAGCAGTAATTCAAGTCATGTCCGAATGCTCAACGTGCAACATGGATTCGGTCTTCCGATCTTTTTATTTTGAATAACGTAATATGTGACAGAGAGAATGCACGCGGGGAGGGCTCTCTACGTGTTCTCTCTCTTGTTTAGTTTACATGCGCTCTATCTCAAGCGCAGCAGTCATCTATATCACTCATAAATCACATTAACTGATCAAAAAAGGCTTTGGCGGGACAAAAAATGTTTCTACAACCAAACTACTAACGTCATATACTGTATAAACCAAATGGTCGAGCAAACCCCCACACTCAGTGATTGCATTTCACAGGTAACGTTAGCTAAAGACAACAGCAGTGCTTTTTCAATCTGGTCGTTCAAGCTAACTAAAAATAATAATAATGTTATACTTACTGCCATGGGTAATGAAACACTTGGTCCTCTGAATATTGTTGGGATGGCCATATCCTTTAGATGCCGTACCGTGGTACGGGTAACACTGTCCATGTTTTCCAAATAGTCATCTGGTCCAAAATGCTTTGAGCAAACACGCACTTTCTTGATTGAATCTACCGGTATTTTGATATCTATGTTCAGAGCAGCCAACCATTGATTCTTTCATTCCTTGTTTTTCGTTGGTACAAACTTGGTGCCGGTCACATTGGAAGTTACCTAGTTGGGAACTACTTTCAGGCGCTGCATAATATCTTTGTGCCGCTGCACTCATGGTACTACAGCACAGTTCCTTGATTATTACGCAGGGATGAGAGAATACACTCTTAGAAATGAAGCATGGGTGTAGTTTAATTTAAATACTAGTTTTATGGTAAAATTACTAAAAGTATTATGTTTATATAGTAAAAATAAGCAAGTTTCATTGCATTAAATGAATAGTATAACATTTCAAGTCTACAAAATTGTCACAGATTCAAACCAACTTAACCAGATCATTTTAAACCTACTAGCGGTTGAAGATTGTCCCAAAGCGCTTTCCGTACTTGCAATTTCGCACATGCACGGGACGACGCATCCATTTTCCACCTGTCCTTGGCCAACTTTTGTAAATCCGTTATCATCCATAAATGATTTGGTAAGTAGAACGTTTTTTTAGTAATATATTTTACAATTGTACATTTGTGAAATGTTTTTTGTGCTTAGACGTCAGTAGTGTAGCCAGAAAAGAGACTCAGAACATTTATTGTCAGATTACTGTGCAAAATTATGGGTTAGGCCTTGTGTCCGGCTGTCCATCAAGCTGAGTTTTTTTGCTAAAAAAATTAAGAAAGGAGCTCTAGCTAGCAATGTGCAATCAAAAATTATCTGATTATATCATAGACGGTTTATATGCGCAGCAAAGATCTCTGGGGAGCTGCTGGGGTCACAGTCAGCTGCTGTTTGCTGTTTGGTTGGCAGTCCGAATGTCGGCAGATATATTTTAACAAAATTAATTTAAAATGCAAATTATACATTTTAACATTTTTAGCATTATTGCACCATATATTGGATTCTTATTTCTGTGCCTCTGGCCCTGAGAGTCTGATTTAGAATGTTCAGTGACGCCACAGAAGTGCCAGATTCAAGCAGCTTTCGCGCGTTGGCTGGCACTGAGCCAGAGACGGACGCGCTCAGCGCTTGTCATATATCACAATTAATATGCAGTGTTTTCAACCACATGATGTTTATTTTAGGTTTCATACATTTAAATATACATAATCACTTGTAAAACAATGCAGTGGTATTTTGTAAAATACACACTGATGTATATGGAAGCAGCAAAAACTATCCAATCAAATGTAATTTGCTGACTGCGTTTTATTCATATATCAGACAGACATAGCAGAACAATAAAGTTTGGTCTATTCTTCGTCCAGTTCAACAGCCACTTACTTTCATATATTTCGTGAGAAACTGGGGAATTCAAGTGCTGTACGTTAAATCCGGCTGACAGGACTCTGAACTGCAGCGCTCATCTCGTTATAGATCAAGTTAATTTATAAAGGTTTTTAAACGAAGAATCGGAATATCAGATAGTTGACATGGTAAGCAAGTTTGTGTATATATTTTAATTAAAAATGAAAGACTAAATAAAACGAATAGCGATACATCTGTTAGTTATTGTCAAGTATAGGTTATTGTGGCTGCGGTGTGTCACGTGACAATCATGACGCGACGCCATGTAAACAAGGGGTCAGTTAAAATATTTGAACTTACGCGTGAAAGGGTTGATTTTAAAAATATATATATTTTCTAAGTAAACAACAATAGCCCAAGTTTAGTAAAAAAATATTGAGACTATAAAAAATTATTCTGCATCTATTTTTAGGTGTGCCAGCTGCCACAGTGGGTGGCACAGGCACACCCGTGGCTACGCCACTGTTAGACGTATACTTTGTTGATAGTTTAAAACGATTTCTTGCTAGCTTAATTAACACAGAATTAGCCTGTATCCTTGTCATAGTTAAGTGTTAGAAGTGGTCATTAAATTACCGAAATATTAGAATTCTGTGTAGTTATTTTAGTTTAGTTTAGTTGTGTTGTAATTTAGCTTTAAACAATGCGCTTTATTTTTTTTATTGATATTTAACATTAGCCTAATATAACACATGGCTTAGCCATGTTCTTTTTTAATGTTTTTTTTTTAGCTCCAGTAGGCTACAGTTTTAAACTAGTATTGTTCTTGTTTTGTTTTTTAAACTCCATTATAGTATTAAATTAGTGCTGCTGTCTGTTATTAAGGCGGGCATACACTGCACCCATCATGAGATGAGCCAGTCAGTGGCTCAAATATAATTGCTATAGATTTGGAAGGGATTCTGTATCATTAACACTTTCATGTCTTTTTTTTAGGCTCTGAATGTGGAGGTGCAAACAGTGTCCTGAAAGTGAATCTACAAGGTACCAATTACTAAAACACTATAAATTAATCCATGGCCATCATGGTCAGGGACACTCCAGATATCCATGCACATACTATGAATGCCTATGCTCATTCAAAACATGGAATGCACTTAAAACTCATTTGAGTCGATGTCATGTTGATGTTTTACATTTAAGGACTACAGAACAAGTAATATTGACATGTCCTTTGTGTCCAGGAAGTAAAATAGCATCTAGTACAGATTACTTTTCTCATGTAAACAACCATCTGAGGAGTTATGAAACAGTAACTTGTATGTTTGAAAATTGTTGTTTTCAAACCAATATATATGCTACTTTCAAATCCCATAAGAATAGGAAGCATGCACATTGCACTATAAAAGACTTTAAAGTTGGACTATTGAAAGGATGTGATACAAATGCTGAGCATCAACTATCTGAAAAGCATTCAACTGCTGAAATTGCTTCCGATTTAGATTGCGAAAATTTGATTGAAACTGAGGCAGAAAATGAGAACTTTCAAGACACAATAATTAAAAAATTGGCATCAGTCCTTCTGAAATTGGAGACTTCTTCACATGTACCAAGCTCTACAATTGATGAGTTACTGGAAGAGTTGCATTTCATTTTTACCTCTGCTGCAGTGCCTATATCACACAGTACAGCTTTTGACATTTTCAATAAGCATAACCTTCAGGTTAATCAGTTAATAATTAATGAACTCATCTTAGCCATTTCTACCAATAATCCTTTGGTAATAGCTATAGCTAAGGGTGGTCCATTAGCCTCAGCCTTTAAACGTAAACAGTACTATAAAGAAAACTTTAAGGTTGTGGAATCTGTTGAGTATGTACTAGAGGCAAGGTCCAATAAAACCTTTCAGTACATTCCCTTACTGAATTCTCTACAGCAGCTACTTGGACGTAAAGATATAGTTGATAAGCTTCTTGATAATCATGCAGTTTTTTCTGCAAATGTAGACCACTATGCGTCTTTTCAGAACGGTGAGTACCACAAAAACAACCCTTTCTTTTCAAGTGGGGATTTAAGGATTAGCTTATGTTTGTACATCAACGACTTTGAGGTTTGCAATCCGTTGGGAACTTCACGCAAAAAACACAAACTGTGTGCAGTCTACTGGATTTTAGGTAACTTGCCTCCTGGTAGCAGCTCAGTCTTGTCCTCAATCTACCTAGCATTATTGTGCAAAAGTGATCATGTTAAAGCTTATGGCTACAAAAAAATATTTGAGCCTTTAATGCATGATATAGTGACTTTGGAGCAGCAAGGACTGTTTATTCCACAACTTGGGTCATTTATAAAGGGCACAGTACAATGCGTTGTTGCGGATAATTTGGGGGCTCATGGGCTAGCTGGATTTGTTGAGAGTTTTTCTGGAAAATATTTCTGTCGGTTTTGTACAGCTCAGAATTGTGACATTCAGGTGAACGAAGTGAAATCCGGGGTATTTGAGCGTAGAACCAACGAAGTTCATCAGCTTCACGTAAAGACGGCTCAAGAAAAAGGGGAAAGCTGCTTTGGTGTAAAAACGTCTAGTGTTTTAACTGACAGTCTGTCTCACTTTAATGTGACAAGTGGTTACCCCCCAGATATTGTCCACGATCTGTTTGAGGGCATAGTTCCTGTAGAACAAGCACGGTGCATTAATGTGCTTTTATCTAAGAAGTTCTTCACTCTTGAACACCTTAATAATCTTGTCCATTCTTTTCCATATAAAGAGGGGGATAAAACAAACCGCCCTCATTTGCTACCTAAAACTTTTCAAAAGAAACGCACAGTGGGTGGCAATGCCCACGAAAACTGGTGTCTTCTTCGATTACTTCCTTTTATCATTGGTAAACTTGTTCCAACTGATGAACCTGCTTGGCAGGTGATTTTGGATTTAAAGGATATTGCTGAATTGGTTGTTGCCCCTGTTCATTGTCTAGAATCGATTGCATATTTGGAGTGCAAAATCTCAGAGCATCGAGAACGTTATCAGGAACTCTTTCCTGAACAGAAGTTGTTGCCTAAACATCATTTTCTGGAACACTATCCAGAAATGATTAAATGTTTTGGTCCCCTCGTGTCATTATGGACTATGCGGTTTGAGGCCAAACACAGCTTTTTTAAGCAAGTTGTTAGGCATTTAAATAACTTCAGGAACATAACTCTGTCATTAGCTACAAAGCATCAGTTAATGGTTTCCTATAATATGCTTTGTCCTGACAATGAAAAGCCCTCCTTGGATGTTGCGAAAGTTTCAAAAGTCCCCATTGATGTCCTTAATGAGTATGTATTGAACACAATTACCCAGACATACCCTGACATCACTGATGTAAACCTTGCCCAAAGTGTCACTGTTAATGGCATAAACTACAAAAAAGGTATGATAGTTGTGCATGGATCATGTGGGGGTCTTCCAGAATTTTCCGAAATAATTCAGCTGTGCATTATAAAAGATGATTTGATTTTCATTGTTAAAAAACGGCTCGGGTTATGTATATAACCCTTGTTCCCTGAGAAAGGGAATGAGCACTGCATCGGAACGACGAATTTGGGGACACTCCCTAAGCAACAGCGCGTCTGAAGTATGAATGAAATCAGGCCAATCCTGATTGGTGTTGCGTCATGACGTAACTATGACGGCATACCCGGAAGATACATAAGGGGAGCCCAGGCATAGTAATGGCAGTTATCGTGATGAAGCATGCGCTCCAGGCCTGCCGAGGTGTGGCGACGAGATGCAGTGCTCGTTCCCTTTCTCAGGGAACAAGGGTTATATACATAACCCGAGCCATTCCCTTTCGAGGGAACTCCCACTGCATCGGAACGACGAATTTGGGGAACGAGTACCCACTAGGCCACACCGACGGTAGCACCAGTCCTAGTGTGAAGCCGGAGACCGGGCACAGCTAGGACTGGAGTACCCTAGCACCGGGCGTCGCAGGGAGGTGCAGACTATAAAATCCAATAAAAGTGTGTGGAGTAGCCCATCCGGCCGCCTCGCAGATGTCCTGCAAAGGGACCCCAGAAAGGAGGGCCACCAAAGAGGCCATGCCCCTGGTGGAATGTGCCCTCACGGCCATAGGTGAAGGCAGGTTGCGCACCTGATAGGCCTTGGCTATTGCCTGGACAATCCAGTTACTGATAGTCTGGGTTGACGCAGACAGCCCCTTCCTAGATGAACCAAAACACACTAATAGCTGCTCAGATTTCCTCCACTGCGCAGACTTCTCCACATATAATTTAAGGGCTCTGACGGGGGAAGAGCAGGTGAAGCCTCCCTTCTTCCGCCGTCACGTGAGGCGGAGGATGAAATGCCTGAAGAACCAAAGGCCTGACCACGTTTGATGGCACCTTGGGCACATAACCGGCCCTAGGGTGTAAGATGGCCTTCACTTCGCCAGGGGCAAACTCCAGGCAAGTCGGCGTAAGCGCCAAGGCCTGAAGGTCCCCCACCCTCCTCAGAGAAGTGATGGCTAAGAGAAAGGCCATCTTAAGGGTCAAGCTCTTTGGGTCTGCTGACTCTAGTGGCTCGAAGGGGGCCTCAGCCAATCCCTCGAGAACCACTGCCAGGTCCCAGGTTGGGACTCTGGAACGAGCCGCAGGCCTCATCCTCCGAGCCCCACGGAGGAACCGTACAACCAACTGGTGCCTACCCAAAGGCCCATCACCCAACGGTGTGTGGAAAGCCCCAATGGCAGCCACGTACACCTTGAGTGTGGACGGGGTAAGCCCTGCAGAGAAACGATCTTGGAGGAACTCCAGCACTGAAGCCACTGGGCAGTTAACTGGGTCCACCTCACGCTCTCTACACCAAATGGAAAACACATTCCACTTGAGGCTGTACAGTCTCCTTGTAGACGGAGCCCTGGAACTGAGTAAGGTCTCGATCACATCCGCCGGCAGGCCAGCCTCTAGGTATCTGGCCCCCTCAGGGGCCAGACCCAAAGGTTCCATAACTCGGTCCGGGGGTGAAATATCGTGCCCCCTGCCTGAGACAGGAGATCCCTCCTCAGAGGAATCTCCCAGGGTTGACCTGCCAGCAGAGTTATGATGTCCGAGAACCAAACCCGAGTCGGCCAACGTTGTCGACGGACCCGCTCCAGGACTCCCGGGAGCAGAGCGATCGAGGGAAATGCATACAGACGCAGCCTCGGCCACGTCTGCACCATGGCATCCAGCCCCAGAGGGGCCGGATGCGTGAGAGAAAACCACAGTGGAAAGTGGGTCGTCTCTCGAGACGCGAATAAATCCACTTCCACTGGGCCAAACCTCTCGCACATGGCCTCCACCACCTCTGGGTGGAGTCGCCATTCCCCGGGCCTCAGCCCCTGCCTCGACAGGATGTCTGCTCCCTGATTTTGGACCCCCGGGACATACATTGCCCTGATGGACAACAGTTTCCCTTGGGCCCACAGGAGGATCTGATGCGCCAGTCTGCATAGAGGGCGCGATCTGAGACCCCCCTGCCGGTTGAGGTACGCTACGACAGACGTATTGTCTGTCCGTACCAGGACATGGTGACCGCCAAGGTCCGGGAGAAAGCTCCTGAGAGCTTTGTAGACCGCCATCATCTCCAGGCAATTTATGTGCCAGGAGGAATGACGGCCCTCCCAAGGGCCCCTCGCAAAGCGGCCGTCCATGACCGCGCCCCAACCAGTGAGGGAGGCGTCTGTTGAAACGGATTTCCGGCAACAGGACGCTCCCAACACTGGCCCCTGGGACAGAAACCAAGGTTCTTTCCATATGGCTAGGGAACGAAGGCATACGCACATTACCCTGATCATACGGAACGGGTTCCCCCTGGGGGAAAACCCCTTGGTCTTCAGCCACCACTGTAGAGGTCTCATGTGCAGCAGGCCAAAAGGTATTACGTTGGACGCTGCTGCCATGTGACCCAGCACCCTCTGGAAGTGCCTGACAGTGATGCTGTGGCCCAGCCTTAATCCTGAGACCATCGCCCGCGTGGTCTCGACTCGCGCGGGAGCTAGTTGCGCCCGCATTGAAGTCGAATCCCACACGACTCCCAGGAACGTTGTTCTCTGGGATGGCGTCAACACACTTTTCTTGGTGTTGAGTCTCAGCCCCAAGCACTTTATGTGGGCCAGAACGACATCTCGATGCCGAACCGCCATATCGTACGATTGGGCCAGAATGAGCCAATCGTCGACATAAATTAAGCACACGGATGCCCTGGAGTCTCATTGGAGCCAGAGCTGCATCCATGCACTTTGTGAATGTGCGTGGGGAAAGAGCTAGACCAAAGGGAAGCACTCGATATTGGTACTCCTCACCCCCGAAAGCGAACCTCAAGAGCTTCCTGTGACACGGAAGGATGGATATATGAAAGTATGCGTCCTTCAGATCTATCGTGACGAACCAGTCCTCGGACTGGATCTGACTCATGATGGTAGGAATGGTGAGCATTTTGAACCTGAACCTCATCAGAGATCGGTTCAAATACCTCAGATCCAGAATAGGACGCAACCCTCCATCCTTCTTTGGAACTATGAAGTACCGGCTGTAGAACCCGGACTCCCTCTCTGCTGGGGGAACATACTCTATGGCCCCCTTTACCAGCAAGGATTCTACTTCCTGTTCCATAACCCGAACCCGCTCTGGTTCCACTACAGTCCATGTCACATGCCATGACGCAACACCAATCAGGATTGGCCTGATTTCATTCATACTTGAGACGCGCTGTTGCTTAGGGAGTGTCCCCAAATTTGTCGTTCCGATGCAGTGGGAGTTCCCTCGAAAGGGAACTTAACTCATGGTACAGAGAGCACTATCGAGCTTATGAGATACATCCAACAAGAGAGCTTGCAGCTGTTGGTTTGAAGGAGCTTGCTGACCAGTGTCCTTTGGCTGACTACAAAGTTGGATCCCTACGAATGATGACTTTAAAAAGATTTGTACATGTGACACGTAAACATTTTTAAAATTGTATGTGGAGGCTTTACTTTTCTAATTAATTGGTTCATCATATAATGTTGTGTTGCAAAAGTGTGCTCAAATTCATAATACAATAACGAATTATATGAATTACATTTTATTATTACATAGGGATATCATAAAAAATATGTTAATCGGTGAGAAAAGGAGGCATCTAGGCCTTTTGAGACAAAGGGAATTATTCTTAAAGAAACTTTCCTTTTGTTTTGCAGAATGAATTCAAGATGTCTGCAACTCTGAGAGTCATATTTGGAGTAGACGACGCATCAAAATTAATTCTGCCCAATGGAATACCCAATTCCTTAGAGGACCTTAAAGGAGAGATTGTAAGACACTTCGGCCTGTCTGGAAATTTCAGGCTGCAGTATAGAGACATTGATTTCGACAATAAGTTTGTGAACTTAACAGAAACTTCAGAAATCAAAGACAAGAGCACAGTTAAAGTTATTAACTTGCCAGATGAGACAATCACACTCACACTCACTAATGTTCCGCAATGGGAAGATGATTTTTTGCTGTCCTCAGCATCAGACACAGACATACTTTCCTCCGCTGAATCTACATCTTCAGGTACTTCCCTTAGATCACAGCCATGGCCCACAAACTTTGAAATATCTCAGTTCAGTTATGAGGTACAGATTCAGTTAGAAAAGGCAAAACAAGCCTTCTGCAGCAGTGGAACTCTTCTTACAACAAGTAACAAACTGAGGTCCGATATACTAGACGGTCTGGCATCAGAAATCATCAAATACAAAGTTTATCCTTCTAGTACAGAGCTTGATAATGTGGCTCAGGCTCTGATAACAAAGTATCCCTTTTTAAAGGAGAAAGGATCTGTCACTGACTTTTATGGCTGGAAAATTAGTTTAAAGTACAAAATGGCAAACTACCGCACCAGATTAAGGAGCATTGGCTGCCCGAGTTGAGCATCAACGCTGTAAAAGAAAAGCAAGGTGCCATGAGTCATGGACCTAACCAGGTTAAGAAGCCACGTAAAGCAGAAGTCAACTATTGTCCTGATTACCCTGCAGGCGAAACTAAAGAGAGCCTCGAGGAAGAAAGGAAAGCACTTATATTGGAGGTGAAAGAGAAGAACAACCAACAGCTAATCAAAAGTAAAATGGAAAGAACCTTTGCCTATAGAAGACAGGAAGTCGGGAAAGAAATGCCCTTCATAGCAGAGTTCAAAAACAGATGGCCAGCCCTGTTTTCTGAGAGCCAGGTAAAGTATTATTCATCATCTGTATTTAATTTAAATACGTGGAATTTAATGTCTAAATACTGTATTTGGGTATAAAACAAATGAGCACATATTTAATTGACAAAGGTTTGGAAGCAATGTGGTAAGAATCCATGCATGTGGTTGTTCAACTCTATATTACAATGCACATTACACATACATCCATATAAATTGGTTACAGATACATTTAACCACCAACTAAAAACATTTAGCCAAAAGCAAACTCATGTTCCCTCTACACCAGGGGTGTCCCACTCAAGTTTCAGAGAGGGCCAAAATTAAGAAATGGTACTGAGTGACAAACAGTCTCATAGTGCTGTCTTAATATTATTATTATGGACACGCCAGCTCCACTTTTGAGGCAAACTGGATATAATTGTACCCCGGCCAGATGTAGCCCACAGAGTTTGAGTTTGACATGCCTGCTCTACACCATATGTGATAATTTTAAATATATTTGTTTTAACTTAAGAGACTCATAGTGAATTTGTGTTTTAATACAGGTAAATGCAGAATTCAGCCTCATCACCACAGTCCCCCTGTTCTCAACCTTTATGTCCCGATTGGATCATTACTCTAGCCAGCTATTGAGGGTATTCAAAAAGAAGGGGGGAACAGCAAGACGTGATATCAACGTAATCATTGCAGAAATGGACAAGGTATGTGTTTTGGGTGTATTGTTCTCCGACCCCTGGGGGTTTAACATTTATACTAAACATAATTATGCTTTTTTTTTGTATTATGGTCTTTAACCTTTCTATGGAAAGATAAATTATTTGCAAATACTACGCTATTTACAAATATGATTTGCTATCCACAAATACAAAATTCTATGATTTGTACAAATAGATGTATTTCTGTAAATGTTTTTAATTTATAAAAAGGATACTTTATATTTTGTGCTCATTTATCATAAAATGTCAATTGTACATCTGCAACTCTGCTTGTGAAGTGTTTAATCTGCTTTTCTGAATTGTCTGATGCAATTTTTCATTCATCCATTCAATTACGTTTATTTTAGTTCAAACTGAACAGTACTGCCTCCTTCAAGGTGTCAATGGTATAAGCTTGAGAAACACTTGAGCTATTTATGTAAAATGTGGCTCGCTAAACAGTGAAATTATTTTCTCAAAATGATGTCCTTAAAAAGAATGAGTGTGTATCAGGCAATTGACAAATGCAGATCCAACACCACAAGCTGAACTGCAGATTTACAACTGACATTTCATGAAAATTGCACAAATAAATTAATTAAAGGCATGGTAGAATAAGGTCGTAATAGATTTGTCAATGTGATAATGACAGTTTCCTCAAATAAAATGTTCAAAATCAGTTGTTGGTTTCCCACAGAATCCCAGTGTTGAAGTACGACGGACATGCGTCCTAAAGGCGTTGTGCGTCTACTTAAATGAAAAACCTGACAGCCTTATCAAGGAGTACTGGGTAAGTCGCATTCTTTGTCAATCATAAACAAATTGATACAGAAAATGTGTATTTTTTTATATTTTAATTTCACAAACCTGTGAATTGAAATGTGTTGTAGGCTCAGAACATGCATGTTATGCTATATTGATTTTTGCCAATGTTGGCAATATATATAAAATTTTCAAAAAACATTAATATGATGATTGATCAACCAAAAACATAATGGACAACAATTTCTATGTTAATGTATAACATTTTGTAAAGTTAAGCCAAAGAAATAAAAATTGTTCTTATTTAAACACAGGCAAAATAATAAGCAAATATACTTCTTGGGAATGAGTATTGTGTTCTCTAATTGTAAACTTAACATCTTTTGGGTTTGTTTCTAGTGTCATAGATGCATAATTAATAATGGGTCTCTTTCTTTGTCATAGGCTACTGAGGATATTGGTATTGATGCAATGACGGAAATGGAGAGACTGGCTTTGGGTGTCTACATTGTTCGACATGATGGAGCAGATGCTTCAGATCCACCTGAGGATGTTGGCGTCGTCATTGAAGGCTGCACAGTGCTGCGAGATCTGAGAGAGGTTGCAAATGGATGTGCAGTCCTGTTTGGCTTGATCTACTGTTTAAACTTGAGCTATCCCAAGGAGCTGCGATACACTTTCGAATTTCTTCAGAAAGTGTTTATGGAATTGGATGGGAACAAGCTCTCCACTAAAGTGCAGGTCCTCAAAAACAAACTGCATGAGTAAAATCACCTGCACCTGACTTTGGACACTTTAGTTGTGTTGACTGTTACTTTATTTTTGGACTGCTGCTAGACAAAATAAAGCTGTGATCAATGATGGTTTGTAATAAGCAGACAGGACTGCAGTTGGTCCTCGACTTGCTTGGGGAGGCTCAGTTCTTTGGATTTTGGACTGCTGCTAGACAAAACATCTAGCAATCTAAAGACAATGTTGGTTGTGGTAATTGGCATTTAAACTTCTCTTGTTTTATGATTTCTTAACAATCAAAAGATGTGAAATACAACAAACACTGGTTTGTTATAATGAAACCATCTCAAACAATTTAAGGTGAAGATTGTTTTTTGTTACGTAAACATTGCTGATTTTCTATTTCTCCTGTTGATGCAAACTATAAACCTTGTATTTTTCATAAAAATGTTCTTGATAAGTCAGCATGTATGTAAAGTCTGAACTTAGTATGTTCTAATGGTGAAGTGAGAATTTTCTGCAGCATAAATCTTCTTGATTGTAAACTTCAGTTAATTTAACCTCCCTCCATATAGAAAACAAGGATTTGCCTCTCTAGTTTTTATTTCAGTAGCCAACACCTGTTAGACATTGTTGACGTAAAAGTTAAGATTTACTAAAAAGCTATAATGGGATTGAACATTATCGGATGGTGAAAGATTCACAAACAAGTTTTATATTTTAGAATTTTTTTTTATATATTGGTCTATTCTTTGCACATCTTTTTTTTTGTTTTGGAATTCATCCTTTTGATGGGAATTGAAACATGTGAAGTGCTAAAGTCTACTGAGGCCACAAGGTAAAAGTTATTTGTTTAAAAATATATTTTGTTCTTGGCAGGAGTTTGGCTTTCAAAATTTAAACTAAAATGGAATGGTTAAATATATTAGGGTACTGCATATACATGATTATTTAGGCTCATTGTGTTTCTGACAGTTTAAAAAAAAAAGAAGGATAAATTACCGTATATCTCATTGTCCCAATGCCAATGATGTATTTTGTGATAAAATTTGATGAGACATCATATGAAATCTGGCACATGGTGGACATGCAGTGCAACAATCATTTTTCCATTTATTTGAAAGTCATGTTAGTCCGAGTTGTCAAATTGTTTTTTTTTTCTTGAGAAAAGTTTATAGTTAAATGAGTTTATTAAGCTAAAAAACGAAGGATTTGCCTCTATTTTTTATTGCGGCAGGCAATACATGTTAAACATTCTTGATGTTGTCAAAGTTCAGATTCACTTTTGGGACTATAAAGCTATAATGGGATTTAACATTATCAGATGGTGAAAGAGATTCACAAACAAGTTTTATATTTTTGAATTATTATTTATATTGGTCTATTTGCATTTTATACGTGGATTTATGTTGGTGTCTTCAATTTTATTTGTACATTTTGTATTCGTATGTAAGTTTTGCTTACATATTTGTAATAATTGTATCAGTCATGATAATCCCAGATATAGTAATGAACCTTGAAGGTCAAAATTACTTTTTGACTTAATTATATTTCAAAACCCAAGGTGAATAAAGTTAATTAAAGTGACTTGAGTAGTTTTTTTTTTTTAAACCGAGCAAGTATAATCAACACAAATGGATAACATTAGCAAAGCTTATTTCTGTTTAATAAATTGAACTTAATCAGGTAATGTTAGTTCAAGCTATAGTCATTAAATTCAAGACAATAATTTACATTTATTCAAAATAATTGTGTAATGTACCATTTAATTAACACCGTTATGAAAGTTTTACTTAAAACATTATGTTACAATTAATTGTATATTACCTTTTCCATTTAAGCAACTAAGTTTTGTGGGACCGGTTGACATAACTTTATTAATTAAATACAACATTTAATTTCTTAGAGTGTAGCCATATCAGTCTAAAAATTCCAACTTTTCTTTTTCTGTTGGTCTTACACAATGTAACTACAGAAGAGTCAAGTTTTAAATAGGAAAAATATTGAAAGTCTTTGATCATTTTTGAGCGCGGTGCTAATGGTCTAATCAGATTCAATGATGTATGCTAAAAGTGCTACCGCCAGATACAGAGATCGGCTGAGTGGATTCAAAAATGGTAAAACTCAACTGTTTAGCTCTAATGGACTTGGAAAATGAACCTATTTTTTTTAAAAAGTGGAGTGTTCCTTTAAGGATTTAAAATATATGGGATACCCACATGCTTAAAGCATGATACCCCCCAAAAGGAGTGAAAAATAGAGGTGAAAGGTGTCTTCATCTAATGAAGATTAGATGGACTCATTCCTCCCTAAATTACATTTAGGAACTACACTTAAAGCGGCACTCCTTATAGTGAAAATGCAAACATAATATAAATCACCATATCACATTTAGTTTTAGTAGCATGATTATTCAAAGTGTTTTAGATGGTTTATTCTTATATGTATAGTGCATTAATAGCAGGAGAGGCGTAACATAGCGAGCACCGGGAGAGTCTGTTTGCGCTCGGCGTGAGTAGGCTACTGCATAAGAAAAAAAAGAAAGTTTAAAGAAAATAATAATAATACAAAAGTAATAGTAAAAAAACACCTCTTTATTTTGGCTAAAAATATCGCAATAAATATTGCATCGTGAGTTTATTATCGTGATAGTATCGAATCGTGACACAAGTGTATCGTTACACCTCTAGTCTATACCAGAGCCATATAGAGACAGAGTTACGAAAACGGAAGTTCAAAATGCTCGATCGTTACGTGATGCATGTAGATTTTAGATAGTCCCAGGTAGTGCTATAGCGCCCATTCAGACAGAGAGACAGAGGTGTGATTTTTGGTAATTTATAGTCGATAAGTGCATTGATTTATAATACATTCAAGATTCAAGATTCAAGATTCAAGAGTTTTATTTGTCACATACACAGTTATATACACAATATACAACTGGCAGTGAAATGTAAACAGGTCCGCTCCATGGACAGTGCAAATAACAGTTACAAGAAATTAAATAGAAATAGAATAAAGTTAGAATAAAAAGTATTAACATAAGTAGAATTATAAATAAATCAAGTAAGATAAAAATAGGAAATAAGATAAAAATAAAAATATAAAAAATATGTGGATGATAAGTGAGATAAACTGTAGACTTAAAAATAAGTGGTTAACATAAAATATATAATATGTATATATAAAGAAGTATAATGTGCAAGGTTTATTACAGGTTGTTACGCAGTAACAATAGGGACGTAAAGTAAAGTGCAGTGCAATTGCAGTATGTGGATGTTAATGTTGAAAGACCGTATGTTTATGCGTGTGCGGGGGTGAAGTGAGTCACGTGACTGAGTTCAGGAGTCTGATGGCCTGGGGGAAGAAACTCCTCCTGAGTCTTTCAGTCTTTGCCATCAGGCTACGGAAGCGCTTACCAGATGGCAGCAGGGTGAAGTGAGAGTTTGCAGGGTGATTAATGTCTCTGATGATTTTAGTAGCTCTACCTCTGCAGCGTTTGGTGAAGATGTCCTGCAGAGACGGGAGAGCTGAGCCTGAGATGCGCTCGGATAAGCGCACCACTCTTTGCAGGGCTTTGCAGTCGTGACTGGTGCTGTTCCCGTACCACGCTGTGATGCACTGAGTCAGGACACTTTCTATCGCCCCTCGATAGAAAGTTTTCAGGATGGCTGGTGAAACCCTGAATTTCCTCAGCTGGCGCAGGTGGTACAGTCTTTGCCTGGCTTTTTTCACCTGTGTCTGGATGTGTGTAGTCCAGGTCAGATCCTCGGAGATGTTCACACCCAGGTATTTGAAGCTGCTCACTCTCTCTACCGGTGTCCCGCTGATCATGAGAGGGGAGTATGACCGATGCTGTCTCTTCCTGAAGTCCACAATCAGTTCTTTGGTCTTGTTAACATTCAGAGAGAGACAGTTGTCCTGGCACCATGATGTCAGTTGCTCCACTTCGTCCAAGTATGCCGTCTCATTGTTGTTGGAGATGAGACCCAGGACAACAGTATCATCAGCAAACTTGATGATCGAGGTGGAGCTGTGTGTGGACAAACAGTCATGGGTGTAGAGAGAGTAGAGCAGGGGACTCAGCACACAGCCCTGTGGAGCTCCAACACTCAGGGTGATGGAGGTGGAGGTGAACTGGCCTACTCTCACCGCCTGGGGTCTGCCAGTGAGGAAATCTTCAATCCAGAGGCAGAGAGAAGAATTCAGGCCTAGATCCAGGAGTTTGTGTGTTAGCTTAATGGGAACTATGGTGTTAAAGGCTGAGCTATAGTCAATAAATAGCAGCCTGACATAGTTCCCACTTTTGCTGTCGATGTGAGTGAGGCAGGAGTGAAGGACGTGAGAAATGGCATCTTCAGTCGATCTATTGGGACGATAGGCAAACTGAAGAGGGTCCAAAGTGTCAGGAATGGAGGAGCAAATGTTGTTTTTAATGAGTCTCTCAAAGACCTTCATGACTAAAGATGTGAGAGCCACTGGACGATAGTCATTTAGGCAAGAGGGTTTACTGATCTTAGGTACAGGGATGATGGAGGATCGTTTGAAGGAGGTGGGGACAACAGATGTAGCAAGGGACTCGTTGAATATGGATGTAAAGAGCCCTGCGAGCTGATCAGCACAGGACCGCAGAACACGACCTGAAATACCATCCGGCCCAGCAGCTTTCCTGACATCCACACGTTTGAGTGCCCTCCGAACCTCGTCCTCCGAGACAGAGATCACGTGACCGTTGCTGCTCTGAGGGACTCTCTCTGACGCGTCACTCGCCGGAGTCGCGCTGCCGCGATTACCATCAAAGCGAGCGTAGAAAGAGTTTAACTCGTTCACCAGCAACGGATCAGCTCTCACCTCTGCAGAGGATTTACTTCCAAAAGCACAGATGGTTCTCAGTCCCTGCCACATCCGCCGGGAGTCGTTGAGTTGGAAATGAGATTCCACTCGGTCTTTATAGCGGAGTTTTGCGGCTTTAACGGCGCGCCGGAGAGCGTAACATGAAGCTTTGTACTCCCTCATATCCCCCGTTAGGAGACCGGCATTGTAAGCGGTGGTGCGCGAGTTTACTGCAGTGCGAATTGAACTGTCCACCCACGGTTTCTGATTAGGGAAGGACGTTATAGTTATTGTTTGTGTGGCTTGCTCTGTCAGTGTGTTAATAAAGCAGAGCGCCACTTCTGTGAACTCGCTGACGTCTTCAGAACTCGCGCGGAACATGTCCCAGTCGACGTCATCAAGAGCTGCCTGTAGCGTGATCTCTGAATGGGATGACCAGCGTTTGACTTCCCTCCTCACCGGGGGCTCTTGAACGAGCCTTTGTTTATATTCCGGTGTGAGGAAAATGGCGGCATGGTCCGATTTGCCAAAAGCTGGCTGTGAACGAGCTTTGTAGGCGTTCTTAAACGGAGAGTAGCAATGATCCAGTGTGTTTGCTCCTCGTGTGGGACAGGAGACATGCTGGTGAAAGTTTGGCAATACTTTCTTTAGGTTTGCTTTGTTAAAATCACCCGCGACGATGAAAGCAGCGTCGGGGTGTTTGTTTATGAAGCCGCTGGTCACATCATGGAGGGCAGATAAAGCCAGCCCCGTGTCTGCTTGTGGTGGAATATAAACGGCAGTAACGATGACCGAGGAAAACTCCCTCGGCAGGTAGGAAGGCCGGCACATGAGAGTTAAATGTTCCAAGTGAGGCGAGCAGGATCGCGAAAGAATGGAGATGTTCCTAGGATCGCACCATTTCTTGTTTATCATGAAACACACTCCACCGCCTTTAGATTTCCCGGCCTCGGCTGTTCTGTCCATCCGAAAAACAGAGAAGTTCTCGGACGGCGTCACGGCTGTATCCGGGACCGCTGGCGTGAGCCATGTTTCGGACAGACAATAGATGTTGCAGTCTCTCATGTCCCGTTGAAAACTTATCCTGGCTCTAAGATCGTCCATCTTATTCTCCAAGGATTGGACATTTGCGAGCAAAATGCTCGGGAGAGGAGGACTGAATGCTCTTTTTCTCAGTCTGTTGCGGATCCCAGCGCGTTTCCCGCGGTGTTTTTTGAATCTTCGCCGTCGACTCGAGTGGCCATTGTTCAACTCGGCGTCCCGGCGAATCTCAGATGGAAGATTGGAGAAAGTGTCCTGAAACAGGTCAGTGTAGCGGTAACCAATTTCCAGAAGTGTTTTGCTGTCGTAACAGATCAAAGCAGATGATCCGTTGGAAAAAATAGAGAGTAAAAGAGAGTAGAATAATAAATAAAAGCAAAGTCTTAGCGGAGCGACCTGAACGGCGACCGAGCACGGCGGCGCCATCTTAGCATCTTAGCAATACATATGTAATACACTGACATGTGAATGTAGTATGTGTATGTAGGTACAGCAATGTTGTTTTTAAAAGATAAAAATCTGCTAATATTCGATTATTAGTGTGGTCAACCAGCATTGCCTGCCTTGTTAACATATTTCAGGCTAACTTGTATGTTAGTTAAGGGCAATCATGTCATGTTCACTATGGTTTCACAAGGACAGGAGACCTGCAGGTGGCAGGTGAAATTTTACCATTCTTATGCACCCCATGCACTTATCACTAAACGTTTTTTTTTTTCCTTTTACATCACAAAACCCAACAGTTTTAGCAGGGGTGTGTTGTACTGTATTTTTCAACTCACACACACACAAACACACACATACACACACACACACACACACACACACACACACACACACACACACACACACACACACACACACACACACACACACACACACACACACACATTCTTGAATATGTGGTTCACAGGGACTCTCCATAGGTGTAATGATTTTTATACTGTACACACCGTATCTTCTATCTCCCTACTCTACCCCTAAACTTACCTATTAAACAAATCTTATGCATTTTTCTGCATGTTGTTTTAAGCCATTTGGTTTACAAGGACACAGGAAGTGTCCTCATGAACCATGATTACGTTGTAATTCCCATGTCTTCATACACATTTGTGTCCTCATAAACCATAACATACCTGTACACACAGTCTCTCTCTCTCTCTCTCTCTCTCTCTCTCTCTCTCTCTCTCTCTCTCTCTCTCACACACACACACACACACACACACACACGCAGAGTAAGATTAGTAATAATAACAATAATACAATTATTATAATAATAATTGCATGAATATTTAAATTCTGCACTTCAGGTAGTTTAAGACTGGCTTTAGATTTTTTTTTAATGTACTGTGAGGGAATCGTCTCGGTTACGTATGGTAACCCTCGTTCCCTGAAGGAGGGAACGGAGACGTACGTCGGACGTACCGACGAATTGGGATCACTTCTGGGAGCCCCTATCAGCTTCGAGCTATCTAGAACCGGCCAATGAACAATTGGCGTGCGAGATTTGCATCTCGCGCCCCGCCCCGCGCCGCGGGTATAAACAGGAAGCGAGAGCGAATGCACGCTGTTTTTCACTGAGGAGCCACACGTAATGGCTCAACATGCAGTGATGGTACAGCAACTGTGGCGACGGGACGTACGTCTCCGTTCCCTCCTTCAGGGAACGAGGGTTACCATACGTAACCGAGACGTTCCCATTCAGTCGGTCACGTTCGACGTACGTCGGACTTACCGACGAATTGGGATCCCCTATGGAAAACGCCATAGTTACTACCACTTCCAGCGCCCAGCGATGAGCCCCTCAGACCCGATCTGATGCGGGCGGGAAAGTTCACGCAGGGAGAGTCCAAGCTGCTGTTCCGCAAGACCCATTCAGCTGACTGTATTGGATAACGCTGGGAAAGCGTGCCTGTGAAGGCAGCTGCGGAAGCCACATCATGCCCAGAGGGAGTAACATGTGGAGAATACACGTATGGGCTGGCCGTGGGCAGCACAACATACGGAAGTCCCAGGGGTGGCCCCGGCCAATTAGAGGAGGACAACACGTACCTGGGACGGCAGAGGAGCCTCTGCCGAGGGAAAGACACGGGCTCGCCGTAGGGAGCCGTACCGTGGAAGAATACACATATGGGACCGCCGTGGGGGTCACTACATATGGAACCCAGCCTAACACAAGTTCCACCAATGCATACGAGTGTTAGACCTGGCGTCGAACGCTCCGCCACGTCCGACTGCCGTGGGTTGCGGAGGACTCAACAGGGTTCGCCTATCCGGGGAACTCGACTGGAGCAGAATAAGCGCACGCATCCGTCTACCATAGGGGAGGGAATGGCGCAGCAAGCCGACACTAGAACTGGGACTTCGGTGTTACTGACTATGGGAAGTGAGCACACAGGAAGAAACCGGATCTACACGGAGGCTATAGAATCTAGCGAACGTGTTAGGTGTCGCCCAGCCCGCAGCTCTACAAATATCTGTCAGTGAGGCGCCACGAGCCAGCGCCCAGGAAGAGGCAACACCCCTAGTGGAGTGGGCTCTTAACCCGAGCGGGCAGGGCACGTCTTGGGACTGATAAGCCAAGACGATGGCATCCACTATCCAGTGGGCCATCCTCTGCTTGGAGACAGCCTTTCCCTTCTGCTGTCCTCCGTAACAGACGAAGAGCTGCTCTGAGGTCCTGAAGCTTTGCGTTCTGTCCACGTAAGTCCGGAGAGCACGGACGGGACAGAGAAAAGCTAGGGCTGGGTCTGCCTCCTCCGAAGGCAGCGCTTGCGGGCTCACCACTTGGTCCCGGAAGGGAGTAGTGGGAACCTTGGGCACATATCCAGGCCGGGGTCTCATGATCACATGAGAGTTACCGGGCCCGAATTCCAGGCACGATTCGTCGATCGAAAATGCCTGCAGGTCCCCTACCCTCTTGATGGAGGCCAACGCAGTCAGGAGTATTGTCTTTAACGACAGAACTTTCAACTCAGCTGACTGCAGAGGCTCAAAAGGTTCTCTCTGTAGTGCAGTTAGCACCAGAGTTATGTCCCAAGAGGGTATGGAGGGAGGACGAGGTGGATTTATTCTCCTCGCTCCCCTAAGGAACCTGACGATCAGATCGTGCTTACCTAGAGATTTTCCATCTATGAGCTCATGATTAGCGGCGATAGCGGCGACATAGACCTTGAGGGTGGAGGGAGACAGCCTTCGCTCCAACCAATTCTGTAGAAAGGTAAGCACAGATGCGATCGAACATCTTCGGGGGTCTTCTCGGCGAGAAGAGCACCAATCGACGAACAGGTTCCACTTCAACGCATAGAGGCGCCTCGTAGAGGGGGCTCTAGCGGAAGTGATGGTGTCAACTACCGCTTGCGGTAGGTCACCTAGAACCTCCACGTCCCGTCCAGGGACCAGACATGGAGTTTCCAGAGGTCTGGACACGGGTGCCATAGGGTGCCCCTTCTCTGAGTCAGGAGGTCCTGCCTCAGAGGAATGGGCCAGGGAGGTGCTGTCGCAAGGAGCACTAGTTCCGGGAACCAAGTCCGGTTGGGCCAATACGGAGCGACCAACAGGACCTGCTCCTCGTCCTCCCTGACTTTAAACAGTGTCTGCGCAAGAAGGCTCACTGGGGGAAACGCATACTTGCGTTCTTCCCGGGGCCAGCTGTGGGCCAGGGCATCCGACCCGAGGGTCCCCTCGGTCAAGGAATAAAACCACTGACAGTGGGTCATCTCTGGGGAGGCAAACAGTTCTACCTGTGTGGCCCCGAAACGACTCCAGATTAGCTGGACCGCCTGGGGATGGAGACGCCATTCTCCCGGAAGTACCTGCTGACGTGACAGCTCGTCGTTGAGCAGGCCCGGAATGTGAACAGCACGAAGCGACCTCAGATGCTTCTGACTCCATAAGAGGAGATGGCGGGCGAGTTGCGACATGCGACGGGAGCGTAGACCACCCTGTTTGTTGATGTACGCTACGGCCGCAGTGTTGTCCGTCCGGACCAGAAAGTGCTTGCCTCTGAGCGGCACTTTGAAGCGGCTGAGTGCAAGACGAACTGCTAACAACTCGAGGCAATTGATATGCCATTGCAGTTGAGGCCCCGTCCACAGACCCGAAGCTGCAAGCCCGTTGTACGTGGCACCCCAACCCGTGGATGAGGCATCCGTGGAGACAACGGAGTGCTAGGGGAACTCCCGCCTGGAGAAACAAAGGGTCCGACCATGGGCCGAAGGTTTGGCGGCACCTCGGAGTCACTTGGACACGGAGGGATCCGCTGTGCCACGCCCATCTCGGGACTCGATCGTGTAGCCAGCATTGAAGCGGTCTCATATGAAGCAATCCGAGCGGCGTTACTGCGGCTGCGGATGCCATATGCCCCAGGAGCCTCTGAAAATGTTTCAGTGGTACCGCTGTCCTGCCTTTGAACGAATTCAAGCAGTTCAACACTGACTGGACGTGCTCCTCGGTGAGGCGCGCTGTCATGGCGACCGAGTCTATCTCCATACCGAGAAAAGAGATCCTCTGTGTGGGACAGAGTTTGCTCTTCTCCCAGTTGACCCGAAGTCCCAACTGGCTGAGGTGACTGAGCACCTTGTCCCTGTGTTCGCACAACTGCTCCCGCGACTGGGCAAGGATCAGCCAGTCGTCGAGGTAGTTGAGGATGCGAACGCCATGCTCTCTTATGGGAGCAATGGCCGCCTCCGCAACCTTCGTAAAGACGCGGGGCGACAGGGACAGGCCGAAGGGTAAGACGTGGTACTGATATGCCCGTCCCTCGAACGCGAAGCGCAGAAAGGGCCGGTGTCGAGGGAGAATCGAGACATGAAAGTACGCGTTCTTCAGGTCGATCGCTGCAAACCAATCTCGGGGACGGATGCACCTGAAGATGCGCTTTTGCGTTAACATCGTGAAACGGCAGCCTGTGAAGGGACCGGTTCAGGAATCGCAGGTCCAAGATCGGTCGTAACCCGCCGCCTTTCTTGGATACAATGAAGTACGGGCTGTAGAACCCGGACCTCATATCGGCTTGAGGGACCGGCTCTATCGCGTCCTTCGCCAGTAGGACAGCGATCTCCGCCCTGAGCACGGGGGCGTTCGCCTCCACTACAGTTGTGAAGTGAACGCCCCTGAACTTGGGGGGACGCCGGGCGAACTGAATCGCATAGCCGAGTCTGATGGTACGGAGGAGCCACCGAGACGGGCTGGGAAGCGCTAGCCAGGCTCCCAGACTCCGAGCAAGGGGGATCATCGGCACCACAGACGTACCCGCAGCGGGGCAGCGAGGCGGAACGCAGGGATCCGGCTCGGACGGCATGGGAGCGGCCCGGAGCGGGATCTGAGTGTGCTGTGCAACACTTACCTGCATCCGCAGAGGGGACGTGCGAGTGTGGGGAGGCCGCTTGTGTGCGTCCCGACAGCCGGCGCCCCCTGCTGGCGAAGGGAGAGGTACTTGAGGGTGGCGAGGCATGAGAGCGTCGACCACCGCCAAGCGCGCTCTCTTGGCACCCAGAGATATTGGAAACTGCTCTTTTATTGAAGTTTTGGGTGCCGCTGGCACTGGGGCCAGCGGCGGAACAGACAAACAAAAGATTTTCCCCCGGCCCTCCTCCGGGGGAAGGAGTGGTGCTGCAGCCATCTCCCTCAGAGCAGTTTCCTCCATCTCTGGGTGGCCCGTCTCAGGGCCGCTTGCGACGACGCTTGCCACCTGGCTTGGCAGCGGGCTGAGCGGGCTGGACGTCCTTCCCACGGCCGGCCCCACGCCGACGGCTGGTGGAAGGCTGCTGCGGCGCCTTGGCGGGGGCAGAGGCGGCGGCGGGTGGACGTCCTCGGCAACGAGTAGTCGGAGGCGCTGCCGCCGGCGGCGGGGTGGAGGCAGCAGCGGGCCGCCGGGGCAGGATGTGTTTGATCGCCTCCGTCTGCTTCTGGGCGGCCGAGAACTGCTGGGCAAAGCTCTCGACCGCGTCGCCGAATAACCCAGCTGACGAGATGGGGGAGTCCAGGAACCGATATTTATCGGTCTCCCTCATGTCAGCCAGGTTCAACCAGAGATGACGCTCCTGGACCACAAGCGTGGACATCGCCTGACCGATGGCACGGGCGGTGACTTTCGTCGGAGCTCTGGGTCAGGCCTACCCTCGTGCATGTCAAGGAGTGCCTGGGCCTGGTGGACCTGCAGCAATGCCATGCCATGCAAGGCGGACGCAGCCTGTCCGCAAGCCTTGTAAGCCTTCCCGGTCAGACCGGAAGAGAACTTACAGGCCCGGGTCGGGAGACGTGGGTCACCGCGCCAGTTAGAGGCGGTCGCCGGACACAGTTGCATCGCGACGGCGCGCTCCACTGGCGGGATCCCCATGTAACACTTGGCTGGCCAACCGTCGAGGGTAGTGAGGGGGGAGGAGTCACTCGGCCGGTTTCTGGCAGAAAAAGGTGACGTCCACGACCTCGTGAGCTCCTCATGCACCTCCGGGAAGAAAGGTGTCAGGGCGGGACGCTGAGAACCAGCGCGACCCACCCCGAGGAACCAATCGTCCAACCTAGAGGGTTCGGGACACGGTGGAGGGTTCCACTCGAGCCCAACCCTTTCGGCAGCCCGGGCAAGCATAGCAGCCATCTCAGGGTCCGGGGCAGCCGTTGCCACTCTCCCAGAGGGAGGCAGTACAACTGACCCTTCATCCCCCGAGGACTGAAACTCCCCCTCCGATGCAGCGATCAACATCTGTTCGTCCGCTGGAGCTCCAAAAGTCACCACTGGTCTCCCTTGGGAGGGTCCAGCGGGTTCTCTCGGAGGCTCAACCGGCTGCGGAGCTGAGGGATTAGGGGCCTGCGGAGGATCGCTCAGCGGGTTTGCCCTAAACGTAATCCTCAGATCACCCTGGCCATCCAAAGAAGCAGGTCCACCCGGGTTAGGGGTAGACCTAGTTCGTGGGATGGGTAAGGGGACTCCCCCAGCCCGGAGGTAGGAGAGTCTCGATCTAAGCTCCGAGATAGTCATGTTCCCGCAGTGGGAACATGAACTATCCACAAACGCCGCCTCAGCGTGCTGTGTGCCCAAACACGTGAGACAGCGATTGTGACCGTCAGCAGGGGACAGGGAACGACTGCATCCAGAAACGCACGGGTGGTAAGACATCTTGAAAAAGACGGCAGGAAAGCGATCTGTGCTGAAGCACTCAGGGGAACCGCGACAGCGCACGGGATTGTAGTGCAGCCCGTGCCTGTACTCAAACAGGAAAACGCCCTACCCAGACCAACGGGGTTGCTGTGATAACAGCAGTTTTCTCTGTTTTCTCAGAGGCAGCTCGATGAGTCAGCGCGGTCCCGCTGAAAGGTGCCGTTCCTCCAACACACGTCCTCCTCTGGTTCTCTCCGGTCTTTTGTAGATCTCTTGCTTGATAGCAGCGAAAATACTCGTCTGTGAAGATGAGTGAGTCCTTCATATGCCTGTGTGGCTCCGAAGTGAATGACAGCGTGCATTTGCTCTCGCTTCCTGTTTATACCCGCAGGGCGCAAGATGCAAATCTCGCACGCCAATTGTTCATTGGCCGGTTCTAGATAGCTCGAAGCTGATAGGGGCTCCCAGAAGTGATCCCAATTCGTCGGTACGTGACCGACTGAATGGGAAACTAATATTTTTTATGTTTTAAAAGCTATTACAATATTTTTTTTTTTTTTTGGTGAGTTGATAATGTAATAATTTTCTCATAATGTAAAAATTGTTATTACATTATGAGCTTAAGATTTTTTTTAATTTTTAGAAAATTATTACATCATGATCATGTTATTACAATAATAATGTAATATTACATTATGTGTAGTTTTTACATTATGAATTGCTTCAAGGTGTCTCAATAATTTGTATAGAGGCCTCAATCTGAGTCTACCTAGGTGGTTTATGTAGGACACCACTGCCATGTTGTCTGAACTAGGGCTGTTACGATTATGAATTTTGACTGACGATTAATGGTCTAATAAATAATTGAGATTATGACGATTATGGCTTTGACGATTAATTGTCTCTTTTATGGCTTTGGCGATTAATTGCAGATTAATTGTCATACAAATTGTTGTTGTTATTTAATTTAATCCTTTGCAAGTTGTCACTTACAATAACAGATTAATACACTTAACACATTTTAAATATTAAAGTAATTTATTCAATGAAAATTATGTATCTTTCAGAAATATGTACATTAAAAGAACAATTTTAAATAAAAAAAATTAAAATATGAATATCAGAAACAATCACCATAAAGATACAAAGACTGTCAATGTCTCATTCCCAACTAAAGTCATATACAGGTGCTGGTCATATAATTAGAATATCATCAAAAAGTTGATTTATTTCACTAATTCAATTCAAAAAGTGAAACTTGTATATTATATTATTTCATTACACACAGACTGATATATTTAGAATGTTTTAAAAAATGTTAAAATGAAATTTTGATGATTATAATTGACAACTAAGGAAAATCCCAAATTCAGTATCTCAGAAAATTAGAACATTTGTGAAAAGGTTCAATATTGAAGACACCTGGTGCCACACTCTAATCAGCTAATTAACTCAAAACACCTGCAAAGGCCTTTCAATGGTCTCTCAGTCTAGTTCTGTAGGCTACACACTCATGGGGAAGACTGCTGACTTGACAGTTGTCCAAAAGAAGACCATTGACACCTCGCACAAGGAAGGCAAGACACAAAAGGTCATTGCAAAAGAGGCTGGCTGTTCACAAAGCTCTGTGTCTAAGCACATTAACAGAGAGGCGAAGGGAAGGAAAAGATGTGGTAGAAAAAAGTGTACAAGCAATAGGGATAACCGCACCCTGGAGAGGATTGTGGAACAAAACCCATTCAAAAATGTGGGGGAGATTCACAAAGAGTGGACTGCAGCTGGAGTCAGTGCTTCAAGAACCACTACGCACAGACGTATGCAAGACATGGGTTTTAGCTGTCGCATTCCTTGTGTCAAGCCACTCTTGAACAACAGACAGCGTCAGAAGCGTCTCGCCTGGGCTAAAGACAAAAAGGACTGGACTGCTGCTGAGTGGTCCAAAGTTATGTTCTCTGATGAAAGTAAATTTTGCATTTCCTTTGGAAATCAGGGTCCCAGAGTCTGGAGGAAGATAGGAGATGCACACAATCCACGTTGCTTGAGGACCAGTGTAAAGTTTCCACAGTCAGTGATAGTTTGGGGTGCCATGTCATCTGCTGGTGTTGGTCCACTGTGTTTTCTGAGGTCCAAGGTCAACACAGCCGTATACCAGCAAGTTTTAGAGCACTTCATGCTTCCTGCTGCTGACCAACTTTATGGAGATGCAGATTTTATTTTCCAACACAGTGCCAAAGCAACCAGTACCTGGTTTAAGGACCACGGTATCCCTGTTCTTAATTGGCCAGCAAACTCGCCTGACCTTAACCCCATAGAAAATCTATGGGGTAATGAAGAGGAAGATGCGATATGCCAGACCCAACAATGCAGAAGAGCGGAAGGCCACTATCAGAGCAACCTGGGCTCTCATAACACCTGAGCAGTGCCACAGACTGATCGACTCCATGCCACGCCGCATTGCTGCAGTAATTCAGGTAAAAGGAGCCCCAACTAAGTATTGAGTGCTGTACATGCTCATACTTTTCATGTTCATACTTTTCAGTTGGCCAAGATTTCTAAAAATCCTTTCTTCATATTTGGGATTTTCCTTAGTTGTCAGTTATAATCATCAAAATTAAAAGAAATAAACATTTGAAATATATCAGTCTGTGTGTAATGAATGAATATAATATACAAGTTTCACTTTGTGAATGGAATTAGGGAAATAAATCTACTTTTTGATGTTATTATAAATTATATGACCAGCACCTGTATAAACATATTTTAGAAATGTGAAAATTCTGTAAAAAGCAGAAACAAATAATCACAATAAACTATGGCCATAACAGAAAAGGCCTTAAAGTCACATTCCCAAACAAAACCAATCCTGCTCCTTAATGGCTTAATGACAGGAAAGAAACACTATTATGTTGCCTTTCTCTGGCTTAAGAGAGCATCTAACTGGGGTCACAATATTGCCAGCTGTAGTGAATGTTCTTTCAGAAGCATTACTTGTTGCACAAATGCACATGTACTTTCTTGCTAACTTGGAAATGATAGGAAACCTGGATGCATTGTCTCGCCACCACATTAGGGTCTCTTGCTTTAAGTACCGTGACAGATCAGCATCAGCTAAATCTCTTTTTGGTAAGTCATGTATAAGTCACATATATACACTGAATAAAACCAGTCAATTTAGATTTCAGTCCAAATATATTTTACAGTGTACTACCCACCTTCTTCATCATGTCATCATCTATACTCGCAGCTTCTCCAGAGTGGCCCCTGTATCTTGGGTCAAGAATCGTGGCCTTTCTCAAATGCCCTTGAATTGGAGCTGGTCTATACTTGTCATCAAGTACACATATTTGATACTCTTGCAATTGATATTTATTGCAAGAGTTGTGTCCTTGGATTCAAGAGATAAGAGTTCATATTTTAAAAGGTCCAGCACAGCCTTCACTGAAGAGACCGTAACATACTTTTCCCCAGATAGAATATCTGTGAAATCAGCCACAGGTTCAGTGCCACATTAATGGACTCTAGGATGGACACATCCTGCCAAGTCGGGTTTTGGTGTCCGTGTTTTCTGTCATCAATCAGGACACGCCTGATTGTAGGTATTTGCTCCAGAACTCTTTCAATCGTTTTTTGTTTAGTTCCCCAGTGTGTAGAGACCTCCTAGAGGAAACATGACATGTTTGTTATAGTTATTAATTATACAAAACTACATATAAAAAAACTAACATATAAAAAACATACAAAAATATATATCTATTTCAAATTCAAATTTGAGAGTATATCATTTAAAGTAGAACGTTAGTTTGAGGATTATATATTTTTAAGATAAATGTGCATTATTAGCTATCAATATATACAAAATGAAAATACTTTTATAAAATAATTCCCTTACCAAAACTAAATTGTGCTGAGGAATGTTGACCTCGTCTGTGCCTTTATCAGGTCTCTTCTTTTTATCCAGCTCATGCTGAAAGTGCGACCAGATTCCTGCAAAGTCTTAGGGCACGTGCAGTGCGGTGCAGTGCACTTGCGATAGCTAGGTGGAGATTATGGCCAAAGCAATTTAGCCATGGCCAGCCAAGTTTGCGCACTGCAGTTGTGAGGTAATGTACTGTTAGGCTCATATATGGGGTCGTATTTCCACTGGACCACATGTCTGTTGAGGCTGAAAAAAAAATCAATTTCTTTCAAATTCTTGAGGATTTCATCCTTCACTTCTCTGTACAAATTTGGGATCGCTGTTTTGGAAATGTATGTTTCTCCAGGCAATTCATATTGCTTGTCAGAGTTGTAGAGCATTTCTTAAAATACTGGTTTCTCCACAGTAATAAAAGGCTGCATTTCCTTAGCGATGTCTCTTGTTACACTGTCTGTCAGCATGCACCATTTGATACTGTCGCATTTATATTTTGTTACCTGTTCAAAGGCCTGCGCTGTTGTCACCTGATTGCATGTATGAGCGGCTGAGGATGGCTTCAAAACTTCCACGAACTCTGTGGGGTGATGTGCCTTCAGGTGATTCGTAAGATTTGGTATTGGCACCTTTCGCCTATATGTTCTATATATTTTTTATTTTTTTGATGTGAGTTGTGTCTTCAATATATATATTTATTAATTTCTTTTTTTTCATATTTGAAGTTTTTGTTTGCTTTGTTTCATTGTTTGTGGTTTATTTGGTTATTATTTATATGTCTCCTTGCAATTTGTTTGTTGTTTTTGCTTCCAGTCCATCCCCAAGTTGGCTGTCCCTAGAGAAAAAAAAGTATGCTAAGTAAACTTGCAGCCAGACTAATTATCAGTATACTTCATGTGTGTTAATGATTAGTTCATTTGAATTGTGCTATTTTGGAACAACTATTTTGTACTAAGTATATTTTAGTTATAATTAAGTCGTGTAAAAGCATAGCTTTAAGTGTATTCAGTGTACTTTTATGTACTAAATTGGAACAACTTTAAGTATAATTAGTACACTTTAAATATAGGGACTAACTACATGCTTGCTTAGTGATATTAAAATGTACTTTATTTGTATTATAAGTATACTGTATTTGTGTTATAAGTATACTTAGTATTAGCCTGGATGCCAGCCGAACTTAGCCCCGCCCACAACATTTTTACTCGGGCAGTTCGGTCTGGACTTGATCGTTAGAGAAATAATTATGCCCGAACAGAAACTGTTCGGACCAATGAAATCATCAGGGCGGGCTTTAGACGATGATGGACAGATGATAAACAGTAATCATCCACTTCAACAAAGGCGCTTGGGTTGAGTTTATTCTAATCCTAAACGGAGAACTTGTTCGTATATGCATTCACCTTTACTATTTCTCTCAGAAATGATGATCGTGTTGGTAAGTACTCTGTGTATCCTTAAGTTCTTTTTTTTACAACACCTCATCTTTTTCTTCTAACGTTAGGCTACTTATTCCAGCGTGCGTGCAGACAGGGTTGCCAAGTTTACAACAAAACCCGCCCAATTGCAAACGTTCCTCAAAATTAGCCAAAAACAAGCCCAATAGCTTTCCAGAGGGGGTTCTCCGGGGAAAAAAGGCATTTGGGGGGTAAAATATGTGTTATTTTGGCAGGGCTGGCAGCTAAAAATCGCATTCCTGGGTCTGTATATCACATAATTGGGGTCGCTTCAACCCGTGGACATGGCAACACAGTGCAGTTGAGTTCTGTTGACATTTGACAACTAACGTTATGCGTTGCTCCGTTGCTCTGATTAGTTGTAGGTCTATCCAATTGAGGTCTTTCCTGGTTCGGTTGAAACACGCCCCATAATCACAGCCCAACGGAGCAGTTTCAGACTCATATTCTGACTAGAATTGAGTATGACGACGTCAGGCTAACTTAGTATACTTTATTTGTACATTTTAATGAATTACTTACATTTACATTTACATTTATGCATTTGGCAGCAAATACAACAAATACTTACTGACTTATGTTCCCAATGTTGAATGTATTTGTTTTCAAGGCCATTAAAATAAATTAAATGTAACAATTTAATTGATTTAAACTTCACATTGTTCAGCAAAACTGAACAAAATTAACTTACCATGTTTGTTTTACACTGGAAATATATATATATATATATATATATATATATATATATATATATATATATATATATATATATATATATATATATATATATATATATGCCTTGCAAAAGTATTCATACCCACTGAACTTTTCCACATTTTGACACGTTACAACCACAAACAAAAATTTATTTTATTGGGATTTTATGTGATGGAGCAACACAAAGTGGCACACAATTGTGAAGTGGAAGGAAAATGATAAATGTTTCCCAAACATTTTTACAAATAAATATATGAAAAGTGTGGGGTGCATTTGTATTCAGCCCGCCTAAATCAATACTTTGTAGAACCACCTTTTGCTGCAATTACAGTTGCAAGTCTTTTGGGGTATGTCTCTATCAGTTTTGCACATCTAGAGAGTGAAATTTTTGCCCATTCTTCTTTGCAAAATAGCTCAAGCTCAAGCTCATTCAGATTGAATGGAGAGCGTCTGTGAACAGCAATTTTCAAGTCTCGCCACAGATTCTCAATTGGATTTAGGTCAGGACTTTGACTGGGCCATTCTAATACATGAATATGCTTTGATCTAAACCATTCCATTGTAGCTCTGGCTGTATGTTTAGGGTCGTTGTCCTGCAGGAAGGTAAACCTCTGCCCCAGTCTCAAGTCCTTTGCAGACTCTAACAGGTTTTCATTTAAGATTGCCCTGTATTTGGCTCCATCCATCTTTCCATCAACTCTGACCAGCTTCCCTGTCCCTGCTGAAGAAAAGCATCCCCACAACATGATGCTGCCCCCACCATGTTTCACGGTGGGGATGGTGTGTTCAGGGTGATGTGCAGCGTTAGGTTTCCTCCACACATAGCGTTTGGCATTTAGGCCAAAAAGTTCAATTTTGGTATCATATGATAAGAGCACTTTCTTCCACATGCTTACTGTGTCCCCCACATGGCATGTCGCAAACTGCAAATGGGACTTCTTATGGCTTTCTTTCAAAAATGGCTTTCTTCTTGCCACTCTTCCATAAAGGCCAGATATGTGGAGTGCATGACTAATAGTTGTCCTGTGGACAGATTCTCCCACCTGAGATGTAGATCTCTAGCCTAGAAATCTAGATGCACCCTAGCGGCAGAAAATTTATTTTGCTGCGAGTGTAGTCTAGCAACTCTCGGTAGACCTCAGAGCTGGAAAAAACAAACTTTGGTCAGGCCAATCACAGCGTGTGTAGAGTCGGTGGGCGGGCTTAACATAATGACGGAGCGGAGTTGCGGAGATTCTGCGTGCTACAGGTAAACAAAGAAGCTGACGACCAGCGTCTTTCAAATCGGTTTTGGCCGCTACTCTGGAAGACTTGGAGTTAAGCTTTTCTTTGAGGAAAGAACAAAGAACGGCACTGAAGTCATTCGTAAGAAAGGAAGATGTATTCAGAGTTTAATCTGTCAACTAAAGTTAGCTCCGCCTCGGTTGGTTGTGGCGCTATCCAATTGCGTGCAGAAGGAATTTGACAGACAACCGTTTATCCCGCTCCTCGGATTGAGCCTTGTCAATGGTGAGTTTCCAGACCAAACATCTTGATGTGGGTCTGGCTTGTCAGGCTAGTAGATCTCTGCAGCTCCTCCAGAGTTACCATGGGCCTCTTGACTGCTTCTCTGATTAATGCTCACCTTGCCCGGCCTGTCAGTTTAGGTGGACGGCCATGTCTTGGTAGGTTTGCAGTTGTGCCATACTCTTTCCATTTTCGGATGATGAATTGTACAGTACTCCGTGAGATGTTCAAAGCTTGGGCTATTGATTTATAACCTAACCCTGCTTTAAACTTATCCACAACTTTATCCCTGACCTGTCTAGTGTGTTCTTTGGTCTTCATGATGTTGTTTGTTCCCTAATACTCTCTAACAAACCTTTGAGGGCTTCACAGAACAACTGTATTTATATTGTGATTAAATTACACACAGGTGGACTCTATTTACTAATTAGGTGGACTCTATTTACTAATTAGGTGACTTCTGAAGGCAATGAGTTCCACTGAATTTTAGTTAAGGGTATCAGAGTAAAGAGGGCTGAATATAAATGCACCCCACACTTTTTTTTTTATTTGTAAAAAATGTTTGGACACCATTTATCATTTTCCTTCCACTTCACAATTACGTGCCACTTTGTGTTGGTCCATCACATAAAATCCCAATGAAATTGTTGTTACGTGTCAAAATGTGGAAAAGGTCAGTGGGTATGAATACTTTGGCAAGGCACTTGTGTGTGTGTGTATATATATATATATATATATATATATATATATATATATATATATATATATATATATATATATATATATATATACATACATATATATTATTGGACCAATGCCATACTGACCCTCTACATACAAATACAAATTACACATTATAATCCATTTTCTGATGAGCTACTCATTGTTACACTTGCATCTGGTGGCTGCTTACACATCAGAGACAGCTGACTACAGAAACTCGTGAAGAACAGCATCTGTTAACAGAATAAACAAGAGATAGGGTCAGACAGCATGTTCATACGACCGGCCAGTGAAGCAGATCGGGAGAGCACGCGTGTAAGTGTTTTAGCAATATTCTGCAGTTCTGTTGCATGGCTTAAAGTATTAATTGCTAGAACAGGGTTGATTTTGGATTTTGCTCGTACTTGTATTTTATTCTGTCTGTCAGTAATTTATCCTGTCATAGTAAATTGCATTTGAATAATACTTGACTTCGTTATTACTGAGCGTTTGCTCTTAAGCTGCCCAATTCAGGCAGAGATTGGTATTGATTTGAAGCCATTCAAAGCCTATCTGCGCGTTTAAGTATAATTATCAGAGCCTGCTCAGCTCCCAGCTGCGCTCACTCAAGCAGTGAATTGAATCTATTTAACGAGCGTTTCATAGCTGGCACGGAAGCGTCAGCAGAAGCGTTCAGCCCGCATCTTCAGCCTCAGCGTGTGAAGACCAACGCGTGTAAAGACATCTGTATTTGACTCTTCCTCTGCGCAACTCCTCCGATGCAAGGACTCCGGTAAGGCACCGAGTTATCTCCATTTCTTGTCCTCTTTCACCTTCCTTTCCTCTCTCTAACCATGTGCGTTCAGTCCATTCCCGTTGTCTCTCAACCACGCCCCACTATTACACGTACACGGCAACGTAACACTGCTAATCTGCGTCCTGTTCCCTCTTCCTCTAATGCCCCTCCCTCTTTTTCTGTGGGGCTATGGAATAGTCAGTCAACGAAGACTCAGCAACACCTGCTGCTCTTTCAAATAACTTCTCTTTCTCTCACACCCCTTGCCAGACTGGGAGGGGTGGAGGCACGGGTCTTCTCATTTCTAACAATTGGAAATACTCAACTCACACATCTCTTTGCAATAACAACACATTTGAATACCACTTACAACTAACTTATGCTTACAACTACCATTACAATCCATATTGTAGTCATTTACATCCCCCCAGGTCCATTGATCACCTTTGTTGAGGAGCTAGATGTGCTGCTGTCCTCATTCCCAGAGGATGGCAGCCCAGTCCTCAGCGACTTCAACATTCACCTGGACAAACCTTATGCTTCAGATTTCCACTCCCTCCTAGCATCATTTGATCTCAGACGCCATCACTTCACATACTCACAAATGTGGCAACCATCTGGACCTCATTTACACACGCAACTGCTCTACAGATAACATTTTGGTCAAACCTCTACACATCTCAGATAATTTCTTCATAACATATAATCTTTAACTTACTACTCATGCACCACCAGTTCCTCTACCAGTTACTTTCAGGTGAAACCTGCGCTCACTTTCTCCTTTGCATCTCTCCTCTGCTGTCTCATCCTCCCTTCCCTCATCCACACAATTCTCCTCTATGGATGTTAACACTGCAACTGATACTTTTTGCTCCACTTTAACTTCTTGTCTAGACAGTATCTGCCCTCTTTCTTTTAGGCCAGCACAAGCTACTCTCTCTAACCCTTGGTTATCTGATGTTATTTGTGAACACCGGACAATACTCAGGGCAGCAGAGAGAAAATGGTGTAAATCAAACCACCCATCTGATCTAGGTAAGTATCAGTCTCTGCTCTCATCCTTCTTGGATTAAGTACATGCAGCTAAATCTTCATATTTCCAAAACAAGATCAACAGCACCTCAAACTCACGCACACTTTTCAAAACATTCAACTCTCTCCTCTGTCCCCCTCCACCCCCTCCTTATCTGCAGACGATTTTGCCCAATTCTTTACAAACAAAACAACAACTATCAGCAATCAGTTCTCACCCCTGCACACTGGATTTTAGATCAGCCAAATCCACAACCAAACATCCTCTCTCCTCATTTTCTACACTCACTGAGGCAGGAGTATCTAAACTTCTCCTCTCCAGCCATCCTACCACCTGTCCTCTCGATCCCATTCCCTCACACCTCCTTCAAGGCATCTCTCCTACACTCCTACCAGCACTCACACACATCATCAACACATCTCTCTGCACCGGCATTTTCCCTACCACATTCAAGCGGGCTCGGGTAACTCCACTGCTTAAAAAACCCACATTAAACTCATCACTCATAGATAACTACAGACCTGTTTCTCTCCTACCATTCATAGCGGAAACTCTTGAACGAGTTGTTTTCAACCAGGTTTCCTCCTTCCTCTCAAAGAATAATCAACTGGATGTCAACCAATCAGGTTTCAAAAGGGGCCACTCCACAGAGACTGCATTACTGTCGGTCACTGAAGCCCTGTGGATAGCTAAAGCTAATTTCAAATCATCAGTCCTCCTTGATCTATCTGCTGCCTTTGACACGGTCAATCATCAGATTCTTCGGTTCACCCTCTCATCACTGGGCATCACAGGGTCTCCGCTCCATTGGTTTGAGTCTTATCTCACAGGTAGGTCTTTCAAGGTTGCCTGGAGAGGATAGGAA
Organism: Gobio gobio; assembly: GCF_949357685.1. Taxonomy (NCBI): domain Eukaryota; kingdom Metazoa; phylum Chordata; class Actinopteri; order Cypriniformes; family Gobionidae; genus Gobio; species Gobio gobio. The sequence goes on along the minus strand of NC_137104.1, from coordinate 26,715,566 downwards.
TCCAAAGTACATCAACTGACCATGGGGGTTCCTCAGGGCTCAGTGCTTGGACCTCTCCTCTTCTCCATCTACTCTACTTCATTGGGACCCATCATACAGGCACATGGCTTCTCATACCACTGTTATGCTGATGACAAACAGCTCTACCTCTCATTCCAACCAGATGATCCCACAGTAGCTGCACGAATCTCAAGCTGCCTGGCGGACATCTCTGCATGGATGAGAGAACATCACCTGCAGCTCAACCAGGCTAAGACTGAGTTTCTCGTCTTCCCTGCCAGTCCCACTATACAACACGATTTCACCATCCAGTTAGGTACATTCGTGATTTCCCCATCAAAGTCAGTCAGAAATCTTGGAGTAACATTTGATGACCTGTTGTCCTTCAGAGAACACATTTCACGAGTTCACACTTACATCAAATTAAATAGAGTAAAGATTATGCGTATTTGGCATGCTGTCCGGGGGAGGGCTCCGGGCTCGGAATTTTTGATAGAGATAGTCTATAACTACACTGTATTTTATTTTGGATTGTGTTGATGTCTAATAAGAGTTTATTAAGATCAAAGTGAGGAGATGGGGTGGTGGAGGGATGCTAAAATAAAAACGGTCAACGAAAGATGGTAAATATGCTGTGTATATATATACACCTCTTATCGTTGATTAAAGCGATTAGCTTGATGTGCTCCACATGTGTTTAATTAGGTATAATTATCTGAGGGTGCTCCACTTGTGTTTAATTAGTTTTAATTTTCTGAATGTGCTTCTCCCGAAATTTGTTTATAAAACATCAATTCACGAGTTCACACTTACATCAAATTAAATAGAGTAAAGATTATGCGTATTTGGCGTGCTGTCCGGGGGAAGGCTCCGGGCTCAGAATTTTGGCCTGAACCCAGAGTATCCCCCAAAATGCAAGAACAGAGGACACCAGAAAACCCCCTAAATACGCAGATAATTGGTGGGCTGGCGTTTTGAGAAGCCTGGTTACTTGACCAGGAGGGCCCGTGTTGCCTCTGATGGGAGCAGCTCACGGCATCGGGCGGACAAGCCCTACTGGCTGGAAGCAGCCTTAGTTTAGAACAACCGGTTGGGAAGGCTCTTGCAACATCCAATGGGAGGCCAATGCTCAATGTATCAGATGGAAAAAACCCTACCGGCCGAAAAATGAGAACAACCGGTCGGGAAGGCTCTTGCAACATCCAATGGGAGGCCAATGCTCACTGTATCAGATGGAAAAATCCTACTGGCCGATAAATGAGAAGCAGCATGGTTTGGAACTACCTGGCTGGGAGGACCCGTGTTGCCTCTGACGGGAGCTCATAGCGCCTGGCGGAACGGGCCCTACTGGCTGATAAGTGTGGAACAGTCAGAATTTGGGGTGACCGATCGGGAAGGCTTTTGCGACATCCAATGGGAGGCCAAGGCTCGCTGCATCGGACAGGGAAAAAACCCTACCAGTCGAAAGAAAGGGGAGCACATGATTTAATCCGCCCAACCAGAGGGGCCCCCTACTGGCTGGTGAACGGGGGGCGCGTTGTTTGGAACGGCCGATCGGTAAGGCTCAGGCCGCATCTGACGGGAGATCAATACTCGTGGCGTCAGACGGGTGAGCCCTACTGACCGATAGACCGGGCGGCGCAATTAAAAAGAAACGACTGACCGAGGGGGCCCACCCAGCCTCCACCAGGAGCAGTTTCTGGCGTCAGGTGAGTGGGTTCTATCGGCCGACGGCACGGTGAAGGAGAAGTGAAAGACCCGGCTAGGAAGCTCTCGCCGACATCTGATGGGAGATCAATACTCGCTGTATCAGATGGGTAAGTTTAGCTGGCGGACGGGTGGAAGGCAAAGCATAGATGTTCGCCCAGGAGAGCTCTTGCAGCATCCGAAAGGAGATCAATACACGTGGTATCGGGTAAGCCTCACTGGACGGAGAAAAGAGAAGGGATAGGCATAGACCTGGAGAGCTCTGTGGTGTCCGAAAGGAGATCAAGACTCGTGGTATCGGACGAGCAAGCCTCGCTGGATGGAAAAAGAAAAAGATTGATAGAAACCTGGAGGGCCCTCGCGGCATCCGATGGGAGAACAATTCTCAAGGCATCGGAAAGGGAATCCTCGCTGGTCAGATAAAGAAAAAGATGGATGCTGGCCTAGAGGGCTTTCACGGCATCCGACAGGAAATCAGCTCAAGGCCTTGGATGAGTGAGCCTCGCCAGACGAAAAAGAGGAAAAAGGAATAGCCACTTTCCAGGAGAGCTCTTGCAGCATCCGACAGGAGATCGAGACTCGCTGTATTGAATTGGTGAGCCTCGCTAGATAGAAAAAAGAGAAAAGATAGGATAGGGTTTTTAATAAGGGTTATTAATTAATAAGGGTTTGGTGAGCTTTCCTGGTGTGGTATCGGTCGGTCCTGATGTAGCTTTGAAAAGCATGAGAAGACCATCTTCCGAGAGCTTGGATCTGCAGCTGGGAGAGTTTTTTTTTTTTTTTTTTTTTTTTTTGGTGGGTCTGTCTTACTTTGTTTGATTAAGTATGATATGGTTTCATCATCGATTACTGATAGGTCTGAGATAGTGGGGTGGATGTTAGGGTCGAATTTGGAAGTGATCCAAATTTCAGAGCATCCTAAGAAACCAAAAAGGCTAAAATAAGCGGTGTTGAGTGTGCAGGCTGCACTGAGGGGCTGGTAACCTGTACGAAGATATATTTTGAAAGGACATGTAGCATTGTGATCGCTGAACCCTTGATCAGGAGGGAGGTTTGTGAATTTTCTGAGGAGGGAGCCCCATACAACAATCGCAAAAAAATGTTATGCCGCTAAGGTAGCATTTGATGGGCCCAACTTGGAGGCCCTTAACGGTATTAAGGTAGGCAACGAGTTGGTTGAAAAGGGAGAAAATACAAGGGTATTCATGTTATAAGAGAAGTGGAATGCTTTTTCGAGAGAAACTGAGCTCCTGCGGGAACGGAAGGAAAAGCCCTGCTGCGGCAGGGGAGAAATTAGCCAGAGAACATGAGCTCCTGTGGGAGCAGAGGGAACAGCACTGCTGCGGCAGTGGAGAAAATTTATTCAGAGAAACTGAGCTCCTGCGGGAGCAGAGGGAGAAGCACTGTGTGGCAGTGGAGGAATTAGCCAGAGAAACTCAGCTCCTGCGGGAGCAGAGGGAACAGCACTGCTGTGGCAGTGGAGAAAAATAGCCAGAGAAACTGAGCTCCTGCGGGAGCAGAAGGAACAGCACTGCTGTGAGAGTGGAGAAAAATAGCCAGAGAAACTGAGCTCCTGCGGGAGCAGAGGGAACAGCACTGCTGCAGCAGTGGAGAAAATTTATTCAGAGAAACTGAGCTCCTGCGGGAGCAGAGGGAGAAGCACTGTGTGGCAGTGGAGGAATTGGCCAGAGAAACTCAGCTCCTGCGGGAGCAGAGGGAACAGCACTGCTGTGGCAGTGGAGAAAAATAGCCAGAGAAACTGAGCTCCTGCGGGAGCAGAGGGAACAGCACTGCTGTGAGAGTGGAGAAAAATTGCAAGAGAAACTGAGCTCCTGCGGGAGCAGAGGGAACAGCACTGCTGCGGCAGTGGAGAAATTAGCCAGAGAAACTGAGCTCCTGAGGGAGCAGAGGGAACAGCACTGCTGTGACAGTGGAGAAAAATAGCCAGAGAAACTGAGCTCCTGCGGGAGCAGAGGGAACAGCACTGCTGCGGCAGTGGAGAAATTAGCCAGAGAAACTGAGCTCCTGGGGGAGCAGAGGGAGAAGCACTGCTGTGGCAGTGGATAAATTAGTCAGAGAGCTCCTGGGGGAGCAGAGGGAACAGCATCACTGCTGTAATGGAGAAAAGGTTAGACGGACAAATGGAGAACCACATTCGTATGAGGGGAAACAGCTATAACATTTAATCTAGCATATTTTGTTTATGAGCCTATATGGTAGCCTAGTGAAATAAATATCCATATTTTCATGTCATTTGATAAGTTTATTTTATTAAATCTAAAAATAAAAATCTAAAAGGTGTGCATCAACCTGACACCTAGATGAACACTTTAACAGTTGGTTTTATGACTAAACCATTCTTTTCAAATGCTATTGAAGTTAGAAACATGTATACCAATGTTGTAACTTTAGAGACAGTCCCTAAAACCGCGGATATCGAATGTCCAATGTCGAGCCAGCTTTACTCCAGTTAATTTCACCTGTGGTAGGTCAGTCTGGCCAGTAAGAATGTACAACCTTTGGATCATGAAAGCCAAATAATTTTGCCCGCTAGACATTTACCATGGCCCTGTAAAATTAATTTGAATGGTTTATTGAGATTCAATTTGCACTGTGTGGTGAATTTGCAGACGGTCCCTAAAGCAGCCTAGGCGGCTTTACCTCGCTGAATACTGCTCCTTTAAGGCGGAACACATTCTCTCTCACTCACTCACTCGCTGATGAGTGGGCAGTCCGTAGATGGAGCGCGAGCTGTGAGCGTTGCATGCTTTCTAAATTCCCGTTGCTCTTTGCCGTTTTTTTTTTTCTTTTTTTCTGTTCAGTAACGCAGTTGTCAGTGGAGTGTTTGCGAACTGCCCCATGTGTGCGTTGGATTGACGCGGATGATAAACCCCATGGAATGTCAGATACGTGAGATTGCTTACACTTGGCAAGGACCATTCAGGCCAGCTCTCCGGCCTCTCTGTGTGAAGCGCTATGCCTGTATACAACATACAATATTAAATGACAATAGAGAAAACATTGTCATTTGTTCATAAATATTCGCTTGGCATAAATGTGCACCATTCATTGATTGTGAACTGCTCTGAACTGAAGCATTGTTGTGCAAGCCCGTACAACGCTCAGAATCTGAAACGTGAGTTTCACATTTATTTAATGAAATAGCCTTTGAAGTTTGCAGTATCGTGATATGTTTTTCTATCCCCAAAATATAAGATACCTTAAAATAATCGGTAATAGCATGGTATACAATATAGCCTACTGTAAGGTATTGATGCTACATTTAAGGAAATGGGTGCTCCAAAATACAGTGTACAGTTCGCATATGTCTATTTTTTGTCGCAAATGTGAGTAGCCTATAGTCGCACTGTCGAGCCCTGTGTGACTGAGCTTATGTGAACGTCAAGTTGAGTAGTTTTGAATCAAAAGCAGTGATTATCAGCTGGTTCCAACAAGTGGCTGATTGTTTGGCATAATATACGGTTTTGTACTGTCATCATTTTAGTGATTTAGCTTTACCAGAAAGTATATTTATAGTTCATTACCGCGTGCGTGTCTATGATGAACGCACTTCTCGCGTGTGAAAATTATGTCTGTAGTACACAGAGGCGGCAAGATCGCAAGAAAAGTTTGATGTGTGCCTGTAACAAATTATTTAAGATCATTTTCTATTTCTGTTGTGGTTTCCCCTTTTGCAAGTCTGCGGAGTGCACTCTTTACACTGTCCGAGCACTTCGTGACTGTCGTCATTTTTTTAAAACAACGTGCTATTAACATGCATTTAGAACAACGATTAGAATTTAGAAGTCAGAATCGCAATTGTGAATTGTGGCAAACACAATTACATCCGGGAAAATGAATGATGTAGAATTGCTTCTCTGTTTGAGGCTATACAGCGTGGGCGGGTGGGGCGACCTGCCGGAAAAGCCGTCCATGCTAAAATAAAAAAATAAAAATGGTCAACGAAAGAAGGTAAATATGCTGTGTATATATATATATATATATATATATATATATATATATATATATATATATATATATATATATATATATATATATATATATATATATATATATATATATATACCTCTTATCGTTGATTAAAGCGATTAGCTTGATGTGCTCCACATGTGTTTAATTAGGTATAATTATCTGAGGGTGCTCCACTTGTGTTTAATTAGTTTTAATTTTCTGAATGTGCTTCTCCCGAAATTTGTTTATAAAACATCAATTCTAAGACAGCTCGCTCATGCAGGTTTGCGCTCCTGAATATCAGGAAGATCAGACCATTCCTAACAGAGCATGCAACACAGCTTCTTGTCCAGGCCCTGGTTATTTCTAGACTTGAATACTGCAATGCGCTTCTGGCTGGACTCCCCTCTTGTGCGATCCAAACACTTTGAATGATCCAGAATGCAGCAGCAGTCTTCAACGAGCCCAAAAGGACCCACGTCACACCCACGTCACACGTCTCTCTGCACTGACTACCACTTGCTGCTCACATCAAGTTTAAGGCGCTGACGCTTGCCTACAGAGCCACCACGAGCTCAGCTCCTTTACACTTTGACTCACTTCTACGAGTCCACACCCCCACCAGAAGCCTTCGCTCAGCTAAGGAGCGACGGCTTGTGGTACCATCACAGAGAGGCATAAATCCCTTTCCAGAACATTTTCATTCAACGTTCCCAGCTGGTGGAACGATCTTCCCACCACCATCCGAAATGCAGAATCATTGACAACATTCAAAAGTCAACTAAAAACTCATCTCTTCCGTGAGCACCTAACCTCATAAATAATAATACAAAAAAAACACTAGCCTGTGCTACACTAAGCAATGTACACGGACTCAGTATTTCAGGCACTTGTTGCGCTTACTCGACTCTTCATGACCAATCACTTCCTGTACTCCCAAGTTGTAAGTCGCTTTGGATAAAAGCGTCTGCTAAATGTATAAATATAAATGTCATACAACTTTGTATTCAAGTTTATATTAGTCTTACTTAATACTTAGCCTACCTCAAAACGGCAGGACTTTTTCTCCGGTTCTTTTCAGGACGCTTAGGTCATTTGTTCCAGTTCTCTATCAAGGTCAGAATGCGATGTCACTTGATTGAACTGGTCCGAATTCCCAAGAATGAGCAATGTGCTTTCAATGTTTTATTAAATAAATAATGTATAGCGACATTGTACTTCACCTGCAAACCTCCCGTGAGTGAGTGAGTGAGTGAGGGAGAGTCAGACTACCGTCAGCAGCTCTGCCTCTGATTGGCTGCAGGCAGTGAGCAACACAATCTGATTGGTCACAGACCAAGTTGAAGAGACATTTGAATTCCGATAAGACTCAACTTCTCATCTCATATTTTCTAGCGTTGTATTTTAAGTGTGCTCTGTGCAGTTGGTTTAAATATAGATTTGTGTGTACGATTGTAACACAATTCTTCTCTGCCAGTGTAAATATTACACATATTACTTAAATCACAACAACAGTAGCCTAGCCAATTGTACACTGCATTTATTTAAAAATGGGCTTTTAATGCATTATACATTTTAACACTTTCTGAAAGTAATATGCAATAAAGTAAGGACGTGAATTCCAAGCATGAATAAGTAAACTTAAAAATTATACTTAACTTCAGGATGTTAAATATATATATTTTAAAATATACTTTCAGTGCATTGTTACAAAGACAATGTTGAGCATACAGTTAAAAATATACTAAAAATATGTTTTAAAGTAATGTTCAAATAAGTACTACAATATATTTTTAGAAAATATACTAAAATACAATTATTTTGAAGTGTGTTAAAAGTTGTATTGTCAAATTGTGATGCTAATATACTTTATATATATATATATATATATATATATATATATATATATATATATATATATATATATATTTATAGATGGTACCATTTTTTGTTAGTCTATTTGCAATGTTCTTTTGACAAGGGAATATTTTTGAAATGCAATAAAGTATACTTTTTTTCACCAGGGGTGGTTGCCGGACGTGGCACCTCAGACATTTGTGTGATTTATGTGTGACCCTAATATGTTTTTTTTTTTTTTTAAACAATTTGTCAATTTGTCAAAGTGTTTGTGTGTTTCACACCATTACATTTTTCCTTAAAGGTCCCATGGCGTGGATTTTTTTATTAATTTATAATGTTTCCTGAGGTGTACTTATATTGTTAGTATGATTTTTACATCATAAAATGTCATAATTTAGAAATAAAAGGCATTTTTCTATTTTATATTAGCTATCTGGCTTGAATGCTCTGTTTGAAGGGGCTTGTCTGCTGTGAGACTTCAGTGAAAACGCCCACTGTTGTGATTGGCTGACATCTTCGCATTTGAAATGAGTATTAGATCTTGTGGCGGAGGGAGCGTGGTTTAACGAGATCTGCACGCACTGCCAGTGCCAGAGAGAGAGACGGACTTCTAGACCAGACCGAGAGCTCTGGAGAAAGATAGCTGAGAAAAGTTTTATTGTACTGACTTGTTGTGAGCGCTGTAATGTTTACGATTTATAACATGTGATGTTATGTTATATTATTTCCAAATGTGATATATTTTAGTTTGAAAGCAGACATTGTTCTTTCAGCCCACAAGGGGGCGTGTTAGTTTCGTTTTGGTTGGTTTTGAGAGAGAAAAAGGAAAAAGAGAAAAAAGGAGAGCGCGAGGGAGAAATGTAAACAATTGCAACGGAGATCTATAAGTTCACTAAAAGATCTAAAATCTGATTTGCTGTGTCAGAGTTTTTATTCAGAAACTTTACAAGCGCGAGTTTATTTAGCTTGAATCTGAGAGTTCTGAATAAACACGAGTCCCAGTCACGCCGACCCCGTTTTCTTCCTCCTTATTCAACGAACTTTGTAACATGTGGAACCACTCTCAAATACTCTCAAATACTTTCACTTAAATATTTTTACCATTACAGCTGTCAAGCATTATTTGTATATCTTTTCCCATCACATGAAAAGCTGCAGTGATCAGCATTGAGGACACATGCAGTCTGTTGATCGCGTGAATGCAGTGATCTCATCATTGCAACGCGTTTTCTCTCACTAAATGCTTTGACCACAACTAACAGCAAACACGACATTGATATGAATACAGTAAGAGCTTTGTTGTGCAGTATAACAGTGTCATTCGTTATAACGGCAGTTTGGGCAAGCGTATACACCTGCGACGTGTGATTAACAGATCTGAACATTATAAAGAGAGTGTTCTTTGATCGCTAATATAGCATCTAATCACAATTTAAATTACAGATTTGTTTCATGCTACTAAGAGAAACGATGTGAAGTTGACCGTTTAGTCACTGGCTTGATTCACAGATGCATAAACAATTTATAAAGAAAGTCTGTGTGAACTTGAATATTTAGCTACACATCAGTAATCACTGATCACAGATCAGGCATTAATGAACACTGTTACTCACTGTTTGTGGCGGTGCTGTCAAATCCATATCGTAAAAGCCTGTGCTGACATTGCGAAACAGAATCCATTTTCTCCTAATTCTCCAGGTGGACAAAGCAGAGGAAGGGGAGGTAACGTTTCCCCGTATGTCGACATATAGGGAAGATTCCAGATCGGCTCGTCTGAGCTGTCATTTTCTCAAAGGCAGAGCAGGACACGCAGAACTCATTTTACACCTCCAAAATTTCTAGCCACTCTGGGATCATATACAGGCTAGCGGAAATCATATTAATGTTAAAAAACCTCATAAAATGTAATTTTCATGCTATGAGACCTTTAAGAATTGGGGCAGTGATCAGCATTTGATTTATGTTTTTTTCAAATAAAGTAATTTTTCTTACTCGACCCATGTCTGATACCTGACTCAGCAGTCTTTATTCTGGAGTCTGCTTATTTATGCTAATATGTGTGATGTTAAGGAGAATTTTACTAAACATTCCAGCATCCCTCCCATTATAATTGCCACAACATCATGATTCAATAAGGCTTCCATATTTAGAGGAGAAAAAGTCGAACAAGTCAAAAATAAGGTGATTACACAGGTTTTGAAGTATACCTACTAATTTAACATACTCCTAGGACTTTCAGCTTCACAACGCTACGAGGGGAAAAGGCCAGTTAGCACAGCTTTAACTCAGAAAAGGAACGCTTGCTCAGATATGTAGCTTTATATTTTGCAATTAACATCAGAATAAAACATATAAACCAGTTTAAAAAGTCTAAAGTCTAAAAAAATGTAAGGTAACTTCTGTGGGCTTTCATCTTCATGATGAGTCTTTCACAGATGTGTGGTTATTTTTCATGGTCATTTAGCCTATTTAGAATTACAGTAGGCTAATATTTTCCCATAATGCATTGAAATTCCACAGTAACATACAGTACATAGTTTATACAGTTGGAAACTGTTAAGAATACAGTATTAATACTGTGGGGAAAAACCTACTGTAACATACTTTACTCAGATTGTACAGTAGGGAATTGTTCAAAATACAGGAATATCACTGTGAAAACAACATAAATCATTTACAGTGTGCCATGTCCTGTAAATCTTGCCAATATATGAATGAGCTACAAGGACAATGAACCGAGTTACATCTCAACCTGCTGTACCACAATCCCACTACTCTGCAATCTTTAGATTCATCCAGGCAGGCCTGTGGTATTGTGGGACCCAAGAGAAGATTGTGAAACCCACTGCAAAAGAAAAAAGCAAATCAAAGTTATATCCAAGCAGTGTAATGCAACATAATACAGATTAGATCATGCTTGATCCAGAGACCTGATTATAAAGTTTCTCCCAATTACTTTCAGTCAAGTTCACAATCACAAATTTGCCCAGTAGAAGTTGGATTGCCTGTTTCTACAAGTGGATCAATAAGAGACATGCAGTGACTTTCAAATTTAACCATCTTGGTGCTGAGAAGGAGAGAGTGTGAGTCTCATCGACCGCTGTAACACAGGTCCCTCACTGATTCTTGAGATAAGTGACAAAACATGTCCTACACAAAAGCCTTCTTCAAAATAAGAGTACTTAAAAAGTTACATTTAAGTGATGTTTTATTAACAAATTTCGGAAGGATTACGTTCAGATAATTAAACCTAATAATTAAACAAGTGTAGCACGTCAGCACATTAAGCTAATCAATTTAATCAACGATAAGAGCTGTATATATACTGCATATTTACCTTCTTTTGTTTTTATTTTAGCATGGACGGCTTTTCCGGCAGGTCGCCCTGTCCGCCCGCCCTTGCTGTATAGCCTACATTGCTCCAAATGCTGCTCGAAGCAATTCTACAATGCTAAATTCTTTTCCTTACAAATTTCAAAGCCATTTCGGCCGTTTACATTAGCATTCACGGTAAAATAAATTCTGCATTTCCCGAATGTAATTGTGTTCCGATTCTGACAAATCTAATCGATTCACAAATTTCAATAATCGATGTTCTAAAGGTATGTTAAATAACGTGTTGTTTTTGGAACAATGGCGACAGAGTCAACCGCGAAAGCATCTCTCGGACAGTGTAAAGAGTGCACACTGCAGACTTGCAACAGGGAAAACTACAACAGAAATATAAATTATCTTAAACATTGTATTGTTACAGGCACACATCAAGCTTTTCTTGTGATCTTGCCGCCTTGCCTCTACGTCTACTACGGACATATACTTTTCACACACGAGAAGTACATTCATCATGGACACACACGCGGTCGCTGTGGTGATGAACAATCAATATACTTGCTGTTAAAGCGAATGAACGTATCGTGAGGCCAAATCACTACAAATGATGACAATACAACAGCACATATTATGTTAAACGATCAACCACTTGTTGGACCAGTTTATAATCACTAACATCAATACCTTACAGGCTATATTTTACCATGCGTATTAATTATTATTTTAAGGCATCTTATATTTGGGGATAGCAAAACATATCACGATACTGCAAACTTCAAAGGCTATTCATTAAATAAATGTGAGCTTCATGTTTCAGATTCTGAGCGTTCTACAGGTTGCACAACAATGCTTCATTTCAGAGCAGTTCACAATCAATGAATAGCGCACATTTATGCCAAGCGAATTCTTATGAACAATGACAGTGTTTTCTTTACTGTGATTAATTATTTGTATGTTGTATACAGGTGCAGCGATCCACACAGAGAGGCTGGATAGCTGGCCTGAATGTTTGTAGCCAAGTGTAAGCAAATTCACGTAGCCTATATGACATTTCACATGGGCTTTATTATCGGCGTCGATCCCACGCATACATGGGGGCAGTTTGCAAATACTCCACTGACTCCACTGCATTACTGAACATAAAAAATAAATGGCAAAAAGCAACAGAAATATAGAACGGATACATGCAATGTTCACAGCTCGTGCTCCATCTACGGACTGCCCACTCATCAGAGTGTGCGTTCCGCCTTAGGAGATTAAATAATCATGCAGCGATTAACTGATTTTGTTCTAGTTCAGCAGCGAAAATAGTTTCACATAATTATCACAACAGAACCATGGCACACCTTATATGTCTGGAGTAAAACTGGCTTGACGTTGGACATTCGATAATTGCGAATTTAGGGACCGTCTCTAAAAGTTACATACAACATTGGTATACACGTTTCTAACTTCAATAGCATTTGAAGAGAATGGCTTACAGTCATAACCTGTAAAGTGTTCATCTAGAAACTTATATAGCGATGACCGACATCATTAAGCTTCGAATCGTTATGAATCAGTGAGTCGATTCAGCGGTTTGGATCGCCAAAGTCACATGATTTCAGCAGTTTGGTGGTTTGACACGCGATCCGAATCATGATTCGACTCGCTGATTCATAACGCTTCAAAGCTTCATGATGCATTGTTTTGAAATCGGTCATCACTATATAAGTCGTTATTTCGGTTTTTTTGCACACAAAAACTACTCTTGTCGCTTCATAAAGTTATTGTAGAACCACTGTAGTGAGATGGACTTTGTAACGACGTCTTTAGTACCTTTTATGGGTCTTGAGAGTGTAAAGTGCATTGTGTCAATGGAGGCCTTTCTGAGCCATCGGATTTCAACTAAAATATCTTAATTTGTGTTCTGAAGATGAACGGAGGTCTTACGGGTGTCGAACAACATGAGGGTAAGTAATTAATGACAGAATTTTCATTTTTGGGTGAACTATCCCTTTAAGGCTGCTCCTCATTTATCGGCCGGTAGGGTTTTTCCCGTCTGTTGCAGTGAGCCTGGCCCCCCTCAGACGTTGCAAGAGCCTTCCCGATCGGTCATTCTAAATTAAGGCTGCTCCTCATTTATCGGCGGGTAGGGTTTTTATCGTCTGTTGCAGTGAGCCTGGCCCCCCTCAGGCGTTGCAAGAGCCTTCCTTATCAGTCATTCTAAATTAAGGCTGCTCTTCATTTATCGGCCGGCAGGGTTTTTCCCATCTGTTGCAGTGATCCTGGCCCCCCTTAGACGTTACAAGAGCCTTCCTTATCGGTCATTCTAAATTAAGGCTGCTCCTCATTTATCGGTGGGTAGGGTTTTTCCCGTCTGTTGCAGTGAGACTGGCCCCCGTCAGACATGGCAAGAGCCTTCCTGATCGGTCATTTTAAATTAAAGCTGCTCCTCATTTATCATCTGGTAGGGTTTTTTCCCGGCTGTTGCAGTGAGCCTGGCCCCCCTCAACCGTTGCAAACAACCTTCCCGATCGGTCGTTCCCAATCAAGGTTGCTCCCAGTCCATCGTCCAGTAGGGCCGCCCGATGCTGTGAGGTGCTCCCATCAGAGGCAACACGGGCCCTCCTGGTCAAGCATCAGGCTTCCCAAAATACCAGCCCACCAATTATCTGCGTATTCTGCTGGCTGTCCTCCGCTCTTTGTATTTTTGGGGATACTCTGGGTTCGGGCAAAAATTCTGAGCCCGGAGCCCTCCCCCGAACAGCACGCCAAATACGCATAATCTTTACTTTATTTAATTTTATGTAAGTGTGAACTCGTAAAGTGATGTTTTAATAACAAATTTCGGGAGGAGCACGTTCAGATAATTAAACCTAATTAAACAAGTGGAGCATGTCAGGTAATTAAACACAAGTGGAGCACATTAAGCTAATCAATTTAATCAACGATAAGAGCTGTATATATATTGCAGATTTACCTTCTTTCGTTGACCGTTTTTATTTTAGCATCCCTCCACCACCCCATCTCCTCACTTTGATTTAATAAACTCTTATTAGATGTCAAGACAATCAATAATTCAATACAGTCTAGTTCTAGACTCTCTTTATCACGGGGACATACTCTGGGTTCGGGCCAAAATTCTGAGCCCGGAGCCCTACCCCGGACAGCACGCCAAATACGCATAATCTTTACTTTTTAAAATGTGTATACTCAGGGAATTCATTGCTTATATTTTTTAATAATTTCTTTAGTATTATTTTAAATACATTCTGTAAACTAGTGTAGCAGTATTTTCTCTCACTGACGCAAGTTTTTAGTAAGAGGAGTGGTTTACCCTCCTGCTTTAGTAGTGTATAAAAGTGGCCATGATGATGCTATGTGGGCGTATGAATGTGGAACTGTTGGTCGTGATCGCATTGTGGTCTGTTTTGTTCTTCTTACAGGGCTTCATGGTTTTACTTTGTTAAAGGGTAGCCATTCCCATGGAAATGAGTTTAACACGCATAATTTTCTGTGCTATATGAGTCGCCAAACAACGGGTATGTTTTAACTACGAGCTTACAGTATCATCGTTAGTGGCTTCACTAGTTATATCTGTTTTGTGTGCTGTATCACATTTAAGGTTTGGGCAATTGGCAAAGGAAGTTGCAGTGGTCATATTCAAACGCTTGTTTGGATGCCTAACTTTGCGTGTCTGCTTTGTTTACATCACTGCTTGGATATCGAACTGTTGTGGTGACTTTTCCTGTTCCTGCGGGAGCTGAGGGTTACAGGAGTACGCAATCCACTGCTGGATTGGACTGGCGGGTCTGCTCGTTTGTTTCAGCTTGTGTGTTGTCTGTTGCACAACGAAGCAGAGTTTTACATTCTCTTTATTAACTGTATATATATGCAGCATTTTGACACGTACAGGATCAGCTGGGTCGCTGGTTTGGGCCTGTGGCATGGTGCCTTCGCTTTCTAACGTAACTGTCTGGAGTAACAACTTGAATCAAAGCCCTGAATGGCTTAGAATAGACAATCAGCCACCTAGCCGTCACCAGTTGTTTCTGTCGAGTTTTTTTGTCTTTTTTTGTTGTTGTTTATTTTGTTTTCAATTAACTGGTATTGTGTTTCATATATTTCTTATCTTGATGCGAGTGTCTTCTATATATATATATATATATATATATATATATATATATATATATATATATATATATATATATATTTTTTTTTTTTTTTTTTTTTTTTTTTTTTTCATATTTGTGATTTAAAAAGTTTGCTTTGTTTTGCTTTGTTTCCTTATTTATTGCAGTTTATTTGGTTATTATTTCTACGTGTCTCCTTGCAGTTTTTATTTTTGCTTCCAGTCATCAACAAATTGTCTGTGGTTGCCGGATGCGGCATCTCAGATGGGCTGGACTGGTTTTGTGAACTCATTGTTTTAAAATTGTTGTGTGGTTTATGTGTGGTCTTATGAATGTTTTTTTAAACAAAGTGTTTGTGTGTTTCATTCCATTTATTTTTCTTTCCTTCAGAATTGAGGCGGCTAGCTACAGAGGATCAGCGTCTCCCTGTGTTGTGGTGGTGGGTTTCTTGCCTGAGTGCCGTGTTCACAGTGAGGTGTGCTGTGATGTGTGTGCACATATGATTGCTGTGTCCATCCTGCTTGGGAGTGCCCCAATTCTGAAGTGGTAATGTTTTTGTTTGTTTCTTTTGATTTTTTTTAGGTGTTTGTGTGTTAAATAAAGTTTGATTTGTTTAAAATAAAGCAATATCTTTCTTATTCGATTCATGTCTGATACCTGACTCAACCGTAACGAACCTGTGAGCTTTGCTTAATTAAGGGTTTTTCCCCGGAAATAGGCCCCCGGGGTTGCATAGTCAGTACTGATAGCAGTTTTTATTCTGGGGTCTGTGCGCCAAGGATAATTTTACTAAACATTCCAGCACCCATCCATTTATAATTGCCCGACTAGGAAAATATAGGTAATTTAACCTGTCCTCAGCATGAGTTCAAAAGTATAACTACCAAACAAAGTGTTTAAAAATGCAACAATTTAATACATTTAAAGTGAAAGGCAGAGATCTGTAAGACATCAAAAAATAAATCTTGAATCATATTTTTCATTTAAAAAATGCCTATTAAAGTTGTGTCATTACTTTGTGCCAGCTCTGTCAGGATTTTTTTTTATAATTCTGAATAAATCAGGCAATGTCATGGTCAGCTTTAACTCGGAGTAACCCTTTCCTATTTCCTGCTGATTATGGATGTCATAGTAGGACACTGTTACGGAATGAGACTCAGACAGAGGAATATAATGAAGTAGAAGTCTTTATTGACAGCTAATGAGATGGACAGATGGAAGCACACCTCGCTGGTTGGTAAGTAGCCAACACAGACACACAGGGGACTGACGAAGTGAGATGCTTGAGAGGAGGACACGCTGGAGAAACACAGGAGGTAAGCTCAGGAGAATCACTGGAGAATATCACTTGGAGAAACACTGGAGAAGGTCCTCTTCTTAAAATGAGACTGGACAAGTGAGTGAAGCGAGGTGTGTTTTTAAGTAGGTGCTGTGATGATGGTACAGAATGAGGAGCAGGTGCGTGTGATCCAGGAGAGGTGACAGTGAAGTGTGTTCCTGGTCGGGGGCTGGAGCCATCACTTGACCCTGGTCAGGAGAAGTCACAGTCCAAAGGGAGGACATATGGATGCACACACCTCACTGGTTGGTGAGTAGCCAACACGGAGACACATGGTGCTTCATTATGAGATCATATTTTGTATCAAAATTCAAACATGAATATTAGCATCTTCTTTATCAAGCTCCATTTTCATTATAAAAACCAAAGAGGACTGACGAAGGGAGATGCTGGAGAAATACAGGAGGTAAGCTTAGGAGAATCACTGGAGAATATCACTTGGGGAACGTTGGAGAATCACTGGAGAATATCACTCACTTGGAGAATATGATGGTGCAGAACGAGGAGCAGGTGCGTGTAATTATCCAGGAGAGGTGATGGTGAAGTGTGTGCAGGTGAGAGCCTGGGAGGATGATGGGAGATGAAGTGTAGACATGGTGGATCTGTGACAGACACATAGTCTGTGAAGTTTTAAAAGACAGGCTGCAGATCCTTTGGATTCACATAGAATTTAAAATATTTATGTTGTTGCTACATGGTGGAACATAATAATTCACATAATAATTCTAGCTAATTCACCATTACACTGAACCTAATATAAGTTTATTGTATTTTGTGAGCTATTGGAGACCCAGAATGAGACATACTGAATAGCTAAAAACAGAAAATCGAACCACTGGAAAGACTGTTGCGTTAAATGAAATATTATTTAAAATTAGGTAGTGGTAATAATTTGATGTTGTGACTATCAGTTGTAAAAGTGCACAATACTACATCTTTCTTCTTCTTTTGTTTAATGCCGATTTACCTACATAGTGCATATTGCCACCTGTTTACTGGTTTTGCAATAATTTGTCAATATTTTCATTCAATAATCTTTAATCACTGTGAATAATAACTATATTGTTTGTTTTATGCTAATTATATAATAAAAAGAAAGACTGATTAAACTAAATAACAGTCTGTGCTTACAAAGATAAATGGCTGTAAAGTTTTTTTGTAATGTTTAGTCACTTTAGCTAGATAAATCCCAGCACATAGAGACTTTTTCACCTAGATATTATCATATAGAGACTGTGTCTGTTCCTCGAATTAGTAAATACAAAAAACATCAAAACCATTCAACAGTAAAAATTGAATTGATGTCCAACAAATAAACAAAATATATAATACAGATGAACAATTGAAAAAGCTTGGGTTGCTGAATATTAGATCCCTTTCCCCAAAAGCGCTTATTGTTAATGATATTATTACAGATAATAATCTAGATGTGCTCTGAAACCTGGCTAAAACCTGACGACTACATTACCTTAAATGAGTCCACCCCCCAAGATTATTGTTATAAACATGAGCCGCGTCTGAAAGGTAAAGGGGGAGGGGTTGCTGTAATTTATAATAAAATCTTCAGTATTACTCAGAAGTCTAGTTTCAAATATAATTCCTTCGAAGTTTTGGTGCTTTATGTAACGCTATGTAGTGTACATGATAAAACCCATTAAACATTTGTGTTAGCTACTGTATACAGGCCACCAGGGCACAATACAGACTTTCCCAAAGAATTTGCTGATTTTCTATCAGAGTTAGTACTGGCTGTAGATGAAGTACTATTTGTTGGTGATTTTAATATCCATGTAGACAACGGAAAAGACATTTTGGGATTAGCATTTAAAGACACTAAACTCTATTGGAGTTAGGCAACACGTGTCAGGAGCCACTCATCGCCATAATCATAATTTAGACCTAACATTGTCACATGGAATAAATGTTAATACCGTTGAAATTCTGTAGCAGAGCGATGACATCTCAGATCATTACTTAGTATCATGTATACTTAATTTAGCTAAGGTTGCAAAGCCGCCCCCTCGCTTCAAAAATGGCAGGACAATCACTGCCGCTTCTAAAGATTGCTTTTTAAATAATCTTCCTCATCAGTATCATCTCCTCAGCATCCCAGATAGTATAGAAGAACTCGATGTTGCAACAGAAACTATTGACTCTCTCTTTTCCAGTACTTTAGACACAGTTGCTCCTCTGCGCTTAAAGAAGATTAAAGAAAATAGTCCAACGCCGTGGTACAACGAGCACACCTGGGCCCTTAAAACAGCAGCCAGAAAAATGGAGCGCAGCTGGAAGAAAACAAAATTAGAGGTATTTCGTAATTCGTGGAAAGAGCACATGATCACATACAGAAAGGCTGTAAAAACTGCTAGATCTGCTTATTTCTCAACTCTCTTGGAAGAAAACAAACACAACCCAAGGTATTTATTCGATACAGTGGCTAAATTAACCAAAAAATAAAGTTTCAACTTCTGATGATTGTAAACAGCACAGCAGTAATGACTTTATGAACTTCTTCACATGTAAGATTGATAATATTAGGAAACATTTTTTAACCATGCAGCCGATTACTACAGTATCACATCAGACAGAGCATTGTAGTGTCACTGAGGAAAAATTACACTCATTCACTGCTATAGGAGAAGAAGAATTGGCTAAACTCGTTAAATCATCAAAATCAACAACATGTATGCTCGACCCTATACCGACTAGGCTATTAAAAGAGATGCTACCAGAGGTCATAGATCCTCTTCTTAATATCATTAATTCATCTTTGTCATTAGGATATGTACCGAAAACTTTTAAGTTGGCTATTATTAAACCACTTATTAAAAAACCGCAACTTGATCCTACAGAATTAGTCAATTATAGACCAATCTCAAATCTACCCTTTCTGTCAAAAATACTTGAAAAGGCAGTGCCTTCACAATTATGTTCCTTTTTTAGAAAGAAATGGTATCTGTGAGGATTTTCAGTCAGGATTTAGACCGTATCATAGCACTGAGACTGCTCTCATCAGAGTTACAAATGATTTACTCTTATCACCCGATCGTGGCTGTATCTCTCTATTAGTGTTACTCGATCTTAGCGCTGCATTTGATACTATCGACCACAACATTCTTTTGAATAGACTCGAAAATTATGTAGGTATTATTGGAATTGCTTTATCACGGTTTAAATCATACCTATGCGACCGTTATCAGTTTGTAGCAGTAAATGAAGAGATGTCACACCGATCGCAAGTTCAGTATGGATTATCACAAGGCTCAGTGCTAGGACCGCTACTCTTCACCCTGTACATGCTACCACTGGGAGATATCATTAGGAAGCATGGCGTTAGTTTTCATTGTTATGCTGACGATACTCAGCTCTATATTTCTTCACGCCCTGAAGAAACTTACCAATTCACAAGATTAACGGAATGCATAGCTGATATAAAACATTGGATGACCGGTAATTTCCTGCAACTCAATTCAGAAAAAACGGAATTTTTAATTATTGGACAAAAAAGCTCCACAAGTAGTAACCTAGAATACTGTCTAACACTTGATGGCTGCTCTGTCAAGTCCTCGTCGTCAGTGAGGAACCTGGGTGTGCTCTTTGATGGGAGTATTGTTACCCCCCCCCCCCCCCCCCCCAGGTCACATGAGACTGCCAACTTCCTACCCCTACTTCCAGGGAGCACAACAAAGGCAAACCCTCACAAAGAAAGGATATTTTCATGTTACTAATAAGTATTTTTTGTTGACATATATATATCAACATAATCATGAAGGTCTCTAGAATCATCCAAACAAAACACATCTTACAACAGATCTATAGTTTTTAGTATACTTAGTCAAACATAATACATTTGATTATGAATAAAGATTGATCTGTTGAAAGCAGTTATTTTGAGTTAGATGCTAAATGTTCTCCTCTTATTCATATTTGACAACTAAGGGGTGCATAGGCTACAACATATTTGCCCACCGGCAACTATACCGTAGTTGCGACAGATTCAAATATGATTTTCAAGAAAAAATACAAAAACCTGGGGAAAATAAATGCAGAACATGCCATTGGGCACAAATGGGTTAAGTATTTATAAAAACTATATAAACAAAAATGCTCCTATTGTTACTCCAAGACTTAAAAAGCTAATTATGACTTAAATGATACACTCTAATAAATTGCACATACAAAAATGCTACAAAGAACGTTGGAGGATATTTAACAAATTATGACTCAAACTATGGATGAACAAACAAAAATGCTTTTATAGTCACTCCAACACTTAATCAAGAAAATTAAGACTTGAAGGATCAACTGCAATAAATTGGTCATACACAAATGCTAGAAAGAATGTTCAAGGATATTTACCAAATATTAACTCCATAAACTGTGCAAAAACTCTCTTAAGCACCTGTAAAGACACTTAAGCAAATTATGACCCATAAACTGGATTAACTATACCCTCTACAAACAAAAGTGCTATTATGGATACACTGTACTTACCACAACAAAATTGAAATATATAAGTTCTTGTAGCTCTATCCCTATCTTAAATAATAAAAGATGAACAGTTGTTTCTGGCATTTCTATTCACCTTCAAAATTGACGCAGCATTAAAATTGGGCTCGTCTGGATTTCCTTATTGTCAGTGAAATGCGTAGTAATATGTAGATAACTAGCTAGCTAGTGATAGCTTAGTGACAGCAATAAAACGTCCAATGACGTCCAATATTAGTTGATAATATCGATAATTTATTTCGTTTGACACCTTTATGGCTGAGATGAGAATACTTACCTCTATACTGGGCTTTCTTTTGATCGTCTGCCTTTCTCTTTTTCCGTCCCTGTGCACTCGAGGGTTTAGACCGCTTCATTTTTGAAGAACGCGCCAGTGCTGAGCACTTGCCTGACATAACACCTGTGCTAGACAATATTCACTTTCAATTCAATCTAATAATCAGGTTAAGTAATTAAACGTGCGGCTGAGGGGGCGCCCAAGGATGATCATGTTTAATAAACAGTATGTTTTATTTCGCTTGTTTTAGTTCTATGCTTAATGGGAAGTAAGTTTAAGGGCGCCACTAGAGGGCGCCTGGCTGCGCCCCCAACACATTTGTCGCCCTAGGCAACCGCCTAGCTCGCCTATAACAAACGCTGGCCCTGATATTAGCCCAGTTCTGTCAACACTGCACTGGCTGCCTATTAAACATCGCATACATTTTAAAATCTTGCTTATAACTTACAAAGCACTAAATGGTTTAGCTCCCCAATACTTGAGCGAGCTCTTAACATATTATACTCCATCACGTCTACTGCGGTCTCAAAATTCTGGCCAGTTGATAATACCGAGAATATCCAAATCAACTGCAGGCGGTCGATCCTTTTCCTATTTAGCACCTAAACTCTGGAACAGTCTTCTTAACATTGTTCGGTATGCAGACACACTCTGTCAGTTTAAATGTAGACTAAAAACACATCTCTTTACTGTGGCATACACATAAAACACTTTTTAAATTAATTGATTGTTAGGCTGCATTAACTAGGTCAGCCGGAACCGGGAACACTTCCCATAACACCTGATGTACTCGTTACATCATCAGAAGAATGGCATCTACGCTAATGATAGTCTCTCTGTTTTATCCCGAGGTTTACTGCAGTCAGCTGGATCCGGGCCGTATCCAGTTCAGATGGTGGACCTGCGCCCAGAGAAGACCAACACAGGACCCCGAAGTGTCTGCAGAGACCGTGATTAGACTCCCCCTGCAACTGCCTCATCGACACGGCATCTCAATAAACCCGTCTCCGGCGTGTTGACTCCGATTGTTCGAATATTACAATTAAATAATACTTAAATCGATATGTCATCCTCAATAAACCCGTCTCCAGCGTGTTGCCTCCAATCATTCGAATATTGCACTTTAATAATTATTTAATCAACATCATCCTCAATAAACCCGTCTCCAGCATGTTGCCCCCGGTCCCTCGAATATTCTGATCTATTATGACCTCTGAGTTGTAAAGCTGCCAGAATAATAATAATAATAATACGCTGTTTGTTAATTGGACAGAGGAGAACTGCACCCCGACTGAGCCTGGTTTCTCCCAAGGTTTATTTTTCTCCATTAGGTCACCTAATGGGGTTTTGGTTTCCTTGCCACTGTTGCCTCTGGCTTGGCGTGCTCAGTTGGGGACACTACATTTTTCAACTAAACATCGAAATAAATCTAATTAATAAATTAAATTAACCATTTAAACTAAATTACTGATCTTATTATTGATCTAAAGCCCACAATGTCACTGTATGATAATTGAAATGAACTGATGACATCAGCGTTTTTTCCAGAATGGCTATACAGCTGAATAAAATTATGCTGCATTATTTTCCTGTTTAACACCTTAAAGCTGCTTTGAAACAATCTACATTGTTAAAAGCGCTATATAAATAAAGTTGACTTGACTTGACTTTTTTAATGTTTAGTCCTTTTTGCATCCACATTGCTTAAGATAAAATATATCATAAATGTTTTTTTATTATAGAAATACATTATAGCATAGAAAACATAGCAAATATGTTAAGCATAAAGACTCTGGAACAATATGAGAAATCAAAAGAGGTCCAGTATCATCGTGGAGTTTTCGAGATGGCAAGAGCTTCGTAACAAACTTCGACTTGACAGAGTCAAGTCTGTGACCTTACAAGAAACTAGAAGTTGCCCTTGCCTGAGTCATGTAACATCAATGGACAAAATATTGAGGTTACATGATAATGTCCCTTCGTACTTGCTTGTGCTTTATTAGACAGGTGAACAAATGTACATTAAACAAATCAATGTTTCAAATCAAATTTATGTAAAAACATAAATGCATTCACTCATCCATAAACATTATTTCCCCATAAACATTATTAGATCCATCGGTATGGCGACAAGTTCCATGATTCCACGCTCATTCACTGCGTCATCAATCTACACCTTATTGTTGTGAAGAGGTTAGCAACCCATAACGGCGAAAAAATACATAGTGTAGCTTTAAATAATGACATCATCCTCCAGGAAGTGACATGTTTTTAAGATGTCTAAGGCCTAGTCCACACGTACACGGGTATTTTTATAACCGGAGTTTTTCCTCCTCCGTTTTAAAAAACAATTGCGTCCACACAAGCACGGTTAAAAAAAAAATCTCCGTCCACATGAAAACGCAAAACCGCGCTATGATTGGCTGCCTGATTTTCACATGGATCCCATCCACGGCACCGATGCACTGAGGGATGCCATGGGCTCAGTGAAACCCTTCTACAAGTTAACTTTGGACTCAGTGACAGGTAACTGTACACAGGGGCAGGGCCCAAGTGGACTGAAGCTTCACACACTTGCCTTACTATGTTGTATTATTGGATTCTGGCGCCTCTGTTCTGCAATACAATGAGATAACTGCACATGTATCTGTATACATGTGATAAGCGCTATTAGCAGAGTTACTAAAAGCTACGTCCGCCATTGCATAGACTCCACTCATGTAACTTAAATAAAAGCGATAACAGTGCACAAACTGACATCAAACAAAGGAGAGAACGGCACACATCTCGACTTAACAAGCCGAAATCTCTGGTTTCACCATCTACAAGACAACGCTGTAACCGGAGTTTCTAAAAAACTTCACCCTGGCCGGAGTTTTCAAAAAAGTCTGGTTTCAGTAACCGGATACTGCGTTTGCGTGTGGACGAACAGCCAAACCGCGTAGAAAAAGCTGCGGTTTTGAAAATACCCGTTTCGTGGGGACAGGGCCTAAGAGTCTGTCCAAATACCCATACTTGCAGTCTTTGCACTTAACCACCTGTATACTTACAATACATGATGCATGTCCTGTATTTTTAACGCTTTAAAATAAACTTCTAAATGTCTGTTCAGTCTTTTCTTGTAACAGACACAATTTAGTAACTGTGGTGCTTTTAATTAAGAGATAAAAAGCTGTTGCAAATGTTGTACAAAATACACATACTTATCTTTGCACAATTTGCATCACTTCATGTTTTACTACCAAATTATATGTAATATGTAATTAATTTAACCTCCTGTGGATTGCTTGCCTTGACATCTTATGATTTTGGGGCATGTGAGTTCCTGAACATGATGCATGATGGGATATGTTTAGCCTTGAAAACCACTCTGAAGCTGTATTTGAGATGTGTGGGTTTAGTGTGTTAAGGGCACTGAGTTTTGCCGCTTTTAAGACCTGGGACAGTCTTGCGCAGTTACTTTGTAGTTGCGAGCATGCACTCTCAACTGGCCAAGAACGCAAGTGTGGGTATTTAGTCAGGCCATACGTTTTCTAGACTATAGGAAATACATCACAACATCACAGCACAAACATCATTATTCTAAAAAGGAATTGATAAATTGTTTGTGTTTGTGGCATTAACAGTATTTGGTTTGTGTTCAGAATTTGGAGAAAAAAAATTGTTTAAAAAAACTAATGTATCACATGCTGTATCTACCCACTGTCTCTGGAATATGGTTATTATTAATGTCTTTCATAGACAATCCAGTTCCCAAGTTGAGCTTCAGAGAGGTTTGTTTTGTCCATTAAGGTTACATGACTCTGACAAGGGCAACTTTTCTTGTAAGGTCATAGACTAGTCCATATGTAGCCATTGACCTTCAAGATTTACAACCACATCACTAAACAAGTGCCTGAATTAAATGCCATGCCAAATTAAAGGTTATCCTTATCCCTAACTGACATTATCCTTATCTTTATTCAATATTCAAAAAGAATGGAATGCGTGGCATGTGCAATAAACATGAAAAGCATTAGTGTTATATCTACTTTAAACAATACTTTTAAACAATCCTTACCTCAACATCCTTGAAACAGGATCATTTGTAACCCTGGACCACAAAACCAGTCACAAGGGTCATTTTTTTAAAATTGAGATTTATACATCATCTGAAAGCTGACTAAGCAAGCTTTCCATTGATGTATGGTTTGTAAGGATAGGACAACATTTGGTGAAAATCTGAAAATCAAAATATTAAGAAAATCACTTTTAAAAAGCTGAAGGCATTTTTAAAGTTGTTTTTTTCTGAGTGACACACACAAAAGAAAAGACTCTGTAAAACTATAGCAGGGAGAGTCAAAAGTAATCAAAAGTTACAGCATTTGGAACAAAGGCAGCCTTTTTGTTTAGCTATTGATGCCCTCTAAAGGGGATTTTTGAAATCGTTCTTCCATGAGGAATATCTCATGATCGATGCAAGGGATTATGTTGATTTTGGACTCATTTCAATCGCGAGAATCTACTTTAAATAATGTTGTGTTTTCTACGATCTGTGCATGTTTCATGAAGTAATGAGTAAAAATGCCACTTGAAATCTTTATTTTTAGTTAAATAAATTATGAAAACATTTTGTTTCAATTTATCAGCAAATCACTCACCACTACTTAGGAGTTAATCGAATTGGCTACATGCATTGAAAAGTTCAGATTCTAAGCTTTCAAATGACACCTGTTTTGATACCTATTCAAGGCAGTAGTTGTCATTCTACGCCTTGTTCCTCTCACCAGTCTCTGTCGAGCCTCCATGTACGCAGGCACCTCTGTATAAATATATGCGCTGACAAAACAACGATGTTGGATTCTTGTGAGGGAAATAACGGGGGCTGGTAGCCTAAACAGCACTGGAAGGGTGATAACCCCCTAGACGAGACCAGGAGTGAGTTATGTGCATACTCGGCCATGGTTAATCTAGAACTTCAAGTCAACGGCTCTGCCAACGCCACGCAGCGCAGAACCCTCTCCAAGTCCTGATTAGCTCGCTCGGCCTGACTGTTACTGTTCGGATGGTAACAGGAGGATAAACTTGCAGTCGCCCTCAGCTGTCAACAGAATTATGTCCAAAACTTTGACACAAACTGGGAACCCCTGTCAGAGACCACGTCCACCAGGAGGCCATGAATGCAAAACACATGATCTAAGAAAATGGCCTCTGTCTCCCTCGCCGAAGGAAATTTGGGGAGGAGGATGAAATGAACCGCCTTTGAGAACCTGTCCACCACAGTGAGAACCACAGTATTGCCACTAAACGGGGGTAGGCCTGTGACAAAGTCAATAGCTATGTGTGACCAGGGTCTCGAAGGAATTGACAATGGCCGGAGTAGCCCTGCTGAGGGTCGTTTTGAGCCCTTACCCACCGCACACACTGGACAGGCCGATACAAACTCTCAAGCGTTCCACACCATTGTCGGCCACCAGAACTGCTGCTTGATTAATGAACACAGTCAAAATGCTCCTAAGGGGCAAGCTAGGCTAGATGAGTGGCCCCACTGAAGGACGCCCGTTCGACTCTGGCACAAACAGCAAACCCTCAGGGCACCCCGCGGGAACAGTGACACCGTGTAATGCCTCACAGACCTTGGACTCCACTCCTCAGGTGACCGCTACAACCACTTAGTTGGGAGGCATGATGGTCACTGGAGAACTGGGTCTAGCCTCTGCCTCAAAAATTTGTGAGAGCGCAATGGGTTTACCATTCTTACTTCCAGGGCGATATGAGATGTTAAAGTTGAACTGGCTGAAGAACAGTGCCCAGCAAGCCTGCCGAGAATTTAGTCTTTTAGCGGAACAAATATATTCTAAGTTCTTATGGTCAGTCCAAATTAAAAATGGGACCGTATTCGTGTTGAAGTGAGATTTGTTAGAGGCAGGGCGACCTGGCTAAAACCCTGAATGAATTGGCGGGAAAAAATTGGCAAACCCCAGAAATCACTGGACCGCCTTACGACTATCTGGGGTGGGACAATCAGCAACCGCCTTTACTTTGGCAGGATCCATCAGGATATCTTCGGGACTTTCACAGATACCCCCTTCACTGAATCATAACCAAAGGGGGGACCTTTTTGGCCAGGCCTGCCTTATCTCACACCAACTTGCAAGGACAGCGTTGGCCATTTAAATAACTGTTTTTTTTTTGTTCCACAACATAAACCCTGCTGTGAATCCAATATCTTAACAGGAAACGAAGGTCCAGAAATCACCACAGATCCTACGCAGGACACCTTCTCTCTCTCTCTATCTGTACATTCC
This sequence comes from Gobio gobio, assembly GCF_949357685.1. Lineage (NCBI taxonomy): Eukaryota > Metazoa > Chordata > Actinopteri > Cypriniformes > Gobionidae > Gobio > Gobio gobio. The sequence continues at coordinate 26,688,170 of NC_137104.1, read as the reverse complement.
AGAAGAATCTCTCTAAAACCCAACAGAGACTTCAAATAAATCCCTCATGGTTTTTAACAAACAATGGCTGCCAAATAATATGAATTAATCACCATTTGGTGCCTGAGCTAAAGTCTTATTAACTTCTACCTCAATTATAGAAAATATGTTATTTGGTATCTGTTTGATGGGTAAATGATTTCCAGTATTTTTATGCAAAATAGATTTGTGTAAGACGCACCATATTTACACTATGAAAGTTGGGTTCCTAAAGTGTTTACTAAAACTCTAAAGTTTGCCTGCATGTGACCATGCGGCCATTATGCTAATTACCTGCATGAACAGGAGAAGTGGGTGTAGGACAAGACAATATCTGATTGTTGGAATACCTTCAAGGACGGACCGGATGGACATGCTTATAAACGAATGACAAGCGGTTTGGCCTTTGCTTTTTGCCTTGGTTTTGCAGTGACTTTTGCTCTTGCTTTGATTCGTGCTGACCTTTCCAACGTCCTGCCAGCACGTTTACCTGCTCTTCGAGCCACCAACAACTCTTTCCAAAACTCATCAACTCCGTTTGAACCTTGCTGAAGAAAACTTCCCAGAGTCTGTGCATCTAGCCAGTCACTGAGACGCAGAGAAAACTCTGTTGCATAGCAACGCGCTACCCAGGAACCGGCAAACGAGGCTCCACTCTGCAAAGCCAACCATCCATTTAAAGTGAAAGTTCACCCAAAAATGCAAATTCTGTCATCATTTACTCACCGTCAAGTTGTTCCAAACCTGTATGAGTTTCTTTGTTCTGCTGAAAACAAAAGAATATATTTTGAAGAATGTTTGTAACATAGCAGATAGAGCAACCATTGACTACCACAGTAGGGAAAAAATACTATGGTAGTCAATGGATGCTCTATCTGCTTTGTTACAAACATTCTGTTGTCCCTCCGAACACAACATACACTGACCGCCAGCCAATCAGCGCCGCAGCAACCTCGTCACGAGAGAAAACGTCTCGGTTACGTATGTAACCCTCGTTCCCTAAGGAGGGAACGGAGACGTACGTTAGTGACTAACGAATGGGGGTTTCGCTTAGAAGCCAATCATCTTCTTCGTATTCAACAGCGCCCAATGGCAGTGCCAATGCCATGGGCATGCGGAATTTGCATGCGTAACTCCGCCCCACCTCGTGGGTATATCAGGAAGTACGTTGGCAACATCGGATTATGTTACTGCTGCAGGAGCCAAGACTGAACTCCGCGTTCCAGGCAGCACAGCTGACGTGGCAAAGGAAACGTACGTCTCCGTTCCCTCCTCAGGGAACGAGGGTTACATACGTAACCGAGACGTTCCCTTTCGTTCAGTCACTACGACGTACGTTAGTGACTAACGAATGGGGGATCCTATTCAACAACGCCACTCGGCTGTCATCCAGTGCCCTGCGTAAGTGTGAGACCCGCCACTTAAGGCCGTAGGACTCCCACTTAACACAGGATTACCAAGGTACACTGGGAAGCATATCCCAGTGAGGGAATGCCAAGATGCCTACCGTAGGGAGGACTTAGAGAATACACATATGACCCGCTGAGGGCTGCATATGGAAGATCTCTAGGGTACCAGCCGAAGGTGGATTTTTAACCCTAGGGGTGGCAGGGACTTGCCAAGGGAAAGACACCTGCTCACTGAGGAGGCTTACGGTGGGAATACTCGTGTGGGGGTCGCCGGAGGGGAACCATGCACACGGAGCACCTGGCCGGACATGAGGGTCTGGGCTCGAAAGGGCAGACTGAACGAATGTCGGCGTAAGCAGTGCTGGAGGAGCTCAGGGCTCTCGGGGAGCTCACCTGAGGAAAATATCGCACGTATCCAGTCCTTGGAGTGGAATGGCGAGCAAGCGAAGACACCTGAGCCTGGCCCATTACCGGCCACCCGTAGGGGCGAGTACATAGTCGGACACTGGCTCCACTCGGAGATTGTAGAATCTGGCGAATGTGTTGGGTGTCGCCCAGCCTGCAGCTCTGCAGATGTCTGTTAGCGAGGCGCCATGCGCTAGAGCCCAAGAGGAGGCCACACTCCGGGTGGAGTGTGCCCTCACACCAAGGGGACATGGTCGGCCTTGCTGCTGGTATGCCAAAACAATGGTGTCCACTATCCAGTGAGACAACCTCTGCTTTGAGAGAGCGCTTCCCTTCCGCTCTCCACCATAACAGACAAAGAGCTGGTCTGAGGTCCTGAAACACTGCGTCATGTCTACGTAGGCGCGGAGAGCGCGTACTGGACAGAGCAATGCCAAGGCTGGGTCTGCCTCCTCCAAAGGCAGCGCTTGCAGGTTCACCACCTGATCTCGGAACGGAGTGGTAGGAACCTTGGGCACATATCCGGGCCGGGGTCTCAGGATCACGTGAGAGTTAGCCGGCCCGAACTCAAGGCACGCTTCGTCAACCGAAAATGCTTGCAGGTCCCCGACCCTCTTAAGCGAGGCCAATGCGGTCAGCAGAGCCGTCTTCATAGACAAGAACTTAATCTCGGCCGACCGCAAAGGCTCAAAGGGAGGCCTCTGCAGAGCACTTAAGACTACTGAGAGGTCCCAAGAGGGAACGAGAGGAGAGCGAGGAGGATTCAGTCTCCTCGCCCCCCTCAGGAACCTGATGATCAGGTCGTGCTGACTTACCTTTTTGTCTACCAGGAGATCGTGGTAGGCAGATATTGCGGCCACGTACACTTTAAGGGTGGAGGGAGACAGCCTTCGCTCCACCCCCTCCTGGAGAAACGATAGCACGGACCCGATCGGGCATTTCCAGGGGTCTTCTTGGTGGGAAGAGCACCATGTGACGAAGAGGTTCCACTTCAACGCATAGAGACGTCGTGTAGACTCAGCTCTAGCGGAAGTGATGGTAGCGACCACCGCAGGTGGAAGGCTACTCAAACCTACCGTGTCCCGTCCAGAAGCCACACGTGGAGCTTCCAGAACGCTGGACGCGGGTGCCAAAAGGTGCCCCGTCTCTGAGTAAGGAGGTCCGGTCTCAGAGGAATAGGCCAGGGAGGGGCTGTCGCAAGGAGTAAGAGTTCTGGGAACCAGGTCTGGCCGTGCCAAAGCGGGGCGACCAAAATGACCTGCTCCTTGTCCTCCCTGATCTTGCACAGTACCCGTGCAAGAAGGCTCACTGGGGGAAACGCATACTTGCGTAGCCCTGACGGCCAGCTGTGCGCCAGTGCATCCGTGCCGAGGGTGCCCTCGGTCAGGGAATAATACAGGGAGCAATGGGAAGAGTCCTGGGAGGCAAACAGATCTACCTGTGCGTCGCCGAACCGTTCCCATATCAGCTGGATCGTCTGGGGGTGGAGTCTCCACTCTCCGGGGAGAGGCTGAAACCGTGAGAGCTCGTCGGCTGCACAGTTCATGTCTCCAGGGATGTGGACAGCACGAAGGGACCTCAGGCGCTTCTGACTCCACAAAACGAGATGGCGGGCGAGTTGAGACATACGGTGGGAGCGTAGACCGCCCTGGTGGTTGATGTACGCTACTACGGCCGTGTTGTCTGTCCTGACTAGCACATGTTGACCCCTCAGCAACGCTCAGAAGCGGTGCAGGGCGAACCGTACTGCCAGTAACTCGAGGCAATTGACATGCAGAAGGCGCTGGGGTCCTGTCCAGGAGCCCGCGGCTGCTTGTCCATTGCACATGGCACCCCAGCCCGTGGATGATGCATCTGTTGTCACAACAACATGCCTGGAAGCTCGTTCTAAGGACACTCCGGTCCGTAGAAAACTGAGGTTCGACCACGGGGTGAGTGTCTGTAAGCAGGCCCGAGTCACTTGTACCCGGAGCGTGCCAGACCGCCATGCCCATCTCGGGACTCGATCGCGTAGCCAGTGCTGAAGCGGTCTCATATGAAGCAATCCGAGCGGCGTTACCGCGGCTGCAGATGCCATATGCCCCAGGAGCCTCTGAAAGTGTTTCAGTGGAACCGCACTCTTGCCCTCGAGTTGTCGAAGGGAAGTCAGCAGAGACTGCGCGCGCTCGCTCGAAAGCTGCGCGCACATGGCGACCGAGTCGATATCCATACCGAGAAAAGAGATCCTCTGCGCGGGGCAAAGTTTGCTCTTCTCCCAGTTGACCCGAAGGCCCAGACGGGCTAGGTGATGGAGCACCAAATCTCTGTGTCCGCAAACCTGCTCTCGAGAGTGACCCAGTATGAGCCAGTCGTCGAGGTAGTTCAGGATGCGAACCCCGTGCTGCCGAAGGGGCGCAAGGGCTGCCTCGGCAATCTTCGTAAAGACGCGAGGGGACAGAGATAGCCCGAATGGTAGAACTGCGTACTGATATGCCCGCCCCTCGAAAGCAAACCGTAGGAACGGTCTGTGTCGAGGCAAAATGGAGACATGGAAGTAGGCGTCCTTCAGGTCGATCGCTGCAAACCAATCGTGTGGACGAACGCATTCGAAAAGGCGTTTCGCTGTCAACATCTTGAACGGAAACCGGTGAAGGTAACGGTTCAAGACGCGCAGGTCCAGGATTGGCCGTAGCCCACCGGTCTTTTTGGGTACAATGAAGTACGGGCTGTAAAACCCGCAATTCATCTCGGCTGGAGGGACAGGTTCGATTGCACCCTTCGCCAGTAGGGTGGCAATCTCCGCTCGCATGACGGGGGCGTTGGCCCCGATCATGGTGGAACGGACTCCCCGGAAGCAGGGAGGAACCTGCGCGAACTGAATCGCGTAGCCGCGCCTGACGGTCCGCTCGACCCAGCGGGACAGCCCTGGAAGCTGAAGCCAGACATCCAGAAACTGCACCAGCAGGGTCATACGGTGTACAGACGTACCCGGTGTGGGCTTGCAGCGTCACCGGCCCGGACATGGGAGGCTGTGGGGCGTCCCGGTGCGGGGGCACGGTTGACAGCTGCGTCCTGACAGAGGAGACCAGGGAAGGACGCACGTTCCACTGGGGTCTGCTCTGCCAGGAGGCTGGCGACAGAGTGGGATGCGAGTGGCGGGACCCGTGGGTGGCGCGCACCGTCATCACCGGACTCTGTGGGCTCAGGGATGGGAGTGTTAATTCTTTCTTTGACCAACATAGGGTGCTGCTGACCCGGGGGCCAGCAGCTGAACAAAGGATTCTCCCCCGGCCCTCCACCGGGGGAAGGAGTGGTCATGCTACCATCTCCTCGAAAGAATTTCTCATCCCTGAGCCGTCCGTCTCAGGAGCGCCGCTTGGCCTGGCGTTTAGCGGGGCGCGGGGCGGCCTGAGGGGACTTGGACGCCTTCCTACGGCTTCCTCCGCGACCCGGCCCGGGTGAAGGCTGCTGCTTGGACCGGGTGGGAGGGGCGGGAGCCTTAGGAGGGCGTCCTCGGCGTGGAGCAGACTGAGGCGACTGTGCCAGCGGCTGGGTGGAGGCAGCAGCTGGCCGCCGGGGCAGTACGTGTTTGATAGCCTCAGTCTGCTTCTGGGCGATTGAGAACTGTTGGGCGAAGTCCTCAACCGCCCCGCCGAAGAGGCCGGCCTGGGATATGGGGGCATCGAGGAACCGGGTCCGCTCGGTGTCCCGCATATCGGCCAGGTTCAGCCATATGTGACGCTCCTGGACCACATTTGTGGACATCACTTGACCCAGGGAGCGTGTGCGGTCACCTTCGTCGCCCGGAGAGCGAGGTCGGTGGCGGCACGCAGCTCATTTAAGAGCCCCGGATCAACTCCACCCTCGTGCATGTCCTTGAGGATCCTGGCCTGGTAGACCTGGAGGATCGCCATGGCATGCAGCGAAGCGGCAGCCTGCCCCGCGGCTCTGTGCGATTTCGACACCAAGGTTGATGTGAACCGACAGGCTTTGGAGGGGTGCTTAGGATCACCATGCCAGGTTGAAGAGCTCTGAGGACACAGTTGCATCGCAACAGAACGTTCAACTGGAGGGATCCCAGTGTACCCTTTAGCTGCCGCCCCATCGAGGACGGAGAAGGCGGAGGAAGCCACCGAACGGTCGCGGGAAGACAACAGGGACTTCCAGGACCACGTGAGTTCCTCATGCAGCTCGGGAAAGAAAGGTATTGAGGGCGGGGACTGACGGTTGTCAGCGCGGGCCCCCAAAAACCAATCATCGAGCCTTGAACGTTCGGGACTGGGCGGAGGGTTCCACTCTATCCCTAAGCTCGCGGCTGCCCGAGACAACATGGCTGTCAGCTCTGGATCTGACTCGGGCAATGCTGGCACGCCCGAAGGCGGCAGCACAGCCGAGTCATCATCTCCAGAGGACTCGAGCCCACCTTGTGATGCGGTGATCGACATCGCATCCTCCTCCGGAGCGCCAAACGAGATGCGCGGGGGGGCCGGAGCCGGCCCCGCGATCTGCATCTGAACGCTCGCGGGTTGCAATGTGCAAGACGGGGGTGTGGCCCGAGGCATGAGCGTCGGGGCTTTGTTCCACACCGTAACCGTCAAGTCACCCTGACCACCAGCCGAAGTACTGGGCCTCTGGGACTCAGTAGATGGGGCTGTGGTAGAGGGGACTCTCACTTCAGTACGAAGGTCATGGAGTCTTGACCGCAACACTGCGATGGTCATGTTCCCGCAGTGAGAACATGACGCATCCACGAACGCTGTCTGAGCATGCTGAAAGCCCAAACATACTCAGACAGTGTTCGTGCCCATCAGAGGAGGAAAGCAACCGACCACACCCAGAAGTACACGGACGAGACATCCTGAAAAGGACGCGTCACGTGTAAGCTCTTTTATGAGAGGAAAGCCTCGCAGAGAACGCCGAAGCGCCCAGGGACCACACACCAGCTGTCTAGCGGACCACTGCGCAGATCAGCAGGCAGGCAGTATGATAATCACTGGAACGCGCCGTAACACCAACGCCTCTGGAAAGCTGCTCGTCTCGAAAAGCTGTCAAAGACTCAGATCAGGCTTGTAGGAGTGAAGAGATCCTCTTGGCTCCAAAGCAGAAACATAATGCGATGTTGCCAGCGTACTTCCTGATATACCCACGAGGTGGGGCAGAGTTACGCATGCAAATTCCGCATGCCCATGGCATTGGCACTGCCATTGGGCGCTGTTGAATACGAAGAAGATGATTGGCTAAGCGAAACCCCCATTCGTTAGTCACTAACGTACGTCGTAGTGACTGAACGAAAGGGAACCCGCGCTCACAGGAGCATCCAAACGCAAGTACACAATCTCCTCATTCTGGCTGAACTGTTGCAAATCTTATTAAGCAAACCAACCACGGTTGAATTGCTAGTATATTGATTCTCTCAGGTTGCGATCAAGAAATAGTGTCTAACACTAGACATTTAGGATGTGTGTTTTCGTTAGGTTAGTTTGTGTGTATTAGAGTATTTCAATAAAGTGTTGTTTAATTTTTCACATATACCAGTGTCTTGTGCTCCGGTATATGTGCCAGGTTCACCGGTTCCTCCTGTAACACAGAAACAGACATTAACCCTTTATGTTTTTTCCTAATACATTAGATTTTGACATCTTAATTTCAAAAGACTATATCTTAAAAGTGATAAAAGATAGAGGGCCCTATTTTAACGATCTGAAACGCAAGTGTCAAAACGCGAAGCGCAAGTAACTTTGTGGGCGGGTCTCGGCACTGTTGCTATTTTCCCGGCGGGATAAATGGCTCTTGCGCCCGGCGCAAATCTAAAATGGGTTGGTCTGAAGTAGCTTCATTATTCATAGGTGTGGTTTGGGCGTAACGTGAATAAACCAATCCGAGCGTCATCCAACATTCCCTTTAAAAGCAGGTGCACAAGTTCCATTATGGATTGCTATTATTATGGCGTATTTACCAGGCGCACGCCAGGAGTGGTTCACAGCCGAGGAGACTGATGTTCTTGTAAGAGCAGTGAAAGACAGAGAAGTGAAGTTGTAATGTTGTACATTATGATAAAGGTGATTTCACAGTCTTTTTTTTTTTCAGTCTTTCAGTTTTTTCAGTTTTTCAGTCGATTTTTTTTCCTGGTTCTTGACGGACAAACCAATTTGTCAGATGTCCTTATATACATATATGTCTTGCCACTATTGGGCAAACAGGTCTTATCCTTAATTATTACAATTAGCCTGAATCATTTGTAAGCTAGATTTATGCCTATTTTTTCACATCTTCGTGGCACACCACAATGATTTCCGTCATCTCATGTGTTAATATTTTTTTAGTGTAACAATTTATGATTTGCAAAAATAACTGTTGCATCTGTGTAGGTTACATGAGCAAAGTGTATGCGCGTTGTGCACGCTATACATTATGGTCAAGCATGCGCCCTTAAAATAGCATAATGAACAACGCGCAACGCGCCACTGACTTTAGACTAGGTTTTTTCTGGTCAGTGGCGCAATTGTTTAATGGAACAGCAAAATAGCACCAGGGATTGTTTGCGCCGGAACACGCCTCCTTTTTTGCGCTGAACCGCCCAGGGAGCGCAAGTTCATTCACTAGTTTAGCGACGTGCTTCTGTGGAGGGAAAAGCGCGCTTTGCGCGGGTGCAAAATAGGAATGACACATTCAAGATTCAAGATTCAAGAGTTTTATTTGTCACATACACAGTTATATACACAATATACAACTGGCAGTGAAATGTAAACAGGTCCGCTCCATGGACAGTGCAAATAACAGTTACAAGAAATTAAATAGAAATAGATTAAAATTAGAATAAAAAGTATTAACATAAGTAGAATTATAAATAAATCAAGTAAAAGATAAAAATAGGAAATAAGATTAAAAAAATATATAAAAAATATGTGGATATGATAAGTGAGATAAACTGTAGACTTAAAAATAAGTGGTTAACATAAAATATATAATATGTATATATAAAGAAGTATAATGTGCAAGGTTTATTACAGGTTGTTACGCAGTAACAATAGGAACGTAAAGTGCAGTGCAATTGCAGTATGTGGATGTTAATGTTAAAAAACTATGTTTATGCGTGTGCGGGGTGAAGTGAAGTCACGTGACTGAGTTCAGGAGTCTGATGGCCTGGGGGAAGAAACTCCTCCTGAGTCTTTCAGTCTTTGCCATCAGGCTACGGAAGCGCTTACCAGATGGCAGCAGGGTGAAGTGAGAGTTTGCAGGGTGATTAATGTCTCTGATGATTTTAGTAGCTCTACCTCTGCAGCGTTTGGTGTAGATGTCCTGCAGAGACGGGAGAGCTGAGCCTGAGATGCGCTCGGATAAGCGCACCACTCTTTGCAGGGCTTTGCAGTCGTGACTGGTGCTGTTCCCGTACCACGCTGTGATGCACTGAGTCAGGACACATGCGTCGGTGTACAAAGTCAATTGCGCTGGGTGCAAGATAGGGCCCAGAGACTTTCTGTAAATTAGAGAAATATTAAGGATGACCCAAAGTTTATGTAGGGATTACATTTTCCCATCTAATTTGCATATTATGACGTCATATGGTGGTGGCCATCGTGGATTATAGAATTTTCATGAAAAGTCACGTTTAAATGATAAAATGCAGCACTTCTTTGCCCCCAAAAATGTCCCTCACCTTCTGTATGCAATATTGCACAATACTGAATGCTCAGGTAAATAGTAAACAAACTGTGTAAATCATTACTAATAAATGGTAGAAACAAACCGAATGCATGTAGCGGTTGGCCTTTTGCTGTAGAGATTTTCCATTTACTACACTCTGATTCCATGTATGGGGCACATGTATATGATTCATATGACAAACAAACACAAGTAGACAAGACCTGTTTAGTTCAAAAGCTCACTCGCCACGGCAAGGCAAAGATCATGAGTGAGATGACGAGACAGCGCCTGCGCGCGCCCGCCGAGTGTGCACAGTTCGGACTACTGTCATTGTCATTACGACTCCCCACCCTGCCTCCATGTTTCCCCCTAACTGTCCTATGAATACTTCGACCTCGTGTAACATACCCAGTGGCATTAGACAAAGTCTCCACCACAATACTGTCGCCACGATTGCGGAGAGGCACACGGTCAGAAGACAAAGCTTCATGGCTGAACACTCCGACCCCGGGAAACATTGTTTCCAACACTGACATTGGGCAATTTACCATCTACATTGGGCAAAGGATTCACCGTTTGTGCTTGGTGTAGGGCTATACTTCACTTTCAGAATCATCGTCATATTCTGAAAGCAGATATTCCCCTTCAGAATCAGGGTCCGCGAATAGAAGACCCAACACTTCATTGCGGGTAAGCTTTATTGATGCCATTAGAAAATAATAATAATCTGATGCAAATACTCGCTGACGTTGACAATATTGCTCTGATAAAATGGCTCACTCGCACACTAGCTCCGCGTTTGTTCGCACTGATTCAATGCGCTCTTGCTCGAAGATTTTGTATCGAAGCATGACGTTTTTTTGAGTCGGGGATGAAGTATGACAGGTCGAATGAAATTTGACACCCTATTTGACAAAATCGGCCGTTTTATTCAGTGCCGCATCTTGTCGAGTAAACTAGACCGTGGCGCCCAGTCGATGTGAGGGTTATGCTTAACCAGTCAGGTGTGCCCCAAAACCACTGGAGCGGAAGCAGAATGTATAAGTAGGAATCGAATCTCCTCTGCATGATTGCTGGAAATAGTGAGATTGGTAAAGCTTAGTGGAATGAGTAATATTTGTGAGAGAAGTACCACAAAGGGTTCTGGCTGAAATCAGTTTGACCAGGAGAGAACATGAAATGTCCAAGTGCTCAGCCAGTCCAAATGTCCATAAAATCACCCTCCGCCCAAGAATCAATTAAAGCTGACACTCGATGGGCCGCCACCTCGAACTGCAGATATAGAACGACCACCAGATGGCAGTAGCGTGTTAGTAACTCTCACCGTGCTTTGTCCTCTGAAAGGTGAGTGGCGCTTCTTTACGGGACAAGCAGCAACTTGTGCCCGCCTCTCCTGATCTGCATGGGCTCCTCCTCAGATAAGCCGAAATGCTGTGAAGTGGCAACTCCTGTGCTCGGTGCGTTGCTGGAGGATTCGTGAGAGAAACCCGCCCTGAAACCCGGAACGAATGGAAATCCGGTTGTCAACCCGGATAGCAAGATCCACCAATCCCAGAGAAGGGGGTAATTCCAAAGAGTAAATCTCTTCTTTGATGTATGCCGCTAAGCCATGGAGAAAGTGGTCCCTCTGTGCTTTGGGATTCGACCCACAGGATGCTGCGAGTGTATGGAACTCGATCGAATATTCTGACATGGACCGAGCCCCCAGCTGTAACAGCGACAATGCTCTCGTGCTGCCTTGGTACCTAATGCAGAACGGTCAACGACCTTGCGAAGTTCCTCTGAAAAATCTGTGTATGAACTGCAGCAATTATGCTCATTGTCCCATATAGCCGTTCCCCACTCTCTTGTAAGCCTGGCCAGATGCATGATGACGAAAGCCACCCTTGACTTCTCTGTCAAAAAGCAGGAAGGCTGTAGTGAGAAAGTCAATGAGCACTGTGACAGAAATGAACGATATGAATTGGGCTCACCGGAATACGGAGCAGGCGGGTTAAGGCAAGGTTCTGATCGGCGGGGGACCACCACCTCAGTGTCAGGTAGATTTGATGTAGTGGGAACCACGGGAGGATGGGGCAGAAGCTGTTCGAGCCGCCGTGTAACCTCGGCTAGCTGACGTGACATCTCCATCATGGCCTGATGAGAAGTCATCAATTCCTCCTGTTGCCGTCCTAAAAGAATTGGCTCCCGTGTTCTCTGCACACACTTCAGCATACACACAGGCTGGAGGGACCACCGAAAGAATCAAAAACAGGACGACCAAACAGATGACGAGCCCGAGTCCAGCAAGAGAAAACGGCTTGCTACAAACCCCTCGTCTTTGGGTCCTAAGCACAGCAGGTAAGACACAGAGCAAAAACACAGCACAGACAAGAAACATCCATGCAACATGAAATGATCAACTGACAACAAGGGGTAGACACAGCTGGGAATATAAAGGGTAAAAGGAACGAGCGACAGGTGAGGGAGATCAGCTCGTGATTATGCTCCCAGCGCTACAAGGCAGTGCTGATTGCTCAAATCACAGGTTGCAGGAAATGACAGGACAAAACAAACAACAGACGAACTTGTGACGCCCTTACCTGTGACAGTAGTTTGGAAAAATATGATTATTAATGTTTTTGTTGCTTGGTGGTGCCGGCGGGCTGTACATAGGTTTATAGGGACTACCCAGAATTTCTTAAGAGTTGATCAAAATGGTTAGATGCATTAAAAGCAGAGTTCCCTTTTGTTCAGTCACTTAGAGTAACGTCAGTGACTGACGAATGGGAGTTTTGCTTAGAAGCCTATCATCTGCGAGATCTTAGAAAACACCCAATGGCTATGCAATGCCATGGGCCTGCGGAATTTGCATAGCGTAACTCTGCCCCACCTCGTGGGTATATAAGGAAGTACGCTGGCAATGTCACATTATGTTTCTGCTTCGGAGCCAAGAGTATCTCTTCACTCCTCATGCCTGATACTGAGTTTGTCAGCTTCTTTGAGACGATCATCTCTCCAGTCGATGTTGGTGTAACGTCGCATTCCAGCGATTGCACACTGCCTGCTGATCTTTGCAGAGGTCTGCATCCAGCTGGTGTGTTTCCCTGGGCGCTTCAGCACTGCTGCAGAGTTTCCTCTCACAAAAGAGCTTGCATGTGGCACGTCCTTTTCAGGATGTCTCGCCTGTGTACTTATGGGTGCGGTCGATCTCTTTCACCTTTAGATGGGCACAATCACTGCCTGACGTGCTTGGGCTTACAGCACGCTCAGGCAGCGTTTGTGGATGCATCATGTTCCCACTGCAGGAACATGACCATCGCGGTGCTGCGGTCGAGACTCAATGAACTCCGTCCCGGAGGGAGAGTCCCCTCTGCCACACCCCAATCTACGGTCTCCTCGTGAGCTGGTACTTTGGTTGGTGGCCAGGATGACCTGAGGGTGACGGTGTGGAACAAAGCCCCAACGCTAGTTCCTGGGGCCATGCCCCCCTCTTGCGCACCACTACCCGTGAGCGCTTGGCTATGTTTTTGGGAGCGCTGCGCCCTGACACCCGTCAGGCCCGCCCCCAATTCCTTTCTTCCCTGCATGAGGAGGTCACGTGGTCCTGGAAGTCCCTGTTGTCTTCTTGCAACCATTCGGTAGCTTCCTCCGCCTTCTCTAACCTCGATGGGGCCGCTGCTAAAGGGTACACTGGGGTTCCCCCGGTTAAACGCTCTGTTGCAATGCAACTGTGTCTGCAGAGTGCTTCAACATGGTGTGGCGACCCAAAGCACCCCTCCAAAGCCTGTAGATTCACATCAACCTTGGTGTCGAAGACCTACAGAGCTGCGGAGCAGGCTGCCGCCTCTTTGCATGCCATGGCCAGGTCTACCAGGCCAGGATGCTCAGGGACATGCACAACGGTAGAGCTGACCCAGGGCTCAGAGATGAGCTGCGTGCCACCACCGACCTCGCTCTCCGGGCGACGAAGGTGACCGCATGCTCCCTGGGACAGGTGATGTCCACAACTGGGGTCCAGGAGAGACATCTGTGGCTAAACCTGGCTGATATGCGGGACGGCGAGCGTACACGTTTCCTCAACGCCCCCATATCCCAGACTGGGCTCTCTGGCAGCGCAGTCGAGAACTTCGCCCAACAGTTCTCAACTGCCCAGAAGCAGACTGAGGCGATTAAACATATTCTGCCCTGGCGGTCAGCTACTGCGTCCAGGACGCCACAGGAAGGCGCCCCAGTCCGCTCCAGCCCCACAGCCTGATAAACGCCAGGCTAAGCGGTGCTCCTGATGCGGACAGCTCAGGGATGGGCAGTTCTTTCCAGGAGATGGCAGCAGGGCCACTCCTTCCCCCGGTGGAGGGCCTGGGGAGAATATTTTGTTCTGCTTCTGGCCCCCGGGTCAGCAGCACCCCAAAGGTGGTTAAAGAAAGAACTCATTCCCCTATCCCTGAGCACCCAGAGAGCCCGGATGGCAGTTTCCACGCCATCACCCCCACTCTCGTTCCCCTCTGGTGCCAGCCTCCTCTCAGAGCAGACCTCAGTGTAATGCATGTCCTTCCCTGGTCTCCTCTGTCAGGACGCGGCAGATGACCGTGCCCCCACACTGGGACACTAATCCTCCCATGTCTGAGCCGGTCACGCCGCCTCGCTACCCCACACGGGGTACGTCTGTGGTTCGCATGACCCCGCTGGTACAGTTTTTGGGAGCCTGGCTAGAGCTTCCCAGACTGTCCCGCTGGGTCGCAAAGACCATCAGGCTTGGCTACGTGATTCAGTTCGCCCAGTCTCCTCCCCACTTCCAGGGAGTCCGCTATACCAGGTTGGGCCCCAATGCCCCTGTCATGCATGCGGAGGTCGCTACCTTGCTGGCGAAGGGTGTGATCGAGACTGTCCCTCCAGCCGGAATGAAGTCTGGCTTCTACAGCCCCTACTTCATTGTACTCAAGAAAACCGGTGGGTTACGACCAATCCTGGACCTACGCGTCCTGAACCGATCCCTTCACAGGCTTCCATTCAGGATGCTGACGCCTTTTCGAATGCGTTCATCCAGCAGATTAGTTTGCAGCAATCGACCTCGAGGACGCGTACTTCCATGTCTCCATCCATCCTCGACACAGACCATTCCTACAGTTTGTTTTCGAGGGGCGGGCATATCAGTACACGGTTCTCCTATTCGGGCTAGCTCTGTCCCCTCACGTTTTTACAGAGGCAGCCCTTGTGCCACTCAGGCAACACAGGGTTCGCATCCTGAACTACCTCGACGACTGGCTATCCTGAGTCACTCTCGAGAGCAGGTGTACAAACACAGAGACCTGGTGCTCCAGCACCTAGCCCGTCTGGGCCTTTGGGTCAACTGGGAAAAGAGCAAACTCTCCCCAGTGCAGAGGATCTCTTTTCTCAGTATGGATATCGACTCGTCGCCATGTACGCACAGCTTACGAGCGAGCACACGCAGTCATGCAACTTGTCTCCGTCAAATCGAGAGCAAGAGTGCGGTTCCACTGAAGTTATTTCAGAGGCTCCTGGGGCATATGGCATCCACAGCCGCGGTCAAGCCGCTTGGATTGCTTCATATGAGACCACTTCAGCACTGGCTTCGCAATCGAGTCTCGAGGTAGGCATGGCACACAGGCACGCTCCGGGTCCCAGTGACTCTGGCCTGCCTACAGACCTTCACCCCGTGGTCGAACCTCAGTTTTCTACAGGCTGGTGTTCCCTTAGAACAAGTTTCCAGGCATATTGTTGTATCAACAGATGCCTCTGCCACGGGCTGGGGTGCCATGTGCAATGGACATGCTGCCGCAGGCTCCTGGACAGGACCCCAGCGCCTCCTGCTTGCCAATTGCCTCGAGTTGCTGGCGGTACCGTTCGCCCTGCACCTCTTCCGAGCGTTGCTCAAGGGTCAACACGTGCTAGTCCGGTCAGACAACATGGCCACAGTAGCGTACATCAATCGTCAAGGTGGTTTACGCTCCTGCCATATGTCGCAACTCGCCCGCCACCTCCTCCTTTGGAGTCAGAAGCATCTGAGGTCGCTTCATGCTATCCATGTCCCGGGAGACCTGAACCCTGCAGCCGATGAGCTCTCAGGGCTTCAGCTACTTCCTGGAGAATGGAGACTCCATCCCCAAACGGTTCAGCTGATTTGGGAACAGTTCGGTGACGCACAGGTAGATCTGTTTGCCTCCCACGACTCTTCCCACTGCCGCCTGTTTTACTCCCTGATCGAGGGGACCCTCGGCACGGACGCTCTGGCACACAGTTGGCACACAGCTGGCCACGGGGCCTCCGCAAATATGCGTTCCCACCAATGAGCCTTTTTGCACAGACACTGTGCAAGATCTTGCACAGACACTGTGCAAGATCTGGGAGGACAAGGAGCAGGTCCTTTTGGTCGCCCCGTATTGGCCCGGCCGGACCTGGTTCTCTGAACTCATGAACCTTGTGACAGCCCCTCCCTGGTCGATTCCTCTGAGGAAGGACCTCCTTTCTCAGAGACGGGGCACCCTATGGCACCCGTGTCCCGACCTCTGGAACCTGCACGTGTGGGTTCTGGACGAAACGCTGCAGGTTTGAGTACCCTACCATCTCTGGTGGTGGCTACCATCACTTCCGTTAGGCCCTTGTCTACGAGACACGCCTATGTGTTGAAGTGGAACCTCTTCGTCACCTGGTGCTCTTCTCGCCGAGAAGACCCCCGGAAATGCCAGATCGAGTCCGTGCTCTGGAATGAAGACTGTCTCCTTCCACCCTGAAAGTCTATGTGGCCGCTATCTCAACCTACCACGACCTTGTAGAGACAAAAACGTTAAGTCAGCACGACCTGGTCACCAGGTTCCTGAGGGAAGCGAGGAGACTGAATCCTCCTCGCTCTCCCCTCGTACCCTTTTAGGACCTTGCAGTGGTCTTATCCACCCTGCAGAGAGCTCCCTTTGAGCCTTTGCGATCAGTCGAGCTTTAGTTCCTGTCGATTAAGACAGTGCTTATGATCGCTTTGGCCTCCATCAAAAGGGTAGGGGACCTGCAGGCATTTTCGGTTGACGAAGCGTGCCTGGAATTCGGGCTGGCCGACTCTCATGTGATCCTGAGACCCAGCCCAGATATGTGCCTAAGGTTCCCACCACTCCATTCAGGGACCCGTGGTGAACCTGCAAGCGCTGCCTTTGGAGGAGGCAGACCCAGCCTTTGCACTGCTCTGTCCAGTAAGCGCCCTCCGTACTTACATAGACAGAACACAGTGCTTCAGGACCTCAGACCAGCTCTTTGTCTGTCATGGTGGAAAGCTGAAGGGAAAGGCTCTCTCCAAGCAAAGGTTGTCTCAATGGATAGTGGATGCCATTGTCTTGGCTTACCAGACTCCAGGTCATCCATGCCCCCTAGGGGTGAGGGTGCACTCCACCAGGAGCCTCCTCTTGGGCTCTAGTGCATGGCGTCTCGCTGACAGACATCTGTAGAGCTGCAGGCTGGGTGACACCCAACACATTCGCCAGGTTCTATAACCTCCGAGTGGAGCCAGTGTTCTCTCATGTACTCGCCTCAATTAGTGGCCGGTAACTGGACAGGCTCAGGTGTTTTTGCTTGCCTGGGGTGTAAAAATATTTCTCCTTCGGCGGGTTTCCCCAAAGGTCTTCCATATGCAGCCCCTCCGTGGGTCATATGTGTATCCTTAAGTCCTCCCTGTGGGCAGGCACTTGGCGCATGTTTCCGCGTGGAATGCCCTTCCCAGTGTACCTTGGTATTCCTGTGATAAGTGGGAGTCTTTCATCCGTACTAGTCTTATGACAGGGATCTCACACTTACGCAGGGCACTGGACGACAGCCGAGTAGCGTGATTATACTGGACCCCCATTCGTCAGTCACTGACGTTACTCGGAGTGACTGAACGAAAGGGAATGTCAGGGTTAAGTATGTAACCCTCGTTCCCTGAGGAGGGAACGGAGACATTATGTCCCTCTGCCACTTCCGCTGTACCGCTGGAATGTCCGGGAGTTCAGATCTCAGCTCCTCAGCAGGTAACAAAATGCGACATTGCCGGCGTACTTCCTTATATACCCACGAGGTGGGGCGGAGTTACCCTATGCAAATTCCGCAGGCCCATGGCATTGCATCGCCATTGGGCGTTTTCTAAGATTTCGAAGACAATAGGCTTATAAGCAAAACCCCCATCTGCAGTCACTGACATTACGTCTCTGTTCCCTCCTCAGGGAACGAGGGTTACATACGTAACCGAGACGTTTCTAAGCTTTAAAATTATACCTATTTTGTGTTATTCCACGTTGGAAAAAGAGAATGGATGGTATCGGGAACTTTGGATCACATTTTGCATCCCCTTAAGACGAGAGGAAGATTTTTAGCCAAATATGTTACATCATTCTGTAAGTAATATCTTGTGATTGAAACAATGGAGTATGATGCTTTTTTAATCGTAAGAATCTGCTTTAAATGGTGATGTGCCATGATCTATGATCTGTGCAATTGTCATAAAGTTACGAGCAAAAAATGCCACGTGTAATCTACATTTGTCTTCAGTTATCGCATGTGCACTGTTTTTGTTGTAAATTTAATTTGTACAGACTCATTAGAGGGTGAAAATAATAGTAACAGAAGCATGTTGGAGGCATGATCTGAACGTGTAAAGTCGTGTAAAAAAATACGTGTAAAATAATTATTTTGCTAACTACTTGGTTTCATTTATTGGCTCTTAAAGCGAGACACACAAACGAGAGTCCTTAGCAATGCATATTACTTACAAAAATATTTTTTTAATATATTTACGGTAGAAAAAAAAAATGGCTTCATGCAACACGATCTTTACTTAATATCCTAATGATTTTGATCATTTTGACCCACACAATGTATTGTTGGCTATTGCTACAAATATACTCGTGCGAATTACAACTTATGACTATGGTTTTGTGGTCCAGGGTTACAATTAATCTGATAAACAAAATGACAGATATGAAGACTTACATATGAAGAGAATGGGTATCACTTAATTTTACAGTCCTGTTCCGCATGTACATACTATATACTTATTATAGTAATTAAAATAACTGGGTAATAACTAGGAACCTTTGCTTAACCAATAAAGACCGCGACAGCCGTCCACGGCTAAAAATAACTATCGTTCTAAAATGTTTAATAACTTTTAAACCGCTAATCCAAACGGTATGCTGTGAAATGCACCATAAAGAGGAGAATCTCAGCTTTTCAGATGTATCACATTTCTCGTGATTGATCATCCAAAGGCTCCGTAGTGAGTGTGTATGCGTCATCAAAATCTTCAGCATTGATTCATCAAGGAACAGAAATCCCCCCCCCCCACAATAAATACATGCAGAGCACTCTCTCACATAGCATAGCACACAAATGTCAGTATATTTCTCTATTTGTATGTGTTTTACACCATTTTCACTCAGTATATTTACCTCAATTTGTATTTGAGAAGATTATTTGCACTGTTTGTTCATTTACACTCAGTATATTTTATTGCACGGTTTGTTGCCACAACTTGTTACATTGTTTGCATTTGTTTTTCATGTTCAAATGATAATATATTTCTCTAAAGAAAAATGTTTGCTTCAGTGTTCTGTTATTATATAACAATCGTTCTATTTACTTTACTCCCTGAACTTTTTTGGACACATCTACATTGACAGTAAATAAAATACACCTGTTTTCACTCAAAAACGCCTGGAATAATATTATAATAAATGGCTATAACTTGTAGACTGGATAAACCCAGCCCGATCTGCTGGCGATTTGATTTCGCCCAGCAGGTCAGTCTGGAAACCTGTACATTCATTTCTACTGATTCTGTTATACTTTTGTGGGAACCAATCACAGACCGGCTTATCCACCTGGAGTGCTACTGGCGGGTTTAACACGATGACGGTTAGAGAAGCGATGGATCGATGCCAGTTGATCACGCCTCTTGTGGTCTGATTGGTTGAAGGACTATCTAATTGCGTACAGAGTCATTTAATTTATGCTCGTCTTGTGCAGTAGAAAATACAGAGCAGACTCCCCAGACCAATGTCTCAATCTTAAATTGAGCTTGGTCTGGTGAGAGCCAGACAATATAACTTGCTGAGTGATTGTTACATGTAGACAAAATTTCAACTGGAAGTCTAAAACAACCAAGTCTAACTTTCTAAAGGAAAAAATCCAAACTTCATGAAATTCTGTTTGAGTGCACAGTAAAAACACCCCATTTTTGCTGTTGTTTTTCAGAAAATGATATTAATTTAATCCATTCTCAGACTAAATAAATGTAAAATTTGGACATAAAATGGGCTAGATGGAAACGTCACGTTCTCTTGTTTAAAATGATATATGGTGCTTGATGCTAACTGCTAGACTGGGTGAGAAAAACAAAGAAAAACAAAGAAAAGTAGAGGCAAGTCAGGCGAACCAAAAATGTTCTAGGTCTTTAAGGGTTAACATAACCTTAACCCATGTAGTTACCTTTTATTCCCAATTACATTCTTAGGTAAGTACACTGTAAATACTCATACTTTAAAATAAAGTGCAACCATAGAATGCTTTGGATGCTTTGGCTTTGAACAGCTCAATCCATTGAAAAGTCATTTGACAGTCTGACAACCAGATGGAGTTTCATCTTCTTTGAATCACTTAATGTAAATGTATGCTTCCCAGTTAAACCTGTTGTGCTAAACTACAAATTATATTGTTATTGAACCAGTGAAAGCAGAAGTAATCCTGGATGGCAATCATGACCTACAAGTTAATGAGACGCAGCGTGAGAAACAAATTAAGAAATGACTGCTGCTGTCTCTGCTAATGATGCTTGTCCTCCTGCACTTAGATAACATGGTTAAATCACTCTGTGTGAAGTGTTTTGGTGAAATACATTACTAATGTTAGTGTTTTTATATCTGGACTGCGGAAGTACAGGGAAGCTGACAATTATTCATATTTTATAAATAATTGTTAGAGTATGTGTAAAAAAAATATCTATCTGTCTGTCTGTCTTATCTGTACTTATTTATTGTTTTGTTTCTGTTTATAAAGAAGTTTATAATAATTACCTTCTGGTTTCATAAAATATGTCATTTTGTTAAATTTTATTTGATTATTTGTGCCATACTGCTGCATAGGAATGCTATTTTGTCCTTTTTGAAACTGAGCCAGACAAGGTTTACTTCTTTGTTAATGGAATAAAACACAATTTAACCCCGTCTTTAAACTAATTGCTGGAGGTTTGTCATTTTGTAAATCCATTAACACCATAGACCCTAGGTGCGTACCAATTCGCATACTTATGCACTATTAACATTTTTAAGTATAAATAGTGTAAGTAGTGTGTTCACACTGAAAATACCAAAAAGAAAAAGTGCACTTTAAATACCCGAATGATGCACTAAATTAACAGAAAAAAACTAAGTGTGGAATGTTGGACACTTCATGCACTCAACTGTCACAGCTTTAATTACGTAGTGGAGGGGGAGGCACTACCAGATTCCGATGTTGAATGACAAAAAAAAAACATGTCAAGTTCATACACTACACGGTTGAGTACATAGTGCATAAGTACATAGTGTATAATTGCATAGTATGTATGTGCGTCATTTGGGACACATCTTTAGACTCCCTGTGTTCTACCACCGGTCACAATAAAAATAAAATGTGCTATAAAGCAAAAAACAAATGTGATGTCCGCACACTGATATAAACTGCTCCAATTTACAGCAACGTTTCGACCAACAGGTCTTTGTCAGGCATTGGTCGAAACATTGCAATAAATTGGAGCAGTTATATCAGTGTGCTGACATCGCATATGTTTTTTTGCTTTAGTTATTTCATTTGTCCTGCACCTGAGCCCTGTTTGGGTTTGACACATTTTCTGTATTTTTGACCAGACATAAAACTCATGTTTTCATGGACTTTTCAATATTTATTTTGTTTACATAATTGACATTGATTGTTTAATAGCCTTACAAATACCATACAAATTCGTATATGTCATCTCTAGGGGAAAAAATCTGGATTAAATTGGTTAATGGGACATCAGGTAAACTGAAACATCAATCAAAGGAAAATAACTGAAATTCACAAGGAAACTGGGTCAACTTAGAATGACACAACTGAACGCAAACCTGACATTATGGCAGGAGTGTCAGCGGGGCTTCCATCAATGCCCTCGTATTACACCAGAACTCCTTTGGCGGTGTCCGTTGTCGCCGACTCGTGCACCTGGCCAGGCGCGTCATTGGGCTCAGGCTCTGTGGTGATATTGATGCTCCCTCTTTTCCTCGCTCCTCCGTTCTCCAGCCTGTGAACCGGAAACGAATCAAAGAAACCCATCTTGAAGGACATCTCAATTCTCTAATTGCACTGCAAGGAGTGAACATAGTAGTAGAGTGAGGATGTACAGGTGTATCCTATAAGGGAAAGTCTTTCCTAACAAAAAAAACTGACGCACATGTAAATCCTCCTCCTCGTTATAGTCACAATAATATTAATGTATGCTTTACTGTGGCGAGCAACAAGGCTGAGGGACAGTCAGAGCGGGAGGAGTGTCTCACGGAAGAGTGACGGGAGCATTAAGGAGGAGCGATGACAGTGAAGGACGAGAGAGGACCAGGCCTGGATTTTAAGTTGTTTTGTTTACGTCTTGTTATGTGTGTGCGCGGCAGTCGTCCCGCTCTCACGCCCTCAGCCTCGGTGCTCGCCACATTTACATTTGCAGTTTAAATAAACCATATGTAGAGTTGAGATGCAAAAGTCAGTTTGACATGTTTTCTTTTAAATTAGTATTTTTTTACCAGGCTCCTATGTTTAGGTTCAGTAATTTCACCTTAATGGCAATGAAAAGGTTATTCGTGATTGAAATGCCTTATTTTCATACTAAAAAATGTAATAGTATTTAACAAATTTGACTGTATTTTGCTGCAAAACCAGATATGCCTATGTGTCCACCTCTTTGGACAACAAGTCAAGTCAAGTCAAGTCAACTTTATTTATATAGCGCTTTTAACAATGTAGATTGTTTCAAAGCAGCTTTACAGTGTTAAACAGGAAAATAATGCAGCATAATTTTATTCAGCTGTATAGCCATTCTGGAAAAAACGCTGATGTCATCAGTTCATTTCAATTATCATACAGTGACAGTGTGGGCTTTGGATCAATAATTAGATCAGTAATTTAGTTTAAATGGTTAATTTAGTTTATTAATTAGATTTATTTCGATGTTTGGTTGAAAAAATTAGTGTCCCCAACTGAGCACGCCAAGCCAGAGGCAACAGTGGCAAGGAAACCAAAACCCCATTAGGTGACCTAATGGAGAAAAATAAACCTTGGGAGAAACCAGGCTCAGTCAGGGTGCCAGTTCTCCTCTGGCCAATTAACAAACCGCGTATTATTATTATTATTATTATTCTGGCAGCTTTACAGCTCAGAGGTCATAATAGATCAGAATATTCGAGGGACCGGGGGCAACATGCTGGAGACGGGTTTATTGAGGATGATGTTGATTGAATAATTATTAAAGTGCAATATTCGAATGATCGGAGGCAACACGCTGGAGACGGGTTTATTGAGGATGACATATCAATTTAAGTATTAATTAATTGTAATATTTGAACAATCGGAGTCAACACGCCGGAGACTGGTTTATTGAGATGCCGTGTCGATGAGGCAGTTGCAGGGGGAGTCTAATCACGGTCTCTCAGACACTTCGGGGTCCTGTATTGGTCTTCTCTGGGCGCAGGTCCACCATCTGAACTGGATCCGGCCCGGATCCGGCTGACTGCAGTAAACCTCGGGATAAAACAGAGAGACTATCATTAGCGTAGATGTCATTCTTCTGATGATATAACGAGTACATCAGGTGTTATGGGAAGTGTTCCCGGTTCCGGCTGACCTAGTTAATGCAGCCTAACAATCATTTAATTGAAAAAGTGTTTTATGTGTATGCCACAGTAAAGAGATGAGTTTTTAGTCTAGTTTTAAACTGACAGAGTGTGTCTGCTTCCCGAACAATGTTAGGAAGACTGTTCCAGAGTTTCGGAGCTAAATAGGAAAAGGATCGACCGCCTGCAGTTGATTTGGATATTCTCGTTATTATCAACTGGCCAGAATTTTGAGACCGCAGTAGACGTGATGGAGTATAATATGTTAAGAGCTCGCTCAAGTATTGGGGAGCTAAACCATTTAGTGCTTTGTAAGTAATAAGCAAGATTTTAAAATGTATGCGATGTTTAATAGGCAGCCAGTGCAGTGTTGACAGAACTGGGCTAATATGGTCATACTTCCTGGTTCTAGTAAGAACTCGAGCTGCTGCGTTTTGGACCAGCTGGAGTTTATTTATTAAGCGAGCAGGGCAACCACCCAGTAGAGCATTACAATAATCTAGCCTTGAGGTCATGAACGCATAAACTAACTCTTCAGCATTTTGCATTGAGAGCATGTGCCGTAATTTAGATATATTTTTAAGATGGTAGAATGCAGTTTTACAGATGCTAGAAACGTGGCTTTCAAACTAAAGATTGGTATCAAAGAGCACACCCAGGTTCCTCACTGACGACGAGGACTTGACAGAGCAGCCATCAAGTGTTAGACAGTATTCTAGGTTACTACTTGTGGAGCTTTTTTGTCCAATAATTAAAAATTAATTTTTTTCTGAATTGAGTTGCAGGAAATTACCGGTCATCCAATGTTTTATATCAGCTATGCATTCCGTTAATCTTGTGAATTGGTAAGTTTCTTCAGGGCGTGAAGAAATATAGAGCTGAGTATCGTCAGCATTACAATGAAAACTAACGCCATGCTTCCTAATGATATCTCCCAGTGGTAGCATGACAGCAACAGATGACAGTTGCAAAATCACTAAAGATGCATCTGGAAACATTGCAAATGATAAAAGCAG
The DNA here is from genome assembly GCF_949357685.1 of Gobio gobio. Lineage (NCBI taxonomy): Eukaryota > Metazoa > Chordata > Actinopteri > Cypriniformes > Gobionidae > Gobio > Gobio gobio. The sequence goes on along the minus strand of NC_137104.1, from coordinate 26,663,849 downwards.
AATTCAAAATGTAACAATGAAGAAACTGATCCACACAGCAGGGGGAGCTGTGATGCAAGTGACTTCCACGTCTGTTTCTGTCAGAGTTTTACAGCAGCACAAAGAGACACTGTTGTGTTTACTTGCTACTCACATAATTTTGACATGATAAAAACTTGCAGCTGGGCAATTGAAAGCCGGCTCATACGTATGCCAAAATAAAATGATTTGATTGGCATCTTCCAATTGGTTCTTCTGTGGACTGTGCTTTTTTCTGCCAATGAACCAGTATTTCTGAATGGGCTAATGCCGGGATTTAACGGATTTGAAGCAAAAGTCAGTTTAACAATTCAATCATAGCTACGAGCTAAGAAAGAGTTATTTTTCTGTGGCCACAGAAAATATCCTTTCGGAAGAGTTGATAGACAATCAGTACTGAGTGTTCGCTGGACGAACAGATTATTTGATTGTAATATTAATTCAGTTACATGAAGATAATTCAGTTAACTTATCCAAATATTTATATGTAATTAATTATAACGAGTTATGATTAAGTATTATTATACTTCCTCTTTGAGCTAATTTGTTACAACTAAAAAACAAGTGTCTACTTCTAAATTATGTAATTAAAAAAATATATATATATACATATATTCTATTTTTGTTTATATAATCTGTATGTAGAGCTGCCAACTCTCACACATTTGCCCTGAGACACACGCATTTGATTGGTTTCACACGCTCACACGCCACACTCCCGATTTCTCACGCTGAAGTGTCAACCCGGTCGGTCAAATGCCTGAAAGATGAGTTTATCTATAGATCTACCTGTTGAGCCACTCGTGATCGAGTTATACTTTCGGTGAGGGGGTTCAAGATAAATGTGCAAATAAATACAGTGTAGTGCGACCAAAAGCTACATTCCATTTTGGGTTCTGATGAGAAAGAGCCTGTAATCACCAAAGCAGTGCAGTGTGACGCTCTGCTCAATAATCCGCTTTATGCAGACGCGCTCCACTCATGAACCACGTGCTCAACGGTAAAACAACGCTCGCTCAAATCCTGCTCAGACATGCCATTTATCTGTACTTGTTGTAGCTACTAAACAATGTATTTTGTTTCATATTTATGTTTAAATATTATAATGCTATTTTAAAATTTCATCTAGGCTAGTATGAAAAGTGCAAAGATGCGTAATGTGTCAAAGACTTCATTAAAGGGTTAGTTCACCCAAAAATGAAAATTCTGTCATTAATTACTTACCCTCATGTCGTTCGACACCCGTAAGACCTCTGTTCATCTTCGGAACACAAATGAAGATATTTTAGTTGAAATCCGATCGCTCAGAAAGGCCTCCATTGGCACAATGCACGGTACACTCTCAAGACCCATAAAAGGTACTAAAGACGTCGTTACAAAGTCCATCTCACTACAGTGGTTCTAAAATAACTTTATAAAGCGACGAGAATAGTTTTTGTGCGCAAAAAAAACCTAAATAACGACTTATATAGTGATGACTGATTTCAAAATAATGCATCATGAAGCTTCAAAGCATTATGAATCAGCGAGTTGAATCATGATTCGGATCGCGTGTCAAACCGCCAAACTGCTGAAATCAGTTGACTTTGGCGATTCAAACCGCTGAATCGACTCACTGATTCATAACGCTTCGAAGCTTCATGATGCCTTGTTTTGAAATCGGTCATCATGATATAAGTCGTTATTTAGGGTTTTTTTGCACACAAAAACTATTCTTGTCACTTTATAAAGTTATTGTAGAACCACTGTAATGAGATGGACTTTGTAACGACGTCTTTAGTACCTTTTATAGGTCTTGAGAGTGTAAAGTGCATTGTGCCAATGGAGGCCTTTCTGAGCGATTGGATTTCAACTAAAATATCTTCATTTGTGTTCCGAAGATGAATGGAGGTCTTACGGGTGTCGAACGACATGAGGGTAAGTAATTAATGACATAATTTTTCCTTTTTGGGTGAATTAACCCTTTAAGTTTTGTTTTGTAGAAAGCCTTTCTTTAAAGTAAATTTCATTTTGTATATAATGTATCTTAATTTTAATTAATGTTTAAATTGCCTGGATTTAACAAATAAGAAGCAAATAGTCTATAGTAGACAATAATCGTGACTGTGGCGCCGGATCGATCACTCGCATTGCACATGAACTGGAGCGCATCTCATAAATAAACCCAAACTCAGCAGGCTACTTGCCTCACAGACATTAGAAATATGTGTATAGAAAGCTTGAAATGTCCACTTTTAAATTAAACAATTTGAAACGAAAATAAATAGTTAAGCAAAGCACACTGTTCACGCGAGCAGCTCATGACTGGCGTCTCAGAGCGTTTCTGTTCAGAATGCTGCGCTCCATCACTGCACGTGCTGTGAGTTTAACTTGAATCCTGAGTATTTAATTTAAGTTGCATACATTTTGTTCTTGCACTGTTAAATTTGTAGCCATTTTGCACTTTGACAGACAGTTTGAGATATAGGCTATATTTGATTATTGTGTGTATCGGTGATAGTTTTTGCCATTGAAATAACTGGGAAAAATGTGTCCCAATAACCCTGAATTCACCCTATACTCTTTGAAATCATAATTACATTGCATTATGCGGTTTTAAATCCCAAACATTATAAAATTCTTCATCAATGTTACGGGTGTGCAGGCAGGAACAGGCAAAGACAGGTAGTAGAATACTCCAACAACTTTTAATACTTCAGAAGACTCAAATCAAAGTAGCACACCATACATACACGTATACACAAACGAGATCGGACAGAGACTGAAGGAAAGGGAGGAACTTAAATACAAACACAGATGACTAACTAACGAGGGGCACAGGTGATACAGATGAGGGTAACTAAGGAAACAGACAAGTGGCGGGAAACTCAGACCAAGGAACATGTGATAACTAAAACCAGGAAGTACAAAACACAACAGAGACAGACAGTAACTGTGACATAACACCCCCTCCCAATAGGCGCGTCCTCGCGCCGTAGAAGACACAAATAGGGAGGGAGGGTGGGCACCCTGGAGTCCTGAGGACGGGAGTACTGGGGTCTGGCTGGGGTGCCTCCAGGGTGGAGCCGTGGGCGGCCATGGCGGGTCAGGAGCCGTGGGCGGCCATGGCGGGTCAGGAGTCTTTGGGCGCCTTGGCGGGAACAGAGCCCCACCCACATGTCTCCCACCCCCAGGTATATAGCACCCCCCCCCAAAACTTTCTTTGGGGAATTAAGGGCTGGAATGGAGGACATGTGGAATGGGACAGTCCTGCGAGGTGGAGCGGCCTCGTGGAAGGCTGGAGCGGCCTCGTGGAAGGCTGGAGCGGCCTCGTGGAAGGCTGGAGCGGGCTCGTCGAAGGCTGGAGCGGGCTCGTGGAAGCCTGGAGCGGGCTCGTGGAAGCCTGGAGCGGGCTCGTGGAAGCCTGGCACGGAGTCCAGAAAGTCAAGGGGTGCTGGAACGGAGTCCAGGAAGTTCAGGGGTGTTGGAGCGGAGTCCAGGAGTGCTGGAGCGGAGTCCAGGAGGGCTGGAGCGGAGTCCAGGAGGGCTGGAGCGGAGTCCAGGAGGGCTGGAGCGGAGTCCAGGAGTGCTGGAGCGGAGTCCAGGAGTGCTGGAGCGGAGTCCAGGAGGGCTGGAGCGGAGTCCAGGAGGGCTGGAGCGGAGTCCAGGAGTGCTGGGACTGGCACCTGGAAAGTTGGAGCGGGCTCGTTCCAGAAGTCGATTAGCCAGTGCTCCACTGCTGGCTTGGGTACTGGAATGGTGGCGGTAGCTCCTTTGGCTGGAGTCGAGGGCTTGGGCGTGGCGGCGGCCATCTCTGCAGTGGGTGTGAGTACTGGGTCTATCTCTGGGACGGTGATGGATGGTAAGTGGGGCTGGACGCTGGCAGTGGGATCCTCTTCTACCTCGCCTACTACGAAAGATGATCCTTCCACCCAAAAGGCAGCGTTGAAATACTCTGTCAGCGTCCAGCAGGAGTCTCCTCTCGGCATCACCAACCGGCTCTCGTCGTCGAGTCCGACCCAGAACCCCTCCATGAGCGAGATATCATTGCAGGTGGCACGATGGCAGACGCCCAGAAACTCCTCCACATACTCCTCCATGTCTCTGCCGCTCTGGAAAATAAAGATGATAGCCCCTGAGGTCTTGAGAGGATTCCCCATAGGGGCTACATTAATGGAGGCTATCTCCATTATTTCGGTCTTGGTCCGATCTTCTGTTACGGGTGTGCAGGCAGGAACAGGCAAAGACAGGTAGTAGAATACTCCAACAACATTTAATACTTCAGAAGACTCAAATCAAAGTAGCACACCATACATACATGTATACACAAACGAGATCGGACAGAGACTGAAGGAAAGGGAGGAACTTAAATACAAACATAGATGACTAACTAACGAGGGGCACAGGTGATACAGATGAGGGTAACTAAGGAAACAGACAAGTGGCGGGAAACTCAGACAAAGGAACATGTGATAACTAAAACCAGGAAGTACAAAACACAACAGAGACAGACAGTAACTGTGACAATTAACAATTATTCAGTTATTTGTAACAATCTCATTGTTAAAAAAAAAAAGAAAATTAGTTTCAATGTAGCTAGATACTTTTTGATAGTAACTTGTAGTGTAGCAATTTTTTCAAAAGTGTAGCTTGAATGTAACTTAACTACTTTAACTTACAAGTACCTTGTAAGTTAAAGTAGTTCTATTTAGACAAAATCTTGCCTCTACATAGTGCTTTAAAATTGTGTGTCTTTAGGATATACTGTATATACAAAGCGTCATATAGATGCATTTTGTCTTAATATAGATAATTAATTATCAACCTATACTTATCTATCAAAGGCAAAAAAGAAATCATCAACAACAACAAAAAACAATACTACCCCATTAAAATGCTGTTGCAGAGTGTTTTCAGTGGTGAACCACTAATGTGTGTGTGTGTGTGTGTGTGTGTGTGTGTGTGTGTGTGTGTGTGTGTGTGTGTGTGTGTGTGTGTGTGTGTGTGTGTGTGTGTGTGTGTGTGTGTGTGTGTGTGTGTGTGTGTAATGCTGATAAACCTGTACGGTAATGATGCTGAATGAGACAAAAAAAAAGAAAAAAATACATTTTGGTTGGCCCCACCAAATCTCACTCCAAGATTTTTTGAAAAGTTGGCAGCCCTGTGTATGAATAGAGAGAGATGTACTGTTGTTCGAGTGTGACCATTTAAGTGAACACACCTACAGACTGCTATTCTTACAGTAATGTTCTGAGGCTATCAACGCTCACATCAACTCAATAAAACTCATCAAGTTTCATCAGATTAAATTACTTATTTTGGGATGCAGTTAGAAAAAATCCTGGAAGAATTAACCTCAGAAGAAGAGCACAATTGTAGTATTTTTAAACAGATTGAATACCCCGTTATTGCTGCTCTGCCATGGCTTCCGTGCCTAAACCACTATGGTGACTACTCTACTGTGGTGCTCATCGCCTATGCCAGCTCTGCCCTGGAGGCCCCCATCGATGCTGGCTCTTCCATGACCACCTGATCATCCATGGTCTCGTCCACTGCTTGTCTCTTGTCTAGGTTTGTTTGTGTAACTGCTGTTGGTGAGTCTAGTTTATGGTCAAGTACATGTTTATGTTCACATTTATGGTTATATTTGTTGTCAAGTTTAGTTTAAGTCATCGTTTTGTTTGTTAATGATTGTCTTCAATAAACTGTATATGGTTTCACCTTCAACTTGCCTTCAGAGGACTATTGCTACAAAAATGTGTTAATGTTTGTAATTTTAACAGAAGAAGATAATGTAGTTTTTTATATGGAAAGTTGCACAAAGGTTGTTGTCTTTGACAGTCTGAATTATTACTCATCAGTACAAAAACAGAAATATACAGACACTAAAATGAAATCCTTTAATGCTTGAAATGTCACTATTTTTTTTTTTTTTAAATGAATTTCTGACAGGCAAAGCCATTTTTTACAGTCCAGAGAGGAACTCAAAAATAATTTCTTATGTTTGCCATAAATCTTGGGGACCAATCATGCCAGCCCTCTCAATACATCCTGGACGTACAACTAGAAAATGGTCGTAATTGCAGTCTGCACTGCAGATATAGACAGCGAGCACAAGGAAGGAAATTGGTTTTAGAGAAAGAAGTTGCTATGGGGATAACACAGTAATTGGTAAAAACAACGTATGACAACAACCTAACTGTATGACTTAAGTGCAAAACAAAAGAAGAATTTTAGAAGAATATTCACACTGCTTTTTTCCATAAAATGAAAGTGAATGGTGACTTGGTGAATGGTGAATGGTGTCAAGCTCCAACAGTGACAAAAGCGCCATTAAAGTATCATATATACACTAAGTAGATCATTCTTGTGCACTATATTTCAAGTCATCTTTCAGTCTGTTCCTTACAAAACAAATATTATATGACTTCAGAAGACTTATTGATCATTTTCGGAACTTGACAGTCCTTAATGCAATGGAAACTACCTACAAATGTCATTATACTTGAATTCAAAATCTTGCTGTCACACGAAACTTTTAATGCCACAACCTGAGGAAAATGTAACTTTGAAAGGGATCATTTCTCAAAGCTCAATTTAAACAATTTATTGAAGAGGCTTTTGACATTCAATTAAAAGAAAATGTCTCGAAGACTGTCACAGTCACGTTTAGTTTCAGTTTGATTGGACTTTCAGTTTATTTGTATCTGTCACGTTCCTTTGTTCTGTTTCCCGCCACTCGTCTGTCTCCCCGGTTACCATCATTATTAGTTCATCGTGTCATCATTATCCTCCTTGTGTTCACTATATACATTTCTCCCATTCCTTCAGTCTCTGTACGATCTCCGTTATGATAGATGTGCTGCCTGCCTGCCTGTCGGGTTAAAATAAATGCAAAGATGCATTGAAAGACTTTAACACTTTAAAATACTGTTCTGTCATTAATGAAAATCGACACAGAACAAATGAGTAACGCCATATTAACATTTTAGTAACTACAACTAACTGACAAGAATATCTGATAACGAATTAGTAAGTAATAGCACTTAGTTGAATGTGGTAGTTCATTAACTAATCACATTTTTTTCATACCTCCCAGAGAACTACTTGAAAATATATTTCATAATTCCATAATTAATGCAAATGCATGACCCACTAGTAATTACTCAAGTATTACCACATTTTTCAGAAGGCATTACTAATTAATTGGAAAAGATAACTCCCTAGTTATAACTGAAGTCATTGTAAGCTTTTTAATAGTAATTTCTCATGACAGATATGGTAACACTTGTCATTACTAGTTGGTTTCTATGATCTACACTTTAGAATATTGTTCCAAATGGCTAGTAATTCCTTTAGAAGGTTGTAGTAAAACTTGAATCAGTACTAGTGGGCTATCATTATGAAAGCCAAATATTAATGTATATAATCTTCTACAGTAGCATGATTGTGGATAAATTGACAATACATTTTTTTGTTGTTGTTGTTTCAAACGGAGATCACAATTCTCCCACGATTCTGAACAGACAACTTAACAAAATAACATGAATTTTACTAAAGCTTCTGACAAAATATTTATAGCTGAAGCTTATTTAAAAATGGTTGAATTAATTATTTAAATAAATGTTTTGAATGAAGGATTCACAAATACTTCAGTTGTTTCATTACTGGATGAATCTTTTTTTTTAAACAAATTTATATTAGGTGTCTTGCATTAACATTTGAATGAATAATTTGATACAATGCTCTTATTGTGTACATAAATGTTTTTACATTGTACTTATGTATTTTTTTTAAATGCATGCATGTAATTATCTGTAATAAATTTATGTTATTACATCTATAATTACACTGATGAACCTCAATAGCAGCGAAAGTGTTTTGCAATGCAATATGCAATATACAGGTGCTGGTCATATAATTAGAATATCATAAAAAAAAAATATTTTGACTAATTCTATTCACAAAGTGAAACTTGTATATTATATTAATTCATTACACACAGACTGATATATTTCAGATGTTTATTTATTTTAATTTTGATGATTATAGCTGACAACTAAGGAAAATCCCAAATTCAGTATCTCAGAAAATTTGAATATTGTGAAAAGGTTCAATATTGAAGACACCTGGTGCCACACACTAATCAGCTAATGAACTCAAAACACGTGCAAAAGCTCTATGTCCAAGCACATTATTAGAGAGGCGAAGGGAAGGAAAAGATGAGGTAGGAAAAAGTGTACAAGCAATAGGGATAACCGCACCCTGGAGAGGATTGTGAAACAAAAATGTGGGGAGATTCACAAAGAGTGGACTGCAGCTGGAGTCAGTACTTCAAGAAGCACTACACACAGACGTATGCAAGACATGGATTTCAGCTGTCACATTCCTTGTGTCAAGCCACTCTTGAACAACAGACAGCTTCAGAAGCGTCTCGCTAAAGACTAAAGACATAAAAGGACTGGACTGCTGCTGAGTGGTCCAAAGTTATGTTCTCTGATTAAAGTAAATTTTGCTTTTCCTTTGGAAATCAGGGTTCCAGAGTCTGGAGGAAGAGAGTAGAGGCAAACAATCCACGTTGCTTGAGGTCCAGTTTAAAGTTTCCACAGTCAGTGATGGTTTGGGGTGCCATGTCATCTGCTGGTGTTAGTCCACTCTGAGGTCCAAGGTCAACACAGCCGTATACCAGGAAGTTTTAGAGCACTTCATGCTTCCTGCTGCTGACCAACTTTATGGAAATGCAGATTTCATTTTCCAACAGGACTAGGCACCTGCACACAGTGCCAAAGCAACCAGTACCTAATTGGCCAGCAAACTCGCCTGAACTTAACCCCATAGAAAATCTATGGGGTATTGTGAAGAGAATGATGCGATATGCCAGACCCAACAATGCAGAAGAGCTGAAGGCCACTATCAGAGCAACCTGGGCTCTCATAACACCTGAGCAGTGCCACAGACTGATCGACTCCATGCCACGCTGCATTGCAACAGTAATTCAGGCAAAAGGAGCCCCAACTAAGTATTGAGTGCTGTACATGCTAATACTTTTCATCTTCATACTTTTCAGTTGGCCAAGATTTCTAAAAATCCTTTCTTTTTATTGGTCTTAAGTAATATTCAAATTTTCTGAGATACTGAATTTGGGATTTTCATTAGTTGTCAGTTATAACCATCAAAATTAAAAGAAATAAACATTTGAAATATATCAGTCTGTGTGTAATGAATTAATATAATATACGTTTCACTTTTTGAATGGAATTAGTGAAATAAATCAATCTTTTTGATGATATTCTAATTATATGACCAGTACCTGTAGTATATGCAATATAAAATACAATAAATACACTGTAGTACATAGTAGTTAAGAACACCTAATAGAAAGTTATTATGTAATGCAACATTTGCTTTTTCTTCAAACACAATGGTAAGCACATGGCCTTCACATCAGTCAGGTCCAAACACTGACTCAGCACGCTTGGGCAACAGCTTGCAGAGTTTCTGCTGTCAGCACTAATACTGTAACTAATTTGTTACACAGCCTTGAAGCTGTTTCCTTCTGTTATGAAATTTGGGCCTGCCTAAAAGTTGATTCATTTTATTTATGGCAGGCAGAAAACACACAGAATTTCCTAGATCTCAAAATGCAGCATCTGTGTTCCAGAAAAATCTAAGTATGATAAACTACTGCCACAACCTCATAATTTAATCATGCACTGCTACCAAAAGATGACCACATTTTTGGACAGTAAAGAAGAGGTATTGTTGTGTAATATGCATAAGAATGCAATTACCCTGCCACATTGTGTGAGGTATTTAGCTAATATATTATGTCAGAAATATATTAAGTGCAGAAATGGCTATTCAGAGTTAAATTTGAGATCAAAGAGATAAGGATGAGACCGCTCTACATACCATTCTAAAGATTACTTATTTATGCTCAAAGTAAAAAAAAAAAAAACATATATTAGAGCTTTATAAATAGTATGCAGGGAGTATGTTGCTGTGTGTATGTTGTTTTTCCCAAATCCCCTTTATAAACACACACAGACAACAGATAAATTAATCCATAGATGTTTATTGGACTTGTCTGCATATTATGTTTTGTCTTTGGTCGCGGTCTGTTTGTGTTGTGGTTAGTCCAGGTTACCGGAGGCAAATGGCAATCAATCCGTCAATCACACGTCGCGAGTGTATCTGCACACTTGCCCAAACTGCCGTTATAATGAATTACACTGTTATGCTGCACAAAGCTCTTACTGTATTACTGTCGATGTTGTGTTTGCTGTTAGTTGTGGTGAAAGCATTATGTGAGAGAAAACGCGTTGCAATGACGAGATCACTGCATTCATGCGATCAACAGACTGCCTGTGTACTCAATGCTCATCACTGCAGCCTTTCATGTGATAGGAATAGATCATAAAATAATGCTATAATCCACACTTTGACGATTCGTTCATCTCGATGGCTGTAATGGTACATTACATTTGTTACAAAGTTCGTAGAATAAGGTGGAAGAAGACGAGGTGACTGGGACTGTTTATTCAGAACTCTCAGCTACAAATAAGCTTGCGCTAACAGCACGGCGCTCTCAACAACTCAACAAGCTCTCTACAATAAAACTTCCTCCAGCTCTCTGTGGTTCACGAGTGCGCAGTCAGCATCTCTCTCTCTCTCATGCATGCAGTCAGTGCGTGCAGTGCCTCGCTAAACCACGCCCCCTCCGCAACATAATCTAACTCTCATTTCAAATTCAAAGATGTCAGCCAATCACAACAGTGGGCGTTTTCTGAAGTCTCACAGCAGACACACCCCTTGAAAGAGGACATTCAGGCAGAGGGGTAATAACAGTATACAACCCCAAATCAGAAAAAGTTGGGACAGTATGGAAAACGCAAAAAAAAAAAAAAAAGAAGTGATTTCTAAATTTACTTTGACTTTCTTACTTTCATTGCAGACAATATGAACACAAAATATTTCATGTTTTGTCTGGTCAACTTCATGTCATTTGTAAATATGCATCCTTTCCTGTCATTCAGACCTGCAACACATTTCAAAAAAAGTTGGGACAGTAAAGCATTTACCACTTTGTAATGTTGCCATTCCTTTTCACAACACTTAAAAGACGTTTAGGGACTGAAGACACCAAGCGATGAAGTGTTTCAGGTGTAATTTTGTCCCATTCTTCCTGCAAACAAGTCTTAAGGTGGGCAACAGTACGGGGTCTTCGTTGTCGCATTTTGCGCTTCAAAATGCGCCACACATTCACTATTGGAGACAGGGCCTTTACCAAGGGCACTGACACAACCCCATACCATGACAGACCCTGGCTTTTGGACTTGTTGCTGGTAACAGACTGGATGATCCTTTTCTTCTTTGGTCCGGAGCACACGGCGTCCATTCCTCCCAAAAATATGCTGCTTTTGTACCAAATCATGATTACAATCACCTGTTGACATCACCTGTTTCAAATCACATCATTATTTAACCATTTTACCTCATTACTAGCCGTAAATTGCTCCTGTCCCAACTTTTTTTGAAATGTGTTGCAGGTCTGAATGACAGGAAAGGATGCATATTTACAAATGACATGAAGTTGACCAGACAAAACATGAAATATTTTGTGTTCATATTGTCTGCAATGAAATACAAGTCAAAGTAAATTTAGAAATCACTTTTTTTTCTTTTTTTTTTTGCGTTTTCCATACTGTCCCAACTTTTTCTGATTTGGGGTTGTAGAAAAAAATGCCTTTTATTTCTAAATTATTAAATTTAACAATATAAGTACACCTCAGGGAACATTATAAAATAATATAAAAATGCCATGCCATGGGACCTTTAACCGGTTATGCAGGGTGTGCATTTTGTAAAAAAAAAAACGTTAGATGTGTTTCGTGTTCGCTCCATACAGAGTGCTAGCTGCTTAGTTGCTTACTATCATGATACATTGCAACACAGCTAAAGCTTTCCTAATATGTTTGACCTTTTATTGAAAGTAGCCTACATTTACCTGTTGATGTTTTCACAAGCACCCATAATAGCTGTTTGAGTCAGGTGCAATGCAAGAAAGGGACACAATATTCTGTATTTTTATAATTCTTCCATGTTAGCACTACTGTCACTGAAACTACATACTTCACCTTTGAACAGGACAGTGCATCAGCTGAGCACACACATCTAAATCAGAGATGACAAATAATCAATATTAGTAGCCTATTATAAATAAAATATAAGTAAAATATAATTAGAATAAATGTAATGTATGTATATTTAGTTTTGTATCAAATACAATGTCATTTTCATTGATTGAGATCTAAAAGTAACAGCACATTTTTCCTCTTTGGTGAGCGATCCAAGGACAGCTTTCCCAGTGCATGAAATCCCCCATAGCTAATAAATGAGAACGGGACAATGATGACGACACATAACAACTGAGCGGAGGCGCCAAAGCTGCTGTGGATCTGCTAACCCGGAACTCTCAGTGAATGGCAGATTTTACAAAAAAAATTGTCGTTTGGCAAATAAATAAATGATGGAGAGTTACATATGCATTACAAAAATTGTATCATGTAATGGTCAGTGTTGTGCTAGTTACTAAGAAATAGTAACTAGTTACAGTTACTAGTTACTTCATTCAAAAAGTAACTCAATTACTTTGTTGATTACTTACACCAAAAAGTAATGCATTACTGTTAAAAGTTACTTTTTAGTTACTTTTTTAAAGAACGTTCTTTAATGTTCCCATTAATGCCCTTTTATGCGTTATGGTCTATACAAACACAAAACTGACTTAAAGTAATTTTTAGCTTTTATTAAAGTCAGACCGGCACGAACTGAATATATCACAAGGATTTCTGAAATAAAAAAGCTGAATAATATATTCAGAATCAAAAACTAAAGTGGCTTCTGCATCATAAAAGCTGTTGTGTTGTGCCCTTAAAAATTTTCCTTTCACAGCTTAAGTATGAAAACTATCAACAATGTACAACATAACACAAAACATTTTGAAATAAATAATTTAAAGCAATCTGAATTATTCAGAATCAATTTTGAGATTCTCAGCACCAAAAAAATGCTATTATTGACAACCATAAATTATATGCATTAAAAAAAACATTAAAAATATAAATGATGTTTAAAAATGAAATCTATGAGCAATTTTCAACCTAACGACAAATTAAGAGTTGCATGTCACCAACTTATGTAAAGTAAGCTATGTGTATTCAAAGTGCAAAATCTGCTGTTGTATATGTCCATAAAAATGTAAAAACAAACAAACAAACAAAAAAAGAAATTAGTGTTCTAAGATATAACAGAAATTTCACTGTGGCTACTAAACTAACCATTATTTTTAACAAATAAAATTTTTTAATAACAAATGTGTGCTTATTTATTTGAAACAACAAAAGGTGCATACTAGCAAGGACCTGAATGAACGTTTAAGCTGAGTTTTACCCTTCAAACCAGTGGTTGTACCGCATGAGAAGAAGTCTCTCAAACCTTTGGTCAGACAGCTTGTTCCTCTTTGGAGAAAGTACAAGACTTCCCAGGCTGAAAAGTCTCTCAACAGGTGCACTGGATGGAATAGCTGCATTTTTCTTCAGAGAAATTTCCTTTATTGTGGGAAAATGTTTAAGAATCTCCATCCCTTTTTCGACTGTTTTCAAGTAGGTCATTACTTCAGTTTCCACAGTGCTGAAGGTATTATCAGCCTCCTCAAAACAGAAAAGGTCCTGCACATTATAGGAGCTTGAGTCTGGTGTTGTCGGAGACACAGGCATCTTGGCTGCTTGCTGAACAGGGCCAGGGCGAGGGATGAGCTTGTGACACTCTGCTGCCATCATTCCTTAGACCATCTCTTTCTTCCTCTGGTCTCTCAACCATCGTAGTTTGAACATAGGAAGTGTGACGGCTGTCAGTATTGCATCGTTGCTTTCCAAGACAGATGAAAATCGTGTTTTGATTGCCTGCAAAAAAAACCCCACAGTGACACAGATATTAGAATGAGTGAAAGATTCCCTCTATGTACATTCTATGAAAGCTGTACACCACTATGTGATTTTTGACCTATAGATACGAGTTATAAAATCATTTAAACATTATGTTGTGCACTTTACATTCTTTCCATTTCTTAGGCTATATTGGTGCTTGCTCAGCTAAAAATATTAATGTTTATATCTATAAACTTCTTTTGAATATTGATGAATGTTTCTTACCTGAACTATGGCATCAGTTAGGCCAGTTGCAATAATCAGGCCTTTTTTATCTTCAGTAGCTTAGACATCAAAACTTCTATTGTGGGCAGGAGGGTGCCATAGTAATAGTTTTCTTCACCTTGCAGGATATCCAGAGCAACTGTGAGAGGCTTCATGATGGTACAGTATTCCCTCAGAAACTGAAACTCCCTCTCACCAATACATTTTAGCTCTAAACGATTAGAGATGGTACTCAAGTAAGTCATGGGTATTTCAACTATTCTTGCCACAACATCATAAAATGAATTCCAACTTGTGGAGCATGGCACAAGCAGTTTTTTGCCAACCAAATCGCCCACTAACTCTGAAGCCAAAGTAGACCGGCTAGCCTTACTCCAAAGTGCTGTGCACTTGGTGGTAGCACTTCTGTAAATACCTTTAGTCCCAGGATTTGAAAGCAGCCACTTGTCCACATCAGAGCATGAAATTAAGCTAAGTGTGTGAGAGGCACACCTCAGGTGTGGGGGTAAAACAATCCCCTCCTGGAGGTGTGAAGCACATCTGCAACATTTGTGAAGGTAACCTCTTCATCCTCTTCATCATCATCATCAGAGAGCGATTCTGGCTTATACATTTGGAAGGCTTTAACAAAGTTAGAGCCGTTATCAGTAATCGTAGCTGTAACTTTCGTTGACAGTCCATATAATGAATGAATGTGATTGATCTTAGCAGCAATGACATCATACGTGTGTCTACCTTTGATCCTTTTACAGGCCAGTGCAGCTTTCTGGCGTTGAAGAGTAGCGGTGTTTATCCAGTGGGCTGTCATACCTAGGAAGCTTTTGTTGTGGACAGACCAAATGTCTGCAGTGGTCGCGATGTAGTCTAGCCCCTCAAATGTTGTCTTCAGCTCACTTTCCATTTTTGAATATTCTTTATCCAAGTAGTTGGAAAAAGTCCCATTTGCTGAACATGATTTCATGCTAATGAGCTGCCTGAAAGCCGGCGACTCCACAGTGGAGACAGGCTGCATGTTTTCAACAACATACCGTGCAATAGCTTTGTTGATCTGTCCCTGGCTAACAGATCGGTTAAAATCTAGTCGCTGTTGTTCGGCTGGAGGGGCTTGACTCACTTCGAGTGGGTCCACCGACACCGGGTTAGCTTCTAGCTTTGTCGAGGCATGTCGTTTCTGGAGGTGCTTCGACAGATTGGAGTTGCTATTTATCGCAGTAGATAGGACCTTCGAACCAGAAAGACACAGCTTACATTTAACTAGGTTAACAAGGTTTTTTTCTTTATGCTCAACTAAGGTAAAATAATGAGCATATTTGAAGAGTTTGGTTGCAAAACGCGATAAACGCCATTTTTTGACATTTGGGTTTTATTATTTGAAATCACTGTTTAGATGTACCTTAATCTATGTGTGAATTGCTGCCATTAATAAGATTTAAAAATGTACATTTTAAGCCTACTACAAAATGTATTTTTTCACAAAACGCGATATCCGCCAGCCCAGTTTCTTTACAAAGTGCGATATAGAACGTTCCTCTGCGCGAGCTCAGGATGTCACGCGAGGAGAGAGTCACCGCCGGTGAAGTGCTCCAAGTTTGCTCAGTGATTTAACGATAATATCAAAACAAAAAACATATTTTTAAAAAGAGGATTCAATAGGCTACCTAAACGTTTACCATTTAATTGTTTATACTGTAGGCGAGCTGTCAGTCACGTTGGCTACGTCAGAATCAAAGCTTCAGAGTCAAGCTAACGTTATGGATTTCGATGACGGATTGGAGCCAGTCATTACCAGCTGCTGTTGGGAGAAAGAGGAAGGCATCTAAAGAAAATCATCAAAGGGAGAAGACAAACGGGCAAGGCATTCAGGGGAGGGAAAACATTCAAAGATGAATTGTGGTCATCGTGCGACTGCGAGTAATTTTGGTCTGTGTCATGCCGACAAACTGTCAGATGAAGATGTAGCCTTCAACTTCACAAAAATTTATAAAAACGCTACAAAAGTGGACCAGGATAACATTGATTCACTAGCTTTTCTTAATGGTATTACAGTAGTAGAATATAGCCTAAGGTGGATATATAGCGTTTTGCAAAAAAAAAAAAAAATGTTATGTTGTGTTGTGTATGTTCTGGCCAAAACTAACTCGGAATCTTATTATTATTAATCAATCTTTGTATATACTATTCCATATATTTATGATGTATTGTTTTTTTAACCAATTTAAGATGTTTGACAATGTTAAGATAAATATGTTGCATTTTGGCATGTTTTTTGACTTATTTATGAACTATTTATGGACATAAAATTAAATAAAAAATATCCTGGATTTGAAGAATATTGTGTCCCTGGCCTTCACTGAGCTCAAGTAATAGTTTAATGTACAAAAAATTGTGAATGAACTTGACTGTTGATGTCTTAAATAATAATGTCAAATAACCAACATTTCTCAAAATGGATATATCTCATTTTGCAACGAAACTCTTCATTTCCACTTTGAGAAACTCGTCTTGCTCTCGCCTTGACTTGCCATGACTGCCGCTCATACTTGAATAAACGGAAACACGCCCACGGTGCGTCTTCATGTTTACAGTGGTTGGCATTCACCAATCCTACAATGCGTCGCTGCTGTAAACAGGTTATAGGCTACACTTCAGCCAAAATTAATGAATTAAAAAAAGTAACGGACAATGCACCATATGGTAACGGTAACAGAGTTAATTTATTTTAAAAGTAATGCGTTACAGTATTAGTTACTGTCAAAAGTAACGCGTTACTGCCCAACACTGGTAATGGTACACCTCTTACAAGGGAATTTATTGTAATTTATAGTGTTACATAATTGACCTTCTATATTGTACCCGATTTTCCATATCAACAGAAAAATATACCGTGATAACCTGGCTTCTCTTGTACGGTGACGCATTGATGCCACACACATATTATTTTTTTCACTCAATTATGTCGTAATGACGAGATCTTATGTCGTTTTAATTACATCTTTTCTCGTAATAACGAGATCTTATGTCTTTTTAACAACATATTTTCTTGTTATAACGAGATCTTATGTCGTTAAAACAACATAATTTTCTTGTAAAAACAACACATTTTCTCGTAATAACGAGATCTTATGTCGTTAAAACTACATATTTTTCTCGTTAAAACAACATATATTTTCTCCTAATAAGGACGTGTGTTGTACAGTGATGTCTACAAAATATGCCTGTATCCACATTAGAGAATTCATATAGCCCATGTGCATTTGTCACACTTCCATGTCTGAAAGCAGAAGCAAGCTAAGAGTAAAATAGGCTCTTCCGCTGCCTGTATCAGTGGCAATGCCCACAGCACGAAAGTATTGTATTGATGTTGCCACGGGTAAGTCATACCTGCATCAGTGGCATAACTTTAACCTAGAAATGACGGACCCCGGTGCACAAATTGGCTATCATAACTATCTATAATAGGCCTACTGTAATATATTGTATGTTATACTGTAATACATATATTCTAGAAATGTATTAAAAAGAAAGACGCTTTCAGCCTTACTCAAAGGCCACGGAAACAGGCCAGTGGGTTCGTTACGCACGTCAATCCATTCTCCGCATTCTTATTTTGCTTCTTTTGTATTAAATATGCAGGCCATTAGTTTATGAAACCTTGATCAAAATTATAATACAATTTATAGAAAACGAAATTCACTTTAAAGAAATGATTTCTGCAAAACACTCAATAAAAAGCATGTCTGACCCCACTCCATGTCTCCAGACATATTGCGTGTCTTATAGCCTACTCATGCTGCTCACTTTTCATCATCAACATATGAAATTAAAACAATAATATAATAGGCTAATATTTAAACATATAGCCTAACTATGAATCTAAATAGGCTACGTTTTGCATGTAGCCAACTCCACTCCAAACGCTTCAAAAATGTATTTTGTTTTTTATTAAATGCAAAGTTTTTAATTTCAAATTTAATTTCTAAATTCAGTTCATATTTCCAACAAACGAAATTCCGAGCCAAAATAACGAAGTGATAAAAAAAACTGCAAAATTATAAATATTAAAGAATTCGCGGGCGCTTTCGTCGGCATGAGTAGCCTATATGTGACCCGTTACGGCAACCAGGGACACAAGTCGGCAGCACAAGTTTCGAGCAAAATGAGAGTGAAGCGTTTTTTTTGCAAAATTGGTGATTTTCTCTTTTTTGCCGAATCTGTTAGTTGAGATCATGAAGAAGCCTCTCCATGTTTGAGATAGCAGTATTGGTAAATTTAAAAGCATACACTTTGAGATTGAAATCGCCTTGTTTTAGGAGATTCTAGCTTGCAGCAGAGGCGTGTTTCTCTTTTGTTATTGTCCCGCCCTCTAAGGGAAGCGTGGCTCAGTGTTGCCAAGTCCGCTGTTTTTCATGTCCGCGGGTTGAAGCGACCCCAATTATGTGATATTTAGCCCCGGGAATGTGAATTTTAGTAGGCAACCATGCCAAAAAAACACATATTTTACCCCCTGAAATGTGATTTTTACCGGAGAAGCCCCCCTGAAACGCGATTGGGCTTGTTTTGGGCTAGTTTTGAGTAGCAATTGTGCGGGTTTTGTTGTGAAAACCTGGCAACCCTGGTGGCTGATACACAAGCAGCGAGCAACGAGCAGCTGATACGAAGTGCAAACCTCCCAGATAGCACAATGTCTGAAGCAGTAAAGAACCAACACAATCATCTTTTCCTTGTGCAGAAAGAGAGGGCTGAGTACAATGACATGACTGAAAATAAACATACATACAGGTCCTTGAAAGTGCTTGAATTTATTTTGTGCAAGAAGTTTTCTGGAAGAAATGCCATATTATTCTCTCCGGTCCGATAATGTGTTATTTCGCCAACACTTCGTGGACTATGCTTGATTTACGTTTGTTACTTGCATTTATGCATTACATTAAGTGTTTCCCGCGTGAGGTACTTTGTGTTGTACATTGCTTGATGTTCACGCGCGCACAAAACCACTACGGTACCTCAGCGTTTCACAGACACACCGTGAAATATTGCAAAAATAGACTGGTTGCATGAGCCTAAGCTCTTTTCAATAAAATCCATGCAAAAGTTAATATCAGATAATTTGAAGACCGTGACTTCCGGTCGGAGAGCACGCTGGCACGGTTTGGTTGCCGCTTCTCCCTCCATGACTTCCTATACACTGTTGGATTTAATATTTAATCACTGTTTGGATGTACTTTTATTACTTGACGTCTATTTACACTAGTCAAAAAAGTAGTGTAAAATAGCTACAGTTGCTGGCGTCTCGTTTGGATGTTGCTGACTGCCTGTTGGCTCCGGCGGAGGCGTCTTCATTCCACGTCCTTGGTCTGGGGGGGCAGTCGCTGTTGGCGTTCGTCTCTGCCGTGGTGTGTGTGCTTTCCTTGGAGGGCCTGCTTGTTGCCGGGCTGGCTGCGGGGTGGATCTGCCATCTTCCACGTGCGCTGTGTGTCTCCCTCTGTGCGCTTTGTGCGACCGGTTTGACGCGCGGACTCGCTCGCGTCTCGGCGCCGGGCCTTTTGGCTGCTGCTGGGACGTTTTTGTTCTGTGGCCGTTGTCAGTGGAGACTGTCCCGGGTGACGTCTGTGCCCGCTGTGGTGTTCTGCCCTGGAGGACCTGTCTGCTACCGGGGCAACTACGAGGCGGATCGCTGTGTGTGTGTTTGGATCTACTCTGGTGCTCTTTTGCGTGCGCACACACACACACACACACACACACACACACACACACACACACACACACACACACACACACACACACTCTCCGGCGAAGACCCGTGGATACTTCCTGCCATCCTAACTATTGAACTTCGGGATTCAACCTACCAAGGGGGATTCTAAAGTACTGCTTTAAATATGAGGATTAATATGTGTCTTTGGTGGATTCTTTTATGCTCTGCTGTCAGTGCCACTTCAGCACTAAAATACTCGGCAGCGGAGCTATTGCGTCTCAACTCAATGAATTTCAGGACTCCACTGGCTCTGTTTGCCCACCGTGATGTTCTTTACAGACCGAGATACATCCACCGCGGATCGGGACGATCTTATATATCCAGTAAGTCAACCTCTGCTATTAAGGCCCATTTATACTTCTGCGTCGAGTGTACGCCGTAGGCTACGCGCGTAGCCGACGCCGTCGTGAGCATTTATAGTTCTGCGCTGTTGTCTGCGTCAATGTGCAATTCCACATGCAGACGCTAGGAGGCAGTGTCCTCGGGCATGTTGGTGTAATCAAGACAACAGCCGAAGAAGAAGCAGCTTGATGTGTAGAATCTGTACATTCATGTCGGAATATCAGCAGCAGTGAGAGAGCGGTTTTTCTTGCAGCTTGAGTTGTTGTATCTAATACAAATTTAGCATCTCTAGTTGATTAGTAAAGTTAAATAAGGCGATCTGGCGCTGGAATGCATTTGTGAAACTATGCGGAGCTCGTGGCCGCTGTTTTCAGCAGCGGTGGCTCAGCAAGCGATTGTTGTTGCGGAGACTTCATTCACGAAATATACCCTAATGTGTCCCTGTTCTTGATATACAATTACTGATTAACATCTTTGGTTTTAATGAGAAAATAAATAAACTATATTCAGCGGATCTATGTATTTATTTACTACCATAAAGAATCGCTGGACTGCAAAATAGTGTGTTATAGCAGACGTAAGGAACTATCATCCAATTTCTGGACACACACACACACACTCCTATCGCAGATTTTTTATTTATTTATTGACCTGAGGGAAGGGTTCTGGCAGACCAATCACAGCGCTTGCGGTCCGCGTAGAATTGACGCGTTGTTACATTTTTGGAGAGGTGCGCGTCAGGCTACGGCGTAGGGTACGGCGTATCCAACGCGTCTATGCGTAGGGTACGCCGTACCCTCTGCGTGCACTCAACGCAGAAGTATAAATAAGCCTTTAGTTCTATTTGGTCTAAAGTTCGTCCCGTTTCCTCCACTGGCCGTGGAGTTAATCCAAATCACTTGTTTCCCGTTTCCAAGGCAACGCCAAGCGCTAGTCTTACTGACTATTTTATATGTGGACTTTTTAATGTTCGATCTCTAACTAATTAAGGGCTGCTGATAAGTGAGTTTATTAGTGATGGTAAACTTGACATAATGTGCCTCACTGAAACTTGGCAACAGCCTAATGATTATTTCCATCTTAATCAGACAACCCCTAATGGGTATTCTTGCATCAGCCAACCTCGCTCTAGTGGGCGTGGGGGTGGGGTTGCTGTTGTCTATCGTGACACTATCAAAGCTAAAACAATCAGTATACCTCATCTTTCTTCATTTGAATGCTTGGCTGTTAAACTATCTGGCTTCCAACCATTGGTAATTGTAACACTCTATAGGTCACCTAAACCTTCTGATCTGTTTTTAACTGACTTTTCTACATTAATGACTTCACTTTCTGTCTATTCTCCCAATATATTACTTGTTGGTGATTTTAATATTCATGTTGATGCCACTACTACTTGCTCCATTGCTGCTGATTTTATGTCATTACTTGATGGTCTTGATGTCACTCAAAATGTACATTTTCCTACTCACAGCAAAGGTCATACTCTAGATTTAGTATGTTCACATGGTATTGTGCCCTACAATGTAACACATGCTGAGTTACCCATCTCTGACCACAAAGCTGTTTTATTTGAAGTCTCTGTCCAAGTTTCCAGGTATAAACACCAACGCACTATAGCCTACAGAAACATAAAACAAATTAATCCATCTGACCTTATGAGCCTCATAAATACATGCTCGACTACTGACTCCCTCTGTCCCCTCAGCCTCATCGCTCATTACAATGACTGCCTATCTTCTTCTTTAGATGCTCTTGCTCCCATTCAAACTCGTTCTGTTTCCTTTAACCACTCGGCACCGTGGTACACACCTGAGCTCCGCCAGTTAAAAAGACGTGGGAGACGTCTTGAGCGCCTTTATAGACGGACAGGCCTTGTATCTCATGTGCAGGCCTACAAAGATCATCTCTTGCAATATAGTAACTCCATTTCTGCTGCTAGAACATCTTACTATTCAAACATTATAAACTCTGGAAATAGCAATTCGAAGCTCCTGTTTTCAACCGTAAACCGCATCCTTAAGCCACCTGACAACATCTCCACTGACTCCTCAACGGAACTCTGCAACAAGTTTCTAAACTTCTTTCATGCAAAAATTCAAGAAATACATCACCATCTACTTAATATTCCTAGCACTCCAGCTCATAACCGGATCTACATAACTGCCCTGCAGGGCCCTGCCTTTACCACCTCCCTCTCAAACTTCACCTTGGCCTCAGAGAACCAGATCAAAGAACTTGTCAGCAAATCAAAGACATCTACTTCCCAACTAGACCCTTTGCCTACCAGTCTTCTTAAAGCATGCCTGCCTTCCATCGTTCCATTACTCACGGCTTTAGTAAACTCCTCCCTCTCCACAGGCATTGTTCCGCCCACTCTTAAGACTGCTGCTGTCACTCCTGTCCTCAAAAAGCCAAATGCTGATCCTGATAACTTGAACAACTACCGTCCCATCTCCAACCTTCCTTTTGTATCTAAGATACTGGAGCGGGTCGTGGCTCATCAACTACATCACCATCTCAATTACAATGACATGTATGAACATTTCCAGTCTGGTTTCCGTGCTAACCATAGCACGGAAACTGCATTGGTAAAAATCACCAATGACCTACTCTGTGCTGCTGACTCTGGTCTATTGTCCATCTTGATTTTACTTGACTTGAGCGCTGCTTTTGATACCATTTCACATCCCCTCCTCGTTGAGTGTCTGGCCAGCATTGGTATAACAGGGGATGCACTCTCCTGGTTCTGTTCATACCTCACGGATCGTCAGCAGTTTGTACAACTCAAACACTATAAATCGGCCTGTGCCTCTGTGCCTCAGGGTGTCCCCCAGGGGTCAGTATTGGGTCCACTCCTCTTCATTATATATCTGTTTCCCTTGGGCAAGATCATGAGACATCACAAAATACATTTTCACTGCTATGCTGATGACACCCAGCTTTATATTTCAACTAAACCTTCATCTCCCCTTCCACCCATCTCACTCAGAAACTGTCTTCAAGACATTAAAATCTGGATGAACGCAAACTTTTTGAAACTTAATGCCAATAAAACTGAAGTCCTGCTCATCGGCTCCAAATCTACTCTTTCAAAACAGCAAAACCTCAATCTTACCATAGATGAGATCTCTGCACCTCTGTCAACTCAAGTCAAAAGCCTTGGTGTCATTCTGGACAGTTCATTATCCTTCAATTCACAGATTAAATCTCTTACACAGACCTCATTCTTCCACCTCCGAAATATCTCCAGGCTTAGATCCACTTTGACACAAGCCAGCACTGAAACCCTGATTCATGCCCTTGTCACGTCACGTCTCGACTACTGCAACTCCCTTCTCATCGGTCTCCCTTCTAAGCTAATAAATAGACTTCAACTTATTCAGAACTCTGCCGCTCGAATCCTCACTGGTATCAGATCATCTGAACACATCACACCTATCCTTATCACTCTACACTGGCTCCCTGTGCACTACCGTATTGATTTTAAGACCCTCGTCATTACCTACAAAGCACTCCATAATCTTGCACCCAGCTACATTTCTGACCTCTTGTCAGAATACGTCCCTGCACGTTCCCTCCGCTCTTCCTCGACTGGCCTCCTTGTCACCCCCAAATTTCGCCTCTCTACCATGGGGGCCAGGGCCTTCAGATGTGCTGCTCCAAGACTTTGGAATTCCCTTCCTTCCCACATTCGACAGGCAGACTCAGTCAATTCATTTAAAAAATTGTTAAAGACCTATCTCTTCAAGAAAGCTTTTAATCTGTAAAACAGTTTAGTATTACAGCGCCCTTGTAACCCTCCTGACACTTTATTTAAATATTATATTTTGCCGCGTTTAGCACTAATCAGATTTATATTATTTGGTACATATTTTATTATGAATGTAATGTATTTTAATGTATTTCTTTCTTTTATGACTTTTGATATATGTAAGATGTCCTTGGGTATTCAGAAAGGCGTCGGCCAAATAAATTTTTTTTATTATTTTAGAATACAGTATAGGATGTACCGAATATTCTTCAGTTTTATGCAAAACAGAAATATGACAAATAGAATATCAGACCTCTGGCCAAAAGTAAAGTCCTTGAAAGGTTCTTGAATTTGAAGTTAACCAAGCTGTGGGAACGCTGTATTAACAACTATCCCAACTGTTTTAGACCTAAAAGAGCCTTTGTAGGCCTATGCTACCCTTAAATGTCAGAGAAAAGAACAGAATCAGAGATTTTTTTTTTCTTAAAGAAAATTGTACTTTGCATATTATACTATAAAAACACATAATTATAGTTGATTTTAGTTTATCAAAGTTGATCATGACAGTTATCACAGAATCCTGTTAAAAAGTCCCAATGCTACACAATGAAATCAATTCACCAAGTTGTATGTAGAAAACCAGCAAATAACAAATAAAAAGGTTTTATAAAGAGATAAAACATATTTCAGCCTCTAAATCATTTTTAGTCAAAAAAGATAAATTACTGACATTTACAATGCACATTATCCTTTATTATTAATAGTATGCGGTCCGATTGTAACCATGCAGCTTTACAGGGGGAGCTTTACAGGGGGTATGGCTTATCTAAATGAGATGTAAATGAGCCCTATTGTCACTCCCAGCAGGTGAGAACAAAATCTTTAGAGGCAAATTTCTCCCTGTTAAGCTTTTTTGAGTCCCTACTTTCAAATGGCCACAACTTCTCCAAATATTATCAGATTTCCATGTGTTACACATCGCTGGAAAGCTTGGAGACTACACTTTCAGAATCTGTAAATAACTCAAAATGCACCAGAACCGACTTGTGTCCCTACCTTCCGTGACTGGTCACATATAGGCTATAAAACGCGCAATACTGTATGTCTGGAGACATGGAGTGGGGTCAGACGTGAATTTTATTGAGTGTTGTTTTGCAGAAATCATTTCTTTAAAGTGAATTTCTTTTTCTATAAATTGTATTTTAATTTTGATCAAGGTTTCATAAACTAATTGCCTGTATATTTAATACATAAGAAGCAAAATAAGAACGCGGAGAATGGATTGACGTGCGTAACGAACCCACTGGCCTGTTTCCGCGGCCTTTGAGTAAGGCTGAAAGCGTCTTTCTTTTTAATACATTTCTTGAATGTCTTAATTACAGTAGGCCTATAGATAGTTATGATATTTGTGGCTGCACCGGGGTCCGTCATTACTAGTGTAGTAGTGGGAGCATGGCTATGGTTAACGTACACGCCCCTCAGTTAATGTAAAGGGGTGTCCCGTAATGAAATTAATGTGCGCAGGTGATGCGTGTGAATCCTGATTATATAAGTAGTGTTTGAGTGCCGCGGGCTGAGTTTTGGTGGTGAGAGCTCTCACTTGTGGGAAACATTAACCGGCCGCTCGGGACAATTAGTGTCCGGTGAAGATAGTCAGCTAGCGGGGGGCAAATGTGTTAGATAGTTAGGAGTTGAATCGCTGGCTAGGAGAGCTCCCAAGGACACCTGAACTGTTGAGTGACCCGAAACCCAGAAACCGGGCTGTGGATAATGCGAACCTGAGACCAATCTGCCTACTGTGACGTAATCGACAAGGGGAACCCCAGAGTGCCTTCCCTGCGTACGTGAGCTCGCTTACGTGTGATTGCGCCGACTGACACAAGGGGGGTAATGTGTTTTATGAGGTTGTGGTGTATTTTAATAATTAATAAAGTATTGTGTATAAACTACCATCCTGGTGTAGTGTCCTCTACTCTCCTGGTTCCATCCAGCTGTTACACTAGGTTAAAGCTACGCGCTAATCATGAGCGATCCATGGCACCTGCTACCCATGGCTGTTAAGAACTATAGGCTACATCACTAAATTACAACAATTTCGTGCTATGGGCACTGCCACTGATACAGGCAGCGGATGAGCCTATTTTACTGCTTTTCAAACAAGTGTGACAAAGGCATGGGCTAAATAAATTCTCTAATGTGGATACAGACATATATACACACATCACAACACATGCCCTTATTAGGAGAAAATGTATGTCGTTTTAACGACATAAGATCTCGTTATTACGAGAAAAGATGACGTTTTAACGACATAAGATCTCGTTATTACGAGAAAATATGTCGTTAAAACAACATAAGATCTCGTTATTAAGACATAATTGAGTGGGGGGAAAAAAATTATTTGGCAGCAATGCGTCACCATACTCTTAAGACTCTCCTGCTTCAGAGCCATTTCCACGCAAACCTTGGCATTTATCAATATGGACGTGAGCAGTGGCTACGATTAAATCTCATGCCAGGGGCCTGATGTATAAACATTGTGTATGCACAAAAAAGGCATTGAAATGCAATTTACATCTGATATACACAAGATTAAATATGCCACTCTCATTAATGGAGTTAAGTACTGAAATTTCATGAAATCATTATTATTAGTTTGTTTTATTAATTTAAATAGAAACATTTGTAGTGATGTGCTGCTTTTGAACACTTTTCCTATGGTATGCTGTTTTAATATTTTAACTAGCAATAATTGCTTGGCGTATGACAATTCCGCTTTAAATTGTGTTCTAAATAGCATAACTCATGTTCTGAGAAAATATATTTGCACGAATAATGATCATTGATGCATGCACATGATTCCATCTAAGCAGATATTAGCAACATAAAGCCACATCGAAGGACTCTCTCAGTAATTGAACGGTCCATCTGTCAGTTTGAATAAGTAGGATGACAGTACTGTACAACCTTAGCATGCAGGTGTGCTGTTGGTGTCATGCACAGACTAACAGTAGCCTAATGATAACCATTTTAATGGTCTTCCCAATATTATGAAAAATACCATTGTATTTAAAGGATAGAATTTGAAGGAAACAGTAAGATATGCACGTTTTATTTGTAAAAGGTTTTGTCAGACAATTATTTACACTGCAAAAAAATTCCATTAAAAAAGTTTCCTTTAGAACTATATAAACATTCTAAAATATGTTTACTTTATAGGCAAAATTGCATAAATTTGATTTGCTTAAAGGCACAATATGTAAGATTATTGGATTAAAATATCCAAAACCCACTAGAACAATGTTATATATTTTGTTGACTTGTGTCCTTATAGTGTCCCAAATGTTTCCAAGAATGTTTAAATAAGCAATTTTAACCAGGACACCGACCTATCAATGACATCATACCCGCGTTACCCTCGGTTTTATTTTGTAGAGACCATGGAAACACTAAAAGACGCTCATTGTTATATATCAACACAGTTAGTCTTATTAATTAGATCTAGTCTTTCTTGATTTACTGCAAGTATATGTTTTACCATGCCTAATATCGATCTAGCTTACTGCAGTATGCAACAAGTGTCTCATAGTAGCCGCAGAGCGAACGCACAAAGTAGCATTGTAACATAACTTTCAACACACTCAAATAATGTATCTAATATGATAAAACAGCGCTGCACTACCCTACATACGCATGAGCGGAAGAAGCGGAAGCGGTTGTGTGCAGCATAATAAAGCAGTGTAATAAAGCTAGCGGTGAATAATACATATTGTGGCTTTAAAGAGCTAGATGAGGGCGAGGGTCCCTCTCCGGAGGATGTACTGGAGCTCCGGAAGGCTGCAGATTTGTCTCTCCGCGTCACCAGGGAGACGGCCCGCGCTATTGGCCGCTCCATGGCTTCCATGGTGACCGTGGAGAGACATCTCTGGCTGAATCTGTCGGGGATAAAGGAGAAGGATAAAAGTCCTTCCTCCTGGACTCCCCGATCTCGCCTTCTGGTCTGTTTGGAGACGCGGTTAACACCGTCGTTTCCAGACACCAAGAGGCGAAGAAACAGTCGGCAGCCTTCCACCAATACCTCCCTCGCCGCTCAAAGCCTGGGAAGGCTGGCCCTAGTGGGCAGCCTCAGCCGTCCACCAGCTCCTCGCACCGGCAGGTGCAGAAAGAGAGCGTCGCCTCTAGAGCCCCTCCCCCGGGAGCTTGGAAACAGAGGCGGCGCTCTCAGCAGCAGTCTTCCACTCCTAAAGGCGATCTGAGGAACGTTCTTCAGGCGCGGAAGGCTGCTGGGAAGAAGTCCTAGCTGCTGCGGGACTTCCAAGAGCGGTCCCCCCCGCGAAGTGGCAACCGAGGTTGCCTCCTCCGCGGCGCTCTGGGGAAATTGATGTGGTAATCCCGCCGTCTATGACGCCTCGGGCCACATCGATTTCCCGCGAACGCATGCTGCGCCGGCCGCCTCTGGAAAGACCTGCGGCTGGGCAGCTCGCACGTCCACACACGGAGAATCGTTCCCAACCACTTCCTGCCAGTCAGCCGCTTCAGGGGGTTGGGAACGGGACTCGTGTAACACCCGACGCCAGCCTCGAGAGGCTGGTTCCCTTAGATTATCTCGGCGCATGGAAATGCCTTCCGAATATTTCTACATGGGTCCTGCGTACTCTAGAAAAGGGTTACAGACTGCAGTTCGGACATCCTCCTCCAGGGTTCAGGGGGTTGAACTGGACCACAGTGGTACCTGAGCGGGTTCGGGTAATGAAACTAGAAGTAAAATCCTTGCTAGCGAAAGAAGCCATAGAGTGCGTTCCTCCGCTGGAGAGGGAGTCCGGGTTCTACAGCCGGTACTTTATAGTTCCCAAAAAGGATGGAGGGTTGCGTCCGATTATAGATCTGAGGGATTTGAATCTGTCTCTGAGGAGCTTCAGATTCAAAATGCTCACTATTCCCATCATCGTGAGTCAGATCCAGTCCGGAAATCCGTTTCAACAGACGTCTCCCTCACTGGTTGGGGCGCGGTCATGGACGGCCGCTTTGCGAGGGGCCTGTGGGAGGGCCGTCACTCCTCCTGGCACATAAATTGCCTGGAGATGATGGCGATCTACAAAGCTCTCAGGAGCTTTTTCCCGGACCTCCGCGGCCAACATGTCCTGGTACGGACAGACAATACGTCTGTCGTAGCGTACATCAACCATCAGGAGGGTTTGAGGTCGCGCCCTCTTTGCAGACTGGCGCATCACATCCTTCTGTGGTCCCAAGGGAAACTGTTGTCCATCAGGGCAATGAATGTCCCGGGGGTCCAAAATCAGGGAGCAGACATCCTGTCGAGGCAGGGGCTGAGGCCCGGGGAGTGGCGACTCCACCCAGAGGTGGTGGAGGCCATATGAAAGAGGTTTGGCACAGTGGAAGTGGATTTGTTTGCGTCTCGAGAGACGTCCCACTGCCCACTGTGGTTTTCCCTCCCTCACCATGGTTCAGATGTGGCCGAGGCTGCGTCTGTACGCATTTCCCCCGATTGCTCTGCTCCCGGGAGTCCTGGAGAGGGTCAGGCGACAGGGGGTCAGTCTACTTCTTGTAGCACCCCGTTGGCCGACTCGAGTTTGGTTCTCGGATATCATAGCTCTGCTAGCAGGTCAGCCGTGGCAGATTCCTCTGAGGAGGGAACTCCTATCTCAGGCGGCGGGTACGATATTTTACCCCCGCCCGGAGATTTGGAACCTTTGGGTCTGGCCCCTGAGGGGACCAGGTACCTAGAGGCTGGCCTATCGGCAGAGGTGATAGAGACCTTACTTATTTCTAGGGCTCCGTCTACGAGGAGACTGCACTGCATGAAAAGTGGGATTTTCGTCAGTATGTGGCACTGTAGATTGCCGTGAAACTTCAGGTTTACGACTGTGCACGGCAATTTGCAGGCAACACCGAAAACTGCTGTAAATTGTCAGAAATTGACGTGGGCCTTGCTTGGCAGTTGTCCCCCCATGACCCCCCCTCCCCTTAATTCTAGGGGAGGCTTTATCATGTAAATGAACATGCTGTGAGCTACACAAATGCAAATCAGAGTAGCAGCAGGGGGAGTTTTATCTAGGTTCTGAATTTTTTAAACTAAAACATTTTAAGTTAAATGTACTCGTTTTAGTTCACATTACTAAATTTTTAGGGTGACCAGTTTGCTCCAATTTTTTAAGTAGATTCAACTTGTCCGGGCTAACAGAGTAGATTAATTACTCTGTATGTCATTAGCAATAACCAATGTTATGTAAAAAAAAATACACACAAAATAAAAAGTTACGGTGTTATGCCTATATGTAATTGAAGCACTTTTGCCACACCCATTAACTTAAATAAAGTGAAAATAAATATAATAGGTTTTTCTGGAGCTCCTTGGTGGTCTGAAACCTCAATGAGGTTGAAGAATATAGGGATAAATTAAGCCCCTCTGTGGACTGATTTCCGGACTCTTGTGATTCTCTATCTCTCTCTCTCACACACACACACACACACACACACACACACACACACACACACAATCACACGCACACACACACACACACACACACACACACACACACACACACACACACACACACACACACACACATATCTGTGCAGGCAGACACACACACACACACACACACACACAGCCAAAATACATCAAATTTTTTTTTTTTTATTCACCTCTTAACATTCTTTTGTTTCATTTTCTTGTTAATTTAATACATTTCTTAAAATCAGTTTGTTGTTAGACTCCCTTCTTTGTAAACTGTCATAAACTGACTATATCAAGACAATCAATCCTAATCCCATCAAATTTGTGAGCGAGAACTGTAGTCTGTACATGCATGTGGTACTAAATACATTTTCCATTCTGTCCAGGAAAATGTATTAATACAGAGTTTTTTCATTAATTCTGGAAAACATCCTTATAACAATGACCTCGCATGTGATTGGAGGAGCCCGACAAGCTTCTCGCCCTCCTCCAATCACGTGCGATGTCATGGCCATGACGCGTACAAAACTTGAAGACAAGCTTTAAACAGACGTGTTTTGGACTCTTTTTTTTATACATTTCCTGTGTTTTTGCTGCTTTGCTTTTTCGTGATCAACAATGACAGGACGCCGTCTCGCCTTCAGCTCCCCTTCAACTCCTCTGCATGGATGTGGCTAACTTTTTCGACTAATTTTCAGGAGGCTATCTGGTGTCTTCACAACTCTGAGGCAAACTGCAGGCGCTATGAACCAGAGCATGGTTAATGTAACGTTACGATTTAAAGAATATGCTTTTATTCAGCTGTATAAGGAAATGGATGCGTTAATAGATCCGAGCTTAAAACTGCACATTTTGTTTACACAGACTATCCTCGCCTCATAACGAAGCCGTGACCTCTTATCTGCTTGGAGCGATTTCCGCGAGTCCAGATTTAACCGCTGATCACGACGAAATTGTGTGTAAGTACAACTTCTAATGTTTTTCTCATTCCTTGTTTAATTTTACTGTGACTGTTTTTATTAATACCAGTCTCATGTAATTGTTTTCCAGCTGCCTGTAAGACGTATTATGATTCGACACGCCGGAGCTTCAGATACAAACAACCTGAACTTACATCGCAGGTGTATGGGAATGGGAAATCGCGTGTATGGGAGCATTTTGGCTTCTCCGTAATATAATGATGACGGAAGAAGGGTGGTGGACAAAACTGTAACAGTGGCACTGTGGCACTGTGGCACGAGAAAGCCGTATGAAAGTGGCGCATACATCGAGCATGGCACCTGCTGACGCCCGTTTCACACATACTCCGTTTGCAGTGCGTATGCGGTGCGTATTTTTTCCGTACCCATGTAAACGGATACAGCTTTCACTGCACGTGGCTTCGGTCCGTCAGTGTTACAAGTAGACAGGAGGCAGACACAGATGTAAACAGGTATGGTTAGTTTATTAGACCACAGTAGAGCATGTGATGTGGAGCAGGTGAGTAAACCGGTTGTTGGTAGATAAGATGGTGATACGGGAGAGAGAGTTACTGTCTTTTGTATTGAAGGTGGTATGACGCTGGAGCCTGGAGGTAAATGGAGACTGGAGATTGCTGGAGACTGGAGATCGCTGGGGACTGGAGATCGCTGGAGTACAGAGGGACGGACAGGAACACACCCACACAGCAGACAAGGAACACGGAAGGAAGGAGACACGCTGGAGACAGGTAGTATCAGTAGTAGAGTCCTTGAGGTAAGCATAGGTAGAAGTATATGCGAACGAGACCGGACGTGGAGTGCTGTGTGCGTGTGCTTCTTATAGTGCTGGTGATGAGTGCCATGATGAGGTGCAGGTGATAGTGATCAGTACTCTGGGGATGGAGTGCGCTGTGATTGATGGAGGGTGGAAACTGACGTGTCTGTGACAGTACCCCCCCCTCCACGGCCCGCTCCAGAGGGCCGAGAACCCCGACGCCGTGGTGGTCGTCCTCTACCCCGCGGAGCTGGCTTCTCAGGATGACTGTCGTGGAATATCTGGAGTAAACTGGGATCTAAAATGTCGTTCCTTGGGACCCAGGAGCGTTCCTCGGGACCATATATGAACCTGGATATGAACTGGGGACCTCGATCGGATACTGTGTCTTCAGGTACTCCGAAGTATCTAAAAACTTGATTGAAGAGCGTTTCGGCTGTTTCCATGGCAGTAGGCAGACCTGGGAGTGGGATTAGACGACATGATTTGGAGAAACGATCAACTACCACTAGGATGGTGGTATTACCGTCTGAGACCGGCAGGTCAGTGATGAAATCTACTCCTAGGTGTGACCATGGGCGTTCTGGAACGGGCAGAGGAAGGAGCTTACCAGCTGGAAGATGACGTGGAGACTTGGAAATGGCACACTCCCTACAGCCCTGCACGTACCTTCTGACATCCTTTGCCATCCCTGGCCACCAGAAGCATTCTTTTAGCAACGAGAGGGTTTCATTGACCCCCGGGTGACCAGTACCGAGTGACGTGTGAGCCGAGTGAATGGTGGGAGTGCGTCGTGTCCGAGTGAGGTACAGCAAGCCAGGTGGACAGCCCGGCGGAGGGTTCGTGGAGGCATTGGAGGAGGGAATGGTTTCTTCGGACCAGGTAATAGGACTTACAATGAGGGAGCTTGGAATAATGGGTTCTGGTTCTTCTATCTGTTCGTGAGGGGCATGAAGACGGGAGAGAGCATCAGCTTTAAGATTCTTGGTACCGGGACGATAGGAGATGGTGTAATTGAAACGGGAGAAGAACATGGCCCAACGAGCTTGTCTGGGGTTTAGTCTCTTGGCTGATCGAAGATACTCAAGGTTTTTATGATCTGTAAGCACCAGGAACGCATGTTTGGCTCCCTCCAACCAATGCCTCCACTCTTCCAAGGCAAGCTTGACTGCGAGAAGTTCCCTGTCACCGATGGAGTAGTTGACCTCCGCCGGGCTGAGCTTGCGGGAGAAGAAGGCGCATGGGTGGAGTCTACTTGGCGTCCCCTGCTGCTGAGACAACACCGCTCCCACTCCGGTTGTGGAGGCGTCCACCTCCACGACGAAGGGCTTTTCCGGGTCTGGATGGACTAGGAGGGGAGCGGTGGTGAAGGCTTTCTTGAGGTGGCAGAAGGCGTTAGTGGCTGCCGGGGTCCAGGACAGAGACTTGGGCTTGTTGCGTAACATACTGGTGAGTGGATGAGTGATGGAACTGTAACCTTTGATGAATCGTCGATAGAAATTGGAGAAACCTAGGAAGCGTTGGAGTTCTTTTATAGTGGTGGGTTCTGGCCAGGTTGTGATGGATTCCACCTTCCTCTCGTCCATCCGGATGCCACTGTGATCAATGTGGTATCCCAGGAAGGAAACTGAAGATTGGTGGAAAGAACACTTTTCGGCCTTGAGGAATAGATGGAACTGACGTAGACGGTTGAGGACCTCCGCAACGTGTTGGCGATGTTTGGCCTGGCTCCGGGAGTAGATGAGGATGTCGTCGATGTAGACTAGGACGAATTGATGGAGAAACTTCCGGAGCACCTCATGGATGAAATCCTGGAATACGGAGGGGGCGTTTACCAATCCATACGGCATGACGAGGTATTCATACTGACCAGTAGGGGTAATAAAGGCAGTCTTCCACTGTTCCCCTCACGTATCCGGATGAGGTTGTACGCGCTGCGGAGGTCCAACTTGGTGAACACAGTGGCACCACGGAGATGTTCGAGGGCTGCTGGGACGAGAGGAAGGGGATATCTGAACTTAACTGTGATCTTGTTGAGGGAACGATAATCGATGCATGGCCGCAAGCCTCCGTCCTTTTTTGCCACAAAGAAGAAGCTGGACGCAGCAGGGGAAGTAGATGGCCTGATGTAACCTTGGTCGAGGGCTTCCTGGATGTAGTCCTCCATGGCCTTCTCCTCCGGGATGGATAGTGGGTTTATCTTACCCCTTGGTACTGGTTCACCCGGAAGCAGGTCGATAGCACAGTCCCATGGCCGGTGTGGAGGCAGCTTGGAAGCCCGTTGCGGGCAGAAGACATCGCTGAAGGGGGCGTAACACTTAGGAATATCGACGGAGCGTTGTTCAACTGGACTTTCGATGGATGTGGCACAGAGAGTCAGATCAGGCAGAGATGAGGATGGAAGAGGATGTTCAGTCAGACATTGTGAAAGCAAGTGTCGCCCCACTTCAGGATTTCGCCCGTTTTCCAGGAGATGGTAGGGTTGTGCTGCTCCAACCAGGGGCGCCCCAGAACCACGTCTGTGGTCGAATCCTCCAGAACCAGCATGTGAGCCTCTTCCCGATGTAAAAACCCAACCTGGAGAGTGACTGGTCCAGCCTCGGTACGGACGTGCTTGCGACTAAGGGGTCTTCCGGTTATTGAGCTAATCCTGTAGGTGGTCGGAGACGGAGTGGTCTTGAGGCGCAACTGGCGGCAGATGGCACCGGAGAGGAAGTTGCCGGCTGACCCCGAGTCGAGGAGCGCGACCACTGAAAGGGAGACGTTAGCGGCAGTAAGGGTGACGACAGTGGTGGGTGGTTTTATTTTATGATCAGCAGGAATAATGGCACTCACCATGGGTCGCGGAGGTCGTGTGGGGCATGCAGCTATGACATGCCCAGGTTCACCACAATACAGACAGAGACGTAGGGTCAGTCGACGGCGGCGTTCTTCAGGGGTTAGTCGGGAGTTCTCTAACTCCATGGGTTCGTGGGCTGGTTCTGGGGAGCTGACGGGTTCGGATCGGCGGAAGGGCACGTTGAAGGGATACTGGTCCTGGTGCTCTTGGATGCACGCCTGCATGCGAGTGGTACAGCGAATGGAATGCTGGATGAACTTCTCAAGGCCGATGGAGTCCTCGCATGCAGCGAGATGCAGCCGTACCCGAGGTTCCAATCCTTGCCGAAATGTAGTTATCAGCGCCTGTTCATTCCATCCGCTGAATGCTGCAAGCGTTCTGAATTGCAAAGCATAATCGTAAATAGACATGGATCCCTGTTTTAAATTATAAAGTTTCTCACCAGCTGACGAATCTGTGATTGGCTTCCCAAACACCTCCCGGAAGTGGGAAATGAACGCTGTGTATGATTGCGTTACCGCACCCTGTTGTGACCAGATGGAATCGGTCCACATCAAGGCTTTGCCGCTGAGCTGAGAGATAATGAAGGCTATCTTGGAAGTGTCGCTCGGGTACAAGTGCGGCTGCATCTCCAGGACCAGTGTGCATTGCAGCAGGAAGCCACTGCAATTCTCCGCCGATCCTGAGTAGGGCGCCGGTTTGGCCATGGGACTAGCATATGGAGGTAGTGAAGGAGGGTTGTTGACAGATGGGTTGGTGTTCGCTGGTGCTGGTGAGTGAACAGTAACTGGAGTGGGTTGTGGAGGAAATGTACGCCGAAGCGCATCTACCAATTCCTGGAAGGGATCCGGTTGGCTCATACTGGGTCTCGGCTGTGGTCCGGTCTTCTGTTACAAGTAGACAGGAGGCAGACACAGATGTAAACAGGTATGGTTAGTTTATTAGACCACAGTAGAGCATGTGATGTGGAGCAGGTGAGTAAACCGGTTGTTGGTAGATAAGATGGTGATACGGGAGAGAGAGTTACTGTCTTTTGTATTGAAGGTGGTATGACGCTGGAGCCTGGAGGTAAATGGAGACTGGAGATAGCTGGAGACTGGAGATCGCTGGAGTACAGAGGGATGGACAGGAACACACCCACACAGCAGACAAGGAACACGGAAGGAAGGAGACACGCTGGAGACAGGTAGTATCAGTAGTAGAGTCCTTGAGGTAAGCATAGGTAGAAGTATATGCGAACGAGACCGGACGTGGAGTGCTGTGTGCGTGTGCTTCTTATAGTGCTGGTGATGAGTGCCATGATGAGGTCAGGTGATAGTGATCAGTACTCTGGGGATGGAGTGCGCTGTGATTGGTGGAGGGTGGAACCTGACGTGTCTGTGACAGTCAGTGAGTTCCAGGAGCGCATGGCCATACAGCTGTGGTGCGATCGTTTCCGCACAGAGTCTATTTTTTGATGTGCTGGCGCTGAATTAAAGTGACAGCGCATCCGCATTAAAACAAACATGTATCGATGCGAAAATCTAGTAATTCCACCACAGATGCATATAATGTTAAGTCTACTCTGTTTCAAAGTCAAGACATGGCTTTTTGCCTCGAGTAAAGCAAGGAAAACGGCCTTTAAGTAAACAAGGAGAAATAATGGAGAGCACCTGTCCTTTCTTGGAGGTGGAAAAACAAAGTTCTTCATGAACTGCAGAATTTCTTGTAAAAAGATTTAAAAACGTAAGAAAAGACGAGAGTCGGTTTTTGTCTATCGTAAGTTTTAATTTAAAATGTTTGTTATTTTAACATAGTCTATTGTCTGTTTTGCAACTTGCATGAGCAATGTAATAAATACATCTAAAGTAGGTACTATAGGCCATATAAATATAAAGTAATGAATTCAATAAAACGTTGTTTAAGTGTAGTGCGTTTAAACATTATATCTATAAAATAGTGCAATGCTGACAAGTGTGAGAGGTCTACTCTCTCCCTGAGAATGTTGACATCCTAATCTTTAAAAAAAAAAAAGAAGAAGAAGAAGCTCAGGCCCATTTTCACGTCTCAGGTTGTTTTTAGTCAAATTTGATTTATTCAGATGGTTATTTATTTATTTTATTTTTGTTAACACCAAAAGTTCCTTCATAACCTATAAACCACATAGGTTATGTTAACACCAAAAGTTTTCATGTAATAAATGGAAAGCAAATAAAAATAGTCTCCTCCCCCTTTTATTCTGATCTGAAAAATGATCCGATCCGTGACTCATGATCCGTAGTGCGATCCGAACCGTGAGTTTTGTGATCCGTTGCACCACTACTATCTAACCTACATTGTTTTTCTTGAAATTGTGTGACCTTTTCTCATTTAGGGTCACCATCTCATTTAGGTTTTCTCATTTTTGCATCTTATAAGTGTCCATGCATGCAAAGTTTCATCATGCTGATGCGTTGTGAAATGTGCATATCAAAATTGTATACACTCCTGCTGTTTGTGGGTCAATTTGACCCATATAGGACAGCTATTCAAAAGCAACTGTACAGACACAAAATACAAAACACTTTGTTGTATGTCAGAGCTCTTCAACTCTAGTCCTGAAGTGCCAGTGTCTTGCTGAGATTAACAAATTCATGAAGCAGTGTTTTGAAATCAGCCATCACTGTATAAGTCGTAAAAGTAAAGTTTAAAACAAGTTATAGAAGTTTATGAACATGTAAAATATATAACATATATATATATTTTATATAAAATATACATTTTACAAAACATGTTCAATTCTAAAACCTCAAGAAAATCAAAGCTAAATAACTGAATAAATTCTGTACCAAATTTTAGGTTGATATCTCAAAAAAATATGTTTTTGTGCGCAGGACCAACGTTTTCCACTAGATGACATGTAGACTCTTTGATTTCCATATATGGTTTGAGTGATCTGAACGTTATATTTTCATACTTTTCAAAATATCTATGAAGTAGACATCCTATTCAGAAGTAGTTTGGGCAGTAATTTTAATATTTGATTACATTATACCGCATTACAAATGACGAATATATGATATATGGCGCTATTTATCTACTGCTCTGTCATCTCTTTTGAAAATCAGTCACCAGATATGAAAATTAGAGTCTGAAAGCTTTAAAATGCTATATAGTTGGTCAAGATTACTTTAGGTTTAGACTAAGATATTATTGTTCTAAATGTATAAAGGCAAGTGTCCTAAGGGCCAATCTTAAAAATAGTGGTTAAAAGTATTTTTATAAATCGTAAATTCAGATATTTATTCTTTGTAATGTGTGAAAAGTATTGTATGTGTTTCAAACGGTGTCAAAGCAGATGATGAGCAAGTGGGTGGTAGAGGCACTGGTACTCGCCTTCAAAGCAACCACTGGCTCTGCACCAATTTACCTTAACTCGCTTGTTCAGACATACACACCCTCCAGGAGTTTGCGTTCTACCAGTGAACGACGCCTTGTGGTGCCATACCAGAGAGGCATGAAATCACTGTCACGGACCTTTTCCTGGACTGCCCCCACCTGGTGGAATGACCTGCCTATCTCAATTCGAGCAGCCGAGTCTGTAGCCATTTTCAAAAAACATCTAAAGACGCATCTCTTCCAGCAGCACCTGACCAATCAAGAATAGCACTTAACATTCTATTCATTTTTCTGTCTGTCTACTTTATTAAAAAAAAAAAAAAAAAAAAAAAATCCTGTGTGTTCTGTGTTAGATTAACTGAGACTTGTTACAGCACTTGCATACTGTAGCCTCTGACTGTTGTAGTTGCTTCTATTGCTCTCATTTGTAAGTCGCTTTGGATAAAAGCGTCTGCTAAATGACTAAATGTAAATGTAATGTAAATGTAGAGGCTATCTCACTTGCTTATGTGGCGGCCGGACGGCCTTCTCCTTTGGCTATCCGGTCCCACTCCATTAGGAGTATGGCTGCTTCGCAGGCACTCCTGTCAGGGGCCTCCTTGCAGAATGTCTGTGATGCGGCAGGTTGGTCCTCGCCGCATATCTTCGTCAGATTCTACGAACTTGACATTAATTCTACTCCTGGGGCTCGGGTGCTCGCCTCCTGACACAGGACACAGGCAGGCAGGCCTCCTATGGGGGTGTGGATATTCTCATTCCTAAAGCGGTGACGCAGCTCGAGTTCCCTTGAATGGGAACGTCTCGGTTACGACTGTAACCTTAGTTCCCCGAATAGGGAACGAGACGCTGCGTCACCCGGCCATAATCCCTGCATGCTCGCAAACGCCTTGTTTCATCCTTATTCAGAAGCTAATGCCGTGTGTTTGCCAGTGTGCTTTATAGCTTCCGGGTCTACGACGTCACCACGCTGATGACGTTCCGTCTCTCAATTGGAATGATGACATACGCGCTTCACGACGCAATCACGCAGGGGCGTTCCCAAAGCGGTGACACAGTGTCTCGTTCGCTATTCGGGGAACTAAGGTTACAGTCTTTCATGAGATTACATCATCTTGGCCGGGTTACGTTTCTCCATGTCGTAAACCCTAGGGGCGAGGTTTCTAAACTGTGAATTTTTAGGGGTGTGATATTTAAATGACGATATTTTTCAGTAGCCACATTTATCAAGGTACGATTATTCGTACGATGGTATTGGCAGCATATGAATGTTTCATGAATCACACGTGAACCCTGTCGTAAGATGATTTCTGCACTCAGATCTCTGCTCATTTCTACGCTAGATTGATACATGAGGCCCCTTGTGTCTGAAATGTAAGTTACATCTGTTGTTCTGAATATTAGTACGGCTGTGATTATATGCAGCTGAAATGCAGTTCTGCTGACATTCAACAACATCACTTAATTAAAATAATAAAAACACTGTCACGGTGGGAGGCTGAAAGCCCACAACAATGAAGACGCTCAAATAGAACTCTAATTGTCAGTGTTAGGACTGATGAAAGGATCGAGGACTCATTTACAGGAGGAATGGGCTGGAACAAACGAGGATGATCCAGCCAGGACTGCAAACACAAGACTATATAATAGACCCTTTTCACAGACTGTGATGACACGTTTTAACGGTCATCAATATCGTAAATCCTGCAAAGTTTTTTGTATTTTCGTTTTATTTTTTATTTTTATGTATGTACAGTTATAACACTAATACTTTGTATTATATTACTTTTGCATCAAATTACAAAAAAACAAGTTACCGCTGCTGTGAGGGTGTTTCTAATACAGCGTCTATGGGAGTGATGCTAAAAATTTACATCTTTCTCTCTTTTCACTGCCGTTATCAATCTCACTCTATTTTTTCCCTCTTTTTGAAAGTTGTGAAATCACTGTTGTGGAGTTTTTCTTTTGCTATTTGAGCAAATGGGGACACATAACATATATTTAATGTATACTCTCATTCACTGCTATAAAAGTTAACCCAACTATAACGACTTCCGCTCTGAGAAACCTGGAAATGTGAAAAAGGTCTATAAATAGGGAGCAAACAAGGGAGAATAACGAGGGAAGACAGGTGAGGCAAATTAACCAATAATCAGGAAACAAGATGGGCAGGGTTAGATAATGGACAGGATAGTACATGGCACAAGGAAACACGTGACAAGCCATGTGCTCACACCAAACACAAGCACATGGCCAGCAAAGACAAATTTCAAGCCATGTGCTCACACAATAGGCTTGTTCGACTTCACCCAGCGATGCGCAGACCGATCGGCGGCTGACTTGAAGCAGTGCATACCGATTAGAAATTTTGTCCGACTTGAGACAGCGCCGATGCCACGTGACAGTGACGTATGTCAACAAAGTGCCGCGAGAGTGATTCGAGAGCAGCCGGCTAATACAGCTGGTGCAGTTTCTAGAGAGCGGCTGCACGAGGCTGCACAGACTCTGATGTAGAGGTCTTCACAGGTCCAAAAATTCATACCCGAACCCGAAGAGACCCGTAATGTGCTTAACGGAACCGACCTGGACCCGTCTATTATTTCAAAAGCTGGACCCGGACCCGTGCAGATACGAGAAATGACAAAAATGTAGTACCCGGAACCGACCTGGACCCGTCTATTACTTAAAAGCTGGAACCGAACCCGGCGCGAAGACACAGACCCGACTGGACCCGATTGTCACATATTCCACAACAACTGATATTAACAAGTCAATAAACAAGTTACGAAAAATATAACTTTTGTCTTACCTATAACGTAACGTTAGCCGTCGTCTCCCTTCCTTGTAACGTTACTTGACTTGATGTATTACATCCTTGCCAAAAAGTTAAATCCATCTTATTCCTCTCTTGTTATTCCAAGCATGCTTAATTCACTCATCATTTCAGCTTTAAAAGTCCACTTATTGTCACGGTGACGGATGACAAATGCGTCTTTGCAGATTTGCATTTAACCTCAAGTTAACTCGCATAATAACTTTGACTGTTTACCTTTTTGAACTATAATAACGATTGCTCGTTCGGTGGCCGCTGACGTCAGCATTATTTATTTGCTATCATCTCTGTGAGCCGAGTCTGTTCACCAAAACTTTAAGATGAAATAAGACGGTTCATTCATATTATTATTAAAGTCAATCACAGCGGAAGCTCGGGTTGCCATAGAAACATGACACGCGCTTGAGACTGCACATGCACGTTGACTGGAGCAACCTGAAATATGAGCTTTTTTACGCAATTTGAGCATCATAGAAAAAATTTGTGACAGTTCACCTGAGAGTTTGTTGCTGATTTGAAATATATGATTTAAATATAAGTTAAAATCAAACTTCAACAGTGCGTCACACGTAGGTTGTTTGTCCACAATAGCCAATGCATGAAGGACGCCCAGACAGAAGAGGTGCCCGTGGGTTTAACTTCTCTATATTCGTCGTTTTTTAGCTTTTTTTCGCACCTCACTCATGAAGGTATTCATTATTATTATTACCGTGCGCTTGCAGAGAGAGCGAGCGAGAGAGAGAGAGAGAGAGAGAGAGAGAGAGCGGGCGGCGAGCGAGCGAGCAAGAGAGATAGATCGCTCGTATTTTTCTTCTTTCTTTTTTTTAAACCTTATTTCCCAGCTCACACTTTTCTTATCCTAATTTTACAAGTTGCAAGTTACAAAAAACACACAAGCAGTGCTGACTGACTCTGATCACTGGCAGTGTTGCACGTCCGGATCGACTCGGGTATTAGACACGCATGTTAAACAGACCCGGGACCCGTAGTAATAGATTGGGACCTGACCCGGACCCGGCTGATCATTTAAAATATAGACCCGAACCCGTACGTGTCCCAGGTCCACGGGTCTCGGGGGCTCCATGAAGACCTCTACTCTGATGACGACACAGCTGTTCCACGATTGGCCAGATTCTCGGCATGACAGCTATCACGTGTGTTTCGTTTTTATTCTAGAACCTTCAGTTCCACTAATGCGCACAAATCTGTTTTTAATTACAGTAAAACCTCCTTTCATGTAGTCATGATGTTATATTGTCATGTTTATCAAAATAAAACTGGTAAAAAACGTAGACCCCACTTCATTGATAGTGTAGGCTTATATGTTAAACTTTATTCTACAAACACATGCTGTATTAAGCAGTGCATAAAGTATTACATGACAATAATGTCTCTGAAACATCCGTGTATTGCCAAATATTGCATTTATTTCACTTCAGCTGTGATAAAGTATGCAAACACAGCGCGAGCGTCACTACGGGACGCAGAAAGTGTCCGACTTCACGTCTCCGACTTCACGTCTCCGACTTCACGTCTCCGTTTGCAGCTCCTCCCCGCCTGCACGCGGCTACTCTCGCCGATCGGTTGCATGCAGCCGAT
Organism: Gobio gobio; assembly: GCF_949357685.1. Taxonomy (NCBI): domain Eukaryota; kingdom Metazoa; phylum Chordata; class Actinopteri; order Cypriniformes; family Gobionidae; genus Gobio; species Gobio gobio. Next base: position 26,620,951 of record NC_137104.1, on the reverse strand, counting down.
GTCGAACACACCTAAATACAGGAGTGTCAGGGCTCTGTCACAAAACCAGGAATAAACTAGACCAAAGCGACAGAACCCTGAAACTAATCCAATAATCAAAACAATAAACAGGAGAATTACTCAGAGGATACACACCCACATCAAATATTACAGGACAAGAAACTAACTGAAACTGAGGGCTTAAATACACAGGACAAACAAAGAAGCTGATGAGTTAATTAACGAGGGACAGATGAATAAGATGAACCAATGAAACTCATGGGAAAACAGGGTCAAAGGAAACCAGGCGATTAGAAATTGAACACAATGAAAACAAAGGCTATAGGAACATATTTGGGAACCACTGTTTTGCACTGTCTAGAAAGGGAGGCAATAGGAGCAACAATCAATATTTCCTGCAATTCTGTTTGATGCTGTTTGTAGGAAATTGCATTCTAAAATGGTCCATGGAACTCCAAAATGTTCACGTTCATTCCCACCAATCACATTGGAAATGAAATAATGACAGATTCCCTGCCCATCCCATTCAACAATTCTTCTGTTCTCACCCACTTCTACACACAACACAAGCCTTTCTCTTCACAGCAATTAAATAGAGCCTATTTATATTTTATAGTATTTTTTAAATAAATAAATAAATAAATAAATATTTAACTGATCTTTTATCGCCCTACAATCCATCGCGCTCTTTAAGATCACTAAACTCGAGGCTTCTGGTCATTCCTAGGATATCTAAGTCCACTAAAGGAGGGAGGGCTTTTTCACATTTAGCTCCTAAACTCTGGAATAGTCTTCCGGATATTGTTCGAGGTTCAGACACGCTGTCCCAGTTTAAAACTAGATTAAAGACGCATCTCTTTAGCCAAGCATTCACATTATAATTAAGTTTTATACTACAGTTAAATCGCACCAACAGCATTAATATTCTGAACAGCAGCTATGCTAATTATTTCCCATCTGCTTTTCTGTTGTTATCTCGGGACACTAGTCCCGAGGTAACTAGTTCGTCAGCTCCAGTTTGTATCCAGCCTCTGATGGAGACTTCAGATGCCCCGACACCTGTGATGAGACGACTCGACGCCTGTGAAGAGACGACTCAACGCCAGCGTTGTTATGGCCTAAAATAATACATGATTGATTAACTTATCCTAACATTTTTTCTTTAACATTCTCTTTTCTAACATTTTTCAATGTACATTTATGAAATGCACTTTCTGTGAAGCTGCTTTGAAACAATGTGTATTGTGAAAAGCGCTATACAAATAAATTTGAATTGAATTGAATTGAAATAGCACACTTGGATCTCTAGGATAAGAGGTGCTTTAATAATGTAACAAAGGTCTGATATGTCAACAATGGAAGTGGAGAGGAAATGCGAGCAAACACTCAGCTCTCCCCAAGGGAGAGCAGGGCACCGGTTAATTAACTGTTCTAACCACAAAATCATGTCCTCTTCTCACTGTTGCAGTCATGTAAATGTTACCACAAATAAGGCCACATCAGAGAGGGTCAGTGGAAGTTTATTCCGGCAGCATATACTGGATGAGTAATGCTGAGGCTGTCTAAGGACATGCTATCTATAGCCTGCTAACCAACCAAAGCAACAATTTTACGCATATTTAGGCAACAATTTTACACATATATCAAGCATAGCGTTAGCTCTGGCAGGTCATGTTAGTCAAGCTCGCATCAGCTGACTGTCAGCTGATATAAGGGATACGATGTCTATCACAGCATACATATATAAGCTCCTTCAGTATTATCAGCAGCTATTGCGTTTCTCCGGAGCAAATTAAATGGCAAATTCAGCAGGTGAAACCGCATCATCACTAGGAATTGTGCAATCAGGATTTAGCTCGAGGAATTCATTCCCTCACCTCAGATTCATTCAAGTTTTTTAACTTGAACACACAAATTTGCTGCATTGATTTTAAGCTGCCTGATCAGGAAGTGACTGAGTTGGCATTGTTCCTCGCATCGCTTCATTATTGACATGAAATTGCTGAAGTTATACTAATGTGACTGACTCAAGAACAAATACTTATGAGATCTGCACATATTCTATATTAAAATGATATATACAGTGGCAAGAAAACGTATGTGAACCACTTGCAGAATCTATGAAAATGTGAATAATTTTAACTAAATAAAAGAGATCATACAAAATTCATGTTATTTTTTATTTAGTACTGTCCTGAATAAGATATTTTACATATTTTTTTTTTACATATAGTCCACAAGACTTGTTGTTCATGAGTCCCTTGTTTGTCTTGAGCAGTTAAACTGCCCAATGTTCTTCAGAAAAATCCTCCAAGTCCTGCATATTCAGTTTTACCAGCATCTTTTGAACCCTATTTGAACCCTCTCCAACAGGGACTGTATAATTTTGAGATCCATCTTTTCACACTAAAAAAGGTTAAAACATTCACTAATGCTCCAGAAGGCAACACGATGCATTAAGAGCTGGGGGTGAAAACTTATTGAATTTGAAGATCAAGGTAAATTGTACTCAATTTGTCTTCTGGGAAACATCCAAGTATCTTCTGTTGCTTCTGAAGGGCAGTACTAAATGAAAAAAAAAGAGAAGATATTTAAACAAAATAAGAAACATTTGGACATCTTCATCCTGCTCAAAAGTTTTCACCCCCAGCTCTTGATGCATCGTGTTTCCTTCTGGAGCATCAGTGAATGTTTCAACCTTTTTTTAGTAGTTGTATTTGAGTTCCTATATTGTCCTTGACGACACACAGTATTGCAAATTAATGGTTCATAAACTTTTGAATGGGGTTATTTGAATAAATTCAGCAATTTTTTTGTCTTGTGGACTACATGTAAAAAAAAAATGTGCAAAATATCGTATTCAGGACAGTACTAAATAAAAAATAACATGCATTTTGTATGATCTCATTAATTTAGTTAAAATTATTCACATTTTCACAGATTCTGCAAGTTGTTCACATAGTTTTTCTTGCCACTGTATGTGTGTGTGAGAGAGAAAGAGAGTACGGTAAAACAGTGCCAGTGCACTGCCTGTTTGGGTGAGAAAATTACACACTATTATCAAGTCTGTCTCCCTCAATCTGGAGGGGGCACAGGGATGTCAAAGGGGCATGGCTAAGCCCAGGCCCGTCGCAAGGGGGGTGCGAGGCCCTGTGCGAACATGTTGTGCAAGGCCCGGGGTATAGCCTATTAACGGGGGTCTACTGTGGCTATAGTGATGAACAATTTGTTGTTTATCTGGATATTTAAGAAAGAAAAAAAAATTGTATATTCAGTTTAACAGCATTAGGTTCAAGAAGCTAAACTGTGTAACTGAACTGGGCAGTGCGCACATTTTGACGCTAAAATTATGTTCTAAATTGTGAATGGGTCAAACGCGTTTGCACAACGGCCTGAATCCACTTGAATGAGTTTGGACTGCTCTCTCACTGAATCATCAGAAGATGCGCTAAATGGATGTCTGACAACTTTGTTGCTTTTTGCAGTTTTCATATTTAAAAACGTTTAAAATGTCTGGAGATAGAGTAGGCTTTACTCATTCTGCGGCACTGTTGCTCCGAAAGGTGGGTAATAGTTAGGCTACGCTTATTTAACTTTAATAGTGTTAAATAAAAAACCTTTTGTGCGTACCATCAGATGAAATGCAGGTGTCCGCGCTTTCTCTGTCCATGCAATAAATACACATCCTTGAATGAGCACACATTTCTAGCGTATTTACTTGGACTTCTTAGGTAATATCTATGGTTTGACCCATTTCAGAGGCGGCCAAAATCTGAAATTTGAATGAACTGGGAATAAAGATCTATGAACTTGACGTGCGATATCGCGATGACTGACATGTATGCGCATTAATCACTATCACATGCACAGTCTCACGCACAGAGAAATAGGCTATTGCAAGTTACTGCATAATACATTTTTAACGAGCAGATAATAAAGCATCACGATACACTTTGCTATGTTGTTTTTAACTATTATAAGATTTTGAAGGGCAAAAACATGAACTTTAACTATTGGCTTTACATCATCAAGTCAGCTGTCGTCTTTACCTTTGCACGAGGCCCTGGTGAGGTGCGAGGCCCTGTGCGGTTGCACACTTGGCACAGCCCTTGCGACGGTACTGGCTAAGCCCCCCCCCCACCGACCCCCCCTCTAACGCTGGGCCTGGTTTTGTGTGTTTTTTGCGGCATTCACGGTGAAAACCAATGATGCCTCTCAGTCTTTTTGCCTCGTATAACATTATACCAGTATTCTAAATGAGCATTCACATGCACAAGGTTAGTAATTTGCATAAAACACACCCAAACCATGTTGTGTAAGGGATTTCCATACACACTTTCCTTACAGCCTTCCGTCACTCTCGTCAAACTTGCCACTGTTCACAGATGCGCTCTCGTCCGGATCCTCGAGCAATGTCAAGTGTGCCATTCTCACCATTTCTCACAATAAACACCTTTTATAAGGACCCAGATTACAGACCTGCGTTATTCAAAGAAACCTCACAGCTGAAGCTATAACACAGCTTTTCTTACTCTTTAACTGTATATGATCGAATGTATTTAAGATTAAATTAAATTGTATTATTTAATCATTTCATTATATAATTTTATAGAGGGATTATACTGTATAATACAATTAATGCTGTATACTTCAATGTAATTATAGTCATGTTAGGATGGACTATAACTACTTTACACGATTATAAAGCCATACAGAGTAATTTCTTTTTGCGTACATGTAGTTTCAGTTGCTCAAAATATTACGAAATCTTTTGTGAATTGTGATTTGTCGTAAAATCGTGCGTACGCTCATTTCACTCACAAATTTGTGTGTACACATACTTAGTGAATGAGACCCAGTATTTATTTATTTATTGTGTATAATACATAGTACTCAAAGACACCTAATAAAATGTGTGACCACACTTTCTCTTCATGTCTAACTGAAATCAGACAATTTAAATGTTTTATAGTTTGTAGTTAGTTTATAGTGTTGTAAGCTCTTTGTTTATTGTGTAGTACACTCTCTGTAATTACCATCAGAATGTCCACTCCTTATTAAAATCAGTGGATGTGGAGTGAGTCGATTTTATAATTTATGACAAAATCAATAGAAATAATTCATGTAGTAAATCAGACATCACCATTTTCTATACAGGGAGTGCAGAATTATTAGGCACGTTGATTTTCTGATCATATTTTTTTTCCAGGCACATTTGACCAATTCCAAACCACAGTAATCCTAATAACTACTATTGATTTAGTATTTAATAATGTATAAGTGATATATAATTGTTCATGAAGGCTGGAAATGAAAATCACCTTATATTCAGGTGTGCAGAATTATTAGGCATGTTTTCTTTTACAGATAAATTGAGCCAAAAAAGAGATTTAACTCAGACTGAAAAGTCAAAAAGTATTAAATGCCCATGAGAAGGATGCAATACTAATGCAATACTAGACATTGCAGTTAAGGCATGACCATTGGACAGTGAAATGCTCGTTGGGTCAGCAGGATCTGACAAAAACAGGTGGTGAAGAAAAGACACCTGTAAACTGCAAAATAATTAAGAATTAAGGTGAAGAATTAAGGGTGAAACCATCAGGAACCCTTTAGTCTCCAGCGCCACCATTTTCCAAAGCTGCAACCTACCTGGAGTCTCCAGAAGTGCAAGGTGTCAGGATCTCAGAGACTTCAGTTAGGTAAAGAATCCTAAAAATGACCCCCACTAGATAAGAATCACAAGCTGAAGTGTTGTAAAATACAACAGTGGTACTAGAGAATGTGGTGCTGGTCCTTCAAGAGTCATTCTCAACCTATCTGTCCATAAAGCCTATAAAAAAACCTTCTTCATGTATTTTACAACACTTCAGCTTATGATTCTTATTTAGTGGGGGTCATTTTTTAGGATTCTTTACCTAACTGAAGTCTCTGAGATCCTGACACCTTGCACTTCTGGAGACTCCAGGTAGGTTGCAGCTCTGGAAAATGGTGGCGCTGGAGACTAAAGGGTTCCTGATGGTTTCACCCTTAATTCTTCACCTTAATTCTTAATTCTTTTGCGGTTAATAGGTGTCTTTTCTCCGCCACATGTTTTTGTCTGACCCTGCTGACCCAACGAGCATTTCACTGTCCAATGGTCATGCCTTAACTGCAATGTCTAGTATTGCATTAGTATTGCATCCTTCTCATGGGCATTTAATACTTTTTGACTTTTCAGTCTGAGTTAAATCTCTTTTTTGGCTCAATTTATCTGTAAAAGAAAACATGCCTAATAATTCTGCACACCTGAATATAAGGTGTTTTTCATTTCCAGCCTTCATGAACAATTATATATCACTTATACATTATTAAATACTAAATCAATAGTAGTTATTAGGATTACTGTGGTTTGGAATTGGTCAAATGTGCCTGGAAAAAAAATATGATCAGAAAATCAACGTGCCTAATAATTCTGCACTCCCTGTATTGTGCTGCAGTTTGTTAAGCAGCTGAAATGCTGTCAGGATGTTGAGGTGAAATAGACCTACAATTTTGAAGTTTGAAGCATATTTGAGAAAGTATTAGAGGATTTTGAACTCATTCTGTCTCTGTGCCTGTAGAGATCAGCTCTTGTACTTGACAACCACACAATCAGCACATATAGATGTGAAAAGTGAGAGATCTCACCCCACCAGCTGGACATAGACTATACTAATCTGGCACTTTGAAAAGCAGGACTATTTTGTTTTACATCTGTCAAAATCACAACCTCAATTACAGATGGCAGTACTTAAAGCTCCATTATTGCATGTCAAATGGTAGTGAGCAACACGATCTCATGGATCATTTATGTCTCTCTTAATCTCTTAATGCCTTGTGGTACATGGAAAACCAGCAATTAGACACCAGCAAGAGGATTTGGATTGTGCCCCTATGCTTATGGTTTAAAAAATCAGACTTGGACTGGCAGGGCAATTGTGCTCTACCAAAAAGACCAGATTAGCCACAGACAGTATGTTCCTCGGGTCCAATTTCACTTTATGGAACAATGCTCATTTTTTTAATACCACACAAACCTTTTAAGTCAGACATTCTTCAGGTTTTTAAATGATGTTATGCTCTTGTAGTCACAAGACAATGTCCATCACCATACAGTCTCATTTAAAAAAAAAAAAATACAATAAACTTGAATAGTACATGAAGAAAATAAATGAGAAAAATACTTCTGCAACTAAGGCTGCTGAAATAGTGGGCAATCACCATCCTTTTTCACCCAAATGCTCTGAAAATCACTACTGGGGATATGTCTCCTTGTTGCTATCAGGCTGTAACGAAAGGAGTGAGACAAGAGATATATGGACTTGGACTGGACTCTGGGAAGGATATTCAGATGAAACACTTCAAGTACTTCATCACATGAAATCCGAATAAATCACAGATCGCTATCTCAATTGAAAACAGCACTTTGCACAGAGAAAAGGACTTCAAGTAAGAATAACAGAGAATAATCTGTGAGATGGTGGTCCGGTGGGTTAAACCATGGAACTGAAATGCAGAAGGTTGCTGGTTCGCTCCCAGCGGTCACCACCAGTGTGTCCTTGAGCAAGGCACTTTACTCCATGTTGCTCCAGGGGGATTGTCCCTGTAATAAGGGCACTGCAAGTCGCTTTGGATAAAAGCGTCTGCCAAATGCATAAATGTAAATGTAAATAATCTTAACCAAGATAAGATTTATAACCAATAAATAAACAGAATAAATCAGGAACAGCACTTAACTTTGTTTCAGGTAAGCAATACCACAAAAGTTCAAAACTAATTTCCACAGGGAAACGGTCTAATTTCCACATACGTGGCTAGACAAAGACTGAATGATGAACCGGTCCTTAAAAGCGTGAGCTGAGTAATTTGATGATCAGGTTGGATCAATTATTACTCCGGAGAGTGCGAGCAGATGAGTGAGTGCAGAGGTGAGCAAGAGCCTGATCCGTCAATGTCACAGGCAATGTAAAATTATTTCCTTCTCTTGCAATAACCACTTGCCTTTTATTTGAACAGTGATATTTATTATATAAAATTCTACAGTGTTCTGAGTCTTCTGAGCACGAAACATACAGCGACCCGGAGGGGACATGTTCAGTTACTTCGTTTTTTTTGTGGTCCAGGCTGAAAACGACACCCTTGCGTTTTCGTGTGTACAGCCAATCTGTATATTTTGTGAAACGGTGATGTCATCCCACCACGTCCTGCACGGGAAGACTAGAAAAGGATAAAACTTGCGCACATCAATACTACGTAATTTAATTCCTGTATTTGCATTATTGTAGGTTGGTTTATTGGTTTAGGGTTGGGGTAGGTGTATGCGTTAATAAAACACATCTGGTAAGTAGCAAATTTATTTATTATTATATTGTGAGATTTCACCTCACTTCCTACCATTGCTGTACCCCTTGTAGCCACAACTCTTCCTCTCCGTTTTTAGTGTATTTCTGTGGCAGAATTACAGCGCCACATACTGGCCTGGCATGTATACTACATCGTTTTAAGTGGTTTTTATAGCTCTCGTGTACGCAGATATTTCTTGAAACGAGGAAAAAAATCTATCAGATTTATCCACTCCGGGACCCAGTTTAAAAAAATATTGGATTCATGCTCCCAAAACGGCGGATCCGTGTGGACGAAATGCTGATATGGTACAACATTTTTACGTATACAGCTAAACCCGCCTTCGTTTGGATGGGGCCTATGACGTCACATGGAGCGCCTGTGAGTATAACAGGGCACCTGCATTAGATGTCATCAGCCCTGTTGTCTGAAGGAGATATGCAGGCGTGTGTTCTGCTCCGTTGGCTCCGAGTTTTTTGGGCCGATTCAACATGTAGAATTGGAGTCGGGCCATCGGTGAGAGAGAGAACTCTGATTGGCTGCTCAGCTTAGTGAATGAGTAAAGAAGCAAAGAAGTCAAAATGGTACAGATAGAAGGCTTACGTCATCTTACGGAGTGTTCCTGGGCGAAGATTTTTATATTAACATGAGTGGAGTGAAATAAAGAAATCAGCTCCATTATTGTGCTTTTGGATAACTTGCCTGGTGATCACTCCTTCTGTGGTGAACCTCAGCTCCGTAAGTTTGTGTGTGTCTCTTGTTTTTGTTGATTTGAAACTGTTGTCAGCTGTGCACCTCTAAAAAGCCTTCAGAGGTTGCTTGTATCACTGATACTATTTTAATGTGATTGTCCTTTTTCACTTAACTTTGTATTAATACAATTTTGTACTTTTATGATACCCACGTTTCTGCCTACCTCCTTTAACCTCTTAACCGGATTGAGGGCGCATTCATAAAGTGATGTTTTAATAACAAATTTCAGGAGGAGCACGTTCAGATAATTAAACCTAATTAAGAGAGTTGAACCTGTGACCTAATAACAATCTATTAGGTGTCATTTATACTTCCCTGGGTGAAATTCCTAGGGTGGCGTAGTCGAAATTCCTTGTGTCTGACACCTGTACCACTCCATCACACCAACAACATCAAAGCTGAAAGAAGGTGGAGGAGCCTTAGGCGAGAAACTCTTTTAATTTTTTACGTCGATAAAGACAAACGGGAAACGGCTCCTGAAGACAACAAAGTCTAATGCAGACGTCCTTTTATACGCATGGTCGCTCCATGTGACATCATAGTATTGCTGTTAGTCAGTCAAGATTGCAGTATTTTACATGTGCTTCAGACACCGGTCCCAGGAATTCCCATAGCATCAACATCATGACGCATAATCTCCTTCCCTTGAAAGGGAAACAAAAACTCTTCATTCCTTTTCCTTGACAGGTTCCACACTATACAGTACATCATCAAAGACCATGACGGTAGCAGCCTTGGCACACAACTTAATTTCCCTTTTTTTTAAACCTGGTGGAAAGCTTGTTTCTCTTCACCTTCATTAACATGCAAAGTAACCAATTACTGTGTGGTGCTAGTTTTGGGAGTACTTAAAAGGGGCTGACAGATGACATAAAGCTCTTCATTATGCATTTGAAGCAAAGCTTTGCTGCGATTTGTATTCCTTGTTATGTGAGGTTAGAAAATGAGTCATAATTGCAGGTTGGAGAACGTCTCGGTTACGGATGTAACCCTCGTTCCCTGAGGAGGGAACGGAGACGTAACGTTAGTGACTAATTAATGGGGGTTTCGCTTAGAAGCCTATCATCTTCGAGCTTAGAGAAAACGCCCAATGGCGTGCCAATGCCATGGGGCATGCGGAATTTGCATACGTAACTCCGCCTCACCGCGTGAGTATATAAGGAAGTACGTGGCAATATCGCATTATGTTACCTGCTTGAGGAGCCAAGACTGAATTCCTGCGTTCCAGGTAGCACAGCTGACGTTACGTCTCCGTTCCCTCCTCAGGGAACGAGGGTTACATCCGTAACCAAGACGTTCCCTTTCGTTCAGTCACTACGACGTAACGTTAGTGACTAACGAATGGGGGTCCCAATATAATCCCGCCACTCACCTGTCTTCCAGTGCCCTGCGTAAGTGTGAGTACCCTGTCGTAAGACTAGTACGGACGAAGGACTCCCACTTAACACAGGAATACCAAGGTACACTGGGAAGCATATCCCAGTGAGGGAATGCCAAGATGCCTACCCGTGGGGAGGACTTAAGAGTACACATATGACCCGCTAAGGGCTGCATATGGAAAACTCTAGGGTTCCAGCCGAAGGTGGATTTTTAACCCTAGGGGTGGTGGGGACACGCCAAGGGAAGAAACCCGCTCACTGCGGAGACTTACGGTGAAATACACAGGTGGGGGTTGCCAGAGGGGAACCATGCACACGGGGCACCTGGCCGGACACAAGGGTCTGGGCTCGCTAGAGGGCAGACACACAGGTATCGGCGTAAGCAGTGCTGGAGGAACTCAGGGCTCTCGGGGAGCTCACCTGAGGAGATATCGCACGTATCCAGTCCGAGGAGTGGAGTGGCGAGCAAGCGAAGACACCTGAGCCTGGCCCATTACCGGCCCCTCGGGGGGGCGAGTACATAGTCGGACACTGGCTCCACTCGGAGATTGTAGAATCTGGCGAATGTGTTAGGTGTCGCCCAGCCTGCAGCTCTGCAGATGTCTGTTAGCGAGGCGCCATGCGCTAGAGCCCAGGAGGAGGCGACACTCCAAGTGGAGTGAGCCCGAACCCCAAGGGGACATGGTCGACCTTGCTGCTGGTAAGCCAGAACAATGGTGTCCACTATCCAGTGACACAGCCTTTGCTTTGAGAGAGCACTTACTTCCGCTCTCCACCATTACAGACAAAGAGCTGGTCTGAGGTCCTGAAACACTGCGTCATGTCTACGTAGGCGCAGAGGGCGCGTACTGGACAGAGCAGTGCCAAGGCTGGGTCTGCCTCCTCCAAAGGCAGCGCTTGCAGGTTCACCACCTGGTCTATAAACGGAGTGGTGGGAACCTTGGGCACATATCCAGGCCGGGGTCTCAGGATCACGTGAGAGTTAGCCGGCCCGAACTCCAGGCACGCTTCATCAACCAAAAATGTCTGCAGGTCCCCGACCGTCTTAACGGAGGCCAATGCGGTCAGCAGAGCCGTCTTCATAGACAGGAACTTAATATCAACCGACCACAAAGGCTCAAAGGGAGGCCTCTGCAGAGCACTTAGAACTACTGAGAGGTCCCAAGAGGGTACGAGAGGAGAGCGAGGAGGATTCAGTCTCCTCGCCCCCTCAGGAACCTGATGATCAGGTCGTGCTGACTTACCTTTTTGTTCTCCAAGAGATTGTGGTGGGCAGATATTGCGGCCACATAAACTTTGAGGGTGGAGGGAGACAGCCTTCGCTCCGACCCCTCTTGGAGGAACGAGAGCACGGACCCGATCGGGCATTTCCAGGGGTCTTCTTGGAGGGAAGAGCACCAGGTGACGAAGAGGTTCCACTTCAACGCATAGGCATGCCGAGTGGACTCTGCCCTAGCAGAAGTGATGGTGGCGACCACCGTAGGTGGCAGGCCACTCAAACCTACCGCGTCCCATCCAGGAGCCACACGTGGAGGTTCCACAGGTCAGGACGCGGGTGCCATAGGGTGCCCCGTCTCTGAGTAAGGAGGTCCGGTCTCAGAGGAATAGGCCAGGGAGGGGCTGTCGCAAGGAGTATGAGTTCGGGGAACCAGGTCCGGCCGTGCCAGTACGAGGCGACCAAAAGGACCTGCTCCTTGTCCTCCCTGACCTTGCACAAGAGCCGTGCGAGTAGGCTCACTGGGGGGAACGCATATTTGCGTAGACCCCGCGGCCAGCTGTGCGCCAGTGCATCCGTGCCGAGCGTGCCCTCGGTCAGGGAATAGAACAGGCTGCAGTGGGAAGAGTCGTGGGAGGCAAACAGATCTACCTGCGCGTCCCCGAACTGTTCCCAAATCAGCTGGACCGTCTGGGGATGGAGTCTCCATTCTCCCGGGAGAGGCTGAAACCGTGAGAGCTCGTCGGCTGCGTGGTTCAGGACTCCCGGAATATGGACAGCACGAAGGGACCTCAGGCGCTTCTGACTCCATAGAACGAGATGGCGGGCGAGTTGAGACATACGGCGGGAGCGTAGACTGGAGGTTGATGTACGCTACTACGGCCGTGTTGTCTGTCCGGACAAGCACATGTTGACCCTTCAGCAACGCTCGGAAGCGGTGCAGGGCGAACCCTACTGCCAGCAACTCGAGGCAATTGACATGCAGGAGGCGCTGGGGTCCTGTCCAGTAGTGTTGTTTTTGGCGGCCTGTTTTAATTTTAATTTTAGTCTAGTCTTTGTGTCAAGCTGTCATTTTAGTTTTTATTAGTTTTAGTCATAGTCATTATCTTTTTAGTCTAGTCAAGTTTTAGTCGACTAAAAGTCTGAGCATTTTAGTCTTATTTTAGTCAGAATTATCTATGACTATTTTCGACGATAACTGATGACATTTTAGTCAAGTTTTAGTCAATGAAAATTGTATTTTAGTCTCTTTTTACTAATGCAGTTCTATTTAACCCAGTCAATATAGTATAAGTACATATTATAGACAAAACCAAAATCTTCTTTTAGCCAAACCCATTTCAAACAATGTTATCTTATTATATTATTGTTACCTTATAGACTCAAGAATACATCCATTCCAGACACGGAAGACACTCTGATTTGAAGTTACAACATATTTATTTTACCAACTAAACATGCTAGAAGTACACACACATACATTTAAATAAAAACATTGAGATGTCTCTTATGGTTCGTGGTGTTTTTTCCTGTGATTTTTGTGGCCACATTTCTCCCCATCTTTTTCCACAACACCCGTTTTATTTTCTACTTCAATGTAATAAAAGTTTTTCCAAATGTCTTAATAAGAATAAATGCATATTTAATTTAATAATAGGAAAATAATATCCAAATAATTATTTAATTCTTTAAATATGCTTAAAATTAGACCCACATTATAGTTAAAATGTTTTTCTGTCTTGTATTTTATCTAAATAAAGGATGTAATTTTATTCCACATGGAAATGAGCGGAAATAAGTGAATACAGCCTCTTATTCGCTTATGAGGTAATCATAATGCTGCAGTTATTTTAACATATCTAATTGCTGCCGTTATAACGGCCCATTTCAAATGTTTACGTGTTTTTCTTTCTTTTTTTGAGCGGTGATGAAATATCTTGCTCTTGTAAATACTTGCCAGCATTTCAGTAATACAAGTCTAGATCTTTCAAATGCATCCAAATAACAGCGAAGCACAACCGCACGGTGCTCTGCAGTGGCCAAAAAGGATATAAAACGTGAATTCTGAAATTATATATTATTGAAAAAGATGTGGATTCAGATGGCACCACACGACCTTGGTGTTTGTCAAACAGTTAGTTAGGTCATTCGGCCGGAGATTTTACACGGGTGGTGGGAGAAAATCACACTCACATTCTGTATTAAGACGACAATAAAATCACTGACTAGCCCCTGTAAATGACAAAGACACCTTACGACCGCTGGACAAACAATTACCGTCCGAATAGTGCTTACGAACCCCGACTGCCCGCCCATCGGTCTCGTTCACTGACCGGAGCTAAATCTTCAAAAAATGCCGCGCGAGTGGGGCTTGAAGAGAGTGATGTCACCTGCGTCTGCGCAGTGCGCCCTCATGCAGCCCTTGAATGAGACGCACAGAAATACAATAATAATGAAAACGCGACTTTTCGTCTCGTCTCATTTTCGTCAACGGAAATGAAGAGACATTTTAGCATAGTTTTTATTTTGTGAACCACATTTAGTCTCGTTTTTATTCGTCATCGTCACATGACCAGCATTTACGTTGCGCCTCGTCTCGTTTTCGTCACGTTATAAAGGTTCGTTGACGACGATATTTAGTCATACTTTTCGTTGACGAAAACAACATTACTGTCCAGGAGCCCGCGGCTGCTTGTCCATTGCACATGGCACCCCAGCCCGTGGCAGAGGCATCCGTCGATACGACAACATGCCTGGAAACTCGTTCTAAGGGCACACCGGCCCGTAGAAAACTGAGGTTCGACCACGGGGTGAGCGTCTGTAAGCAGGCCCGAGTCACTTGGACCCGGAGCGTGCCAGACTGCCATGCCCATCTCGGGACTCGATCGCGAAGCCAGTGCTGAAGCGGTCTCATATGAAGCAATCCGAGCGGCGTCACCGCGGCTGCATATGCCATATACCCCAGGAGCCTCTGAAATAGTTTCAGTGGAACCGCACTCTTGCTCTCGATTTGATGGAGGCAAGTCAGCAGAGACTGCGCGCGCTCGCTCGAAAGCTGCGCGCACATGGCGACCGAGTCGATGTCCATACCGAGAAAAGAGATCCTCTGCGCTGGGCAGAGTTTGCTCTTCTCCCAGTTGACCCGAAGGCCCAGACGGGCTAGGTGATGGAGCACCCGATCTCTGTGTCCGCAAACCTGCTCTCGAGAGTGGCCCAGTATGAGCCAGTCGTCGAGGTAGTTCAGGATGCGAATCCCGTGCTGCCGAAGGGGCGCAAGGGCTGCCTCGGCAATCTTCGTAAAGACGCGAGGGGACAGAGATAGCCCGAATGGGAGGACCGCGTACTGATATGCCCGCCCCTCGAAAGCAAACCCTAGGAACGGTCTGTGTCGAGGAAGGATGGAGCCATGGAAGTAGGCGTCCTTCAAGTCGATCGCTGCAAACCAATCATGAGGACGAACGCATTCGAAAAGGCGTTTCGCAGTCAACATCTTGAACGGAAGCCGGTGAAGGGATATGTTCAAGATGCGAAGGTCCAGAATTGGTCGTAACCCACCGGTTTTCTTGGGTACAATGAAGTAGGGGCTGTAGAACCCCGACTTCATTTCGGCCGGAGGGACAGGCTCGATCGCACCCTTCGCCAGCAGGGTGGCAATCTCCGCACGTATGACGGGGGCGTTGGCCCCGATCACGGTCTGGCGGACTCCCCTGTAGCGGGGAGGAGCCTGCGCGAACTGAATTGCGTAGCCGAGACTGACGGTCCACGCGACCCAGCGGGACAGCCCCGGAAGCTGAAGCCAGGCTTCCAGAGACTGCACCAACCGGGTCATACGGACGGCAGACGTACCCAGGATGGGGCAGCGAGGCAGCGTCACCGGCCCGGACAAGGGAGGCTGTTGGGCGTCCCGGTGTCGGGGCACGGTTAATGGCTGCGTCCTGACAGAGGAGACCAGGGAAGGACGCACGTTCCACTGGGGTCTGCTCTGAAAGGAGGCTGGCGACAGAGAGGGATGCGAGTGGCGGGACCCGAGGGTGGCGCGCACCGTCATCACCGGTCTCTGGGTGCTCAGGGATGGGGCTGTCAGTTCTTTCTTTAACCACATTAGGGTGCTGCTGACCCGGGGGCCAGCAGCTGAACAAAAGATTCCCCCCCGGCCCTCCACCCTGCTGCCGTCTCCCGGAAAGAACTGCCCATCCCTGAGCTGTCCGCGTCAGGAGCGCCGCTTAGCCTGGCGTTTTTTCGCGGGCTGCAGGGCTGGAGCGGACTGGGGCGCCTTCCTGCGGTTGCTTCTGCGCGGCCCGGGTGGAGGCTGCTGCTTGGGTGGCGCAGAGGCTGAGGGAACCGCAGGAGGGCGCCCTCGGCGGCGAGCAGGCTGAGGCAACTGCGCGGGCGGTGGGGTGGAGGCAGCAGCTGACCGCCGGGGCAGTATGTGTTTGATGGCCTCAGTCTGCTTCTGAGCGGCCGAGAACTGTTGGGCGAAGCTCTCGACCGCCCCGCCGAATAGCCCATCCTGGGATATGGGGGCGTTGAGGAACCGGGTTCCTTCACCGTCACGCATATCGGCCAGGGTGAGCCATAGGTGTCGCTCCTGGACCACATTTGTGGACATCACCTGACCCAGGGAGCGTGCGGTCACCTTCGTCACCCGGAGAGCGAGGTCGATGGCGGCACGCAACTCATTGCTGAGTCCTGGGTCAGCCCCCCCCCTCGTGCAGGTCACACAGCAACTTGGCTTGGTAAGCCTGAAGAGTTGCCATGGCATGCAAAGAAGCTCTACCACTTCGCCACCACGGATGACGAAAACCTACAGGCCTTGGAGGGGTGCTTTGGGTCACCGCGCCAGGTCGAAGCACTCTGCGGACACAGTTGCATCGCAACAGAGCGTTCGACTGGGGGGACCCCAGTGTACCCACGAGCCGCGGCTCCATCGAGGGAGGTGAAGGCGGAAGAGTTCGCCAAACGTTCGCGGGAAGACAACGGGGACTTCCAGGAACGCGTGATCTCTTCATGCACCTCGGGGAAGAAAGGAATTGGAGGAGCGGTCGGACGGGTGTCCGAGCGCGCCGCCCCCAAAAACCAATCATCCAACCGCAAACGCTCAGGCTGAGGCAGAGGGTTCCACTCCAACCCAAGCACTGCGGCGGCCCGAGACAGCATGGCTGTCAATTCTGGGTCCGACTCGGGTAATGCTGGCGCACCCGAAGGTGGCAGGACAGACGAATCATCATCCTCAGATGACTCCAGCCCACCTTGTGATGCGGCGATAGACATCTCTTTGTCTTCCGCCGCGCCAAACGCCACAGTTGGGACGGCAGGAGCCGGCCCCGATGTAGACGCCTTGACACGGACCGGGTCAGGTGCATGAGAGGGGGGTGTGGGCCGAGGCATGAGCGTCGGAGCTTTGTTCCACACCGTCACCCTCAGATCACCCTGGCCACCAGCCAAAGTGCAGCCTCCAGGGGAGACCGCAGATTGGGGTGTGGCAGAGGGGACTCTCGCTCCGGCATCCGCACGGAGTTCACGGAGTCTCAATCGTAACACCGAGATGGCCATGTTCCCGCAGAGAGAACATGAGTCATCCACGAGCGCCGCTTGAGCGTGCTGAAAGCCCAAACACGTCAAACAGCGCTCGTGCCCGTCGAAAGGCAGAAGGGATCTACCGCACCCAGAATTGCACGGGCGAGACATCCTGAAAAGGACGTGCCACGCGCAAGCTCTTTTGTGAGAGGAAAACCTTGCAGTCGATGTCGAAGCGCCCAGGGAAACACACACCAGCTGTCAGACGGACCACTGCGCAGATCAGCAGGCAGGAAGTATGCGATCACTGGAACGCGCCGTTACACCAACACCGACTGGAAAGCTGCTCGTCTCGAAGAAGCTGACAGAGTCTTAGAAGGCTGTAGGAGTGAAGAGGTAGGTTTCTATGGCTCCGAAAGCAGAAACATAATGCGATATTGCCACGTACTTCCTTATATACTCACGCGGTGAGGCGGAGTTACGTATGCAAATTCCGCATGCCCCATGGCATTGGCACGCCATTGGGCGTTTTCTATAAGCTCGAAGATGATAGGCTTCTAAACGAAACCCCCATTCGTTAGTCACTAACGTTACGTCGTAGTGACTGAACGAAAGGGAACGGGCTATAACAGCTCACTCATGCAGTGCTGAGATTCTTACTGTAGCTTTATAAACATAATGTTTGCTTTTTACAAAATATGTAAATTAATGGGGAAACTTGTTGCAGCTTTGCTGAAGCCATTTATGCAGGATTTTAGCTCTCGCAAAAGGAAAGGAAATGTTTCATTGTTAACTGGTAGATTTATATTTAGTTTGAGTGAATTTAAATGAGAGACCCTAAACTGTAATGAGAAAATGGTTCAAAAAACAAAAATATACATTAAATGGGACAATTTGGAGGGCTAGGTTTAAAAACTGTACTTGAAGATAATGTAATGTTAATTAAATAAAGTGCTACTTAAGTGTGCCTAAGTACACGTTTAAAAAAGCACACTTTGTAATTGTCAAATTAAACGTTTTATTTTAAAGCAGATTATAAATCGTTTTAATAATATTGTGTTGTGTTTTAAAGTACATTTATTTGAATGTGACTAACATACTCTGTGTGGTCTGTCTGTGTGGGTCCTAACACCCCAGTATAGTGATGGGGACACTATACTGTAACAAGCACCGTCCTTCGGATGAGACGTTAAACCGAGGTCCTGACTCTGTGGTCATTAAAAATCCCATTTTGTCCTTCGATAAAGAGTAGGGGTGTAACCCCGGCATCCTGGCCAAAATTTGCCGATTGGTACCTGTCCATCATGGCCTCCTAATCATCCCCATATATGATTGGTATCAGTCTCAGTCTCCTCTCCACCAATCAGCTGGTGTGTGGTGGGCGTACTGGCGCAATATGGCTGCCGTCGCATCATCCAGGTGGATGCTGCACATTGGTGGTGGTTGAGGAGATTCCCCCCTTCTATGTAAAGCGCTTTGAGTGCCTAGAAAAGCGCTATATAAATGTAACAAATTATTAATTAATTATACTTAAAGGTCCCATGGCATGGATTTTTTATTTTATTTTATAATGTATTCTGAGGTGTACTTATATTGTTAGTATGATTTTTATATCATAAAGTGTCATAATTTAGAAATAAAAGGCATTTTTTCTATACGGATGTTTGCCCTGTGGCTGAGTGCCCTGTTTCAAGGGGCGTGTCTGCTGTGAGACTTTAGTAAAAACGCCCACTGTTGTGATTGGCTGACATCTTTGCATTTGAAATGAGCGGAGGGGGCGTGGTTTAACGAGGTCTACGAGCCGAGGCACAAGTCTGCTGCCAGAGAGATGGATGTCACTTCTCATCAGTTCTCTCAGCACGTCTCAGTTCAGTGAACTGTTGTAGTTACTAGCATATACTTCAGGTTATTAGTTTTTTTCTAGTCGGAGGGACTGTCACTCATGTCAGAAAGTTAGTAACTTTAGTAAATGATGGATCAGCGCTGACTCGAGACGCGAACCATTTAGAAAATTTTTCGAAGGTTTGGGGCCTTCGCTGTGGGCCAGATGCAGTACTGGGGGTCGGTGATGTTGAAGGCCGACCGGCCAGTGCAGCCCGATCCTCGGCGTGCGTGAAGTTTATCTCTAATGATGAGGCTCTGTTGATGTTGAGCAGAAACTCATGACTGTATGCACATTTTAGAACAGATAGACGCGACGAGGACGTACAAAAACACTGATTCACAAGATAGAAAACATGAAAACACTGTTCCCATTCGTTCAGTCACTACGACGTAACGTTAGTGACTAACGAATGGGGGTTTCGGTTAGAAGCCTATCATCTTCGAGCTTAGAGAAAACGCCCAATGGCGTGCCAATGCCATGGGGCATGCGGAATTTGCATACGTAACTCCGCCTCACCGCGTGAGTATATAAGGAAGTACGTGGCAATATCGCATTATGTTTCTGCTTTCGGAGCCAAGAGAACCTACCTCTTCAGCTGTTGGGCCCCGCCCCCAATGCCTTTCGCTCCCGGGGTGCATGAGGTGATCACGCGGTCCCGGAAGTCCCCGTGCTTCCCGCGACCGTTTTGTGGCCTCCTCCGCCTTCTCTGCCCTTGATGGGGCCGCGGCCTAGGGTACACTGTGGCCCCCTTCCCCCCACTGTTGAACTCTCTGTTGCGCACTACGGTGTCCACAGAGGGCTTTGACGTGGCGTGGTGTGGCTGTCCTAAGCACCCCCCCAAAGCCTGTGGGCTCGTCTACTTCAGTGGCGTGGTCCTGCAGAGCTACGGGCAGGCCGCCGCCCCTTTGCACATGCACAAGGGTGGAGCCGACCCAGGGCTCTTCATTGAGCTGCGTGCCGCAACTGATCCCGCGCCCGAGCGGTGAAGGTGGCCACACGCTCCCTGGGTCGGGCGATGTCCACAGCTGTGGTCCGGGAGAACACCTGGCCTTACCTGGTGATGTGGAGGATGTTGAGCGGGCCCGCCTCCTCAACTCACCCATATCCCAGGCTGGCCTCTTCGGCGGCGCGGCTGAGAACTGCGCCCAACGGTTCTCGGCCGCCCCAGAGCAGACTGAGGCTGTAACACGTACTGCCCCGGCGGCCAGCTGCTGCACCAGCCGCCGGCTCAGTCGCCTCAGTCCGTTCGCCGCCGAGGGCGCCCTCCCTCTTCCCGCCCGGCCCCAGCAGCAGCCTTCACCTGGGCCGCGCCGTGGAGGTGGTTGAGGATGTCGCCCAGTCCGCTCTCCAGACTGGTTAAACGCCAGGCTGGAGGTGGACAACTCAGAGATGGGTTCCAGTTCTTCCCAGGGGATGGTAGCAGGGCCTCTCCTTCCCCCGGTGGAGGGCCAGGGGAAAATCCTTCCGCTGCTGGCCCCCGGGCTAGCAGCGCTTGGGAAGAACTCATGTTCCTGTCTCTGAGGACCCAGAGACCGGTGATGACGGTGTGCGCCACCCACGGGTCCCACCACTCGCATCCCTCTCTGTCGCCAGCCTCCTGGCAGAGCAGACCCCAGTGGAACGTGGGTCCTTCCCAAGAAAACCGGTGGGTTACGGCCAATCCTGGACCTTCGCATCTTGAACCGATCCCTTCACCGGCCTCCGTTCAAAATGTTGACTGCGAAACGCCTTTTCGAATGCGTTCGTCCTCACGATTGGTTGCAGCGATCGACCTGAAGGACGCCTACTTTCATGTCTCCATCCTTCCTCGACACAGACCGTTCCTACGGTTTGCTTTCGAGGGGCGGGCATATCAGTACGCGGTCCTCCCATTCGGGCTATCTCTGTCCCCTCGCGTCTTTACGAAGATTGCCGAGGCAGCCCTTGCGCCCCTTCGGCAGCACGGGGTTCGCATCCTGAACTATCTCGACGACTGGCTCATACTGGGCCACTCTCGGGAGCAGGTTTGCGGACACAGAGATCGGGTGCTCCAACACCTAGCCCGTCTGGGCCCACGGGTCAACTGGGAGAAGAGCAAACTCTGCCCCGCGCAGAGGATCTCTTTTCTCGGTATGGACATCGACTCGGTCGCCATGTGCGCGCAGCTTTCGAGCGAGCGCGCACAGTCTCTGCTGACTTGCCTCCGTCAAATCGAGAGCAAGAGTGCGGTTCCACTGAAACTGTTTCAGAGGCTCCTGGGGCATATGGCATCTGCAGCCGCGGTAACGCCGCTCGGATTGCTTCATATGAGACCGCTTCAGCACTGGCTTCGCGATCGAGTCCCGAGATGGGCATGGCAGTCTGGCACGCTCCGGGTTCAAGTGACCCGGCCCTGCCTACAGACGCTCACCCCGTGGTCGAACCTCAGCTTTCTACGGGCAGGTGTTCCCTTAGAACGAGTTTCCAGGCATGTTGTCGTATCGACGGATGCCTCTGCCACGGGTTGGGGTGCCATGTGCAATGCACAAGCAGCCGCGGGCTCCTGGACAGGACCCCAGCACCTACTGCATGTCAATTGCCTCGAGTTGCTGGCAGTACGGTTCGCCCTGCACTGCTTCCGAACGTTGCCGAAGGGTCAACACGTGCTTGTCCGGACAGACAACACGGCTGTAGTAGCGTACATCATACACCAGGGCGGTCTACGCTCCCGCCGTATGCCTCAACACGCCCGTCATCTCGTCCTATGGAGTCAGAAGCGCCTGAGGTCCCTTCGTGCTGTCCACATTCCGGGAGTCCTGAACCATGCAGCCGACGAGCTCTCGCGGTTTCAGCCTCTCCCGGGAAAATGGAGACTCCATCCCCAGACGGTCCAGCTGATTTGGGAACAGTTCGGCGACGCACAGGTAGATCTGTTTGCCTCCCACGACTCTTTCCACTGCAGCCTGTTTTATTCCCTGACCGAGGGCACGCTCGGCTCGGATGCACTGGCGCACAGCTGGCCGCGGGGCCTACGCAAATATGCGTTCCCCCCAGTGAGCCTAATCGCACAACTCCTGTGCAAGATCAGGGAGGACAAAGAGCAGGTCCTTTTGGTCACCCCGTACTGGCACGGCCGGACCTGGTTCTACAGTAGACTCTACTTCCTGCTTCGCTACTGTTCGGACGCTCTTGCTTACTGCTCCGCGCTTTGCTCTATCGCTTCTATATTTTACAACTTCAGCAAATCAGCACATTGACAAAGCTTGACTCCAATGATAAAATTAGAAACTCTGGTGACTGAATTCCTAAACAAAAAGCGGAATATTTCAACCGACCAGCCTCCCACTGCCTTCAGCTTACATTCCGGAGAAGGGAAAACACAGCTGCCTACATTCAAAAGGATAAGAAAATGCCTCTTCTAGAATCTACTTGCTGCACAAACTGCCACAGACTTTTACAAAGGATTGCAGTTCTTGAAACAAAGTTATTTGCGGAACCATCCAACCAGACGAATCACACAGCAGAGCTTCATCATGATCGCCCTCTGCACACTGCCGGTGAGTCCCATAAATGTAGTGCTACTCAACATGTAGAGAAACAAGTAACTGATCAACACACTAATCAATGGAACAAACAGGGAGCAAGACCCAAAGGCACTCGAGACATCAGATTGTCACGAGCATCACATATTGCCGCAGTAGCATGCTCTACCCCAGACACAAGGATTGCAAACACTAGTTTTCTACCACCAAATATACATCTTGAAAACAGATTTGAAGTGCTAATGAATGTGGGTGAGGAATCCCCAAATGTGATGAATATGACCGAACACAGATTGAATCAGCCCGCAGCTAACACTGCTAACAGGCGCTCAAGGTCAAGCAGACAGCGGCCCTCAGCTCAGAGCGCAGCCGAGCCCAGGACTCTCATAGTGGGGGACTCAACAATCAGAAACATTAGCAGCAGGGATACAACTACATGCTGCCTTCCACAAGCAACAGTCTCTGATGTAAACAGGGAACTTAAGAACATTCTGATGAAACATAAGACTGCAAATCGACTTATCATTCATGTGGGAAAGAACGATATTCAGAGAGAGGAGTCAGAACTTCTAAAGAGGGATTTTAATGAACTTTTTGAAACACTTAGAAAACTGAAAGTTCAGCCGTTCATCAGTGGACCACTTCCAGCAAGAGGAACAAATAGGTTCTCACGGCTACTTGGGCTTAATACATGGCTGCAAAAAACCTGCAACATGAAGGGAGTGAACTTTATCGACAACTTTAATCTCTTCTGGAGTCAGAGACAACTGTTTACATCAAATGGCCTCCACCCAAACAAACTCGGTGCAAGAGTGCTAAAGGACAATATTTATTTTTCCCTTCATCATCCTTCAGCTGTGTGTGCCAACCCACTCAACCTGGATAGCACACACACACCAGTAAAGTACGATCACAGGACTTCATTTCAGCATCTGAATGGACATGCGGTTGATACACCCCACAAGGACAATGATAACACCACGCAGCCACAACAACCACTTCTCATGGACACACTCCCAGCTGAACCCCGCCCTCAGAGCTCACCACAGATAGACTGTGATGGATTAGAACAGCTCGAAGTGACACAGATCGAGCCACTAAACAGTAACATCTCAGCCCATTCTGTGGAGTCTGTGGAGGCACTGGTAAAAATGGGGACCATCAGGAGTGACACTGGTGAACTTTTAAAACTTATATGTAATATAAGCAATAGGCTGGAAGAAATGTCACTCCTTGAACCGGACGATAACATATTGCAGTTTCCGGTAACACCAGAGAAACAGCCCCCCTCACCAGACATCCCGTTATCCCGCTCTACAGCATCCCCGCCTCTGAGCTTCACAGAGAAAATGGATTTTGTTTATACTGGAAACAGACAATCATACTCGATCACTGCGAGCCCCCAGATATCAACCAAAGAGCGTCGAGCCCCACAACCACCAAAGACTGTGGGCCCAGCTCGCTCTGCCCCTCCTCCTGTGAGATTTCTTCGGTCACAACGCCAGGGCACACACCCTCCTCCATCTGCACCAAAAACAACTGATACCAGCTCTCAGTGACGTGTTCTGGGTCCTCGCAACGTCAACAGCAATCTTATCAAATGTTTACAAAACATGCGTGAATCCAGTGTGCCTCTATCTTTCTCTATTTCTGTTCTGTTAAGTGATAGAAAGTCCAAGGCTTTCTCAGGCCGTATGGCAAACCCATCTAATCTGCTGCCTGTTAATTGTCAAACTAAGATTACTATGGGGGAAAAAATTAAAATTAATACTGTTAAGTTAGCACTCTTAAACATCCGTTCACTTAAAAACAAATCATTTCTAGTCAACGACTTAATATCCACAAACAACCTAGATTTTTTGCTGCTAAATGAAACGTGGCTAGAAGACAGCTGCAGTGCAACAGTCCTCAATGAAACAGCCCCTCCTAACTTTACTTTTATGAGTGTCTGCAGACCAGTCAGAAGGGGCGGGGGGGTCGCAGCACTATTTAAAGATGTCTATCAATGTAAGCAAGTATCGTTTGGTGACTATTTGTCTCTAGAATATCTGGGCATTGTGCTAAAAGGTGCTCCACGCATCCTGCTTATCATTATTTATAGGCCTCCGAAATATTCTCCGGCCTTTATTGATGACTTTACAGAGCTGTTATCAGCAATCTCATCTGAGTATGACTGTTTTGCTATTGCTGGGGATTTTAACATTCACATTGACAATGCTGAATCCAGTACAACAAAAGATCTCATGACTGTTCTTAACACTTTTGATTTGACACAACATGTTCACGGACCCACACATGATCGTGGACACACTCTAGATTTACTTATCAGTAAGGGGCTAAACATTTCATCAATAGTTATTAAGGATGTGGCAATGTCTGATCATTTCTGTATTTTCTTTGATATATCAATCTCTCCTGCCATTGAAACCAGATCTGTCTCTATCAAAAAGAGATGCTTAAATGAGAACACTAGTGTGCTGTTTATGAAGGCTATATCTCTAACACCAAGCATATCTGCAGACTCTGTTGATTTTCTCCTTGACTCTTTTAACTCAAAAGTTAAGGGTGTAATTGATGATATTGCTCCTGTAAAAGCCAGGAAAAAGAGTGGCAAACAAAAAGCACCCTGGAGAAACTCAACAGAAGTGCAATTAATGAAAAGACAATGCAGGAAATCGGAACGCATGTGGCGAAAGACAAAACTTGTAGTCCATTATAAGATCTATAAAGACAGTCTTCGTGCTTTCAATGTGGAACTAGGCAAAGCTAGACAGACCTTCTTTTCAAATATTATAAACAGAAACATAAACAACACGCGCACTCTTTTTGCTACTGTAGAGAGACTAACAAACCCCCCGAGTCACATTCCCAGTGAAATGCTCTCAGACAGCAAATGCAGTGAGTTTGCTTCCTTCTTCTCCGAGAAAATCATTAATATCAGAAATGCGATCAGCACATCGTTCAGTTGCTCTGAGGTGAATCAGATCAGACCACAGCCTCAGAAAGTTACTATGACTGATTTCGAAGCAATTGATGGTAAAATTTTAGAAGAAACAGTACAGCACCTTAAAACATCAACCTGCGCCCTTGACACACTCCCCACTTCTTTTTTCAAAAGTGTGTTTAACTGTTTAGAAGCAGATCTCCTAGAAGTGGTAAACGCCTCACTTCTTTCTGGGACTTTTCCAAACTCCCTTAAAACCGCAGTAGTTAAGCCTCTCCTGAAAAAGAGAAATCTGGATAACTCCATATTGAGCAACTACAGACCAATCTCAAATCTCCCCTTCATAGGCAAGATCATTGAAAAAGTTGTTTTCAGTCAGCTGAACAAATTCTTAAGCTCAAACGGATACTTTGACAATTTTCAATCTGGTTTCCGACCGCATCACAGCACAGAGACGGCCCTCATTAAGATAATAAATGATATTCGCCTCAATACAGATACAGGCAAAACATCAATTCTGGTACTACTGGACCTCAGTGCTGCATTCGACACTGTTGACCACAAAATACTTCTTGACAGGCTAGAAAATTGGGTTGGGCTTTCTGAAATGGTCCTCAAATGGTTCAGGTCATACTTAGAAGGGAGAGGTTATTATGTGAGTATAGGTGACCATAAGTCTGAGTGGACATCCATGACATGCGGAGTCCCACAAGGGTCAATTCTTGCACCACTCCTATTCAACCTGTACATGCTGCCACTCAGCCAAATAATGAAAAATAACAAAATGGCTTACCACAGCTATGCTGACGACACCCAGATCTACTTAGCCATATCACCTAATGACTACAGCCCCATTGACTCTCTATGTAAATGCATTGATGAAGTTAACAGTTGGATGTGCCAAAACTTTCTTCAGTTAAACAAAGACAAAACTGAAATTACTACATTTGGAAACAAAGATGAAATTCTGAAGGTGAATGCATATCTTGAGGCTAAAGGCCTGAAATCAAAAAATCAAGTCAGGAATCTTGGTGTGATTTTGGAGTCAGACCTGAGTTTCAATAGTCATGTCAAAGCAATAACTAAATCCGCTTACTATCATCTCAAAAATATATCAAGAATTAGATGCTTTGTTTCCAGGCAAGACTTAGAGAAACTCGTTCATGCTTTTATTACCAGTAGGGTGGACTATTGTAATGGTCTTCTCACCGGCCTTCCCAAAAAGACCATTAGACAGCTGCAGCTCATACAGAATGCTGCTGCCAGGATCCTGAGCCGAACCAGAAAACATGACCATATCACACCAGTCCTCAGATCTTTACACTGGCTTCCAGTTACATTTAGGATCGATTTTAAAGTGCTATTACTTGTATATAAATCACTCAATGACCTAGGACCTCAATACATTGCAGATATGCTGATTAAATACAAACCCAACAGATCACTCAGATCATCAGGATCAAGTCAATTAGAAATACCAAGGGTTCACTCAAAGCAAGGAGAGTCTGCTTTTAGCTATTATGCCAGCCGTAGCTGGAACCAGCTTCCTGAACAGATCAGATGTGCTCCAACAGTAGCCACTTTCAAATCCAGACTCAAAACACATCTGTTTAGCTGTGCATTTACTGAATGAGCTGAGCCACTGTACGTGCTTTGTCCGAACTGCTTGCATTTTAATTTATATGCTTAAATTTAACCCTGTTTTTATATTTATTTTTAATTATACTCTTTATTTTTATCTTTCAATATTTTCTTTATTTTTTATTTCTTTAAATTCCTATTATAACTGTAACATTTTTATTTCATTTCTGTGTAAAGCACTTTGAATTGCCACTGTGTATGAAATGTGCTATACAAATAAACTTGCCTTGCCTTGCCTTGCCTTGGTTCCCCGAACTCATTCTCCTTGCGACAGCCCCTCCCTGGCCTATTCCTCTGAGACCGGACCTCCTTACTCAGAGACGGGGCACCCTATGGCACCCGCGTCCCGACCTCTGGAACCTCCACGTGTGGCTCCTAGACGGGACGTGGCAGGTTTGAGTGGCCTGCCACCTACGGTGGTCGCCACCATCACTTCCGCTAGGGCAGAGTCCACTCGGCATGCCTGTGCATTGAAGTGGAACCTCTTCGTCACCTGGTGCTCTTCCCGCCAAGAAGACCCCTGGAAATGCCCGATCGGGTCCGTGCTTGAGTTTCTCCAAGAGGGGCTGGAGCAAGGCTGTCTCCCTCCACCCTCAAAGTTTATGTGGCCGCTATATCTGCCCACCACGATCTCTTGGAGAACAAAAAGGTAAGTCAGCACGACCTGATCATCAGGTTCCTGAGGGGAGCGAGGAGACTGAATCCTCCTCGCTCTCCTCTCGTACCCTCTTGGGACCTCTCAGTAGTCCTAAGTGCTCTGCAGAGGCCTCCCTTAGAGCCTTTGCGGTCGGTTGATATTAAGTTCCTGTCGATGAAGACGCATTGGCCTCTCTTAGAGGGTCGGGGACCTGCAGGCTTTTTCGGTTGACGAAGCGTGCCTGGAATTCGGGCCGGCTAACTCTCACGTGATCCTGAGACCCCGGCCTGGATATGTGCCCAAGGTTCCTACCACTCCCTTCAGAGATCAGGTAGTGAACCTGCAAGCGCTGCCTTTGGAGGAGGCAGACCCAGCCTTGGCATTGCTCTGTCCAGTACGCGCCCTCCGTGCCTATGTAGACATGACGCAATGTTTCAGGACCTCAGACCAGCTCTTTGTCTGTTATGGTGGAGAACGGAAGGGAAGTGCTCTCTTAAAGCAAAGGTTGTCTCACTGGATAGTGGACACCATTGTTTTGGCTTACCAGCAGCAAGGTCGACCATGTCCCCATGTCTCGGAGTGTGGCCTCCTCTTGGGCTCTAGCGCATGGCGCCTCGCTGACAGACATCTGCAGAGCTGCAGGCTGGGCGACACCCAACACATTCGCCAGATTCTACTATCTCCGAGTGGAGCCAGTGTCCGACTATGTACTCGCCCCCCCGAGGGGCCGGTAATGGACCAGGCTTTGGTGTCTTCGCTTGCTCGCCACTCCACTCCACGGACTGGATACGTGCGATATTTCCTCAGGTGAGCTCCCCGAGAGCCCTGAGCTCCTCCAGCACTGCTTACGCCTATACCTGTGTGTCTGCCCTCTAGCGAGCCCAGACCCTCGTCTCCGGCCAGGTGCCCCGTGTGCATGGTTCCCCTCCGGCAACCCCCACACGAGTATTTTACCATAAGTCTCCGCAGTGAGCGGGTTTCTTCCCTTGGCGTGTCCCCCGCCAACCCTAGGGTTAAAAATCCACCTTCGGCTGGTACCCTAGAGATCTCCATATGCAGCCCCTAGCCGGGTCATATGTGTCTCTTAAGTCCTCCCCACGGGTAGGCATCCTTGGCATTCCCTCACTGGGATATGCTTCCCAGTGTACCTTGGTAATCCTGTGATAAGTGGGAGTCCTTCGTCCGTACTAGTCTTACGACAGGGTACTCACACTTACGCAGGGCACTGGAAGACAGCTGAGTGGCGGGATTATATTGGGACCCCCATTCGTTAGTCACTAACGTTACGTCGTAGTGACTGAACGAAAGGGAACGTCTCGGTTACGGATGTAACCCTCGTTCCCTGAGAAGGGAACGGAGACGTAACGTCCCGTTGCCACATATACCTGGAACGCAGGAGTTCAGTCTTGGCTCCTCAAGCAGGTAACATAATGCGATATTGCCACGTACTTCCTTATATACTCACGCGGTGAGGCGGAGTTACGTATGCAAATTCCGCATGCCCCATGGCATTGGCACGCCATTGGGTGTTTTCTCTAAGCTCGAAGATGATAGGCTTCTAACCGAAACCCCCATTCGTTAGTCACTAACGTTACGTCTCCGTTCCCTCCTCAGGGAACGAGGGTTACATCCGTAACCGAGACGTTCTGTTGGGAGAGAGAGAAGCCGCAGTGTGTGCACGAATAATAAGGTCCTATGTGAACTTGAATAGTTATTTACACATCAGAAATCACAGATCAGAAGAAACTGAAAAAAGACTTCTGTTTTCATTTGTACATCCAAACACTAAGAAACTGCCAGCATTCACTCATCATTCAAAAGCCATGATCTCTCAAGGACAAACAAATATGGCGCTCGCATGGGCGTACCAAATTCTCTGGCCGGAGGAAAGGGAGGTAACCATTCCTGTTATGACGTCATAACAGGCAAATTCAAGATCAGCTCGTCTGGGCTGTCATTTTCTCAAAGGTAGAAAAAGACAGCCAAAACTCAGTTTACACCGATCAAAATTTATAGCTACTTGGGCACAATATTCAGGCTAGGGGAACTCATATTAATGTTGAAAAACCTCGTAAAATGAAAATTTCATGCCATGGGACCTTTAAGAACATGTAAAGAACTTTAAGTATAGTACTCTTGTCTTTAAGTATAGTATTAATGTTTAAGAACGTTATGCAACTTAATTACAAATGTGTAGCTGCAAATATAAACATGTCAAGTCTTTACAGAAATTACAATCAACGGAGTGTCTATTTACACCAAGTGAAAACAGCGTGCCTTGTTGGCAAGTGCTATTCGCACTAGCTCCGCCTAACAATACCTGTTTGGGAAAAACAAGATAAAAAATATAACAGGCATATTTTGATGTTTTCAGTGGTGTAGTCAGTAAAGCATAAGGCTTAAAGAGCCAGGTTTTGACGCAAACCGGGTTTGAATTAGCCTTTTGCAGAGCTCGCTCTTCTCTCTTTTCACAGATCACAGATCAGATCTTTCACAGATCACATCGGAAAGGCATTTACTTTCAATAAAAATTAAGAAAATGTTCTAAAAATGGAAATAAAGTGCATAACGAAATGTTTAAAAATAATGTTCAATGTCTGTGAATAGACTTGCTATCTTATCATATATCATCTGGTCTCCCGAGTCTTTCTGGTAGAACTGCTACTTTTACATGGTGTAAATAGAATATATCACTATTTTCACTTAGTATGCTATTTCACTTAGTAAATAGCATCTACAGCTATTTGCACTTAGTGTAAATATCATATATCGCTAAGAAAATGAAAATGTGTAAATATAATCTAGATGATATTTATATTTACATGCTATTGGTGTAAATAGCATTTATTGCTATTTGCGCTTAGCCGCTGCCTTACATTAAAGCATATTTTAGTTTACCATAAACGCTTGTCAGTACATTCGGCAGTACACTTATAGAAACTAAGAACAGATTAGACAGAGATTATTCGTTCAAACAGAATTCCACAAATTCCAAATCAACAATCCAGAACCCTAAATCAAGAAGATCCTGTCATTTTGGACATCATCCAGGCTGAAACAGACTAACTCCAAAACAGAAAACGTTTGAAAGAGTTAATCCCAACTAGAGAATGAAAGGAGAACAAATTAGAGAACCAACGTTAGGCAGTTTTTAAAAGACGGGTTGGTTTGGAGATGGCACAGCGGACCCATGTGGAAAACAGCAATTACTGTTTGACCCCCAAGACAGATATCAAAATCAGACCGTCTTTCCAAAGTTCTCTGTTTGACCTGAGCTCTTAAACACAGGACTGAAATCCACAGAGAAATCCACAAAGACTGCCTTTACATATCAAAATGCATCAGATCATTCCAAAACAATACTAGACAGACTTATAACCAAACATCATTCAACTGCAAAATTCTATGTATCATGCCTATCACCTAGATATCCGACTATTATGCTTATCACACATAATTAATGCATTTGTTATAACTTTTGAATGAATGGTTGGAGGTGTGTCTTGTTTAGTATGTGTGTGATTGTTTTTTCATTGCTCAAATCAATCCATGAATCAAATAATATAATAAAAATATTAAACGTTATTTTATAAAGCATCTTAAAAAGCAGCGTCTCAAAACGCTGTACACAAAATAAACAATATACAATAGATAAAAGTAAAGATGAGAGAGAAAAAAAGGATAGGGAAGCATAGGAAGAGAAAGCCCTGTCACCCATAGATCTTAAGCGTGCTTTAGGAACAACCAGCAATTTGATTGTGAGGAGCGCAATGTGATTAGGAGTATGTAACAATTCTGTTAAATAATCTGGTACCAGCTCATGCAATGATTTGTATGCGAGCATCATAATCTTGAAATCAGCTCGGAACCTGACTGGGAGCCAATGCCGGCATTCCAAAACTGGAGTAATATGGTTGCATATCCTGTACCCAGTTAAGATCCTGGTGGCAGAAACCCTGTCCACACGAACACGGTTATTTTCAAAACCGCAGCTTTTTCTACGCGGTTTGGCTGTTTGTCCACACGCAAACGCAGTATCCGGTTACTGAAACCGGACTTTTTTTAAAAACTCCGGCCAGGGTGAAGATTTTTAGAAACTCCGGTTACAGCGTTGTCGTGTGGACGGTGAAACCGGAGATTTCGGCTTATTAATTTGAAGTGTGTGCCGTTCTCTCCTTTGTTTGACGTCAGGTTGTGCGCCATTATCTCTTTTATTTAGCTACATGAGTCGAGGCAGCCAATCACAGCGTGGTTTTGCATTTTAATGTGGACAGAGATTTTTTTAAAACCGTGCTTGTGTGGACGCAATTGTTTTTAAAAACGGAGGAGGATAAACTCCGGTTATAAAAATACCCGTGTACGTGTGGACTAGGCCAGAATTTTGTAGAAGCTTGTTTAGTGTTGACTTAGAAACTCCAACTAAAAGGGCATTACCATAGTCTCACTGCATGAAAAGTGGGATTTTCGACCCCGTAAACGTCTGTATACTCCCGGAAATCTCCCTAATTTTCGGCAATTTTCGACAATTTAGAGGCAGCGAACGTCGCGTTCGTCTGTGCCACAAATTGTCGTAAACGAACCATGACGTAGGTGGAGAGCCCCCCACTGAGAGAGCCCGCGGAGGTGCGACGCCTCTAATTAGCATATGAATAGCAGCGAAACCAGAGTCAACGGCCAGACTTGAATTTACTCACTCAATATTGGCTGAAGCCACTACATTTAAAAAAGAAAAATCCCTCGTGATTGGTTGTCAGATCACTGCAAACCAATCATTATTGGTCCCCCTGGCTCATTATAAATGTAAACCCCAATAATAATAATACATATATAATTTATGTTGTAATAATTTGTTTTATATTAATGTTATTGTGCTATGAAGTATTCATACCATCAAGGAATATATGGGAAAATTATACGGACCGTGCCGTTTATTCAAAGAAAGAGCTTCATTTATAAGCATACAGCTGTTTATTCAAATAAAGAGCTTTATTGTTAAACACACAACTATGTACAGTGCAGCAGTAATGTCTCGTAATGTACTGTAAAGTTCGGCGTGCTCCAGGCTGCGAGAGGGCGGTGGCCGCACAATCCATCCAGAAACCCCGTCAACAAAGCCGTCTTCCTCATCAGATATCGCGCACTTCCAAGTGTCCACCTCATCCAGCACACTCTCGCTTCCAGCAACTGTAATACAATCCATAAAGACAATAAGCAACCTGAAAAAAACTCACATTGACAAAAAACGGATCTAATATAATAAATCTTACCCTTTTTCTTCTTGATCGACTCCGAGCTAAACTTCGCAGTTTCCGCCTGCGATGTAAGTTCTACCAGAAAGACTCGGGAGATAGAATGATGAATGAAGCATACATTTATTGACAGCCCAGCAAGCATAATAAGTTTTGGCATAGGCCCCGTCCATAGTTTATAATCCGAGGGTAGCGGATCAGCATATTCCTGTCTGAAGATGAAGGCAGGGGCGCAGCCGACCCCCCTTTTGAGGTATGGACGGAACCATCCTGGTGGTGGTGGGGAGGGTGGAGGTTGTTGTCGCATCGGCATCTGCGAACTCAAACATGTGTAAGTACGACCTTTATACAGAAAATATGAAGACGTGATTGGATAGAGATGAAGTTAATAAGTGACGAAGTGATTAAGTCTTCCTGGCAGAACTTAAGCTGAAGCTTCCATTTCAGGTTGTTTGTATCTGAAGCTCCGGCGTGTCGATTCATAATACGTCTTACAGGCAGCTGGATAACAATTACATGAGACTGGTATTAATAAAAACAGTCACGGTAAAATTAAACAAGGAATGAGAAAAACTTTAGAAGTTACTGAAACACAATTTCGTCGTGATCAGCGGTTAAATCTGGACTCGCGGAAATCGCTCCAAGCAGATAAGAGCTCACGGCTTCGTTATGAGGCGAGGATAGTCTGTGTAAACAAAATGTGCAGTTTTAAGCTCGGATCTATTAACGCATCCACTTCCTTATACAGCTGAATAAAAGCATATTCTTTAAATCGTAACGTTACATTACCCATGCTGTGGTTCATAGCGCCTGCAGTTTGCCTCAGAGTTGTGAAGATGAAGACAGCCTCCTGAAAATGAGTCGAAAAAGTTGGTCGCGTCCATGCAGAGATTGAGTTGAAGACGGCGTCCTGTCATAGTTGATCACGAAAAAGGAAAGCAGCAAAAAAACATAGGAAATGTAAAAAAAAAAAAAAGTTTAAAGCTCGTCTTCTACGCGTCATGGCCATGACCTCGACCTCGCACGTCATTGGACTAGGGCTCTACTATGGAACGCGCCCGGGGCCAAATTTCTTTATACGAAACGCGTGACTTATGACCGTTTCAACACGCCCTGTTTTCCGCGTCAACGCAGCAATTTTTTACGTGTTTCTTTTGTATGTGTAGACACGCACATTCTGGTCGTGTAACAGGCATACACACACAGTCGACGCACAGTTTTAACATGTTAAGAAGACACATTTGAACGTGTTTCTTAACGCGCACATTCTGTACATGTCGAAGTGTAATATTTTTTTTAAAGCAGACTTACCTTTATATGTAGCCTAGGCTACATACATATTAATATAAGATATTAATTAATTGCTTAACTGACTACTGTGCTAGAGTAAAGTAGCCTAATGTTACAATGTATATTAAGTAAATGCTTAATATTATACAATTATTATAATTTATCTATATGGGTTATTGTTTGTTTTTTAAAGTTAGGCTATATATAATTTCTAAAAGTATATATAGGCTAATTTACACAGCACATATTTATAACTGAAAAAACACACACACACACACACACACACACACAACTTTATTCACTTTCACATAATAATGTTTTTGTAATTTGGTGTTTAGTTTGTTGTATAGTTTGTTTATACTGTTCTGTCTCTTTTTTGTTTCCAGGAACATCTGATGAGTGCTATAATAAAATGACTTCATTATATTTAAAATATGTTTTGATATACATTTTATTTATATTATTAATATTTTATTTACCCATAAACGTGTCTTTAGGAAGCCATAAGTAATAGAGACAAGAATAACTTTTGCCATTTAAATGCCAAATTAATTTACTGAGGACCCATACAGCCAATGATCATGTGTGAAA
Source organism: Gobio gobio (assembly GCF_949357685.1). Taxonomy (NCBI): domain Eukaryota; kingdom Metazoa; phylum Chordata; class Actinopteri; order Cypriniformes; family Gobionidae; genus Gobio; species Gobio gobio. Next base: position 26,585,985 of record NC_137104.1, on the reverse strand, counting down.
ACACTTATACATAAATTGATCACTTAGAAATCAAAACTAAGGTTTGAGAAAGAAAGAATATGCATACAACAAAATATATTGTTTCATAGCAGCTTCAGTAACAAGTTCAAAACAAATTCTGCTGTAAACCGGCTCTAACAAGCCAATATAGTGTCAATATTCAGCTCAAGTGACTTCAGTGTTGATTCAATTCAGCTGATTTCAGTTCAACTGTAAATTCCTCAGTTTTGCATATTTGTGTGTATTAAGATATATGCAAAAACAACATTTTTGGAAGAGTTAAAATAGTTTTGCACAAAGTGTTGCTTTTGCAAGCGATGTCTGATGTTTTGCATGTTGTGTGTTTTGTGTGTAGAGTTACAAGAAATGGAGCCATATTTTCAGAAATTGTGTGTAAGCAATTAGATAAAACTGTAAATGAATCCAGTTTATTTTAGTTCAGGACTCATAGTCCAGGTGTTAGTAATCTGTGCTTAATCTTTGTTCCAGGCAACAATTTTTTAACTCATGATTAACTAGATTAAGGCCTACTCTTGGCATAATTTAAACCCTGTCCAGGAAACCACCTCTTGAAAATCTGCGTTGATAATTCATAAAATGTGGTGTGAGCTCAATTTAAATGACAATTACAGAAAAACACAATATGACTTAACTATAAACACACAAACTTGTACTTTTCACATTTATGATTAATAGCCATTTAAAAAATCATTCACAGTGCAGGGTGGAAAAATTAATTTTGGTATGTAAACTGTATGCTTTACTTGATTTATTTGTGTGCTTTGGTTCATTGTCTTGTTGCATCACATAACCTCTCTAAAGGTTGAAGACATGAACTGCTGTCCTGTATTTTGTTTTTTTTACATAACATTGGTTATTGCTAATGACATACAGAGTAATTAATCTACACTGTGAGTCCGGACAAGTTGAATCTACTTAAAAAATTGGAGCAAACTGGTTCCCCTAAAAATTTAGTAATGTGAACTAAAATGAGTACATTTAACTTAAATTTAAGTTAACATTTTAACTTAAACTTTAAACTTGTTTTAGTTAAAAAAATTCAGAACCTAGATAAAACTCCCCCTGCTGCTACTCTGATTTGCATTTGTGTAGCTCACAGCATGTTCATTTACATGATAAAGCCTCCCCTAGAATTAAGGGGAGGGGGGGGTCATGGGGGGACAACTGCCAAGCAAGGCCCACGTCAATTTCCGACAATTTCCGGCAGTTTTCGGTGTTGCCTGCAAATTGCCGTGCACAGTCGTAAACCTGAAGTTCCACGGCAATCTACAGTGCCACATACTGACGAAAATCCCACTTTTCATGCAGTGTCTATCTGAGAGACAACAAAGGAATTAGCAATGTTTCTGAGATGGAAAAATATGTTTTAACAGTATTCTGAATGAAGGAATCAGATGAGAGATTAGCATTGAAAATAACGGCAAGGTTCTTCACTTTAATTTGGGTTTCCAAAACAGAGCCATCAAAAGTCAAAGACAGAGAACCAGCTTTGGAAAATTTGTGTAAAATGTATTATGTGCTCCTATCTAGGCTGCAGAAACATTGTGTGTGATCTGCAGGTCAGCTGCACATTCCACCAGGTCTTGCCCACAAATTAACCCCTCCATTTCCTCCTGTCTGAACAAAACGTCTCGGTTATGTATGTAACCCTCATTCCCTGAAGGTGGGAACGGAGACGTACGACGGAACTGACCGACGAATTGGGATCTGATCTCAGAGACCAATCTACTTCGAGTGTGTTAAAAACGAGCCAATGGAGATTGGCATGCGATCCACGCATTCCACGCTCCGCCCCGCGGTGCGTGTATAAATAAGGAAGTGGAATGCTAGATCATTCAGGAAGCTCCACCGGCGCAGCGGAGGGGGGAGGGGCCCGAGGAGCCATTTGACCCGTCGGGGATGCCCTCACTGTAACCCTCAGGTTGCCACCAAGGCCATCAGCCAAAGTAGCAGCCCTCTGCTTTGCAGCGGGAGGACCACAAGATCGGGGGATGCGCAATGGCGCTCCACCTCTTTCGAGGTATTGGAGTCTGGACTGTAAAACTGCAATGGTCATGTTCCCTCAGCGTGCTGAATGCCCAAACACGTGAGACAACGAATGTGACCATCAACTGGGGACAGAAATCGACCGCATCCAGAAACACACGGTTTGAATGACATCTTGAAAAAGACGCATGGTCAAACCGTGTTGCTCTTTTAGAAAGGAAACTGCTCTTTTTATGTGCTGAAGCACTCAGGGAGATGAACGCGGCACCAAACAGTACAAAGGTGCAAGCCTGTGTGTGCACTCAAAAACGGAAACGCCCAGCAAACCAACTCTTTGATCTCCGTTGAAGCGGCCACCCGCTGAGACGCGCCGTCACACCCGCACTGGAAGCAGCAGTCGTTCCTCTTACGAGACTCGTTTTCACTCTTCGTAGAAACAGGAAACATTCACTGTTCGAAAGTGAATCCAAACATCAGAAAGCCCTGCAACAACTTTAACATCAGGAAATGCATCAGACAGGGCTGCTGGTACCTCCACATCTGTAATTTATACGGCGACGCTCATGCCCATCATGTATGCCCCGTAATGAATGCAATAACAAAAAAAACAACAAAAAAAACATATTAAGGCGAGACACGGCAGGTGAAAACATCGTTTTTTCATGCAGTGGTCAATTTTGAGATTTTGGGCCAGTTTGCTCCCTTAACATGTAAGCTTTCATGTCAAAATAAAATAAATGTCAACATTACACATTAAGGGGGTTATTTCATTATGTTTTGTCAACTTGCGCCTTTAGATTTCTACCGAAAATCACCAAAAGTAAGCATTCTAACGCGAGCCGTGCCGTCTCCATTCACAGAAATACGCCATGCCTGGTATCATTGTAAAGCTCTCAGTCTCATACACAGCACTATCTAATCCAAATATGGGCATTTCCTTTGTAGAACTAACCAACCGCGAAAGTTTGCTGGGGAATCTATAGCCGTAAACCACATCTGATTGGTCGATGTGAATTTCCGACTATATGACTGGTTCTCACGTGTCACGCTTCTTTATTTATTCTGCGCCTCAGAGAAAATGCCGACAACACCGAAATCAGCTCATAAACGTTCACAGAAAAGACGGCAACAGCTGTCACTTGCAAGAGATAGTAAAAAGAAAGTAAACAACAGATTAGGCGATGAAACCCCGTCAGCGAGTGCCTCATCGCGAAAGCTATCCTTTGGAAAGGGAAAGAGAGAGTCTGTTGGAGAGACAGCCCTGCCACACAGGAACGGCTCATAATTCACGTCGCACGATTGAATGAATTAGTCAGTGATTTGTGTTGTCCTAAATGTGCTGGATCAGGGCTGAAAATTGACATCGATCCACAGAATCATGGGTTCTGTAGCAGTGTGTTGCTGGAGTGTAGTCTGTGTGAGAGAGATAGGTACTGCAGAAGTGTTTACACATCTACGCATCTGCAAGACGAGTCCAGGAACGACGTTGCATTTGATGTGAATGTGCGGATGGTGCTCTTAGCACATTAATTAGGAATGGGGTATGCAGCTCTCAAAAAAATCAGCAAGTGTTGGGGATACCTTCCCTTCACCTTAAGACTCATCAGAGACACAACAGAAAAGTGACAGGTATGAAAAAGGTTGAGCCAGAAAACCACGCAGTATAGTGTCTAAAATGATTTTGTCTTGCGGATATAGTGACATTACATTTACATTTACATTTCCCCTCATAATGTACATTATATCATAAAAATATAAACATATTTATAAATAAAATATTAACAAATACATTTTATGATATTCAGTATATTTTGTTGGACATATTTACTTTCACGCACACATACACATAACATGGACAATACAATCATATAAGAATCCACTGTCTTTTACAAAGTAAGTTAAGTTATATGTGCACTATGAATAAAACATGATTAAAAAAAAAATGTCATTGTAGTTGCAGAAATTGAGAGAGGCTTGGGGTCACTGCACAAGGCCAGGGAGCAAATTTGAGAGCTGGAGGGAGACACACACTGACTGTGCTAAAAAATTTGCAGGCTCAAGTAAAGCAATGGAGCAGGAGGCAGCTAAGAGGATGTGGGCCAGGTCAGTCAGTCGTTACCAGGTGCGATATACTGAGATGCTGTCAGATGGAGAAAGTGCAGCATTTAAGGAGGTGGTTGCCCTTAACCCATACCCTGAACATGAAATTCTGAAATTGGAGTCATAAATCATGCCCATAAGCGCATGGGTACAGCACTTAGGAAACTAAGTAAATTAGGTAAATTAGGGGGCAAGGGTCTGGGCAAGCTGACTGCCCCTAAATGTAAAGCCTTGCAAAATTTTTACAGGGGTGCTATTATTAAATAAAAGCTGAGATCTGGGCAGGTCTCCTTCACAACATGTCTAGTGATGACAATCCATTACATACAAGGTGCAGTCCATTGTGGTGTTGGTATAGGAGAGCAGAGGAGAATAGAGAAACACCAGAGTCCCACAAGCATCACACTAAAAATGTTCTGTCACGTGAAGTGGGAAAGAAGCTTATCCCTGTGTACCATCGAATGTCCAGTGACAGTCTGCTAAAGCGTATGCAGCATGGAGGCACTCAAAATGCAAATGAGTGCCTCAACTCTGTCATATGGGCCCGATGTCCAAAAACAGTATTTGTGGGGAAAAGCAGGGTTGAGGCTGCAGCCAGTATGGCTATTGCCACTTTTAATGAAGGTGCCTCTGCCATGCTGGCTGTCATGGATAAGTTGTGGCTTCAGTGTACAGTTATCACTGTAAATACATGCAGTTACACTGACATGGTTAGACTTTCAAAAGCGAACATTTTTTAGTCCACCCGTGTGAAACGCAGGCGCCAAAGCGTAAGCACAGCCAAAAAGGTGAAAAGACACAGACAGGAGATCGAAGAGGGGCCTACATATGGTGCAGGCATGGACATTTAGGCTGTAAACAGACAGGGAGCTGTTTATTAAATTAATTTAGTTATAGATTTACATACAACAAACAGACACAATTCGTCTGCAGTTTTTGTGACTGTTTTTGTGTATTTGTTAAGGTAGTTCTCTTCAGCTTAAGGCTATTGCTATTAATAATTTGTTCATTTATCAATTTCCATGTGTTTTAAATATTATATACTGCTGATATTAATGAACTGAATGTATATTTTGTTTGTAGGTTGGGGGTATCAATAGAAATGTATGAAATTATACAATATAAAACTTTAAAGGCCGTTTTCTCAAAATGAGTTTTTCCTCGCACTCAGAGTCAGATATATCCACTTCAGTAGCAACTACAAGCACCAACTTTTGCAGTCTTATACTGAACTATATTCTGAAGGCTTTTACAGAAGGATTTGTTGATATATCATTCCTATCCTGAGTTATAGGTCCTTTTACTCCAAAAAATATGGCGAAAATAATTTTTTTAAGGCTATTGTCAGTATTCTCTAATTTACCAAAGCACAAAATAAGATATCCAGAATCCCCTCTGTAAAAGCCTTCTCTTCTAATATGTCAACAAATAGAACCAAAAACCTGGTCCTTTCCAATTTCCAGATTTTGTTTTTGGAAATGTATGCAAATGAGCGTATATTTAAGTATATAAGGCCTCATTTGCATATTACAAAATAAATTTACACAAAACTTGTAATACATTTTTTTCTTATGTTTATGCCAGTAATAAACTGGAGAAGTTTCACAGTGATATCTTGTAATTTAAAAAAATTCCTATTCACTTGTAGTGTCTCGCCTTAACTTAAGACCCTTATGAAAAAGAAGTATGCTTCAAGATAATTTCATGATGTATACTGAAGTAATGTTAAAGTCTATTTAAAATATACTTTATGTAGTAAGTATACTAATATTAATGTACTAGTAGTACACTTGTAAGTGTACTATTTAAATACTGCTTGGGACTTACTGCTTATATTTAATAGGCTAATCTAACTGCAAAACTGTAAGCCAAGTATACTTAGAATACTTAATTATACTTTAAAGTATATAATCGATTAAAATATTGAGTACATGTATATTCCAAATATACCTTTCTGTCAGTATAAGTCAAGTATACTTAAGTGCAATTTTATTTCTGAGAAGTACATAAAGTATATGTCAGAGAAGTATATAAAAAGTAGACTGAAAGTATACTTTCTTATTTTTTAGTTTAAAAGAAGTATACTAATAGCTCACTTAAATACATTTATTTTTTCGTAAGGGGAATTATCCCACCACCTGGATATCGATTTCACTAATTATCTGCTGTCTGGCCTCAAACACGGTTTTAAACCTGGCGTAGAATGCCCGCTCTCTCAAAACATCATCTGTCATAATCTCCAATCCGCTCTCGCAGAGCTCAACATTGTAGACAATTTGACTAAAAAAAGAAGTCAAGTGTGGCTTCATGATTGCCCATCTTGACGCTCCCTCCTTTGAGGATTTTTCGTATTAGCCCCATTGGAGTGGCTAATGGGAAATTATCAGGGAAATAAATGGCTTATAATCAACCTGTCAGCTCCGCATAATTCCCCGTTCCCAAGCATAAACAGCTTGATTCATCTCAACAAATATTCTCTCAAGTACCTCAACATAGATCATGTGACCGATATTTTAAAAATCGTGATTTATCGTCATCATGGTTCAAAGTGATGCCTATTCGTCTGGATTCGTGGCACTTATTTAGGGTACACTGACGGGGGAAATTCTACTTCACGTATGCTTAACTTTTGGATGCAAAAGCAGCCCTAAGACTTCCAACATGTTATCAGAAGCCGTTTGTTGGATTTAGTCAGATAACTATGCAGTTCCTCACCTTATTCACCTGCTCAATGATTTTTTTAAATCATCTTGCTTCCTGAAGCCATCCCAGCTGCGTTTTTTTCTTAGCTCGGAATTCCTATCGCCCTGGAAAAAAAATATGGCCCCTGCCACATCCATCGAGTTCCTCTGCATTAATCTAGATTCAGTCAATTTCCAGGCTTCTCTGCCCAAGGAAAAGATCATTATAATAATCCTTGTCTTATCTACCCTCATAGACAGCTCAAACTGTTCCAAACACAAACTCCTATCCCTGTGTAAATCTCCATCCATTAGCCCAAAAACCGGATACTAATAAATTGGTCAAAAGGAATTCTGCGTGTAAGCCTTTTCAGCCTTTCGGTGAAGTTCTCTTAATTTATTGATATCTCATTTTAAATCTGACTCCATTAATAATTTTATCTGACTCCAATTCTAAGTGACTCCATAAAGTGTGCTACATTTAGAGTTTATCAGCTGATTTTACGATTAGTTGCGATTTAATTTAGATCGTTGATTTTCTTTGTATCTTCCTAGTTTTTATATTCGTTCATCGAGAGACCCTAAATCGCAGAGAAACATGACGCGTCCGGATCCGCGCGCTCACGGGCACAAAACGGTTACTTATGTGATTAGTCAGAGGGTACAGAGTGAATATTTTACCTTTAAGTGGTTGCACATGCTCACTCAACAAAAAGTGTAATTTTAGTAATATTCACGGACTACAACGTGCTAACCCAGCGATAGTCAGAAATCGGAATATCGCGCACGCTGCGCTCCATGCTTCAGTCGTGGCGTCATCGGTGTGATCTATCATAACCCTAGATTTTGCGGTAATAAAGGAGTATACATCGATCCATACTAGAATAATGATTTCGGAACCATACAAGAGAAATCAAGATTAACATTTATTTTAGCCAGACAGGAAAAGTAAATAGGTAAACAAGAATCCATGGTACACAACTGATCAGCGTAAAAACATAAAACACAATTGCAAAGCAATATGAAAATAATTTAAAAGAGTCATCATGTCTGGCACATCTACATGCAGTTTGCACGGCACGGGGGGTCTGACTACAGAATATTCCCCCAGAGAGTTAGAACATCCAGCCTTAAATACTCTAACTAGAACAAAAGGGTTGTAAAACCACCTGGTTTTGGGGGAGTGGATCAGATATCTGTGAAGAGACTACTCAAAGGAGAACTCAATTCTCATTAGTTTTCCAATCTTTCTAATACTACAAGTGACTGCAGTGAAACCGAGACCATTTTACCATTCGCACTGAGACCTTTAAAAAGACATCAAACATGAAAGGGATAAAACAATAGATTTACAAAATACATCATCACTGATATATCTGCATTTGGTGACTTGAAACCAGGACAAGGAGAGGGCAAAATGGGGAGGGGGGAGGAATGTTTGTCAGGGTGTTGTCACAGTTTCTGTGAGATCTTTTCCTCAAGATTAGTGACTTTTATTGTTCAATTACTGAGGTGTGTATCTCAGCTTTTGTCTTAGCACCAAAACCGACTCTTACACCTGCTCGGCCACTTAAACTTCACAATGCACATTATTCCGCGGCCCCTCAGTTGTCTTCGGGGGAATTTATCAAGGTCACTGGTTTGCGTCTCCATGACCTCCCCCCACCCCCCTAGCTTTAGGACACACCACAGTCCTTAACGCTGTTCAAGCTTTACCCTCTTGTCGTAGAAACCTTCTTCTGGGGGATAGAATGGATCGCTAGCAGCATTGTGAAAATGAAGCAAGGGTTCAGTGCATTAACGTGATAGTTTACCCACAATTTAAAATGTTGTCATCATTTACTCACCCTCAAGTTGTTCCAAACCTGTATGAGTTTCTTTCTTCTGTTGAACACAAAATAAGATATTTTGAAAAATGTCAGAAATTAAACAGTTGATAGGCCCCAGTAATTTCTCCATACTTTTTTTTCTTTTATTTTTCCATATTATGGAATTCAATGGGCCTTTGGCTTGTTTGGTTACCCATATTCTTCAAAATATATTCTTTTGTGTTCAGCATAAGAAATAAATTCATACAGGTTTGGAACTTGTTTGGGTGAACTATCCCTTTATTAAAGGCTGTTCTCGTTCACCCACTCTCATTCATCTGCTAAAACCCGTCCCCAGGTCAAAAAAATCTAATTGCTAGACTCTCTTTTTTTGTTTCAGAAATTCAGGATGCTGGCTCAGGAGGTAGTCCAATATCCAATTCCAGTACCTCATTATTCAGAACTTATATTCCCATATTATACCAGGATTCTTTTCATAGGCTTCAGCTCCGCTTTCAATATGATCCAATGCCACACATTGACTAATCTGTTGCCCACTTCACCCTAAGGTGCACATCCTGAACACACGCCTTAACCCTCTTAACCCAACGAACGCGCCAGTGCATTCTGCTGGATTTTTCCTTGTGACAGCGTAAATCAACTTAAAATACTTGGCCACACAGCCGTAAGAGATTTGTCTCTAAAAATCTTGAAGTGTCTACTTTTATTGAAGTGATTAAATGAAGTAATTTACCTCAAAAACAAATATTCTGTTTATGTGATCTGTATAAAAAGATTCGGCCCCACTTTATATTAGGTGGCCTTAACTACTTTGTAATTACATAAAAAAATAAGTACAATGTACTTACTGTGTTCAAATTGTATTGCAAAACACCTTTGCTGATATTGAGGTGGGATACGGGTAGGGTTAGGGACAGGTGTGATGGTATTTTTCTCTAATATAGTGCCTACTGAAGTGTTTCCTTTCTAGTGAATTATAGTTATTCAAGATTCAAGATTCAAGATTCAAGAGTTTTATTTGTCACATACACAGTTATATACACAATATACAACTGGCAGTGAAATGTAAACAGGTCCGCTCCATGGACAGTGCAAATAACAGTTACAAGAAACACAAGGGGAAATTAAAATAGAAATAGAATAAAGTTATTGTCACATCACATGTAGGATAGAAGCTCACAAAGACGAGGATGAACAGGAGATGGGAACTTTAATGACAAAACTCGGGTAAGTTTTATAAGCCAAAATAAGTCTTTATTAAACGACTTCACCATTATTAACTGACTCTAAAGTTGTTCCAAAATGTTTTCAGTGAAGAAGGCTGAAATTTGATGTCAATGACCATTTTATATAATTTGGTTAATGAAAAAGGTTTTGGCTGAAATACTGTATGCCTGTAACAAGTTTGAAATGACATGTGGGTGAACTATTCCTTGAAACTTGTCTGCCTTCATTCCACAATACTGTTTACCATACTAATTTATGGTTAATATGTCCTGTCTGTATTTACGTTCAGTTTGTCTTTCAGTTCTTATACTCTGAATCCAAAGACACATCTCTGACCTTGCTTGTCTTCCTCTCTATACTGAATGTGCACAGGTGTGATAACTATCACTACCACCTCCACCTTCACACCCCCCACACACAGCAATGGTTGAACGACACACACAAACACATACACTGTAAAAAAAAATGTTGTGAAAAACTAGCCAAATTTCGACAGTAAAATGCTATTTTCCATTAAAACAGAAATATACCGTAGAAAACAATGAATTCTGGGTAATATTTGTCATTTTCGAGAAAGGAGCCTACATATACTGTGAATTAACAACACTCAAAGTCGAACCTCAGAGGCTGTGTTCCAAAACACACCCTATACCCTCATCCACTAATCCCTATGTTTGTTCACTAATATAGTCCACTTTACAGAGTGAATGAAAAGAAGTGAGTGAATAAAAAAACTGATGAACACCTGCTGTTATCACTGAAGAAAAGAGTTGATTTCATCAACTGAAGATAAAAGACATTAAATCTCTGAAGATCTCAGCAGAGGAGGATTAAAAAACTCCACAAACAGCATTACCAGCATCACTTATTACTAACCAGATTGACTTTATTTCTGTCAGATGTCTACAGAAGCTCAGAAGCTCTTAGCCAAGACAGGGAACAGCAGCAGCTTCTGGGGCAACAGAATGACAACATAATTATATTGATTAAGTTAAACACAAGTTTAAGGAGGAGATGCACTTAAGTAAGCCACCTTTATTGAGAGTTGCCAATTGAGTGCATAGGAATCGGATCAGCTGATATGGGCGGGGTTGGAATTTTGTCCATCAGCTGATTTCAGCTGATAGCAGAGCTATACGTGGTCTGCCTGAACTAACGCAGAATTTGATTTACCATTTAACTAATTAATTACATAAAAAAGGTAATATTCCTCCCTTCAGATCCATTTGAATAAATCTTGCACATGATACAGACAATTTTTTGTCTAGTGGAATATAGTGGAAACAGCCAAAACTGTCTTCAGGGTGCTAGAGCACACAGTCAATTATACACTTTCAAAAATGAATTTATAACCAAAAAACCCTTTTTGTGTGTGTGTGTGGGGGGGGGGGTTAATTACAGCTTTGTTTATCACTTTTAGCTGTGTTTTATGTAACTTCAAAGGGTTTCCTGTAACATGACCAAAATTTTGTATTTAGACCACTATATATGGGTATGGGTTAAGTTACTTTGTGTAAAACAAATGCCAAAGTGATGCATATTTCCAGAAAGTAGACATTCTAAGCTTTCAAATGGTACCAAATATGAGGTCAGAGCTCCTGTAAAAAAACAGCAATTTATTGGCAACCACAGCTGCCAGTATTTTAACGTAAAATCAATGAAAAACAGTAATATACTGTAAAACGTAACAGTCAGATTTACCAGACTAAACAAGTTAGTTTAACCAAAATATTAGTGAAGGTTTATTATTATTTATTAGTGGAGAGTAAATATTAAACTGCATCAGCCAGGGCAAAGACAGATATTTTTAGAAATCTGTATGGTTTTCACACTGCCTTCACACATATTCTCACAGCTCATTCATCAGACGAGCCTAACCTTGACACTTGACTTTGGCTTGCTTAGTAGGGGACACAAAATATTCAACAATATTATTGATCTGCCTCCATCCCTGAATTTACTTAAGCTGGACTATGACACTATTTTCAGTAACACTTTATAATAACTGCATGCTATGAATCATTAGTTAAGCATTAGTAAATAGTTAATTAATCATTTATAAAGCATTCATACACATTACTAAGCAGTTTACAAATGCCGCTATAAATGCTTTATTCTTGATTTATAAGCATATTATGTGTTTATTAATTGTATTTTCATATTTTATTAATGATCTGTATTACATTATTTACAAACCAGTTATTTAGGAGTTAACAGTGATTCATAAAATAATTTAGAAAGTGTAAGTAAATGCTTAATAAACTATGTAAATTTATACATTTACACATCTTATTATTTAGACATAATGAATGTGTTAATAAATGCTTTATTAACATGTAATTCATAATTAATTGAGGTAGTAATTCAGGTAGTTATAAAACTTTTAGTAGTGGTCAGTTAACTTTTTTGTGAGCTTATATAAAGTTAGGACTATTTATGCTTCATAAAGTTTTTACATAGACGATTTAAAGGCTCAGTTATCCTCTAAACAGAAAAAGGAAACAAACACAACAGAGTGATACAGAACATAGAAATACTTATTTCCAGATGCAAAAATAAAACTGTTCAACTGGCAACTTGATATTAAATGACTCTTAAATGTCTTCTTTTTAGCTTTCACATCTCTTAAGAGAATAGAAGTTCTTCAGGCTCTGTCGGTTTAGAGTTTGCTCCTGTAAAGCCTTTCTGCACCCTAGACGGGGTTATGTGCCTAAGGTTTCAAACAATGTTGCACGATCTACAATCTTGCAAGCCTTTTGTCCTCCTTCCAAACAAACATTATTGTTCGCCCAAGAAAGGTTCTCCAGCATCCAAACAGAAAGGTTCTCAAACATCCAAACATAGTCAAGGCTATCTCTCTTGCGTATGAGGTGTGCGGTCACCCTTAACTTATGGATGTCAGAGTGCACTCTAGTAGGAGTATGGCAGCTTCTAAAGCTCTATGGTCAGATTTTTCTTTACAAGATGTATGTGATGTGGCGGGTTGGTCCTCTCCACACACATTTGTACGGTTTTACAACCTGGACTCCACACTGGGGTCCCAGGTGCTCCTGTCTTAGATGTGCTCGGAGGATTCACACTATAGAGGCACTTGTCAGTATGGCGGAGAAAGTATTGTCATTCTCATAGCGTCGCTACTTCAAACAACTGTAACCAGGATTCTCTGAGAAGGGAACAAGATGATACATCGCCCTGCCATACTTCATGCATGCCCGTGATCGACTTTCTATGGCCAATCAGAAGCTGTCATTGTTTGGTACTGGTGCGCTTTATAGTTTTCTGGTCATGACATCACATACTAGGTATGATGTCCTGCCATGCCATTGGACTGATTTCACATGTGCTTCAAGACAAAAACATTGGGGGTGTTTCCATAGCATTGCTACTTCCAACGCAGTGTCTTGTCCCCCTCTAAGGGTACCATGGTTACAGTCGTAACCTGTGACATTTACATGCACCCAAATAACCCATTTAATATCCGATTGATGGCATAGCTAGACCTAAAAGGTCTTCATATAAACACCTAAACTGATCCGATTGAGCATTATTGAAATTAAATTTCAAACGGATTGAAAGGGGTTGTGTACACTTAAAATAATCCAATCAACAGGGGGAAAAAAGCATGTAACTGCTAGATTCTGACTTTTTTTCTCAATCAGGTTCAAAAATACATTGTGCACATGCGCAGTGCTGTGATAGACATGTTAAAGGGGTCTTTAACACGAATTGAGGAATCAACTTTTCATTCAGCCTTTGATATACAAAAGTTAATCGTGATATAGGAATATCCTGTAAGTTTCGGAGCTGAAAACGTCCTTGTTATTCAAAGAAAAGCTTTCATAGACACCAGGCCCAGCAAACTCTCAAGCTCAGAATGTGCCAGGCTGTGACGTCAGGGTGCGATGAAACACCACCTTAACAGAAGAAGAAGTACGCCTGATTCTGTAGCCCTGCCCACCGATTTTAGGCCTGCGTGGAGCTAAACCGGATCGAACTTCCAAGCAGTAAACATGCTGCATAAGCTTCATTCGGATTCCAATATTATGAATGCATGGATGAATTTTATTTTTAATGAATATCCAGCTCACGTGGGTAAGACATTGGCCGTTTGTTCCTTCATTTCATATATATATATAGCAATGCCATAGAACCGCTGACTTAAAGGTTATGTACCATCACTTCTCATTAAAGGTCCCGTTCTTCGTGTTTTTTTGAAGCTTTGATTGTGTTTACAGTGTGCAATATAACATGTGTCCATGTTTCGCGTGTAAAAAAACACAGTATTTTTCACACTATTTACTTATCTGTATACCGCTGTTTCCACTGTCCTAAAAACGGCTGGTGATTTCCTTGTTCTATAAAGTCCCTCCTTCAGAAACACGTAACGAGTTCTGATTGTGCAAGCGGTTCCTGTGCTGTGATTCGACCACAGCTTAGCGCACGTGAAAGCGGTTCCTGTGTTGTAATTTGACAGCAGCTTAGCGCACGTTGGAAAGGTCACGCCTCTTAACGGAGAGATGTATGCGTTCAATAATCTCTACAGCGTCCCTGGGAAAGCCAAACAAAGGTGATTTGACTCCTGGATGAAAATAACAGCGTCTCGATGACATGGCGATAAACACACTCAACGCAACAGTTCCTTTTCTCCACGCGACCGTCCGCTTCTCCACGTGGGACAGCAACAAGACCGCGCCCCCTTTTTCGCGTTTCTTTGTGGGCGGAGGTTAGTCTGTTCTACTGCTCTACTGACGTAATTAAAGAAGGAAGTACCAGGATGTAGTCCAAGCCAGCCGTTCGCTGTAGGCTTTGAAAGGGAACTTCTGTTAAATAAAATATCTCGCTTGGCATTGAACTTTGAGCTTTATAATTTTACAGGTATTATTTATGCTCTAACAGCAACATTACACACTAACTAAAGTTTGAACAATGGAATCGCGAAGAAGGGGACCTTTAAATTATGTACGGACAGTTAAAGAATTGCAATAACTTGTCAGAGATGCCCAGGTACAAGTGAAAATATCTCTATGACCTACTGCTATGATATATGAGAAAGCGTCATATTGTGGCACTTACATTTTAATACATTTCAGTCTTTTTAAGCAATAGATTGAAAAGATTTTGAAAGATTGACTCTTATTTAACACGAACGAATTGCTAATTAATTTGAGATTTTTGTTTTGTTTTTTGTATTAGATACACTCTAAAAAATGCTGGGTTAAATATAACCCAAGTTGGGTAGAAAATGGACTAACCCAGCAATTGGGTTGTTTTAACCCAGCGATTGGGTTGTTTTAAGCAAACATTTAACCCAGTCGCTGGGTTAGTCCATTTTCAACCCAACTTGGGTTATTTTTAACCCAGCATTTTTTAGAGTGTACATCCATGCCGCAAGATGTTCCAAAAAGTGGTGGGGACAATATTGACCCTTGCAAAAAGTGGTGGCGGACCCCCCCACCCACAAATTACGCCTATGGTGGACACATTTCCTTCTTCAATTTATCTTCTAATTAAAAAATTATATGGCTATTTATATTGAGCATTTAGTTTTTCCTTTCTGTGTGTGATTTTTGGGTTGTATTGTGTTGCTTACTCATAGAACTCTTGATTCTTCAGTGTGTCTCCCTCCCTTTCTTTGTATTAATCAAACAACCTTGGTTGTTGCTGTTTTCTGAGGATTAAATTACTCTTTTGAAACAATGATTCATACTGACCCTGTAGATCATCCAGGGTCAATCCAAAGCGTGACTTGACAGCAAACAAAAACACAATCTTGTGGGAGATATCTTTTGTATGCCACATAAAAGTCATGCCTCTGCTGGAACTCCAACGATTGTCAATGAACTCCCAAATGGTTTAAAAATCCAAGACCTGGCAGAAGCTTCTATAATATTGCTAGTGTTAATTGCCCTTCCTACAAAAGGCTGCAAATTAAGGCTTCGGATGACATCAGATTAAAAAGGTTCCTTTCAGTACTCATATTATGTGTAACCCTGTATATTTTAACAAATTAATTATAAAAAAGGAAATCATTAAAGAGTTTGTAAAAATTGTATTATTCTGTATTAAAATAAAATACAGTACACCCAGAAATGTCCTCACCTTTTACTTATCTTTTACCCTCATGTCATCCGAGATGTATACGACTTTCTTTCTTCAGATGAACATAGAAAAATAATAAATCTCTGCTAATGAAAACTAATTTGGGTTCCTAAAAGTTGAAGCATAAAAGTTGCAGCACATACATCAATAACTATAGTAATCCATATGACCCCAATGGATGAATCAATGTCTTCTGAAGTGAAACGATTGTGTTTGTAAGAAAAATACCAATATTTTAATTTTTTTTTTAAACTGTAGACTATCGCTTCCGACCAACAGTCATCTGTGCGTGCATGAGAGTTAAGTTCACACTTGACATAACTTGAAGCGTGACGTGAGAGTGCCGAGAAACTCTGGTCACATGGATGTCGAATATGCCATCCGGTTTTATTTTATTTTTTTAATTAATGCTCACAACAGTATACAAACAATAACATAATATATGATAATATCAACAAGAGGAGGAGAAGCCAAGCAAGAGAAACAAAAAAGGGACCAGACGTGCCTCTTTCTGTCAGGACGTTATCATTTGAAATGAAAAGTGTATTTAAAAAATATATATATATAAATGAAAAAGAAGTGGTATAAATCTGTTTTGAATTAAGTTGTTTTTCAAATAAGGCTTTCGGAGCGATATCAGATTTTGTATGCATTTTTTATTGTACTAACTACATGAAACAAGAGGGGGACAAACACCACTTTAATTTACAGCCCACAGATTCATACTTACCCTGTAACTATATGGATTACCCTTTAATAAAAAAATACAGAATAAATAATTTGTTAATTTTCCTGGTAGTCCCCCTTTATTCCCCAAATATTACATATATTTCCCTTATACCTACACGTACGAACTTTACAGTTCCATTATAATTACACACATTTTTTGCTGTAAATTTGTTTTACTGGTAACACTTTACAATAAGGTTCATTAGTTAACATTAGTTAAAGGGATAGTTCACCCGAAAATTTTAATTCTGTCATAATTTACTCACCCTAAAGATGTTCCAAACCTGTATGAGTTTCTTTGTTCTGCTGAACACAAGAAGATAGAGTGAAGAATGTTTGTAACAAAGCAGATAGAGCAAATATTGACTACCATAGTATTTTTTTTCCTACTATGGTAGTCAATAGTTGCTCTATCTGCTTGGTTACAAACATTCTAAATATCTTCTTTTGTGTTCAGCAGAACAAAGAAACTCATACAGGTGTTACAAACGTACGTGCAGGCAGGCAATGAGCTCACGGAAACGAGGATACAAGGAGAACAGGAAACTTTAATAAAAACTCAGGAACATACACACGAACACATCCAACATGAAACGAGAACCGACAAACACTGAGGGAAAACTGAGAACTAAGTACACAGGGCTAACGAGGTGATTAACAGGACACAGGTGATAGAAATAACTAATTAATTAAACAGACTTGGGAGAAACTAGGTCACAGGGACTGAACTGAAAACACAATGAACACGGCATACAGGGCATAAATGTAACAACAGGTTTGGAACAACTTGAGGGTGAGTAAATTATGACAGAATTTTCATTTTTGGGTGAATTATCCCTTTAACTACATTAGTTTACATTAACTAATAATGAACTGCACTTATAAAGCATTTATTTATCTTTGTTAATGTTAATTTCAACATTTACTAATGCATTATTAAAATCTTGTTAACATTAGTTAATGCACTGTGAACTAACATGAACAAACCATGAACAGTTGTATTTTTATTAACTAACATTTACAAAGATTAACAAATGCTGAACAGTTGTTCATGGTTAGTTCATGTTAACTAATACAACCTTATTGTAAGGTGTTACCTTTTTACTTATGTAGTACTTTCCAGGCTGTAATCTAAAGCGTTACCACATAATGGATGCTTCTCATTTCTAATTTGTGCATCCTCGTTTCCTTTCATCGCGTCTCAGCTCTACCCCCGTAGGATGCGGGGGATGGCTGCAAGGAACGAAAAAAAGCGCCACTTCAAAGCGTCATAAGCTGTACTCAGAGGATCTGCCCTTATGTTTTTGAAGTTTTGTAATTAAAAGAAATCATAAATAATAATAATAAAGTAAGATCTCCTGTTGAAATGTGTGATATATGGTTTATTTTAACTGCAAAGGAAAAGCATAAATTAAAATTATTGTGACAGATGTGAAGGGGGAGAATAAATGATACGAAAATTATCTCGACAAGACTTCCGCATAGGTTACATCGCTTATGACTCCTCTGGAAGCTTCCTCACTCCCCGTTCCCCACCCCCTTGCGGTGCAATGTCACAGGCTGGAGGATGTAGGAGCTAGGAAACGAGGAAGCATCAATTTGAGTATTGAGAAGCACCCAATGGAACCTGCATCATTCATCTTGCATCGTCGCAGAGCGTGCATGTTTTATGACCTGTTATGTGACCCTCTGTTTTGATATGATGCAAAACATGGTCCTTCCAAAAACCGCAATAGGACAGGCCTATTACTCATGGCAGATGTATCTGTACCTGTTTGGTGTTGTTGTGCACCATGGTGAGAACAGTTACCAGAAAAAAGATGATGTCCATCTCTACGTGTGGCAGGAGAATGAGAATAGCAGAGACAGCAATATGATTGCTTCTGCGCTGAGTACCTGCCTCAAGGTTGGACTTCAGGACACAGTCGACAGATCCAGGGGGCTTCGGCTGTTCAGCGACTCTTGTTTTGGGCAAAACAAAAACATGAACATGGTGTCCATGCTCATGGAACTTTGTCAGTTTTTCCCAACCTTGGCATAGAGCATACCTTTCCAGTAAGGGGCCACAGTTTTCTCCCAGCAGACCGAGTCTTTGGCAGAATTGAGCAGAAGATCAGGAAAATTGACAATTCTGCTACCACAGGAATACCATGCCATCCTCCAGCAATTCAGCCACGTTCACATTTATGGCACAGACTGGGAGGCGTTTGATTATAGGTCAACCACAAAAGAGTGTGTTAAGGCTCAGAAGAGTTTTAAAATCAGTGAAGCACACATGCTTGACTTGAGTACCAACAAGGTTGGTTTAAAGACTGCTTACAATGGGGCCTATTGTTTCCATTGTGTATTAAAGCTGGGCAAGCGGTGGGCTGACCTGAAACCTGAGTTACTTCCAAAGCGGACCTCTGTGAAGGCTGCAAAGAAGTGCGATGTGCTGGCACTATTAGGAGCAATAGGTGTGTCTGAAGTGGTGAGGGCTTTTTATGATGATGCACGGTATCAGGTGACTGACAATGCAGGCCATAGTGATGAAGATGCAGAGTGATCCATGCTCTCTCTCTCTCTCTCTCTCTCTCTCTCTCTCTGTCCTCTCACACACTCAAAGCACATCTCACTATGTGATTTGTTTTTTGTATAACGTACTGTTAACGTGTTTGACACTTTACTGAATGCCAATGTATTACTGAATGACTTGCCTATTGAATATCGTTATCTTTATTAGGTTTTTTTTCATGCATATGTAGTGGACAAATTGTCCTACTTGTGACAGGTTTGACACTTTACTAAAAAAAAAGACTTTGAATGTATTACTAAATAACCTATTAATACCTATTGAATATTGTTATCATTACTATCATTACTTTTTACAGGTTCGGCAATGAATGACTATTAGCCTAAATGTGTAACTAAATTATTTGAATGTAATGTTAACATTGTTGTATTTTTATTTAATTAGTGGTATTTGTATGTGTGTTATTTTTAAATTATTAGTTCCCTTTCGTTCAGTCACTACGACGTAACGTTAGTGACTAACGAATGGGGGTTTCGCTTAGAAGCCTATCAACTTCGAGTTTTGAGAAAACGCCCAATGGCGTGCCAATGCCATGGGGCATGCGGAATTTGCATACGTAGCTCCGCCTCACTGCGTGAGTATATAAGGAAGTACGAGGCAATATCGCATTATGTTTCTGCTTTCGGAGCCAAGAGTACCTACCTCTTCACTCCTACAGCCTTCTGAGACTCTGTCAGCTTCTTCGAGACGAGCAGCTTTCCAGTCGGTGTTGGTGTGACGGCGCGTTCCAGTGATCGCATACTTCCTGCCTGCTGATCTGTGCAGTGGTCTGCATCCAGCTGGTGTGTGTTTCCCTGGGCGCTTCGGCATCGGCTGCAAAGTTTCCTCTCATAAAAGAGCTTGCACGTGACACGTCCTTTTCAGGATGTTTCGTCCGTGCACTTCTGGGTGCGGTAGATCGCTTTTTTCTTTTGACGGGCACGAGCGCTGTGTGACGTGTTTGGGCTTTCAGCACGCTCAGGCAGCGCTCGTGGATGATTCATGTTCCCTCTGCGGGAACCTGGCCATCTCAGTGCTTCGATCGAGACTCCGTGAATTCCGTGCTGATGCCGGAACGAGAGTCCCCTCCGCCACCCCCCAATCTGCGGTCTCCTCTGGAGGCGGCACTTTGGCTGGTGACCAGGGTGATCTGAGGGTGACGGTGTGGAACAAAGCTCCGACGCTAGTTCCTCGGCCCACACCCCCCTCTCAGGCACTTGACCCGGTCCGCGCTCAGGCGTCTACATCGGGGCCGGCTCCTGCTGTCCCGACTGTGGCGTTTGGCGCGGCGGAAGAGGAAGTGATGTCTATCGCCGCATCACAAGGTGGGCTGGAGTCATCTGAGGATGATGATTCGGCTGTGCTGCCACCTTCGGGTGCGCCAGCATTGCCCGAGTCGGACCCAGAGTTGACAGCTATGCTATCTCGGGCCGCCGCAGCGCTTGGGCTGGAGTGGAACCCTCCGCCTCAGCCCGAGCGTTCGCGGTTGGATGATTGGTTTTTGGGGGCGGCGCGTTCGGACACCCGTCCGGCCGCTCCTCCAATACCTTTCTTCCCCGAGGTGCATGAAGAGGTCGCGCGTTCCTGGAAGGCCCCGTTGTCTTCCCGTGAACGTTTGGCGGCCTCTTCCGCCTTCACCTCTCTTGATGGAGCTGCGGCTCATGGGTACACTGGGGTCCCCCCAGTCGAACGTTCTGTTGCGATGTAACTGTGTCCTCAGAGCGCTTCGTCCTGGCGTGGTGACCCAAAGCACCCCTCCAAAGCCTGTAGGTTTTCGTCATCCCTGGTGGCGAAGTCCTATAGAGCTGCGGGGCAGGCCGCCGCTTCTTTGCATACCATGGCAACTCTTCAGGCTTACCAAGCCAAGTTGCTGTGTGATATGCACGAGAGAGGGGCTGATCCAGGACTCAGCAATGAGTTGCGTGCCGCCACCGACCTCGCTCTCCGGGCGACGAAGGTGACCGCACGCTCCCTGGGTCAGGTGATGTCCACAAATGTGGTCCAGGAGAGACACCTATGGCTCAACCTGTCTGATATGCGCGACGCTGAGCGAACACGTTTCCTCAACGCCCCCATATCGCAGGATGGGCTATTCGGCGGAGCGGTCGAGAGCTTCGCCCAACAGTTCTCGGCCGCTCAGAAGCAGACTGAGGCAATAAAATACATCCTGCCCCGGCGGTCAGCTGCTGCCTCCACCCCACCGCCCGCGCAGGTGCCTCAGCCTGCTCGCCGCCGAGGACGCCCTCCCGCGGCTTCCTCTGCCTCTCCCAGTCCGCTCCAGCCCCGCAGCCCGCGAAGAAACGCCAGGCTAAGCGGCGCTCCTGATGCGGACGGCTCAGGGATGGGCAGTTCTTTCCAGGAGACAGCGGCAGGGCCGCTCCTTCCCCCGGTGGAGAGCCGGGGGAGAATCTTTTGTTCAGCTGCTGGCCCCCGGGTCAGCAGCACCCTAATGTGGTTAAAGAAAGAACTGACAACCCCATCCCTGAGCCCCCAGAGATCGGTGACGGCAGTGCGCGCCACCCTCGGGTCTCGCCACTCTCATCCCTCTCTGTCGCCAGCCCCCTGGCAGAGCAGACCCCAGTGGAACGCGAGTCCTTCCCTGGTCTCCTCTGTCAGGACGCAGCCGTTAACCGTGCTCCGACCCGGGGACGCCCAACAGCCTCCCCTGTCCGCGCCGGTAACGCTGCCTCGCTGCCCCACCCAGGGTACGTCTGTCGTCCGTATGACCCCGTTGGTGCAGTCTCTGGAAGCCTGGCTTCAGCTTCCGGGGCTGTCCCGCTGGGTTGCCCGGACCATCAGGCTCGGCTACGCGATTCAGTTCGCGCAGGCTCCTCCCCGTTACAGGGGAGTCCGCTATACCATGACCGGGGCCCATGCCCCCGTCATGCGTGCGGAGATTGCCACTCTACTGGCGAAGGGTGCGATCGAGCCTGTCCCTCCAGCCGAAATGAGGTCGGGGTTCTACAGCCCCTACTTCATTGTACCCAAGAAAACCGGTGGGTTACGGCCAATCCTGGACCTTCGCATCTTGAACCGATCCCTTCACCGGCTTCCGTTCAAGATGTTGACTGCGAAACGCCTTTTCGAATGCGTTCGTCCGTACGATTGGTTTGCAGCGATCGACCTGAAGGACGCCTACTTCCATGTCTCCATCCTTCCTCGACACAGACCGTTTCTACGGTTTGCTTTCGAGGGGCGGGCATACCAGTACGCAGTTCTCCCATTCAGGTTATCTCTGTCCCCTCGCGTCTTCACGAAGATCGCCGAGGCAGCCCTTGCGCCCCTTTGGCAGCACGGGGTCCGCATCCTGAACTACCTCGACGACTGGCTCATACTAGGCCACTCTCGAGAGCAGGTTTGCGGACACAGAGATCTGGTTCTCCACCACTTAACCCGTCTGGGCCTTCGGGTCAACTGGGAGAAGAGCAAACTTTGCCCCGTGCAGAGGATCTCTTTTCTCGGTATGGAGATCGACTCGGTCGCCATGTACGCGCAGCTTTCGAGCGAGCGCGCGCAGTCTCTGCTGACTTGCCTCGGACAAATCGAGAGCAAGAATGCGGTTCCACTGAAACTATTTCAGAGGCTCCTGGGGCATATGGCATCTGCAGCCGCGGTAACGCCGCTCGGATTGCTTCATATGAGACCGCTTCAGCACTGGCTTCGCGATCGAGTCCCGAGATGGGCATGGCAGTCTGGCACGCTCCGGGTCCAAGTGACTCGGGCCTGCTTACAGACACTCACCCCGTGGTCGAACCTCAGCTTTCTACGGGCCGGTGTGCCCTTAGAACGAGTTTCCAGGCATGTTGTCGTATCGACGGATGCCTCTGCCACGGGCTGGGGTGCCATGTGCAATGGACAAGCAGCCGCGGGCTCCTGGACAGGACCCCAGCGCCTCCTGCATGTCAATTGCCTCGAGTTGCTGGCAGTACGGTTCGCCCTGCACCGCTTCCGAGCGTTGCTGAAGGGCCAACATGTGCTTGTCCGGACAGACAACACGGCCGTAGTAGCGTACATCAACCACCAGGGCGGTCTACGCTCCCGCCGCATGTCTCAACTCGCCCGCCATCTCATCCTATGGAGTCAGAAGCGCCTGAGGTCCCTTCGTGCTGTCCATATTCCGGGAGTCCTGAACCACGCAGCCGACGAGCTCTCGCGGTTTCAGCCTCTCCCGGGAGAATGGAGACTCCATCCCCGGACGGTTCAGCTGATTTGGGAACAGTTCGGCGACGCACAGGTAGACCTGTTTGCCTCCCACGACTCTTCCCACTGCAGCCTGTATTATTCCCTGACCGAGGGCACGCTCGGCACGGATGCACTGGCGCACAGCTGGCCGCGGGGCCTACGCAAATATGCGTTCCCCCCAGTGAGCCTACTCGCGCAGCTTCTGTGCAAGATCAGGGAGGACAAGGAGCAGGTCCTTTTGGTCGCACCGTACTGGCACGGCCGGACCTGGTTCCCCGAACTCATTCTCCTTGCGACAGCCCCTCCCTGGCCTATTCCTCTGAGACCGGACCTCCTTACTCAGAGACGGGGCACCCATTGGCACCCGCGTCCCGACCTTTGGAGCCTCCACGTGTGGCTCCTAGACGGGACCCGGCAGGTTTGAGTGGCCTACCACCTACGGTGGTCGCCACCATCACTTCCGCTAGGGCAGAGTCCACTCGGCATGCCTATGCGTTGAAGTGGAACCTCTTCGTCACCTGGTGCTCTTCCCGCCAAGAAGACCCCTGGAAATGCCCGATCGGGTCCGTGCTTGAGTTTCTCCAAGAGGGGCTGGAGCGAAGGCTGTCTCCCTCCACCCTCAAGGTATATGTGGCCGCAATATCTGCCCACCACGATCTCTTGGAGAACAAAAAGGTAAGTCAGCACGACCTGGTCATCAGGTTCCTGAGGGGAGCTAGGAGATTGAATCCTCCTCGCTCTCCTCTCGTACCCTCTTGGGACCTCGCAGTAGTGTTAACTGCTCTGCAGAGACCTCCCTTTGAGCCTTTGCGGTCGGTTGATATTAAGTTTCTGTCTATGAAGACGGCTCTGCTGACCGCATTGGCCTCAGTCAAGAAGGTCGGGGACCTGCAGGCATTTTCGGTTGACGAAGCGTGCCTGGAATTCGGGCCGGCTAACTCTCACGTGATCCTGAGACCCCGGCTTGGATATGTGCCCAAGGTTCCCACCACTCCGTTTAAGGACCAGGTGGTGAACCTGCAAGCGCTGCCTTTGGAGGAGGCAGACCCAGCCTTGGCATTGCTCTGTCCAGTACGCGCCCTTCGCGCCTACGTAGACATGACGCAGTGTTTCAGGACCTCAGACCAGCTCTTTGTCTGTTATGGTGGAGAGCGGAAGGGAAGTGCTCTCTCAAAGCAAAGGCTGTCTCACTGGATAGTGGACACCATTGCTTTGGCTTACCAGCAGCAAGGCCGACCATGTCCCCTTGGTGTGAGGGCACACTCCACCCGGAGTGTGGCCTCCTCTTGGGCTCTAGCGCATGGCGCCTCGCTAGCAGACATCTGCAGAGCTGCAGGCTGGGCGACACCCAACACATTCGCCAGATTCTACAATCTCTGAGTGGAGCCAGTGTCCGACTATGTACTCGCCCCCCCGAGGGGCCGGTGATGGGCCAGGCTCAGGTGTCTTCGCTTGCTCGCCACTCCACTCCACGGACTGGATACGTGCGATATTTTCCTCAGGTGAGCTCCCCGAGAGCCCTGAGCTCCTCCAGCACTGTCGACGCCGACATCAGTTCAGTCTGCCCTTTCGAGCCCAGACCCTCATGTCCGGCCAGGTGCCCCATGTGCATGGTTCCCTCCGGCGACCCCCACATGTGTATTTCACCGTAAGTCTCCGCAGTGAGCGGGTTTCTTCCCTTGGCGTGTCCCCGCCACCCCTAGGGTTAAAAATCCACCTTCGGCTGGTACCCTAGAGATCTTCCATATGCAACCCTCTCCGGGTCATATGTGTCTCTTAAGTCCTCCCCACGGGTAGGCATCTTTGGCATTCCCTCACTGGGATATGCTTCCCAGTGTACCTTGGTATTCCTGTGTTAAATGGGAGTCCTTCGTCCGTACTAGTCTTACGACAGGGTGCTCACACTTACGCAGGGCACTGGAAGACAGCTGAGTGGCGGGATTATATTGGGACCCCCATTCGTTAGTCACTAACGTTACGTCGTAGTGACTGAACGAAAGGGAACGTCTCGGTTACGGATGTAACCCTCGTTCCCTGAGGAGGGAACGGAGACGTAACGTCCCCTTGCCACTTCGAGCTGTGCTACCTGGAACGCAGGAGTTCAGTCTTGGCTCCTCAAGCAGGTAACATAATGCGATATTGCCTCGTACTTCCTTATATACTCACGCAGTGAGGCGGAGCTACGTATGCAAATTCCGCATGCCCCATGGCATTGGCACGCCATTGGGCGTTTTCTCAAAACTCGAAGTTGATAGGCTTCTAAGCGAAACCCCCATTCGTTAGTCACTAACGTTACGTCTCCGTTCCCTCCTCAGGGAACGAGGGTTACATCCGTAACCGAGACGTTTTATGTGGTGGATAATTTTGAAACATGAAATTGAAAATATTTTTTTTCTTTTACTATTTCGTTTGTTACTATTCATTTTATTTGGCTGTTATTTATTTCATGCATTTGCATTTATTTGATTTATATTAATTTATAGTATGAGTCCATACGTTTGTCATATTATTGTCATATGTTACATGTTCTCTTGTTTAAAAAAAACAACTATTGACTATTAAACTATTAAAATGGATGTATAGCGTTTTGGAAAAGAGCTCCTCATTTAAAGCATTCACAGGCAAATTTGATGTATGTAAAAAATCAGGCGAAATCAGGCACATATAAATGTCAGGAAACGTTCATGTCAATATCCATGGATAACCGGATCTTTGTTAAGTTGTAAGGAACACTATATCGAGTCCAACCTTTAGTTTGGTAAATTGAAACTCGTTTGTTTTACTCGCGTTTTCACAGTTCCCTTTCGAAAGGGAACTTGCGGTGCATCGGCTGACGCTACGGGGAACGCCTCCAGCGTGACAGGTGTCTGAAGCTACTATCGAATCACTGCAATCCTATTGACCGGTGACAGCCCATGATGTCATCAATGTGCGACCCGGAAGTATATAAGGGCGCCTTGCCAACACATACACATCTTTTTCGTCTTCAGGGACTGTCTGTTGAAGCGGTACTGCGGATCTGGTAAAAGTATATCTGTTTGAAAACATGAAACGCACAGTGAAGAGGAAAAGCTTCAGGAAGTGTGTCGACCCGTGTCAGAGGTTTCTGACACTGGGAGACACACACACTCTGTGCGTTTTTTGCCTGGGAGAAGAGCACGCACAAGCAGTTCTTGAGGGTTCTGCCTGTGCGAATTGTGAGAGTTTTCCGCTGAGAACTCTCTGCTGCTCTTCTCGAGGGAAGAGGGCGCGACATCTGGTGTCACTGAAGTGAGTCCCGCTCGCGCTGAGGCAGAGCGGCGACGCACGTCGTGGGGCTCCCAGATGGAGCTCGCCGATCGTCTTGAGAGAGGGGTTGTTCTCTCAGACGATCTAGCGGCTGACGAGGGTGAGCTGCAGGTAGATGTGGAGAATGGGAGTTCTCCACCGAGCTCTGCAGCGAGTGCTCTTCTGGATGGGCAGGAGATGGCTGAGGAGGGTGGTAACAGTGACCAGGATCAACCTGGACCCTCTCAGCCACCCTGTCCCGCGTCCGCTGAGCTACTGGATGCTGTGGAGCGTGCCGCAAGCAGGCTGAGGCTGCCTTGGCGGCGCGCTAGGGGAGAGGTTGCGCGCGGCAGGCTCGACGATCGATTTCTCCCCGGACACAGACCAGCACCTCAGACGAGCCTTCCATTCCTCCCGGACCTTCATGATGAGGTCTGGGCAGCATGGAAGAACCCGTACCCCGCCCGCATCCACCGACAGCAGCGAGCCAGTTTCGCTGATGTTGAGGGCATGGGTGAGCACGGGTATGTGTCGATGCCCCCCATGGATGAGACGTTCGCGAACTATCTCGTGTCAGGGCGGACATCGACACTAAGAGCTCCAACTCTGCCGTCCAGACCGCTGAAGGCGACTTCGCGGTTGAATGGCAGAGCGTACGCGACAGCAGGTCAGGCTGGTGCGGACCTGCTGAGAGACCTCAACCAGGGGGCGGGGTTGTCCCCTGAGGAACACTGTCCGCACCACAGACTTGGCTCTCCGGTCCACTAAACAGACTGCTGCCGCGATCGATGGCGGCGATGGTGGCCACGGAGAGGCATCTGTGGCTGAGCTTGGCTGACATCGGGGAGAAAGAGAAGAGCTTTCTCCTCGATTCACCAGTTTCGCCCACTGAACTTTTCGGCACCTCCGTGGAGGCGGTGGTCGGAAAGTTCATGGAGGCGAAGGCGCGTTCAGGTGCATTTAAAACCTGCATACCGCTGAGGTCTGCGTCCACACCCAGGCAGGCGGGACCTGGTCCATCACGGCTTGAGGGCCGTAGGCTGGACCAGAGGGTGAGCATCTCCTCTTGTGCCCCTCCTCTGGTGAGGAGTAGGACACAGAGGAGACGGCAGTCCCGCAGGAAAAGGGATTCAAGGGAGGTGATCCAGGACAAACGCGCTCGGCGTTGGTGATGGATCACCTCCTTTGAGGGTATTTCAATCCTAACCCTCTCCTTTCTCCTTTTTAATGCCTTTTTAATGCATTTTTAACATCTTTTAATGTCTTTTAATTCCCAGGCGCTTCTTACATCAGGCCTGAGGCGGGCTGATGATGAGTAGAACTGTGTTCTGACGGCCCGCTTTAGCTTGGTTAGTGAGAACGCCGCTTTTAGGCATGCAAGGGCGGAAGAACATCGCCGTGAAAGCTGCTTGGTGAGTCTTCGCTCTACGTGCCGCAGGTAAGAATGGTAATTTCTGTGTGAAACACTAAAAAAAAAATGTATTACAGACTTCCATTCCCTGTATGGAGTATGGGGTTTTAGAGACGGAGCTAACTGGAGTTTACCCTGTAGGTGGCTTATGACAGCACCAGGAGCTGGGCTGTGGAAGTGAGTGTGTGTTGGCTTTGCCTTGGCGGTTAAGTTATCGTGGGGCAGGCCACCACTCATGGTACCATATGTAGTTAAGGCCTCCTCTCACGGTGAGAGTGGTGTTGAGGCCGCCGCTCATTTCTGCTGAAATGTTAGCGGAGTACTAAGCGGTAGGACGTCCTTCTGGGAGAATGTTTGCTACCGCTTAGGGTTTTTACTATGTGTCTTCTGTTCCCCTAAGCCACTGCAGGTTAGAGTAGTTTGTCTCTTCTAGAGTGTGTTTACTAGAGACTGACGCTGGAGCTTCAGTTTGGCATGTTGGCCTAGGCTGTGTGGATGTTGGAGGTGCGTTGCTGAGGCGCTGTCACCTCTGGCTGTTCACTACATGAATCTGAGCCTTTTTACCATCCCTGTGTATGTCAGCCTCCTCTCACTTGAGAGTCGCTTGGTCAGAGCAGCCAGTTTTACTAAATTTCTGGGTTCACAGCAGCTGCGACCAGGTAGCTGCCTAAGAGGCCTCCTGTGGGCGGCCCCAGTTTGTGTAAATTGGTGTGTTACACTTCCCAGATACGTTGACTATTGGGAAGACTCGTTACCAGCTTGTAGGCTTTACAAAGCCTCCCTGAGGGCGAGTCCCCATAGCAGTGCTATGGGTAGTTATTAGTCAGTCAGTAGTCTAACTGTCAAGGGTTTCATAGCAGTCAGTTGTAACTTGCTACCAGGTGGTAGGCCTCACCAGGCCTCCTTGGAGGCGAGTTCCAGAGTTGGATACTCGGCTAGCTGGCTTGCCATCGAGTGGTAGGCCTCATCAGGCCTCCTTGAGGGCGAGTGCCGATGAGTGACATCGGTACGGCTAGCAGACTGGCTATCAGGTGGTAGGCCTCATCAGGCCTCCGTGAGGACGAGTCCCCAGGGTCTTTTTTGTTACTCTGGCAATTTGCATAATTGCTATCAGCTGGCAGGCCTCTCTAAGCCTCTCTGGAGGAGTGCTCTGAGTCACTTGACGGTTAGCATGGTTAATGCTAGCAGGTAGTAGGCCTCACCAGGCCTCCCTAGTAGGCTTGCTATCAGACAGAAGGCCTTTCTAGGCTTCTTTTTGAAGGTGAGCTCCCGAGATAGGAGTGCTCGGGTAGCAAGCATGACTTACTATGAGGGTAGGCCACACCAGGCCTCCCTGAAGGCAAGTATCGATGCATGGCATCGGAATAACTAGCCCGGCTGGCTATCAGGTTATAGGCCCCAGTAAGCCTCCCTGAAAGTCGGCGTTCAGGTGGAAGGCCTCACCAGGCTTCCCTGAAGGCAGGTACCGATGTATAGCATCGAGGTGATTAGCCTGGTCGGCTACCAGGGTTCAAAAGGCCCCATCAAGTCTCCCTGAAAGTCGCGTTCAGGTGGAAGGCCCCACCAGGCCTCCCTGAAAGCAGGTACCGAAGTTCGGCATCGGGAAGAATTGCCTGCTGGCCATCTGGTTCTAGGCCCCATCAAGCCTCCCTGAAGGTCGGCTGTCAGGTGGAAGGCCTCACCAGGCCTCCCGAAAAGGCATGCTATCAGTTGGAAGGCCTCGCCAGGCCTCACTGAAGGTAAGTACCGATGTTGGCATCTGGTTAAATAGCCGGGCAGGGTGTGAGGTGGTAGGCCTCATTAGGCCTCCCTAGAGGCTTGCTATCAGGTAGGAAGCACCAAGTCAGGCTTCCCTGAAGGCAAGTGCCGATGTTCTTCACATCCGGGCAGCTAGCCTGCCGGCTATTAGGTTGTAGGCCTCATCAGGCCTCCCTGAAGGCCTGCTGTCAGATGGAAGGCCTTAGCCAGGCCTCCCTGAAGGCGAGCACCGACATACGGCGTCCGGGTATGCGGCCTAGCAGGTTATCAGGTGGAAGGCCTTACTAGGCCTCCCTGAGGGTGAGCTCCCAGATTGCGGTCACTTGTACAATTAGCATGACTTGCTATCTGACAGTAGGCCCGCACTGGGCCTCCCTAGAGGTGACCTAAGCTGTTAGCATGCTTCGTTGGCAGGTAGTAGGCCTCATCAGGCCTCCCTGAAGGTGAGCTTGAACGCTCTAGAAACCGGCATAAATTGCTATCAGGTGGTAGGCCTCTTCAGGCCTCCCTAAAAGCCTGCCGTCAGGTAGTAGGCCCTACTAGGCCTCCCCGAGGGTGGAGTCCCGAGTCAAGATGCTCGGGCAGCTAGCATAGCGTGCTATCAGGTATTAGGCTCTGTAGGCCTCCCTGAGAAACCCGCTATCAGGTAGTAGGCCCCACAGGGCCTCCTTGAGGGCGAAGTTAAGCAAGTTTAGGCACTTCTCGGTTACCAGTTCTCTGTGAGTAGAACCTATGGTAGCTTAGCCTACAGCTGGAGGTTACCCGCCAGGCAGGTTCAGCTGCTCCCCTCATTGAGGGTCGTCTACAGCACACAGCCGCCTGAGCCTGATCAGACGGTCGCAGGCCTGTTGTGAGGCCTCCCTGTTAGATCAGTCGGTAGGCCTTTCCGGCCTCCCTACTGCTTTGAAACACAAGCACTTGGTAGATCCTTGATTTGAGCAGGCAGACTCCCCTCGCTAGCAAGGGTTGTGAAGCGCTACGCTGAGTGTTGCTCTCTGGGATAACCCGTCTCTGAGTTCCGGGCTAAGTAGGACTGCTAGTTTTTCAGTCCCTTAGTCTGGATGCCTTTCTGAGGCACCATCCGGAGGCTCTGTTTCTGAACAGACAGGGTTGGCCAAACCGAAGTGTCCATAACACTTAGGGTACCAGGTCAGGCCTCCCTGGTGGCACTCGGGATAACTTGTTCCCGAGTAGTGACTGGCTGGGGTTCCTTCGGGTCCCCTAACCACATTCCCTTAAAGGGACCCCTTTTGTTGAAGTAGTGGTCCTGGGCCTTTGAGTAGTCTGGATAGGACCTCATGCATTTGCATTAAGGTCCCGTTTTTAGACGTATAGCTTGGGCTATGACCATAGGGAATGCTGTTGCTGACAGCCCGGTGTGACCTGAGGGAGAGTAGCTCAGGTTTTTCAGTTGAATTTATTTGTGCTGACAGTTGTCACTGCCAGTGGGCAGACACTCCCCTCAGCATGGCGGCGTGGGTATATCGTTCCTCGTAGCGTCAGCTGACGCAGTGCGAGTTCCCTTTCGAAAGGGAACGTCTCGGTTACGTATGTAACCCTAGTTCCCTGAGAACAGGGAACGAGACGCTGCATCAGCATACGTAAGACATGTCCAATCCATTTCCAGCAACGTTGCATAAGCACTGAGGACAGGGGTTCCTTTAGGCTGCAGCGTTCACGGACCTGTTCATTTGAGA
Source organism: Gobio gobio (assembly GCF_949357685.1). Lineage (NCBI taxonomy): Eukaryota > Metazoa > Chordata > Actinopteri > Cypriniformes > Gobionidae > Gobio > Gobio gobio. The sequence continues at coordinate 26,554,447 of NC_137104.1, read as the reverse complement.
TTAAGTCAGACCAACGGATTTTGGCTATGCGTCTTAGGCAGTGGTGGTAGATTATTTCCATCCTTTTCTGTTGTTCAGCTTTCTGAGGCCACGTTTAAGAGGCATGCAATAGTGTCGCCTGAACTATAGCACAATATATTCTTGTTTTTGTTGATTCGGATGTCACGTCTATTCCAGAAATATTTCAGTGCTGCAAAGATTGAGGAAGCTCTTTGAATTCTTGTTTGAACTTCTTCATCCGAGCCTCCTATTAGGGCAATGTTGCTTCCTAGATATGTGAATGAGGTGACATTTTCCATTGGTTCATTTTCAATGGTTAAGTTGTTATTGGGGTTTATGGGGTCGGTGTTAGCAGTCATGTATTTTGAATTTTGGCACTGATTTTTGGCAATTTTTGAACTGTCATTTGGGTAATATGGTCAATCATTATTTCCATGGAATCCATTGATTCTGCAAGGACTGCTATGTCATCTGCAAATGTAAGATCAGTGATTGGTCGTTCTGATGGGTAAATGGTTATTCCAATAGGGTTATCATCTAATGCTTTTTTGAGCACATGGTCAATAGCAATAGTTAAAGAGGCAAGTATGCCCCCTTGTCGCACCCCTGTTTTAGTGGCAAAAGCATGGCCATCTTCGCCATAAGCTCTGACTCTGTAATTTGTGTTTTCATACATTGATGCACAAAGATTAACCAACTTGGGGATTCCTTCCATTTTAAGTAAAGACCAGATAGTTCCTCTAACGACACTATCAAAGGCTGCTGTGAAGTCCAGGAATGCGACTACCGTTGGTTGCCTAAATTCATGCCGTAGTTCTATTATTTGCCGGAGGGAAAAGATTTGGTCGGTACAACTACGACCTGGTTGGAAACCAGCTTGGTTTTCTCTTGTATACAGTTCGCGAATGGGCAGGATCCGGTTTAGGAGAATTTGCCCCATGAGCTTGTAGGCAATGGCTAGAAGGGAAATACAGCGGTAGTCCTTGCAATTTCTCTTTTCACCTTTCTTGAAGATGAGTATTATGATAGCAGTTTGCCAATCTATAGGGATCTTTACATCAGCCCAAATTTTGAAATAGAGATCGTGTAGGTCCTGTATTAGTCTAGGGTTTTCAGTTTTAAAGAGGTCAGGAGGTAAACCATCTACACCAGGAGCACGGCCGCTCTTAAAGCATGTAATGGCTTTTTGAATTTAATCCAGAGAAGGCGGTTCCTCACTTATGTTGTGATTTAGTAGCGGGTTGCAATGAGGTATGGCTTGGGTTGTCTGTGGAGGATTTCGATTTAACAGTTCTGCAAAATATTTGCACCATCTGTCATGTAGTTGCTCTTAGCTTTTAATGACCTGGTCATGTTTGTCCAGTATGATTCCACTGATAGGTTTTGAGTATTTTCTTGCCAGATTGTTATAATACAAGTATTATATAAATTGTATTATATACCACTATAATACAAGGTAAAAAAGTCAGTTTTGCCAGGTATTTTTATTCTACGTGAGCCAGATTCTGACATGCGAAGTTTGGACAAGCAACAGCTATCAATGTTCAAGTTGCTTAACGTAGTAGCTAATAAAGCTTGCTGGCCCGTTTGTAGCAAAGTTCGTACATTTAAGGCGCTAATATTCAATGGCATATCTTTTAATAGATTTATATGAGCATTTACGTCGCCTAATGACTAACTACATTATTGTTGTGCATTTCATAGGATTAATTGGCTAGATACCATGAGGGGGCGCCAACCCCAGGGGAAATTGTGTGTCTTTATATACATTGACCATGCTTCAGATTTTGATAGCCTTGGGAGTGAGAACAGGTTGCTCTTTCATAGTAGGTCCCATCATTTTGAGGTAAATCTGTTAAAAAGTCTGAAAATCTGTGTGTAACATTAAGGAACGTCACTACCAAACACCTTTTTCTGCAATTAAGCAAACTTTTTTGGGGTGTTATTCCATAAAATTTAGTTTTTATGTGTGTACACCTGTTCAGACACACTACTTCAAGTCAGCCACCGATCAGTCTGCGCAGCGCTGCATGAAGTTTATTGTTAAACAGACTATTATTGCCTATTGACAAACAGAGCAGAGTATCACATGACTAAATCAACCAATGAAAACATAACACATAAGACACATGACATGATCACAGGAGGAATCACATGACAAACAGGAACCAGTATTGTGAATAAACTTCAAAATAAAAGACATGAAACATGAACCTGACACAAAACTGAAACCAACCGTGACAAACAAGGACGTTGTTTTTACATCAAACAACACCTTATAAGATGCAACTTACAAATGCATTGATTAGTGCTGTCATGGGAAATCCCTGTTAAAAGGACAAACACAAAGATTTCCTCAGAGGACATTCAAACTGACTTTGCTATTATGAATATAAGATTTACCTGAAGAATATCGGCTACTGTAGATGCAGGTAATGCACTTGCTAAATCGATTTCTCTCATAATACTCTACATAATACAATAAGCTTCAATGAAGCAACTCAGCGTTCCTTTAGTTCTAAAGTGACGTTTTAGAATTAGTAACGAGACTTTGGTTCAACTGTTTAACTGTCAAATTGAGATTTGAAACCGTAGTGAAAGGAAGTAGTTCCGCACAAAAGAGAGGTTTTAAAGACACACTACGTTTTTTTCTTATTTATTTACACACTTGTGCCAACAAACTGTTATATAAACGCAATATCACACTCATAACCATGCGATATGGCTCTATATCAGCACAGATGTTATTGCCTATGGCACTCAGGCTGCGGCCGTGCTCATATAGAGTGATATCGCAAAACTACTTGTGTGATATTACTTAAATAGCAAGTGAACAGCACATTGTTGTGCCATTCCAAAGAGGCACAAAATCACTTTTACAGACCTTTACCTTGATTCCTTCGGGTCCCCTAACCACATTCCCTTAAAGGGACCCCTTTTGTTGAAGTAGTGGTCCTGGGCCTTTGAGTAGTCTGGATAGGACCTCATGCATTTGCATTAAGGTCCCGTTTTTAGACGTATAGCTTGGGCTATGACCATAGGGAATGCTGTTGCTGACAGCCCGGTGTGACCTGAGGGAGAGTAGCTCAGGTTTTTCAGTTGAATTTATTTGTGCTGACAGTTGTCACTGCCAGTGGGCAGACACTCCCCTCAGCATGGCGGCGTGGGTATATCGTTCCTCGTAGCGTCAGCTGACGCAGTGCGAGTTCCCTTTCGAAAGGGAACGTCTCGGTTACGTATGTAACCCTAGTTCCCTGAGAACAGGGAACGAGACGCTGCATCAGCATACGTAAGACATGTCCAATCCATTTCCAGCAACGTTGCATAAGCACTGAGGACAGGGGTTCCTTTAGGCTGCAGCGTTCACGGACCTGTTCATTTGAGATTAAGTCAGACCAACGGATTTTGGCTATGCGTCTTAGGCAGTGGTGGTAGATTATTTCCATCCTTTTCTGTTGTTCAGCTTTCTGAGGCCACGTTTAAGAGGCATGCAATAGTGTCGCCTGAACTATAGCACAATATATTCTTGTTTTTGTTGATTCGGATGTCACGTCTATTCCAGAAATATTTCAGTGCTGCAAAGATTGAGGAAGCTCTTTGAATTCTTGTTTGAACTTCTTCATCCGAGCCTCCTATTAGGGCAATGTTGCTTCCTAGATATGTGAATGAGGTGACATTTTCCATTGGTTCATTTTCAATGGTTAAGTTGTTATTGGGGTTTATGGGGTCGGTGTTAGCAGTCATGTATTTTGAATTTTGGCACTGATTTTTGGCAATTTTTGAACTGTCATTTGGGTAATATGGTCAATCATTATTTCCATGGAATCCATTGATTCTGCAAGGACTGCTATGTCATCTGCAAATGTAAGATCAGTGATTGGTCGTTCTGATGGGTAAATGGTTATTCCAATAGGGTTATCATCTAATGCTTTTTTGAGCACATGGTCAATAGCAATAGTTAAAGAGGCAAGTATGCTAATAAAGCTTGCTGGCCCGTTTGTAGCAAAGTTCGTACATTTAAGGCGCTAATATTCAATGGCATATCTTTTAATAGATTTATATGAGCATTTACGTCGCCTAATGACTAACTACATTATTGTTGTGCATTTCATAGGATTAATTGGCTAGATACCATGAGGGGGCGCCAACCCCAGGGGAAATTGTGTGTCTTTATATACATTGACCATGCTTCAGATTTTGATAGCCTTGGGAGTGAGAACAGGTTGCTCTTTCATAGTAGGTCCCATCATTTTGAGGTAAATCTGTTAAAAAGTCTGAAAATCTGTGTGTAACATTAAGGAACGTCACTACCAAACACCTTTTTCTGCAATTAAGCAAACTTTTTTGGGGTGTTATTCCATAAAATTTAGTTTTTATGTGTGTACACCTGTTCAGACACACTACTTCAAGTCAGCCACCGATCAGTCTGCGCAGCGCTGCATGAAGTTTATTGTTAAACAGACTATTATTGCCTATTGACAAACAGAGCAGAGTATCACATGACTAAATCAACCAATGAAAACATAACACATAAGACACATGACATGATCACAGGAGGAATCACATGACAAACAGGAACCAGTATTGTGAATAAACTTCAAAATAAAAGACATGAAACATGAACCTGACACAAAACTGAAACCAACCGTGACAAACAAGGACGTTGTTTTTACATCAAACAACACCTTATAAGATGCAACTTACAAATGCATTGATTAGTGCTGTCATGGGAAATCCCTGTTAAAAGGACAAACACAAAGATTTCCTCAGAGGACATTCAAACTGACTTTGCTATTATGAATATAAGATTTACCTGAAGAATATCGGCTACTGTAGATGCAGGTAATGCACTTGCTAAATCGATTTCTCTCATAATACTCTACATAATACAATAAGCTTCAATGAAGCAACTCAGCGTTCCTTTAGTTCTAAAGTGACGTTTTAGAATTAGTAACGAGACTTTGGTTCAACTGTTTAACTGTCAAATTGAGATTTGAAACCGTAGTGAAAGGAAGTAGTTCCGCACAAAAGAGAGGTTTTAAAGACACACTACGTTTTTTTCTTATTTATTTACACACTTGTGCCAACAAACTGTTATATAAACGCAATATCACACTCATAACCATGCGATATGGCTCTATATCAGCACAGATGTTATTGCCTATGGCACTCAGGCTGCGGCCGTGCTCATATAGAGTGATATCGCAAAACTACTTGTGTGATATTACTTAAATAGCAAGTGAACAGCACATTGTTGTGCCATTCCAAAGAGGCACAAAATCACTTTTACAGACCTTTACCTTGATTGTTCCAAGTTGGTGGAATGACCTGCAAACTAAACCCGAGCTGAGTCTTTAGCCATTTGCAAGAAATTTCAACACTTGACCCACTGATACTAACACCTACTATTCTATATATTGATTTAAACAAATTTTTTAAAGGGGTGGTAAAACACATTGTTTTGAAGGCTTGATTGTGTTTGTGGGGTGCACTGTAACATGTGTTAATGCTTCGTTTTTAAAAAAAAATCATTATTCTTCATATATTTGACATTTATTCTACACTGCTCTGTCCCTCCTTGTAAAACGGTCTGATGCTTTCCGGGTTGTATGAAGCCAGTCCCTCAAAAATACGCAATGGGCTCAGATTGGTTAGCTGGCCCAGTGTGTTGTGATTCGCTAACCGCAGTGTACGTTAGTCGGAAACGTCACGCCCCTTACCTTACCGGTAGACTGTGCTTTGGTCAGTATTAGAAACGATGGCGTCAATAAAACCACACCAATCTGAGCCCGAATCAGACCCAGAACATTTTAGTGAAGATGATCGAGCAGAACCTGTTCAGTCCTAATGAGTAAAGACTGCGGATCTATAGTGATCGCTACTGAATGGCACTGTTACTTTTGTATTTTTAGAACGATTATAGCCAAATATCTGTCGCAAGAACTATTAACCCAAAACACTAAACACTGGCTTTACTATAGTAGCCAAATCACACACAGAACCATGTTTAGCATGCCTGTAGATAAATAATACATAAAAGCTCTAATCAAAGAATCATTTACACTAATGCCAAGTTCGCTGTTGAGATTTTAACGTTAGTGTTTGTAACGATAGGTGTTCGTCGGATAACGTTAAGTATGAATAAGCATTTAACAGACTGGTTTGCAGAACAGTGTTGTCATCTGTTTACTTCCTTGCTACAACCTATTACAGGAAAACACATCGATGAAAAATAAATCAGACTTACAGGTTGTGGCCCGTAAACAGCTTCTGTTTGTAAATCCAGCTTTCATGTCAAGCCGTTGTGCATATCCTGCATTGAACTCGCGAACATTGTGAAAGTTTTCCTCCGTGAAATGTGCTGCGGGAGGGAGCCCCGCGCGCGTCGTGCATTCACACACTGGCAGTGTTTGTCTTATGCAGCTGACGTTGTGCAAATCCGGTGTTGAACTTGCGAACATTGTGAAAGTTTCCCTCCGTGAGATGTGCTGCGGGAGCCCCGCACCTGCCTGTTCCCTTCTGTCTCATACACACGTGCATATAACATGTTGTATGTTAAACGCTCTGCAACGCACCCCTGTCCCTATGAAGGCTGAACAAAGCAAGTACCCCAGACCTGCAATCCAGATGAATATAACAGCGTTTCCTCTGCATCGCGGCAACAACACTCCAGCCTAACTATACCACAACAGCGCCGCCACAGTTTTGTCTGGTTTTGGGGGAAAATAACTCAAAATGAAGGGAGTTTTTGCTTAAAATAAGCAAAATAATCTGCCAATGGGGTAAGCAAAATAATCTTGTTTTCTGTTTGAATTAAGATTATTTTGCTTACCCCATTGGCAGATTATTTAAAGCAAAAACTTCCTTAATTTTGAGTTATTTTTTCCCAAAACAAGACAAAAACTTTTGCTTGTCTAGTAAATGTTTCTTAATGTAAGATTTTTTAGATATTTGGACTGAAAACAAGACAAAAATACTAAGTAAGAAAAGCATTTTTTGCAGTGCACTCGTCCTGTCTTGGAGGTGGAAAAACAAATTTCTTTATGACCTGCAGGATTTCTTGTAAAAAGATTTAAAAACCTGTCAGTAGTTTTTGAGTCTGTAGTTTTTATCTATTGTAGCCTAAGTTTTCATTTAAAATGTGATGCGATCTGGGAAAACCTGTCGGATGTCGCTCTGGAACAGCAAAGTCGAAGAATAGGTTGAATGTCCATTTTTTTTTGTCAAAATTGGGTTTTCATTAAATTATTATTCTATAACATCTTGTCTATCATTTCTGAAAATATATTGGCAAAATGCACTTGTTTAGTGCAGAAAAATTGCGATTTATAGCAGCAAGCTGAAAAGACTGCGTCTTTCTCTAATGTTTTAGATCATTCCCGCCTTGCCCGGCGGCAGTGCAAAAAAAAAAAAAAAACCTGCCATAGTTTTCTCTCTCTTAACACCACAAAGACAGGTAGACACCACAAAGACACCCCATTACATGTAGAATAAAGGTGTATCAAAGCACATTTCCCTCCAGTCCTATGTAAACTACGGCACGCAAAGTTGTGTGGATGAGTCCGGGTAAAGGATTATGGGTAATTTAGTCTTTGATGGTATGGCAATAGTCCAGGGTGGAGTGCCCTCTGGTGGTAATCTTTTTTTAGATAAAAAGTTCTGGAAATGTTTTAAATATAAAGGAAAAAATATATAGATTTGCCATTTGTGATGCAGCAGTGAGCTATAATGTACATGTTCTTTTATATTTATATATAAGGTTAAATTCAAATCAAATACTGATAAACTGCCTATATTACTTCTGAATAGGAATTCTACTTCATAAACTGTATGAAATTTATGTAAATGTGGTTCAGACCACTCAAACCATATGGAAGTGTAGGTGCCCATATATGGTCAGTAATGGAGCTTGGATATCATCTAGTGAAAAAGTTTGGTACTGTGCCCAAACAAAATTTTACTGAAAGCAAATTTTTTGATATATCAACCTAAAACTTTGAACACAACTTGTTCATATTTCTGGCTTTGATTGTCTTGTGGTTTTAGAGTAAAACATGTTTGGTAAAATACTGAACATATTATTATGAAATATTATATAAAATATTATTTTAAAATATATATTTTTACATTTTCATAAACTTAAACTTTTATAACTTTTTTTCAATTTTACTTTCGGAGGAGCCCAATCTGAGGGGGTGTGCGAGTGTGTTGCGTCATTCCCTTCCCTATGGAATGGATACGTGTGCTTATATGCTCCAGTCGAGTTCCCCAGAACGGCGAACCCTGTTGAGTCCTCCGCAGAATGCGGCAGTCGGACGTGGCGGAACGTCCGGTCTAACACTCGTATGCATTGGTGGAACTTGTGTTAGGCTGTGTTCCATATGTTGTGACCCCCACAGCGGTCCCATATATGTATTCTTCCACGGTACGGCTCCCTACGACGAGCCCTAACCCTAACCCACCTGCAATGACCAGGGCCACACCTGGGTCTTCCGTATGTGTATTTTCCACATGGTAACTCCCACCGGGCATGATGTGGCTTCCACAGCGGCCCCCCTGGGCACGCTTTCCCAGCGTTATCCAATAATCTGCTGAGTGGGTCTTGCGGAACAGCAGCAGTGACTCTCCCTGCGTGAGTTTTCCCGCCCAGAACATCGCTGGGCGCAACTTCGCTGGGCGCTGGAAGTGGTAGTAACTGTGGCATTTTCCAAAGGGATCCCAATTCGTCAGTGACATTTGACGTACGTCGAATGTGACCGACTGAAAGGGAACGTCTCGTTACGTATGGTAACCCTCGTTCCCTGAAGGAGGGAATGGAGATGTACGTCCCGTCGCCACAGTTGCTGTACCATCACTGCATGGCCGAGTCACTCGTTCGGCTCCTCAGTGAAAAACAATGATGCGCTGCATCCACGTCCTGTTTATACCCACAATGCGGGTGTGGCGGGGTGGTGCAACAAGGGTTCAAGGGGTTTACCCTACGAATAATACTAACTGAATAATATGATACTATTTAGACTCCGACTACACCACCTTGGGAATTTCGCCCAAAGAATTAGAATGTATCACTACCAAAAAGGCATAAACAGGTTCGTATCACCGATCAGAGTCAGAGACATGGGTTATCGTATCAAAACATCTTTTATTATAAAATATTAAAATTTAGGTGAAGACATTTATTCCAAAAGGAATTTCAAACACAGTCAAGGCCAGGGAGCTTACCAACAGAGGCATAAAATCAGATCACACTACTTAGAGATGAAAAACCACTGCAATTCACTGTGCTCTCACACGCACACACACACACACACACACACACAACACACACACACACACACACACACACGTGTGGATAAACAATCACACACTTGGTGGGGTGGTTGCAACACACGGTGAGGAAGATACCACCACCTAATAAGAGTTAGCCCTCTGCCCCTGGTGCTCAGGCCCTGCCAAGACAAAGAAAATACACTCTGTGCCTGATTTAAAGTGTGCAGAATGCTAGATCTAATGGCCCGTAGCCTTTGAAAATTAACTATTAATTTTACCCTTCCAGTCAAATTGTGCTCCACAGACTTTAAGAACAGCTTTAACTTAACTATATTGCCTAGCTTTAACAGCTGGGTGTGTATTACACAACTTTTGTGCACTTCACATATGCAACCCTCTTCACGTCAGGTGGTTCTTTACCTAACACCTAGCCATGGATTAGCCCTTACGTATGTGAAAAGTTATAGGTTACACAAAGTTTTAAATGAAGGGGGACAATAACTGTGGAACACATACAGTATATTCCAAATACAGTATTCCAATAATATTTCATTTTTATTTAAGGTTAGATTTATGAACAAAAGACAGAGGATAGAGAGGGCCAATATTTGTCGATGGTGCTGTATAATATTTAAAAAATGATTGTGTCTCTGTTATTTTCCAGAAATGCATGTTATTGTGCAAGTTACATAGACTGTCAATGGAGTGACAGAAAGCTTTCAGATTTCATCAAAAATATCTTCATTTGTGTTGCAAAGATGACGAAAGTCTTACAGGTGTTACGGAATGTATACTCAGAACACAAAGAGGAATAGTAAACAGAGTTTATTGAAAATGGAAGCTTTAGCGTAAGTTCTGCCAGGAAGACTTAATTGTCATGTCACTTTAATTTTATCTATCCAATCACATGCTAAATACCTGGGTATAAAAGATCGGTACTTACTCATGTCTGAGTTCGCAGATGCTGACGCTCCCATTCACTTGACGATCCGGGCGTTCCGTAGTGGTCGATCGCTGGTCCTACGATAACTAATAATGTGTTTACAGTGGCGTTCTAAGTCCATGTCAGCCTTTCATCTGTTCAATGGGTTACCGCAGTAACAGACGCGAGTGCTTCACTAACAAGAGCAAGTCTCACGTCAGACTCAGATCAATCGCTTCATGAGGACTATCTGGGCATGTTATCAAAGACACGGCGGTGGTTTTCATCACCATTCTGGCGACATCACTACATCAGCATTTATCACAGTGATATGCATATGGTTATGCATTCCGATGCCGATTGGGTGTAGTATATTATTTTTTTTCAACTTTGTCGCAAGCATGTCTGTATAGAGCACACACATGCATCGTGTGAGACGCGCACAGGTGTTTGCCGGTCTGCTCGTGCAACGTGATCTCTCGTTGTGACTCGTTTGTGCCCATAGTGCTCGTAAATGATTCGCATGACACCGGTTACCGCTATAGATAGTATTTTGTTATAAAACTGAAACAGAACAGATATGCACAGCATATTTCGACTCTATCATTCTCCCTACGAATGCAAGGAAAATTAACACGGGTTTTAAAGCAACATGCACCCAATTAATCGGGGCTTCATGTTGAACTGAAGTTAAGCTGAAATCGCGATTGGGTTCAGTGTTATCAGATCATTAAAATTGAATTTAAAAACTATGCTGAGCAAATAAGCATATTTAGGTACAGCACCGACATCAGTGCTTTGATCCGGTCTGTTTCAATGGCGTTAGATTCATCTTCCAAGTGTTGTGAGTTCGTCACATATGCAATTTAACTGTCACAACAAAGTTTCAAGCTTGAAGTGTTGGCTGTCATCCAGCAGAGTACATATTTTGCTCAAACATACGGGGCACCAAGCGTTGGACCGGCTTCCTTTCGTGATTCGATATGGCTTCCTTCCCTATGAGGAAGATCTGTAGCGTTCTGTGCTCATATAAAGGTGCTGTTTTATGTTCAATCTTCAGGTGCTACATGGAAAGCCTAATGAAATACTCATCCACCTATTCAAAGAAAAAACATCTCAAATTAATTTTCTAGAAATTAAACAAAAGTGTGCTTTGATGAACACAGAAAAACACATTTTGATGGTGAGAACAAGAAAATATATGTAATTCGCTGAATGGAAACATTTCGTTTTTTATACGTATTGTTGAAGGTTAACAATGTTTGCAAGATAAATGAGTTTAAATTATCTCCTTGATACATTCTTTGCATTATGATACTTTTTGATGTTGTGATGGTAATGACGTTTTGCAGTGCCAGTTGGCAAATGGATATAAAATACTCAAATTACATTTAAGCTCAGTCGTGGCCATTTTTATATCTTTACATCAAGCATGTAAACATTGTCTTGACATAATTTTAACAAAATTCAACCAAATTTCATTCATCAAAATGTAAGATGGCAAAATAGCCCCCAATTGAAGAATCACCCTTATATTTCTAGAAACTTAGAATTTGGTGTTATGTCTCCCTTGGTCTTCCGTGCTAGGACGCCATGGCTACATTCATGAATAAAACATATGTGTATCTCGCTTGTACTCTCAGCATCATATGTTGGGTAAGGTTTGCATACAAAACAAGGTTGACTTGATATTCGATAGCAGTACTAATTTAATTCCTTACTCAATCCGACCTGTTAACATAAGATTGCATCTAAATGGCAGCACGGGAATACAATTATTCAAATCTTTTATGAATATAGTGAGCAGAGTGCACTCCTTTATAAACGCATGAAACTGCCAGATGCTTCAGTTCAGATAAACTCAGTGGAAACTGCTGTGGTCAATCTGACTACACCGAATCATGATCTATTGGATGTTCTACTATTCGTTGGTCAAACGTATGCACTGGAAGGCAGAATTAGCGGTTAGAATAAGCTCTGAACCATTCAATCCTGATTGTGTGTTTTGTGTAGCGCCTCCAATTGGGCATTGTATTCGAGTGCCCAACGGACATTACATTTATGCATTTGGCGGACGCTTTTGTCCGGGCACCTTGAGTTGCATTCAGGGTGCACATTTGGCGTTTTCGGGTCTTGCTTTTCCTGGGAATCGGGCCCGCGGCTCGGCGTTGCTGGTGCCATGCTCTACTGTTTGAGCTACAGAAAAGACATGCCTGTGATCAGTTACACTCACACTGAATTCTATCGTGACTAAAACAATATACAGGGGAGTAAATATAGCATTGACTGTTGCACAGTCTGCATATGCGTATTGATTTCTGGCTGCGCCGCAAACAGCGAGTTCTCTCGCAGTAAGTTTCTCTTCACTAAAGCTGGCACACACGGTGCGCTTATAGACATTGTGATTTGTTGCTTTTCAGACTGCGATCCTGATGCCACCCTGGGGGATCTCAGTGCATTTACAGCAGGCTGTATGTTAATCAGACGCACGAAGACGTGTCTGGAGTTTTACATCAACTAATTCACTAAATTATCATGGCGTTGGGGAACATGTCAAACTAATTATTAAAGACATCAGATTTTATTCTAGGAATTTTTAGGATTGCGATATTGTCTCATACTGCCAAACGTGGCTAAAATCACACAGTATTATCCTGGCTTAGGTATCAAATGAAGATTTCGCTTCGATCTCTTCCATAGGTTCGGTAGCGGTGTCGGTTCCTATATAGCTAGTTATGGTTTTATTAGCTAGTAAAGCTTAAACATATAAAACATAATTTTTCCTTTTGCAAGGGCATCGTCCGGTGTTCTCAATCACATGCGCATGTTATGTATTTGTCATGCTGTTCTGGTTTATTTTCTTTTGGGTGTTCTCTCAGCAGGTTGACGGTTAGATGGTGTTCTATCAAGATGTGAGCGGGAGCTACGCCCAGGGGTTTAGAATCCTCCTAACTGCAGATGGAAAGATGTGTGATCTCTAACTCGCCTGTGCATGGGCCATTCTTTCAGATTGGTGTTGCTACGAACATAGCTCAACGCGCAGAGTTGGCATCCTCTACTAAGGTCTCTCCTATCAAGAAGCATTTGAATGCAGGATTCCATGATGGTCAAGATGGTTTCTTCAGCAATGCTTAAACCATCAGGCATGTTCATTAAACTCTCCCATAATTCCAAAGGTAAAACTAGGATTACCTACTTGTCTTAACAAACATCAGGTACGTTCAAAGCTTTTAAGGTTGATCTTCCACTTACACCGATATTCCGATAGAAGCCATGTTTTATAAGCCTTTCGGCTTCATGTGTCCAGGGAAAATCACTTTAGAAACTAATCAGTTTGATTCTACTCTCTGTCTTTCCTGTTCTGATCGTCACTTCTCACCCAATTTCTTTACTCTTTTACTTAAGCATTCTAGAATGACTTTAAAGGTTCTGGTATCACATGAACAATTTCTAAGATGAAGAATAATTACTGTCCCTTCACTTCTAAGGTTAAATATCTTCACGTTCATCCTAAGACTTCTGACCACTCCCCCCTATTTTTATCTAATGGAGCACCTCTCTCTAAGGCCTGGTTCAGACCCACTTTTATACTGACTTAAAAGCTGCAGTTTACCTCCTTCTCTTCATATCAGACTTTCTACAGCTACGACAGCGGAAATTCTAGGCCAGCATTTAAGCTACCGTGAAGATGATGTTCTTCTGCATTCAAGTCTTATATAAGACAGATTCTAAAATCATCCTTGAAGCTCAGCAAGCTCTCCAGTAATGGTTCTGGTAAATCCCTATGCAACTACTGGTGGTGGTGTTCCGGCCAATTCGGCTCGGTACGTTATGATAGCATGGTCTTTCTACTATATCAAAGATGGCGTGTGGCCCTGCGGCCTTGTCTCTGTGGTCTAGCAGACTGTGTGGCCCTGCGGCCTTGTCTCTGGAAAGAAAGAAAAAAAAAAAAAAAAAAAAAAAAAGATATGAATTGCTCATGTGTAGTACTCCTCTACAAATTATAACTTCAAGTTCTGTTTAATCATGAAGTGGCCTTTAGCCATCAGCAGGCGGCGTTCCATGTTCACGCTTAACATGTTAACTCTTATTCTTCTTCTTTGTAGGAACTCCAGGACACAAGACCGGTGGGTCTATTTTATTTACCTTTTTTCGTGTGGCCCTGCGGCCTTGTCTCTGTGGTCTAGCAGACCGTGTGGCCCTGCGGCCTTGTCTCTGTGGTCTATCAGGCCGTGTGGCCCGGCGGCCTTGTCTCTGTGGCCCTGCGGCCTTGTCTCTGTGGTCTAACAGACCGCGCGGCCCTGCGGCCTTGTTTCTGTGGTCTAGCAGACCGCGCGGCCCTGCGGCCTTGTCTCTGTGGTCTACCAGACCGTGTGGCCCGGCGGCCTTGTCTCTGTGGTCTATCAGGCCGTGTGGCCCGGCGGCCTTGTCTCTGTGGCCCTGCGGCCTTGTCCTTGTGGCCCTGCGGCCTTGTCCTTGTGGCCCTGCGGCCTTGTCTCTGTGGTCTACCAGACCGTGTGGCCCAGCGGCCTTGTCTCTGTGGTCTATCAGGCCGTGTGGCCCGGCGGCCTTGTCTCTGTGGTCTAGCAGGCCGTGTGGCCCGGCGGCCTTGTCTCTGTGGCCCGGCGGCCTTGTCTCTGTGGCCCTGCGGCCTTGTCCTTGTGGCCCTGCGGCCTTGTCTCTGTGGTCTAACAGACCGCGCGGCCCTGCGGCCTTGTCTCTGTGGTCTAGCAGACCGCGCGGCCCTGCGGCCTTGTCTCTGTGGTCTACCAGACCGTGTGGCCCGGCGGCCTTGTCTCTGTGGTCTATCAGGCCGTGTGGCCCGGCGGCCTTGTCTCTGTGGTCTATCAGGCCGTGTGGCCCGGCGGCCTTGTCTCTGTGGCCCAGCGGCCTTGTCTCTGTGGCCCAGCGGCCTTGTCCTTGTGGCCCGGCGGCCTTGTCTCTGTGGTCTAACAGGCCGTGTGGCCCGGCGGCCTTGTCTCTGTGGTCTAACAGGCCGTGTGGCCCGGCGGCCTTGTCTCTGTGGCCCTGCGGCCTTGTCTCTGTGGCCCTGCGGCCTTGTCTCTGTGGTTCAGCAGTCCGTGCGGCCCTGCGGCCTTGTCTCTGTGGTCCAGCAGACCGTGCGGCCCTGCGGCCTTGTCTCTGTGTCTAGCAGTCCGTGCGGCCTGCGGCCTTGTCTCTGTGGTCTAGCAGTCCGTGCGGCCCTACGGCCTTGTCTCTGTGGTCTAGCAGTCCGTGCGGCCCTGCGGCCTTGTCTCTGTGGTCTAGCAGACAGTGCGGCCCTGCGGCCTTGTCTCTGTGGCCCTGCGGCCTTGTCTCTGTGGTCTAACAGACCGTGTGGCCCGGCGGCCTCGTCTCTGTGGCCCTGCGGCCTCGTCTTTGTGGCCCTGCGGCCTTGTCTCTGTGGCCCTGCGGCCTTGTCTCTGTGGTCTAACAGACCGTGTGGCCCGGCGGCCTCGTCTCTGTGGTCTAATAGGCCGTGTGGCCCTGCGGCCTCGTCTCTGTGGCCCTGCGGCCTCGTCTTTGTGGCCCTGCGGCCTTGTCTTCGTGGCCCTGCGGCCTTGTCTCTGTGGTTATACATGTTTTATATATAAATATATATTATATAAAACAAAAATGGCCAAATGTACATTTATGCAGCAGCAGATATGAATTGCTCACGTGTAGTACTCATCTACAACTATAAATTCAAGTTCTGTTTAATCATGAAGCGGCCTTTAGCCATCAGCAGTTGGCGTTCCATGTTCACGCTTAACATGTTAACTCTTATTCTTCTTCTTTGTAGGAATCCCAGGATACAAGACCGGTGGGTCTATTTTTATTTTTCACCATTTTTGGGGGTAGGATAGGCTCCGTCCAGGTGGAAGTATTCTTCCACTTATTCTTGGGGGTCGGCTGCGCCTCTGCCTTCGTCTTCAGGCAGGATATGCAGAGTCCGGACCCTCAGATTGCGAGCTACGGACGGGGCCTATGCCAATATACTTTATTGCTTGCTGGGTTGTTAATAAATGGATAATTGTCACAGTATTTATTCTCCCGAGTCTTTCTGGCAGAAATGGAAGCTTTAGCGTAAGTTCTGCCAGGAAGACTTAATTGTCATGTCACTTTAATTTTATCTATCCAATCACATGCTAAATACCTGGGTATAAAAGATCGGTACTTACTCATGTCTGAGTTCGCAGATGCTGACGCTCCCATTCACCGCCATCCTCCCCACCACCTCCAAGTCAAATCCTTCCCTACATCCACCCCACCACCACCAGGATGGTCCCTTCCATACCTCACGTGGGGGTCGGCTGCGCCTCTGCCTTCGTCTTCAGGCAGGATATGCAGAGTCCGGACCCTCAGATTGCGAGCTACGGACGGGGCCTATGCCAATATACTTTATTGCTTGCTGGGTTGTTAATAAATGGATAATTGTCACAGTATTTATTCTCCCGAGTCTTTCTGGCAGAACTGCACTGCAGTTCAACATGTGAGTAGTTCCCTTTCGTTCAGTCACTACGACGTAACGTTAGTGACTAACGAATGGGGGGGTTTCGCTTAGAAGCCTATCATCTTCGAGCTTAGAGAAAACGCCCAATGGCGTGCCAATGCCATGGGGCATGCGGAATTTGCATACGTAACTCCGCCTCACCGCGTGAGTATATAAGGAAGTACGAGGCAATATCGCATTATGTTTCTGCTTTCGGAGCCAAGAGAACCTACCTCTTCACTCCTACAGCCTTCTGAGACTCTGTCAGCTTCTTCGAGACGAGCAGCTTTCCAGTCGGTGTTGGTGTAACGGCGCGTTCACAGTGGTCCGTTTGACAGCTGGTGTGTGTTTCCCTGGGCGCTTCGGCATCGGCTGCGAGGCTTTCCTCTTACAAAAAGAGCTTGCGCGTGGCACGTCTTTTTCAAGACGGCTCGCCCGTGCACTTCCGGGTGCGATCGATTTCCGCTGCTGTCTATGGGCGCATTCACTGCTCGAGCGTGTTTGGGCTTCAGCACGTTCGGGCAGTGTTAGCGGATGTGTCACGTTTCCATTGCGGGAAC
Source organism: Gobio gobio (assembly GCF_949357685.1). Lineage (NCBI taxonomy): Eukaryota > Metazoa > Chordata > Actinopteri > Cypriniformes > Gobionidae > Gobio > Gobio gobio. The sequence goes on along the minus strand of NC_137104.1, from coordinate 26,537,220 downwards.
GTGACCATCGCGATGTCGCGGTCGAGACTCAATGATCTCCGTGAGGAGAGAGAGTCCCCTCTGCCACACCCCAATCTACCGTCCCCGAGTGAGATGGTACTTTGGCTGGTGGCCAGGGTGACCTGAGGGCGGTGCTGTGGTATTAAGAACCCCGACGTTCATTCCTCGGGCCACGCCCCCCTGTTACACATCGCCTCCCGCGAGTGTTGGACTGAATTAACGGCCCGTCTCTGACGCCCCGTTCGTTCAGTTCACGCTCTGGATAGCAGTGAGATGTCGATCGCCGCATCCCAAGGTGGGCTGGAGTCCTTTGGGGATGACGATTAGGTTGTGCTCCGCCTCCGGGTGTGTCAGCACTGCCTGATCCGACCTAAAGTTGACAGCCATGTTATCTCGGGCAGCCGCGAGTCTCGCGCTGGTGTGGAACTCCGCCCAGTCGCGGGTGCTCGTGGTTGCGCGATTGGTTTTTGGGGGCGGCACCCGACAGCTGTTGCCTTTGCCTTTCGCTCCCGGGGTGCATGAGGAGATCACGCGGTCCCGGAAGTCCCCGTGCTTCCCGCGACCGTTTGGTGGCCTCCTCCACCTTCTCTGCCCTTGATGGGGCCGCGGCCTAGGGTACACTGCCCCCCCCCCCCCCACTGTTGAACTCTCTGTTGCACACTACGGTGTCCACAGAGGGCTTTGACGTGGCGTGGTGTGGCTGTCCTAAGCACCCTCCCAAAGCCTGTGGGCTCGTCTACTTCGGTGGCGTGGTCCTGCAGAGCTACGGGCAGGCCGCCGCCCCTTTGCATATGCACAAGGGTGGAGCCGACCCAGGGCTCTTCATTGAGCTGCGTGCCGCAACTGTTCCAGCCCCCGGGCGGTGAAGGTGGCCACACGCTCCCTGGGTCGGGCGATGTCCACAGCTGTGGTCCGGGAGAACACCAGGCCTTACCTGGTGATGTGGAGGACGTTGAGCGGGCCCGCCTCCTCAACTCACCCATATCCCAGGCTGGCCTCTTCGGCGGTGCGGCTGAGAACTGCGCCCAACAGTTCTCGGCCGCTCCAGAGCAGACTGAGGCTGTAACACGTACTGCCCCAGCGGCCAGCTGCTGCACCAGCCGCCGGCTCAGTCGCCTCAGTCCGCTCGCCGCCGAGGGCGCCCTCCCTCTTCCCGCCCGACCCCAGCAGCAGCCTTCACCTGGGCCGCGCCGTGGAGGTGGTTGAGGATGTCGCCCAGTCCGCTCCCCAGACTGGTTAAACGCCAGGCTGGAGGTGGACAACTCAGAGATGGGTTCCAGTTCTTCCCAGGGGATGGTAGCAGGGCCTCTCCTTCCCCCGGTGGAGGGCCGGGGGGAAATCCTTCCGCTGCTGGCCCCCGGGCTAGCAGCGCTTGGGAAGAACTCATGTTCCTGTCTCTGAGGACCCAGAGACCGGTGATGACAGTGCGCGCCACCCTCGGGTCTCGCCACTCGCATCCCTCTCTGTCGCCAGCCCCCTGGCAGAGCAGACCCCAGTGGAACGTGCGTCCTTCCCTGGTCTCCTCTGTCAGGACGCAGCCGTTAACCGTGCCCCGACCCCGGGACGCCCAACAGCCTCCCCTGTCCGGGCCGGTAACGCTGCCTCACTGCCCCACCCTGGGTACGTCTGCTGTCCGTATGACCCCGTTGGTGCAGTCTCTGGAAGCATGGCTTCAGCTTCCGGGGCTGTCCCGCTGGGTTGCGCGGACCGTCAGGCTCGGCTATGCGATTCAGTTCGCGCAGGCTCCTCCCCGTTACAGGGGAGTCCGCTATACCGTGACCGGGGCCCATGCCCCCGTCATGCGTGCGGAGATTGCCACCCTACTGGCGAAGGGTGCGATCGAGCCTGTCCCTCCGGCCGAAATGAAGTCGGGGTTCTACAGCCCCTACTTCATTGTACCCAAGAAAACCGGTGGGTTACGACCAATCCTGGACCTTCGCATCTTGAACCGATCCCTTCACCGGCTTCCGTTCAAGATGTTGACTGCGAAACGCCTTTCGAATGCGTTCGTCCTCACGATTGGTTTGCAGCGATCGACCTGAAGGACGCCTACTTCCATGTCTCCATTCTTCCTCGACACAGACCGTTCCTACGGTTTGCTTTCGAGGGGCGGGCATATCAGTACGCGGTTCTCCCATTCGGGCTATCTCTGTCCCCTCGCGTCTTCAGGAAGATTGCCGAGGCAGCCCTTGTGCCCCTTCGGCAGCACGGGGTCCGCATCCTGAACTACCTCGACGACTGGCTCATACTGGGCCACTCTCGAGAGCAGGTTTGCGGACACAGAGATCTGGTTCTCCACCACTTAGCCCGTCTGGGCCTTCGGGTCAACTGGGAAAAGAGCAAACTTTGCCCCGTGCAGAGGATCTCTTTTCTCGGTATGGAGATCGACTCGGTCGCCATGTGCGCGCAGCTTACGAGCGAGCGTGCGCAGTCTCTGCTGACTTCAAACCCACCCACTCCACCCACTTTGTAGTGACTACAAACCCACCCACTCCACCCCCGCAGCCACTGATGTCAACTTCCTGAATGAGCTAAATTACTTTTATGCTAGTTTTGAAAGAGACAACAGAGAAACTGCCACCAAGCTCAAACCCTCAGCTGACCACCCACCAATCACACTCTCCTCCACAGATGTCTGCAAGGCACTGAGCCGGATCAGCGCACACAAGGCTGCTGGACCAGACAACATCCCTGGACGTGTGCTCAGGGCATGTGCGGAGCAGCTCGCTGGGGTTTTTACAGACATTTTCAACCTGTCTCTTGCCCAAGCAGCTGTACCTTCATGCTTTAAACGCACTTCCATTGTGCCAGTGCCAAAACACTCTAACCCGAGGTGCCCTAATGACTACCGCCCTGTAGCACTCACACCCATCGTCATGAAGTGCTTTGAGCGGCTGGTCCTGGAACACCTAAAAGACTCTCTACCATCCACATTGGACTCACACCAGTTTGCCTACCGCAGCAATAGGAGCACAGAGGATGCCGTTTCCATGGCACTGCACTCTGTGCTCACCCATCTGGACCATAAGAACACGTATGCACGCATGCTGTTTGTTGACTTCAGCTCCGCATTCAACACTGTCATCCCATCCAAGTTAATAGCCAAACTTGGAGACCTGGGCATCAACACTTCAATGTGTAACTGGATTTTGGACTTCCAAACTGACAGACCCCAGAATGTTCGTTCAGGATTCACCTGCTCCACATCCATCACACTCAACACTGGTGTACCACAGGGCTGTGTGCTAAGCCCGTTTCTCTACTCCCTCTTCACCGCCGACTGCAAGCCTGTGTATGGATCTAATTCTATCGTCAAGTTTGCGGACGACACTACGGTGATCGGGCTCATCAGCAACAACGATGAGACTGCCTACAGGGAAGAGATCCAGTACCTGGCCACATGGTGCGCTGATAATAACCTGCTCCTCAACACCACCAAAACGAAGGAGCTCATCGTGGACTTCAGGAAAGAGTCAAGAGGCACACACGACACCATCCACATCAATGGAATGGCTGTTGAGCGTGTCTCCAGTTTCAAGTTCCTGGGGACCCACATCTCGGCGGACATGTCGTGGACGACCAACACCTCCAGCCTGGTCAAGAAGGCTCACCAGCGCCTCTTCTTCCTGAGGACACTGAGGAAGAATCAGCTCTCCTCGGCTATCCTGGTGAACTTCTATCGCTGCGCAATAGAAAGCATCCTGACCAACTGTGTGGCAGTGTGGTATGGGAGCTGCTCTGTTGCGGAGCGCAAGGCACTGCAGCGGGTGGTGAAAACTGCCCAGCGCATCACAGGGACTCCACTGCCTGCCATCGAGCACATCCAGAGGAAACGCTGCCTGCATCGAGCTCGCAGCATCCTCAAGGACTCCTCTCATCCAGCCCACAGACTGTTTTCTCTCCTGCCCTCCGGCAGGCGTTTCAGGATCCACCGGACCAGGACCAGCAGACTAAAGAACAGTTTTTTCCCCAGAGCTGTCTCTTTACTGAACTCAAACCCCCGTTGATCCACTTCCCTCATAAACTGATAACTCTCCTACCTCACATCTTCCTTCACTTTGTTATTTGCACTACCGACTGTTTATCACAGTAACAACTGTTTACATATGCATCTTGCACTGCCATATCTTAACTGGATTATGCTCATTTGCACTGCCGACTGTATTTATAGTACCAATGTTTACATTTGCATTTTTGCACTGTACTTCTAAATGTAATATGCAACCACTTTCCACTGCACTTTACACTTTTTTTTCCGGATAGCTCTGTCCATAATTTATTGCACTACCCTAATCCACTGCTATTCCTCATATTAGCCTAACATATTATTGTATACCTCTATCTGTAAAATTCTGTTTATAGTAATAGCCATCTGTATATTGTATTCATAGTACATATACACCTGTAAATTCTGTTTATAGTAATAGCCATCTGTATATTTATTCACTGTACATATTCACCTGTAAATTCAGTTCTGTTTATAGTAATAACGTCTCTCTATTTATACATATTTATACATATTCAGTACATATCCATGTCCTGCACTTACGCATCCATTGTATATCCTGCACTTGCTGCTATTGCACTTCTGGTTAGACCTAAACTGCATTTCGTTGCCTTGTACTTGTACTTGTGTAATGACAATAAAGTTGAATCTAATCTAATCTAATCTAAACTTGCCTCCTTCAAATCGAGAGCAAGAGTGCGGTTCCACTGAAACTATTTCAGAGGCTCCTGGGGCATATGGCATCTGCAGCCGCGGTAACGACGCTCGGATTGCTTCATATGAGACCGCTTCAGCACTGGCTTCGCGATCGAGTCCCGAGATGGGCATGGCTGTCTGGCACGCTCCGGATCCAAGTGACTCGGGCCTGCTTACAGACGCTCACCCCGTGGTCGAACCTCAGTTTTCTACGGGCCGGTGTGCCCTTAGAACGAGTTTCCAGGCATGTTGTCGTATCGACGGATGCCTCTGCCACGGGCTGGGGTGCCATGTGCAATGGACAAGCAGCCGCGGGCTCCTGGACAGGACCCCAGCGCCTCCTGCATGTCAATTGCCTCGAGTTGCTGGCAGTACGGTTCGCCCTGCACCGCTTCCGAGCGCTGCTGAAGGGTCAACTTGTGCTTGTCCGGTCAGACAACACGGCCGTAGTAGCGTACATCAACCACCAGGGCGGTCTACGCTCCCGCCGTATGTCTCAACTCGCCCGCCATCTCGTTTTATGGAGTCAGAAGCGCCTGAGGTCCCTTCGTGCTGTCCATATTCCGGGGGTCCTGAACCACGCAGCCGACGAGCTCTCGCGGTTTCAGCCTCTCCCGGGAGATTGGAGACTCCATCCCCAGACGGTCCAGCTGATTTGGGAACAGTTCGCCGACACACAGGTAGATCTGTCTGCCTCCCACGACTCTTCCCACAGCAGCCTGTTCTATTCCCTGACCGAGGGCACGCTCGGCACGGATGCACTGGCGCACAGCTGGCCGCGGGGCCTACGCAAATATGCGTTCCCCCCAGTGAGCCTACTCGCACAGCTCCTGTGCAAGATCAGGGAGGACAAGGAGCAGGTCCTTTTGGTCGCCCCGTACTGGCACGGCCGGACCTGGTTCCCCGAACTCATACTCCTTGCGACAGCCCCTCCCTGGCCTATTCCTCTGAGACCGGACCTCCTTACTCAGAGACGGGGCACCCTATGGCACCCGCGTCCCGACCTGTGGAACCTCCACGTGTGGCTCCTGGACGGGACGCGGCAGGTTTGAGTGGCCTGCCACCTACGGTGGTCGCCACCATCACTTCCGCTAGGGCAGAGTCCATTTGGCATGCCTATGCGTTGAAGTGGTACCTCTTCGTCACCTGGTGCTCTTCCCGCCAAGAAGACCCCTGGAAATGCCCGATCGGGTCCGTGCTTGAGTTTCTCCAGGAGGGGTTGGAGCGAAGGCTGTCTCCCTCCACCCTCAAAGTATATGTGGCCGCTATATCTGCCCGCCACGATCTCTTGGAGGACAAAAAGGTAAGTCAGCACGACCTGATCATCAGGTTCCTGAGGGGAGCGAGGAGACTGAATCCTCCTCGCTCTCCTCTCGTACCCTCTTGGGATCTCTCAGTAGTTTTAAGTGCTCTGCAGAGGCCTCCCTTTTAGCCTTTGCGGTCGGTTGATATTAAGTTCCTGTCGATGAAGACGGCTCTGCTGACCGCATTGGCCTCTCTTAAGAGGGTCGGGGACCTGCAGGCTTTTTCGGTTGACGAAGCGTGCCTGGAATTCGGGCCGGCTAACTCTCACGTGATCCTGAGACCCCGGCCTGGATATGTGCCCAAGGTTCCTACCACTCCCTTCAGAGATCAGGTAGTGAACCTGCAAGCGCTGCCATTGGAGGAGGCAGACCCAGCCTTGGCATTGCTCTGTCCAGTACGCGCCCTCCGCGCCTACGTAGACATGACGCAGTGTTCAGGACCTCAGACCAGCTCTTGTCTGTTATGGTGGAGAGCGGAAGGGAAGTGCTCTCTCAAAGCAAAGGTTGTCTCACTTGATAGTGGACACCATTGTTTTGGCTTACCAGCAGCCAGGTCAACCATGTCCCCTTGGTGTGAGGGCACACTCCACTCGGAGTGTGGCCTCCTCTTGGGCTCTAGCGCATGGCGCCTCGCTAACAGACATCTGCAGAGCTGCAGGCTGGGCGACACCCAACACATTCGCCAGATTCTACTATCTCCGAGTGGAGCCAGTGTCCGACTATGTACTCGCCCCCCCGAGGGGCCGGTAATGGACCAGGCTTGGTGTCTTCGCTTGCTCGCCACTCCACTCCACGGACTGGATATGTGCGATATTTCCTCAGGTGAGTTCCCCGAGAGCCCTGAGCTCCTCCAGCACTGCTTACGCCGATACCTGTGTGTCTGCCCTCTAGCGAGCCCAGACCCTCGTCTCCGGCCAGGTGCCCCGTGTGCATGGTTCCCCTCTGGCGACCCCCACACGAGTATTTCACCGTAAGTCTCCGCAGTGAGCGGGTTTCTTCCCTTGGCGTGTCCCCCGCCAACCCTAGGGTTAAAAATCCACCTTCGGCTGGTACACTAGAGATCTCCATATGCAGCCCCTAGCCGGGTCTTATGTGTCTCTTAAGTTCTCCCCACGGGTAGGCATCCTTGGCATTCCCTCACTGGGATATGCTTCCCAATGTACCTTGGTAATCCTGTGATAAGTGGGAGTCCTTTGTCCGTACTAGTCTTACGACAGGGTACTCGCACTTACGCAGGGCACTGGAAGACAGCTGAGTGGCGGGATTATATTGGGACCCCCATTCGTTAGTCACTAACGTTACGTCGTAGTGACTGAACGAAAGGGAACGTCTCGGTTACGGATGTAACCCTCGTTCCCTGAGGAGGGAACGGAGACGTAACGTCCCGTTGCCACATCAGCTGTGCTACCTGGAACGCAGGAGTTCAGTCTTGGCTCCTCAAGCAGGTAACATAATGCGATATTGCCTCGTACTTCCTTATATACTCACGCGGTGAGGCGGAGTTACGAATGCAAATTCCGCATGCCCCATGGCATTGGCACGCCATTGGGTGTTTTCTCTAAGCTCGAAGATGATAGGCTTCTAAGCGAAACCCCCCCATTCGTTAGTCACTAACGTTACGTCTCCGTTCCCTCCTCAGGGAACGAGGGTTACATCCGTAACCGAGACGTTTCTCAATGGAGGCTTTGAATCCAACGGATGTGAGTGTAATCGAAAGTCTTTGTCTCACAGATGCAGGGACTTGTGAGATTCGGTGAGGAGGAACCAGGTTGAATGCACACACCTCGACCTCTGACAGATGATCGTGGAGAATGAAGGTAACCCTTGGAGGTAATCGAAGGAGAATGTTACTCAGGAAAAATTGCTGGAGATACAGGTAAGTATGCGTGTAACATGAACGAGACTGGGCAAATGACTGAGGTGAGGTGTGTGCTTATAAAGCCAGTTGATGAGAGTGCAGATGAGGCGCAGGTATGCGTGATTAATACTCAGGTGACTGGGTGTGCTGTGGTTGACTGGTGGGAGAGCCTGGCTGATCTGTCACAACGGGTTTAGAACGACATGAGGGTGAGTAATTGATGACGGAATTCTCGTTTTTGGCTGAACTAACCCTTTAACTTATTTTACCTGGAGTGTTAAAAAGCATATTTGTGATTTGATAATGCTGACCAATATACCATAAGAAATTAACTGGAAAATGCATGAATATTTTCCACAAACACTTTGTGACACAACAATTCAAGATTCATTTTAAGCATATGCCTGTGGTGAAGAACTGAAACTTGAGAGTTTCTCTGTAGTAGTACTACTTCATGTGCATTGCAGTACTACTGGGGTTATATTGCAGTATTATTGTTGTACTACTTTCACTGTATTGCAGTACTACCGCACTTATATTGCAGTATTATTGTAGAACTACTTAATCTGTATTGCAGTACTACCAGGGTTATATTGCAGTATTATTGTTGTATTACTTCAGCTGTATTGCAATAATACTGCAGTTCTATTGCGGTTGTATTTTAGTAATACTTCAGCAGTACTTCAGTTGTATTGTAGTTGTATTTTATTAGTACTTTAAATGTTTTGCAATATTGCAGTTTTTTTCGTGTCCAGCAAACTGCCTTTTTCTACATGTAACATAAACGGCAGTATTTTTTTGTAGTTCTGTATCTATGTCTCGGGGATCAAACAACCTCTGCCGTTAACCCATGGTTTTCCTCATGTGAGTCACGATGTCTCATCCTTTTGACAATTAGTCTTGGGTTAACAGCCTAACGTTGACAACATTTTCCTTTAGCTAGGATCATCTCTTACAAGCTTGCATGGCCTGGCCATAAAGTACTTAGCTGGGGTGTCCTCCACCCCTATGCCTATGAATAAACAATATTCTGAAAGGGGGGGGTGAAAGGCTGTTTCATGCATACTGAGTTTTTTACACTGTGAAAGACTTGGATTCCCATGCTAAACATGGACAAAGTTTTTTTTAAGGTTTTAAGGAGTATTTCTGTGCCAAAAATACTCCTTCTGGTTTCTCACAAGTTTCTGAAAGTTTTTTTCGAGTATGGGTCTGCGTGACGTCAACAAGGGCGGAATGTCCTTGTATGGGCTGTACGGACACTTCTCCCAGAAGGGTGGGCGTGCGCGCAACCAGAGAGAGCAAATTAATTTGCTTGGCTTTAGGCAAATTAATTTGTCAACAAAAGAAGTGTGTCACCAAAGAAGTGTGTTTTTGGTTGTCAGGGCAAGACAACCCTTAGAACTGACAGACTGATTCCTCTTCTTGAGAGAATGATGGTTGAGAAATACATTTATGCAAGTTAAAATTGGGAAATCAAATATATTGCCAGGTTGCTCAGGGCAGGGAACTGGGAATGTGTGAATGCCACCACTACAGGACGTTTTGTTTACTTCAAGTTCAATAGAGCGCTGTTGTGTCGGGAGCGGTCGGGCTATTATCAGACCGCCCACTCCCGTCCAAAGTACACCAGAGTTACCGACCGATACCGTCTTTCACTGGGAAATTTAATCCTGCGCAGCAAGAAATCTGATCGAGTGCCGCGGGAATGCAGACCAGTCTATACAAATCCTGTTGTCACTGGTGTGCTATGAATTCTGGGATAGGTAGGCTGTGAAGGGTCCATCTGCTGTACCCTTCCTTTGCCTGAGAAACGGAGGGCGCATTTTGAAGTCGCTTTAGAATTGCGGCAGCCTTCGTCACTCTGCTGTGACGTAATCGCCCTTGAAATGTGGCCTTCAGAGGTGCAGCCTTCACATTGGGACAGCCTTCATAGTGTCGCTGTGACGCAATCGCACTTCAAATGTGGCCTTCAGAGGGTACAGCCTTCACATTGGGACAGCCTTCGTAGTGCCGCTATGACGCAATTGCACTTCAAATGTGGCCTTCGAAGTGCGCGGCCTTCACATTGGGACACAGCTTGTGACAAATATAGAGCAATTAGTCACATGACATTTAGGATGGTAGGGTAATTGGTTAACAAATAAGGCATTTATGGCAACATTCAGGCTGCATACAAAATTGCATATTCATATAAAATACACATTTTATGACTGAATGTGTATAGTATGAATGTAATCCAGACGAACTACATACATCATGTTGCAATGTCATGTGACCTATCAGCATCAGTTGCGTCGTTTCACTGCCATTCACAAATTCTCTGCCATGGCCTCATTAAATAGTAAAGTGTCCATCATATGCACATTTCAAAATGTTTGCCTTTTCGCCTACTGTTACTGTGAATTCGGAAATACTACTTTTTCACATACTGTTTTTTACAGACTATACACTGTACTGGGGAAGTATGTGATGCATTTCAGATCCAGATTTGCATACTTGCATGTGCAAACAAAGTAGCTGCTGTTGACATTTTTAGGAATGCTAATGCATAAGTCTATCCAGGTGTAATAACACCTTGTTAAGTTTGATGCCACGCATTGCCACTTCCGGGCCCAAAGGTTCTAACAGATGCCAAAAGCAAACAACTAACGGTGCTAATATACACTCATGGGGCCATATTTTAACGATCTGAAACGCAAGTGTCAAAGCGCGAAGCACAAGTAACTTTGTGGGCGGGTCTCGGCGCTGTTGCTATTTTCCCGGCGGGATAAATGGCTCTTGCGCCCGGCGCAAATCTAAAATGGGTTGGTCTGAAGTAGCTTCATTATTCATAGGTGTGGTTTGGGCGTAACGTGAATAAACCAATCAGAGCGTCATCCAACATTCCCTGTAAAAGCAGGTGCGCAAGTTCCATTATGGATTGCTATTATTATGGCGTATTTACCAGGCGCACGCCAGGAGCGGTTCACAGCCGAGGAGACTGATGTTCTTGTAAGAGCAGTGAAAGACAGAGAAGTGAAGTTGTAATGTTGTACATTATGGTAAAGGTGATTTCACAGTCTTTTTTTTTTTTCAGTCTTTCAGTTTTTTCAGTTTTTCAGTCGATTTTTTTTCCTGGTTCTTGACGGACAAACCAATTTGTCAGATGTCCTTATATACATATATGTCTTGCCACTATTGGGCAAACAGGTCTTATCCTTAATTATTACAATTAGCCTGAATCATTTGTAAGCTAGATTTATGCCTATTTTTTCACATCTTCGTGGCACACCACAATGATTTCCGTCATCTCATGTGTTAATATTTTTTTAGTGTAGCAATTTATGATTTGCAAAAATAACTGTTGCATCTGTGTAGATTACATGAGCAAAGTGTATGCGCGTTGTGCACGCTATACATTATGGTCAAGCATGCGCCCTTAAAATAGCATAATGAACAACGCGCAACGCGCCACTGACTTTAGACTAGTTTTTTTCTGGTCAGTGGCGCAATTGTTTAATGGAACAGCAAAATAGCACCAGGGATTGTTTGCGCCGGAACACGCCTCCTTTTTTGCGCTGAACCGCCCAGGTAGCGCAAGTTCATTCACTAGTTTAGCGACGTGCTTCTGTGGAGGGAAAAGCGCGCTTTGCGCGGGTGCAAAATAGGAATGACACATGCGACGGTGTACAAAGTCAATTGCGCTGGGTGCAAGATAGGGCCCATGATGTGATGTAATACTACTGAAAAATAACAACCTTAACCTTTATCTCCATCCCGAAATCCTAGATGGTATAATAGTGATTCATAATTAAAAGAGTGGTGTCCGGAATGCTGTGAGCATGGAGAAACTTAGCTTAAATGTGTAATATGAATAAATAGTGCTCATAAACGACTTTTGAGTTTTCTCAAGTGAAATGAGTGAAGGCTTGGACCTGGAAACATTATTCCTTACATCACGACTTAAAAAGCGAGTAGACCTCCTTGACTCAAGCAAACTGTGTAGGGTTATTTGACGTTTGCATATTAAATTTGGATAGAACATTGAAAAAACAAGCTTCACTTTTAAATAAAAAGGGCCATAACCATAACGGTCTTATTTAGAACAGGGATCTGGGTCTCATGTTGTTTACTGTTGAGACTGCCTAACTTCAGTGCTCTGACTTCGTGAGCTCAGCTGCTCTCTGTGGACGACAGCATAGAGAACATTAATGAGGTCAAATGAAGAGTCACTGTTGTTAGTAATAAAGAAAGACAGTGCTCAAATCAAATTTATTATAAATTGTTTCCAGATGTTAATCATTTGTTTGATTTTATACTAGGAAATCTCTAGTGCTAAATCCCTGAAGGATCCCTGGTAATATCATTGATTTCTGTGGGTTATGTATGGAATTCTCATCTGCGATCTATTAAATGCCCATGCTCTCTAATCATGGAGGACCTCTAAGTCTTACTTTTACTGATGATGTCGGCTTATGCAAGGCCATGCACATTGACCGTAAGCAAATTGGAAATGGGTTTACAGAGAATCAGAGGTAAATGCCTGCTCCACTGACCATTGAAAAAAAAGTGCAAACATCGATCATCAACCCCAATTCCCACATGATGTGTGAGCACCTCTAATGGAGCTCCTTCACTGATCCACACATCAAGCACAACAGCTTAACATTATGTGATCAACATGGAAGAAACAAGATTTATGAAATAAAGGCAAAAAGAAGCAACTTTGCTGCACATTTTCTTATATTAGATGTAATATTAAATTATTTTTAAAGGAAAGCATAGTGTTATTACAATATCATAATTAATCGGCTTCAGTGGTTGTTGCAATTTATGTGTTTGCCAAATGTGAATATTGCTTGAATTGATAATCAATTTAAAAGTGTTTCCTATCATATAATTTTCCATCCTATTAGTGACCACTTTTGGTGGGGGGAAACCAATAACACAAATATCAGTAGCAATGGATTTGATACATTCTGTGATGTTTTGTGGTATTAGGTGGTTTGTGCCACATCATGTTTGATAAAATTACAAAAGTAGCTCATGGTTGAAAAATACTAAAATAAGTTTGATCAGATATTTAAGAAAGTCTTCTATACCCTTTTAAAGAATGTGTAGTAGAATTACAAGAAACTGAGAGATATCTTATTAAAGAGAGAAATACACAAATGCTCTAGTATTCAAAAGTTTGGGGTCTTAGGAATTTTGGTCCCACTTTATATTAGGTGGCCTTAACTACTATGTACTTACATCAAAAAATAAGTACAATGTACTTATTGTGTTCATATTGTATTGCAAAACACTTTTGCAGATATTGAGGTGGGATACGGGTAAAGTTAGGGACAAGTGTGGTGGTATGGGCAAGTTTAAGGTTAGGGTTCGGTGTAAGGGAAGGGTCAACCGTGTAATTAGAGGCCAAGCACCAAAGGTGCGTGGGCACCTATTGTAATCATTTGATTTCTTCTTATTATTAGGGGCCAAGCACAGAAGGTGTGTAGGCACCTATTGAAATAGTTAGCATTCCTATTCTTCTTCTTCTTCTTCCATTTCTTCCGCTATTGAGTCTATGGCAGCCCATAGAACCGTGAGGTAAAAAGTTGTGAAATTTGGCACACTGATAGAGGACTGACCCAACATTAACCACACCATGAATACAGACAGGAACTAAATACAAAGAGGTAAACGACGAACAACTGTGTTGTTGCTCATTATTATTGTAATGTTATGTGCTTTGAGACATGAGGTAATTTAATGCTGTCTATCGTGACGCTTTGTAGACTCTAAATCAATATAGAAATATGTTGTGACATTGATCAAAAATACATTTACATTCTAATGCATCCTTGCTGAATAAAAGTATTAATTTATTAATCCCTTACTTTTTAACAGTATTATACATAAAATTATACATAAAAGAAAAATAAAAGGAACAAGTGTATCTGCTCAGGACCAAATGATTGTTATAAGTAAGCAAATGCTTCACAAAAAAATCCTTAGATGGGTTTTAAACCCATACTGTAGGTAGTCTATTCCACAGCATTTTGCCTTTTTTGATGGCATGACAGAGAAGACTGACTTACAACCAGAAAAGGTTGCATATGCGCAAAAATTGCATTGAAATGCGCATACCCAATTTTCCAAGGCCCAGAAAGAGATAAATATATATATATATATATATATATATATATATATATATATATATATATATATATATATATATATATATATATGCACAAGAACATGGATTCATCATCATGCATCATCAAAATCTATAATATCCATAAGTTCAGCTCATAAGAAGTAAATCATAAATACCTATGTAAGCACATAAAGGTACGACTCCAAATCAGGGCTGTTAACTGTCAGTTGCAAACCACTGACTGAAGTTTTCAAAAAGCTAAGCCTCAAGGCCTTATGCCAAGTTAATTTGCTCACTTGTGTCTGACAACCAATAGCTCCCTTCTCAGTTGGAATTAACATGACATCTATTGCAGCACAATAGCATCCTTATTGAATCGACTATAGCTGAAAGGGTAACTTAGGCTTTTCTGGGATTTTTTGGAACATTATTAAACTGTTTTTGTGATATATTCTTGGCACACTTTGGGCCCCTTAGTAGCATCGTTTAAATGTTACAGCCTACATAAATATTGTTGTTGATCATGTCCATTCCTTTTTGAGCACAGTGTACCCATCTTGTGATGTCTACTTCCAGCAGGATAGCGTGCCATGTCACAAAAGTGAAATAATCTCAAACTGGTTTCTTGAACAATGGGTTCACTATACTCAAATGGCCTCCACAGTCACCAGATCTCAATCCATTAGAGTGGGATGTGGTGGAATGGGAGAGTCGCATCATGGATGTGCAGCCAACAAATCTGCAGAAACTGTCACGCTATCATGTCAATATGAACCAAAATATGAGAAGAATGTTTCCAGAACCTTGTTGAATCTATACCACAAAGAATTAAGACAGAACTCTCATGTCTGCACATTTTTTAGAGCTGTGTTTAAAGCATAAATACATACAAGTGATGTAGTTCTTCAAGAATCTGAAACTCTTTAAATAGGTTCGGTTTGGCAGAGTATTCTTGGATGGAATGATGTGCCATCTTGTGGTTATGTTGGGGACCATCTTAAACCATTATTTGTGAAACAAATATTGAAATATGACTATGAATTAAGGAATGTTTATTAGCAGATAAACATTATGTTTAATTTTGTTAAAAAATGGCAATTGTATAAATGTAAGGTTACATAAATGTAATCATTATAAAATATAGCCTACATAATGCTAGGCCTTTACCATATTGGTTAAGTGTGACTTATATTTTCTGTGACTGGAACTATATTTATACATTATCTGAAGAAAATGTTAGAGGTGTTTGCTTATGCAAAACTCGCTACCACAATGCTGAAGCGTTACTGTCACATATTCCCTGTGTGTTTGTGGACTTTTACGTTATTTCCTGTTGTGTGTTTTGCTTTGTATTTCTTTTTAGTTTTTCATGCTGATTTAGTTCCTAAGTAGTTTCCTATCTGCCACGCCCCCTTGTTACCTTGTTTAGCTAGTCTTCCCTGTGTATTTATAGTGCTTGTGTTCCACTCGTGTTTTTATCAGTTGTACGTATGTATGGATGGATGTGGTATTATGAGTTCCTTGTTTCTTTTTTTAGTTTTGTCATTAAATGTTCCTGCACTTAGATTTGCTTCCCTGCCTGCTCATTCCACACGCGTTACAGTTACTATGATGTTGATGGTGGTTTCTAGCTTATTGCTTTGTTGTTGCTTGTTTATTAGTGTGTTCTGAGTGGTTTCTATGTGGTTATTTACTTCACCAATCAATTATATTCTGTCTGTAGATTTGACTCTGACCCCCTTCAGTATATTGTTTTGTGTGTGCGTGCATTCGTGCGTGTGTTCTTGTTTTTCTATCCCGGTGGGGACTTCAACATGAATGCACACTGACTCATGGTGACTTGTGTCACCATGGAGACCTAAATTAACTTCCCCATGAGAAAACAAGCTTATAAATCATACAGAATGAAATGAATGAAAATAAAATAAAAAATGCAGAAAGTTTTCTTTGATGGGTAGGGTTAGTGTAGGGGATAGAATATGCAGTTTATACAGTATAAAAAACATTATCACTAGCAGGGGGCGCCGTTGATCCACGGCTATAAACCTTTTTCTTTTTGGGTGAGTAGGTAAAAAAAGCTCAAAGCCACTGGAAATTGCAAACCCATTTTAATAGCTTGTATGCTGGTGCAGTTACAGAGTCATTGAATATCATGTCTTAAGTCTCTTTTTAACATGCATCAAATTTGATAGGCTGTGTTTTTATTTGTAAGGAGGATATGTTTGAGATCCACTGTGTATTTGCATGAATGGCATCGATATATTGTGCATTCTGTCTGTTTCACTATGCAGTGGCCCCATATATATTTTTACACTTAATTCACATTTAAAAATGTCATTACATTACATACAAAATATCAAATGCATCTGCTTAGAAATAACATTAATAATTTTCTCAGAAATAACCACTTTAATCAAATGGTTGCAATAAAAGGACCTTCAGTGTGGCTTAAGTGTCCAAATACTTTTTGGGGACAACTATACATTTTAAAAATGTTTCATAAAGATCTAAACTGTACCATAGGAATACTGCTCTGTAAGGTCTAATTTAATGTTTAGATTTGGCCCCATTAAATGTTTTTTAACACCTAATAAAACACACCATCAGGAAAATATGACACACTATTTTATGCATTGCATTTGGCCTTTGTTCATACATACTGTAAAATCCTTTTTGGCTGTTTTGCTGCAGACACTCTTTGGCCTGGTATAAATGTATGTGTGTTTCAGATGGAGAATAGGCATCTGACAGCAATGACAGGTTACATTGTGTACTTAAATCATAGGTTTTGGTGTTTATAGTGACAGTTATGACCAGGAACGTATTTGAGACCGGTTTGAGTTCACTTCAAAGGGCTGCTTTTCTCCAATCATTGTATGTGTGCTTTCTACTTTCCTATCTAAAATGTGTCCTATTAAACCCGCACTCCTCTGAATACAATGCATCAATCATAGGTGACTCACTCTTCAGTCCCCCTGCTAAAGGACACAGCCCTTCACGTAAGAGCCCAATTAGTAGTAATTAAATCTTAATGGCTTGGTTGCTTCATTGACAGTGAAGCCACCAAAAAAATATATAAATATAAATATATATATATATATATATATATATATATATATATATATATATATATATATATATATATATATATATATATATATTGTTTTTTTTTTGTTTTTTTTTGTGAACAATGAAAGTTGCTCTAGCAAAATCCTAATCTCAGCCTAATAAACTAAATCCCAAGGAGTACTGCCCAAGGCTATGGTTTTAAATTGCAACCGTCACAAATGGCCAGTGTTTACTTACTGATTATTGCTTTTTGAATTATATGGTTGAAGCCATGGAAAAAGCAATGCAAAGCAGAGATTTTATAGTGTGGTTTTGATTTAACAGGGTACCCATCTTTTAGATAAAACAGTTGAGTTTTTGTTCACAACACTCAATTCCCAGCTGTCTTGCATCATTATTTTGAAGAAGATGTTCTGTTTCTTGGAAGATTTAAGTATGCTTAGTTACTGTTATACTTACGACTCAAACAATTTTTCCACCCAAAACATCAGCACATACCTCATGTTTGGGCAATGGATATGAATGGTGGCTTGGAATTGATACATAGGTACATAAGAGACAACTGAGTTCAAATTCTCATTTGGATAAAAGCATTGATAAAATCCAGTAGACTGTAGTTAAGTGTTGTCACTGTTGCTCAGTGAATTTTTTTGGACAAAATTATGTCCTTTCTTTAGGAATCGGTGCAATCAGGAATTTTGCATAAGGGTGAAACCCTTATGACTTTCTGACTTCCGGTGGCGCTGCTCTGCTGGCGACCCGGGCTCAGGTGCTGCTGCGTTACACTGCACTGTTTGTTTGTTTTAAGCTTTTTAAGTGTTTCTCTTAAGTTGATTTTAAAACAAAGTCCCGGTTGTGGGCATTATCATGGTCTGGATGATGAAAGTTGCTGCCCTTTTTCTCTTTGGGCTGATTATAATTGGACTTAGTGAAAGATGTTGCGCCACGCTGAAGTGCGTGAAGGATGGAGGTTTGCCGCCGCTTATTTACACAAGAGACGCACTGTTGTCTCTTCGCTCAAAGGGGATTACCTCAGCGGTAGACTTCACCGCGGCAGCGGAAGAGCAGTTATTTCGTCGGAAGCGTTCAAGAAAGAGGGGGAGAAGAGGAGGAATACGTCAACGCGTCAGAAGGAGAGGCAGCAGGCCTCCGCTTCCTTCGGTTGTTCTGGGTAATGTGCGTTCACTAAGAAGGAAAATAGACGAGCTCCGTATTAATGCCAAGGTGTGCTATGAGTACCGTGAAGCTGGCATTGTGGCGCTAACAGAGACATGGCTACATCAAGACATCCCTGACTCCTTATTTGAACTGGATGGATTTTCCCTCGTTCGCTCGGATAGGACGGAGACGGCTGGGAAGTGCAGAGGAGGAGGTATTGCTGTTTATATCAGGAATGACTGGTGTACTCAATATACGGTGCGGGAGAGGGTGTGCAACCCCGATTTGGAACTACTATGTCTGTCATTAAGACCTGTGTACCTACCCAGAGAATTCGGGAACATTATTTTATGTGTGGCATATATCCCTCCAGATGGAAATGCTGCAAAATCGGCGGCGCAAATTGCTGACTGTGTTCAGAAACAGTTACAAAGAACACCTTGCGCCCCTGTTTTTATTATGGGGGATTTTAATCAGTGTAAGTTAGAATTAATGCTTCCTGGCTATGAGCAATATGTCAAATGTGAAACTCGGGCTAAGAAGATTCTGGATAAATGTTATGGTAATGTCAAAAATGCGTATATTGCAAAATCAAAGCCTCCACTATCTACTTCTGATCACAACATGATTCATCTGATTCCAACCTATAAAACTGTTTTTAAAAGTAAGAAACCGGAGGTAAAGACTGTATCTGTGTGGTCTGAGAATAGCATAGAGACACTGAAGGGATGTTTCCTGTGTACAGATTGGGAAATTTTACAGAATGGGGACATTGATGACGCCACTGACACAGTGACTGAGTATATTAAGTTTTGTGAAGATAACGTTTTGGAAAGAAAGTGTGTAACTGTTTTTCCAAATAACAAGCCATACATTACTAAAGAAATTAAAGAATGCATTAATCGAAAGAAGCAAGTTTTTAAGGAGAGAGACTGGGTTGGCCTGAGAGTGGTACAAAAAGAGCTCACTGGCATGCTGAGAGTAGCTAGGAAAAGACACAAGGACAGACTGGAGCAGAGTTTTAATTCTATACCATCAAAAAAAATATGGGACACGATTAAAGTGATGACAAATATGAATACTGGACGTAAGCACCTCATTACTAATAATGATTTAGAAAAGGCAAACAAATTAAATGAGTTTTATCTTAGGTTTGATAGGCAGGATTATACTCAGGAAGGTACAAATTCTTTAGGGACTGTTGTAAACGAAGACACTTCCTTTAGAGTGATAATCGACCCACAAAAGATTTGTTCACTCTTTAGTCAAATTAATACAAGAAAGTCCACAGGACCAGATGGCATTTCAGCCGTACTTTTAAAATCATGTGCGGAGGAGCTTACCCATGCATGGTGTCCTATTTTCCAACGATCTGTGGATTGTCATAGGGTCCCTGATATTTGGAAAAAATCCGTTGTTGTTCCAATACCAAAGAAATCAAGTCCAATGGAAAATAATGATTATAGGCCCATAGCCTTGACATCATGTGTCATGAAGTGCTTTGAGAGATATATGGTGTCCTTGTTAAAGATGGAAGTTAAATCAGTTTTAGACCCATTCCAGTTTGCCTATAGACAAGGTCGTGGTACAGAGGATGCTATTAACACTATTACTAATGCTATTGCGAAACATCTGGAGAATCCAAAAGCATATGCACGGTTATTATTTGTCGATTTCAGCTCTGCTTTTAACACAATTAAGCCCTATGGTCTAATCAATAAAATGAACAAGTGGGGTGTGAACCCCTTTTTAATTAAATGGTATTATTCGTTCTTAACCAATCGAACGCAGCAGGTTAAGGTCAACCATACTGTATCAGAAGTTAGAAGGATAAGTATAGGTGTTCCACAGGGTTGCGTTAGTTCCCCGATTCTCTTCACGCTCTATACAAATGAATGTATAAGTTCTGATCCTAGTAACCTCATAATTAAATATTCCGATGATACAGCCTTGCTTAGCCTCTTGTATGAAAATACTGATCTTTCTGTGTATTATTCAGAGGTAGAACATTTTGTGAAGTGGTGTGACACGAATCATCTTGTCATAAATGTTAAAAAAACAGAAGAAATGATTTTTGATCAGAAGTCAATAGGGAACCACTTCCCAATATCCATTCATAACATACCCATTAGACAAGTGTGTTCTTACAAATATCTGGGTGTTTATATGGATAACTCACTTAGCTGGGGGTTTCATGTGGATAGTGTATGCTGTCGTGTGCAACAGAGGTTACATTTTTTACGTAGATTAAGATTGTTTGGGGTAGAACAGAAAATAATGTACCTCTTTTACCAGGCGGTAATTGAAAGTGTAATACACTATGGACACACTGTGTGGTTTGGTAACATTACAGTTCAATCCAAAGCTAAACTTGCTCGTTTGGTAAAGATGGCTATGAGAATTATGGGAAAAAGGGAATACCATTCACTGGAGTATTCATATGAGCAGTCTGTCATCAGGGTAGCTACGAAGATTGTATCTGATTCTTCGCATAATTTAAATTCAGAATATGAGTTGCTGCCTTCTGGCAGGCGATACAGGATGCCTATGTGCAAATACAATCGTTTTAAGAAATCTTTTGTACCAACGTCGATTAGACTTTTAAACAAGTAGTATGTATGTATTTTATTTTTACTTATTTATTTTTTGTGTGTATTATGTGTTCGATCATTGTATGTGTACGTGGGCACCAGAGTCCAAGACAAATTTCCCCATTGGGGACAATAAAGTTCATTGAATTGAAATTGAATTGAAACATTTCCCAACATAGATTTTGAAACAAGTTCAAGTTCCATGTGGTGTTGACACATTTGAAAATGACTACTGCTGAGAGGTGTTAGCGCATATTGAGAGTGGACAAAATCGGAGAGCTCTCTGACCCCTCCATAGACAGCAATACAACGACACCTTTCAAGACCCAGAAAGGTAGTAAAGACATTGTTAAAGGTCCCGTTTTTCCCGATTTTTTGAAGCTTTGATTGTGTTTACAGTGTGCAATATAACATGTGTTCATGTTTCGCATGTAAAAAAACCACAGTATTTTTCACACAATTTACTTATCTGTATACCTGTCACATATTCCCTGTGTGTTTGTGGACTTTTACATTATTTCCTGTTGTGTGTTTTTGCTTTGTAGTTCATTGTAGTTTTTCATGCTGATTTAGTTTTCCAGGTGTTTCCTATCTGTCACGCCCCCTTGTTACCTTGTTTAGCTTGTGTATTTATAGTGCTTGTGTTCCACCAGTGTTTTGTCAGTTGTTGTACGTATTGTTGTGGTGTCATGAGTTCCTTGTTTTTCATTCAAGTTTTCAGTAAATGTTCCTGCACTTAGATCCGCTTCCTTGTCTGCTCATTCCACACTCAGCGTTACAGAACGACTGACCAAAACATGGATCTAGCAGGATCATACCAGGACCCCTTGAGGGCTCTTTGTGCTGTTTTCCAGGATGGGCGGTCAATAGAGTGTTATGTGGAGGAGTTTTTGGCTATCTGCCATCTCACTCACTTAGAGGAAGCCACTCTGATAGACTGTTTTTGGAGCGGGTTGGACAATAACATCTCCCAGCTGATACCGTGGGAGACCGTCGGCTGGACCCTGGCCCAGTATATTGATCAGGCTTTGCAGCTGTGTAGATCTTCATTCACCGTGGGTGAAGTGGAGGAGGATCCACCCTTAAAACATTGTTTTGAGCATAGTCCAACGCAGCCCGCAGCATCAGTCAGCGACACTGTGACTGGATCCATCCGAGGGTGGAGAGGATTGGTGTCCAGTGTGGACGATCCACTGCTGACATCAGCACGAGTAGCTGGCATCCCGAGGCCTTCATTAACGTCTGCGCTCTGTAGTACCCAGGTTGCTATGCACTCAAGCCCGCCGGTTGAGACCCACTCAAGCCCGCCTGCTGCGACGCACTCATGTATACCAGTCTCGGTGCTCTCTAGTTCCTCAGTTGCAGCGCCGCTTGACTCGGAGGTAGACTGTTTTAGTATTGGTCTCCCTGTAATGGCTACAGCCATTTTGTGTGTTTGGGCTGCACACACGTCACCCATTTCCCCCAAGGTAACGGTGGCAGGTTTTTCTGAACTCTCTTTGTTTCCAGATTTTTCTGCTGCGAGCACAATTTTGGAAACTCGTGTGATCTCTGATGCCTCAGTTATGGCCACGGATGTTGCTACTGAACACTCCCTGTTTCCTGATGCCTCGGTTTTGTCTGCTGACACGGTTTTTGAGTCCTCTGAGCTCCCAGTTGCCTCTGTTTCGGTCGCGGGTACCGTTTCTGAACTTTCTGTGTTCCCTGACAGCTCTGAGGCCATGGAGGCCATTTCTGATTTCTCTGTGTCCCCTGATGGCTCTGTTTTGGCTAAGGAGGCTGTTTTTGAACATTCTTTGTCCCCTGACTTTAGTGTATGTCCAGCTGCAACGACAGAGATCACTTATGAAGTCCTTGTCCATTTAGAAGGGACTATCTCTCCTGAACTTTCTGCCAACTCTGTCACGACCAAGGAGACAGATTTTGAACTCCTCGCCTGTCTCTCTTTGGCCTTAGGAGCCAATACTAACCTGCCTGTTCCTTCTGTTCTAGTTTTGCCAGTCTTTTCAGATCTTCCGTGGAGCCCTTGTCAAGAGTCCCGAGACGGCTCCAGCCCTTGTCCAGAGTCCCGAGACGGCTCCAGCCCTTGTCCAGAGTCCCGAGACGGCTCCTGGTCCGCCCAAGACTCCTGATCTGCCCACGGCTCCTGATCCGCCATGGCCACCCGAGACTCCTGATCCGCCATGGCCACCCGAGACTCCTGATCCGCCATGGCCACCCAAGACCCCTGATCCGCCATGTTCACCCGAGACTCCTGATCCGCCATGGCCGCCCTAGGCTCCTATACTCCCCCTGTTCTGCCTCCTTTCCATCTGGACTTTCGTATAGTTTTCTTTGAGCGTCTGGAAGCCACTCTTAAGGAGGGGGCTCTGTCACATATTCCCTGTGTGTTTGTGGACTTTTACATTATTTCCTGTTGTGTGTTTTTGCTTTGTAGTTCATTGTAGTTTTTCATGCTGATTTAGTTTTCCAGGTGTTTCCTATCTGTCACGCCCCCTTGTTACCTTGTTTAGCTTGTGTATTTATAGTGCTTGTGTTCCACCAGTGTTTTGTCAGTAGTTGTACGTATTGTTGTGGTGTCATGAGTTCCTTGTTTTTCATTCAAGTTTTCAGTAAATGTTCCTGCACCTAGATACGCTTCCTTGTCTGCTCATTCCACACTCATCGTTACAATACCGCTGTTTTCACTGTCCTAAAAACGGCTTGATGATTTCCTTATTCTATGAAGTCCCTCCTTCAGAAATACGTAACGAGTTCTGATTGTGCCAGCGGTTCCCGTGTAGTGATTCGACAGCAGCTTAGCGCATTTTGCCTGGAAAGGTCACGCCTCTTACCATAACGGGGAGATGCATGCGCTCAAAGTACAGCGTCCCTGAAGGCCAAACAAAGATGATTTGACTCCGGGATGAAAATAACAGCGTCTGGACGACATGGCGACAAACACACTCTACAAACGCAACACTTCCTCTTCTCCACGTGGGAGAGCAACAAGACCACGCCCCCTTTTTTGCATATTAATGTGGGCGGAGGTTAGTCGACAAACTGTTCTACTGACGTCATTAAAGCAGGATGTACAGGGATGTAGTCCAAACCGGCCGTTCGCTGTAGGCTTTGAAAGGGAACTTCTGTTAAATAAAATATCTCGCTTGGCATTGAACTTTGAGCTTTATAATTTTACAGGTATTATTTATGCTCTAACAGCAACATTACACACTAACTAAAGTTTGAAAAATGGGATCACGAAGAACAGGACCTTTAAAATAGTCCACGTGATTACAGGGGTTTAACCTTAATGCTATGAAGCAACAAGAACACTTTTTGTGTGCAAAAACTAAAAAAACTAAAAACCAAAACTAACAAAAATAACTATTTTATTCAACAATCTCTTCTCTTCCCTGTCACTCTCTTACGCGATTCACATTGTTGGCTATTCACACGGTGCAGCACTTCCGGGTTCTACGGTAGAATGTCGGCTCACTATTGGCTGAACACCACATGCATGCGTTGTACTTACGTGAATCGTGTAGGAGAGTGACATGAAAGAGAAGAGATTGTTGAATAAAGTCTTTATTTTTGTTTGTTTTTTTGCGCACAGAAGGTATTCCCATCGCTTCATAATATTAAGGTGAACCACTGTAGTTACATGTACTATTTTAACAATCTCTTTACTATCTTTCTGGGCCTTGAAAGTGGTCATTGTGTTTCAGTATATAAATAACAAAAATGTAAATATCTTCATTTGTTTTCCGAAGATGAACGACATCAGGGTGAGTAATTAATGACATTAACAATTGTGTTTGCCCATATAATCTTAAGATATTAATTTACTTATTTGGCTTGTTGTCCACAGATAAGGGGCTCGATGAAGCAGCTTCAACTTGAGCTCTGATATACCCCCACAGTGACTAAATATAAGATATGATTATTTAGGGCAAGGTATAAGATGAAGGTGGCGTTTGGGGACTGAGGAGAGGTAAGCAGCTGCTTATATACTCTGGCTGTTGGCTGTTGATTGGAAGATTAGATGGGCACGTTTAGGAACTTCACTAATTTTAATTTTTTCATTCTTTAACCCCTTTGCAGTCAGGTATCGCCGACGGCCCCAGATTACTGTCGTTCAACATTCACTGCACGTAAAACATCACACTCTAACTTCATCTGGAAAAACTTGGTATATTTATAAAGATTAAAGCCTTCAGTATCTTTATTTGACCACTGTTTATGATAAAATGAGGTTGGAGTGACATTTATTTCTTAATTTATGTCAGGAGTGCAAAATAACCGATCTGTAATGAACAATATTTTGAATGAAATATCAACAAGAATCAAAAGTCACGTCTTCTCCATTGCCAACATATGAACCAAGAAGCAATAAACGCACGATTACGATGGCATATGGTTTGTGTGTGTTTTACATGCAATTTGGTATATTTTCATATGAATAAAGAATGTTTCCAGTAAAATGCTAAACAGGTGTAGTGATTAGTTCCATATAAAATGCTAAATATAACATTTTAACATCATTTAGCATCACGGAAACCGACATTATACTGTATCGCGATCGGAAGTAAATACAAACACTCGCTGGCTGTTTAAAGGGAGTTGGGAGTAAAAGTGTAATATTGATCTTTTATATCAGAATCAGAATCAGAAAGAGCTTTATTGCCAAGTGTGCTTGCACACACAAGGAATTTTTCTTGGTGCTGAAGCTTCCAGTGCACATATACAATACAAACACAACAAGAACACGGTAATAGAAATTCTAAGAATAAAAATATGAAAAAAAATATTAGGTCACAGTTACGTTTAGTCAGAATAAACTTTTACAGATTATAAAAAAATGTACAGTATGTGAGTAGAATGAATAAATATCTCCTGAGTTTAGAAGATATTGCACTAAACAGTGGGAGTATTGCACAGTATTACAGGCATATGTCTTGCGGGGAGGGGGGTGGGTGGGTGTATTTTAACTGTTCAAGAGGGAAATGGCCTGTGGGAAGAAACTGTTCCTCTGCCTTGATGTTCTTGTGGCCAGTGATCGGAGTCGCCGTCCTGATGGTAACAGTTCAAACAGGCGGTGTCCAGGGTGGGTGAAGTCTTTGATGATTTTCCCTGCTCTCTTCCTCACTCTGGAAGAGTACAGGTCCTGGAGGGTTGGCAGGGAGGCACCAATAATCCTTTCTGCGCTGATTGTGCGCTGTAGTCTCCTGATGTCAGATTTGGTAGCTGAACCAAACCAGACAGTGATGGAAGTGCATAGAACAGACTCAATGACAGCCGAGTAGAACTGAATCAGCAGCTCCTGTGGGAGGTTGAACTTCCTCAGCTGACGAAGGAAGTACAGTCGCTGCTGGGCCTTTTTCACAATGGAGTCAATGTGATTGTCCCACTTCAGGTCCTGAGAGATGGTAGTGCCCAGGAACCTGAATGACTCCACTGCTTCCACAGTGCTGTTCATGATGGTGAGTGGGGGAGAGCTGGGCTGTTCCTCCTGAAGTCCACTATCATCTCCACCGTTTTGAGCGTGTTGAGCTCAAGGTTGTTATAACTGCACCAGAGAGCCAGCTGTTCAACCTCCACTCTGTAAGCAGACTCATCACCGTTTTGGATGAGGCCGATGACAGTGGTGTCGTCTGCAAATTTCAGGAGCTTCACAGAGGGGTCTTTAGAAGTGCAGTCATTGGTGTACAGGGAGAAGAGCAGTGGGGAGAGAACACACCCCTGGGGGGCGCCAGTGCTGGTAGTGAGAGTCCTGGATATGAGTTTCCCCAGTCTCACGAGCTGTTGTCAGTCTGTCAGGAAGCTGGAGATCCACTGACAGATTGAGGATGGCATGGAGAGCTGTGTCAGTTTAGCTTTGAGAAGATCAGGCATGATGGTATTGAAGGCCGAACTGAAGTCTACAAATAAGATCATTGCATAAGTCCCAGGTCTGTTGAGATGTTGCAGGATATAATGCAGTCCCATGTTGATTGCATCATCCACAGACCTGTTTGCTCTATAGGCAAATTGAAGAGAATCCAGCAAGGGTCCAGTGACGTCCTTCGGGTGGGCCATAACCAGTCTTTCAAACGACTTCATGACCACAGACGTGAGAGCGACAGGTCTGTAGTCATTAAGTCCAGTGATTTTGGGTTTTTTTGGGAACGGGACTGATAGTGGAGTGTTTGAAGCAACAGGGATCTTCACACTGCTCCAATGATCTGTTGAAGATCTGCGTGAAGACTGGGGCCAGTTGGTCAGCGCAGGCTTTCAAACAGGCAGATGAGATGCTGTCTGGGCCTGAAGCTTTCCTAGTCTTCTGTTTTTTGAAGACTCGGCTCACATCCTCCACACAGACCTTAAGCTTGGGTTGGATGACAGGGGGGGGGAGGAGAGGGGGTGCAGAAGGTGATGGTAAACCCGTGAATTGCAGTTCAGAGCGGGTGTGTGGTGTGAGACTGGGCTCTTCAAACCTGCTGTAGAAAGCATTCAGATCCTCAGCCAGTTGTTGATTCCCCACAGAACGGGGGGATGGTGACTTGTAGTTGGTTTTGTTCCTCAAGCCTGTCCAAACTGAAGCCGGGTCGTTTGCTGAAAACTGGTTTCTCAGCTTTTCAGAGTAGCTTCTTTTAGCAACTCTGATCTCCTTTTTCAGTCTGTTTCTGGCCTGGTTATACAAGACTTTGTCCCCACTTCTGTAAGCATCCTCTTTGGCATGACGGAGCTGTTTGTGTTTCCCAGTAAACCATGGTTTATCATTAGTGAATGATAAGAATGTCCTGGTAGGAATTCATGTATCCTCACAGAAACTGATATTGTGTTATGTAGCTTGCTAACTGTAGCTCTAATGCACCTGTCACACCAGGAGCTATATTTTATTTCACACAAGGCTACCAAAAATGCTTTTTCTTGTTTGTTTGCTTGAAAGACTTCAGATAGTAAATTTTAATGCAAAATGGGATGAATGTGGAGTTGATGGGCCATCCAGAATCTGAATAGATTAGAATAGCTCAATTCCAAAACAAAAGAATTTCTATAAAAGGATAATGAGGATTATGTCATTCATGACAGACGTGTGAAAAGTTAATTGAATGAAAACAATAGATTACGAATTAAGCAGTTGAAAGACTAGTTAGTAGACTGCAAGTATGTGTTTTATAGATAAGATGCTATCACAATAACAATGATAGCATCTCATCTTAACCCCTTCATTGGAACTCGAGCTGCGTCACCGCTTTGGGAATGCCTCTGCGTGATTGCGTCGTGAAGCACGTATGTCATCAGTCCAATAGAGAGACGGAACGTCATAGGCGGGTGACGTCATCGACCGGAAAGTATAAAGCATCCCCAGAAACACATGCCCATAGCTTCTGTTGTCTTCAGCAAGCGCTCTGTGTCTTTTGTCCAAAAAATTGTCAGCTCTGTGTTTTGTGTCTGAGTTCAGACTTTCTTGTTTTATACAAAGTACATACACACTGACTTTGAGAGAATGGCGAGCGAACAGCAGTTCACAAGATGTGTTCCTCCCTGCTCACGTTACATCACGAGCGGGGATACACATCTAATGTGTGTTGTTTGTTTGGGTGAGCGTGCTGCTCACCCAAACAAACAACACACATTAAATGTGTATCCCCGCTCGTGATGTAACGGGAGGTTGCTGCATAGTCGGCACTCGAGGGTGAGGTTGAGGAGGAGGTTGCTGCACAGTCGGCACTCGAGGGTGCCGGCTGCGAGCATTGTG
The DNA here is from genome assembly GCF_949357685.1 of Gobio gobio. NCBI lineage: Eukaryota > Metazoa > Chordata > Actinopteri > Cypriniformes > Gobionidae > Gobio > Gobio gobio. The sequence goes on along the minus strand of NC_137104.1, from coordinate 26,508,694 downwards.
AGGCTTTGCCTTTGCATTTGCTGCGATCCCGCCGGGCGCTCTTTGAGGAGGGCGTTCCAGTTCGCGCTCCCCATAGCTCGGGCCCCGCTTTTGCGAGGCACAGCGGCAGCTCGCGACGTGGGGTTCGCAAATGGATCTGCCGGGTGGGTTTGAGATGGGCCCCGCCCTATGTCAGCCTTCTCCCGAAAGATCCGCGGCCGCTTCTCTGGGTTCGGGAGCCCGCGCTGCGGTTTCTCCTGCCCTCGAGGCTCAGCCTCCGTGGCGGAGTCTTCCGTTCTTCACTGATCTCCACACCGAGGTGTCGAGATCGTGGAGGCGGCCCATGTCAGCAAGAGTTTTCAGTCCCCATACTTCAGTGTATAGCAACATCGGGGGACTGAAAAAAGATGGGTATGGTTCGGTGCCGAGGGTGGAAGAGACGCTTGCGAGCCATCTCTCTCCCGAGTCGGTATCAACCATTAAGGCTCCGTCGCTACCCACTAAGCCGCTCAGAGCCACCTCAGCATTAGTGGGTAAATCTTACTCGGCAGCAGGTCAGACCGCCGCATGTCTGCACACTATGGCTATAGTGCAGGCATACTAGGCTGAACTGCTGAGGGACCTGGAGGAAAGCAGTGAGATCGGGAGATTGGGGCTGATGTGATAAGCGAGCTCCGATCCTCGGCAGATTTAGCCCTCTGTGCCACCAAGGAGATGGCCAGATGTATTGGTCGTTCTATGGCAGCCCTGGGGGTCACGTAGAGACATCTCTGGCTAAATCTGACCGAGATTAAGGAGAAAGATAAGAGTTTCCTGCTTGATGCGCCGGTGTCTCCTGAGGGCCTGTTCGGTGACTCCGTTGCTACGGTTACCGACAGGTTCCAGGAGGCAAAGAAACAATCTGCTGCGCTCAAACAGTTTCTCCCCCGCAAACCGTCTGCTGCTGTGAGAGAGCAGCAGGCGCAGAGTGCAAGCTCCTCCCATCGAACGCAGCAAAAGCAGAGCGTCGCCACCCGCGCACCCCCTCAGAAAGGGTGGGGCGGTGGGCGGCGCTCTCAGGCGCAGCCTTCCAAGGGCAAGACTGATCTGAGGACAGTCATTTTCTCGCCGAAGGCTGCGTCGAAGAAGCCCTGACACCTGTGGGCTCAGGGCTGTGAGGGTGATCCCTTCTGGGGGCGGACGGTGTTTACCTCATCTCACGGTACCCGTCAGCCTTCAGCACCCTCACAGGGTCATTCCTCCAACCCCGCCTGAGTGCCGGGGCGTGGAGGGCCCTCGCGAGTCATCCGAGGATGGCCCGCCCCCTCCGAGGAGGGAGTTGGCGCTGTCGGGCCAGTTGTTCCCTGCCAGTTCGCTGTTTCAGGGCGCTGCGCTCACGGTGCAGAGGACATCAGAGGCCAGCCTCGAGAGGCTGGTACCCTTAGTAAATTTTGTGTCAGAGTGGGAGAATCTGCCAAATATATCTCGTTGGGTCCTGCGGTTCATAAGAATTGGGTTCGCCATTCAGTTCAGATGTCGTCCTCCCAGTTTCAACGGGGTTCTACCCACAGTGGTGGGCCCCGAGCAGGCTCTGGTTATGTCTCAAGAAGTACAGACTCTGCTGCAGAAGGGGGCTTTAGAAAAGGTTTCCCCACCAGACAGGGAGTCAGGCTTTTACAGCCGGTACTTCATAGTGCCAAAGAAGGATGGAGGGCTGCGCCCTATCTTGGATCTTCGCGTCCTGAACCGGGCCGTAGCGAAGCTCAAGTTCAGGATGCTCGCACTCAAACAGATCGTGTCTCAGATCAGGTCCGAGGACTGGTTTGTCACGATAGATCTCAAAGATGCGTATTTCCATGTCTCCATCTTTCCGCAGCAGAGGAAGTACCTGAGGCTCGCTTTCAAGGGAGAAGCGTATCAATATCGGGTGCTTCCCTTCGGTCTAGCTCTTTCACTCCGTACGTTCACGAAGTGTGTGGACCTTGCATATGCAGGGGATTCGCATTCTCAATTACATCGATGACTGGCTGATCCTAGCACAGTCAGCTCGTCTCGCGGCTCAACATCGAGATGTTGTGCTCGCGCACATGAGGAGGTTGGGGCTGAGGCTCAACTCCAAGAAAAGCGTTCTTTCTCCGGTCCAGAGAATAATGTATCTAGACGTGAGTTGGGATTCGGTCTCTATGCGGGCCCACTTATCAGAGCCTCGCATAGGGTCTCCGCTCCTTGGTCATGTGGAAGGATCCTTGGTTTCTGGCCCAAGGTCCGTTACTGGGCGCACCGTGCCAGCGGGTATCTCTGAGCGCGGATGCCTCCCTTACGGGTTGGGGGGCGACCATGAGTGGTCGCTCGGCCCAGGGCTTATGGCAGGAACACCATCATTCATGGCACATAAATTGTCTAGAAATACTGGCAGTGTTTCAGGCTCTGAAGCACTTCCTGTCGTATCTCAGGGGCCATCATGTGATTGTTCACATAGACAGCACATCGGTGGTCTCCTATATCAACCATCAAGGGGGTCTGAGGTCTTGTCAGTTGTACAAGCTGGCGCGCCTTATTCTCCTTTGGTCCCAGGGGAAACTACTCTCAGTGAGGGCTATGTACATTCCTGGGTGGTTGAATGTGGAAGCAGACATCCTGTCGAGACAGGGGCCGAGGCCCGGGGAATGGAGACTTCACGCCGAGGTGGTGGAGCTCCTTTGGGAGAAGTTCGGTCCAAATGGACCTGTTTGCAACTCACAAGAACACCCATTGTCATCTGTGGTTCTCCCTAACGCCTCCAGCTCCTCTCGGACTGGACGCAATGGTGCAGGAGTGTCCGAGGCTGCCCTTGTACACTTTTCCCCCGATTGCTCTGCTTCCGGGAGTTCTAGAGAGAGTGCGCCGGGACGGGGCCCGTCTTCTGCTAGTAGCCTTCCGTTCTGGCCGGGCCGAGTGTGGTTCTCGGACATTGTGTCTCTCCTCGACGGCTCTCCCCTGGAGATTCCGCTCAGGGAGGACCTTCTCTCTCAGGCGGGCGGTGTCTTCGTACACCCTCGCCCAGAGTTGTGGAAGCTGTGGGCTTAGCCTCTGAGGGGGCCCAGCTCACAAGTTCTGGTCTCTCAGCTGAGGTTGTGGAGACCATTCTACACTCTAGAGCTCCCTCCACGAGGAAACTGTAAGCTCTGAAGTGGAGACTCTTCCCCGTATGGTGTAGAGAGCACCTGTGGGATCCAGTTAACTGCCCTGGGAGTGCGGTGCTGGAGTTCCTGCAGGAGAGATTCTCCGCTGGGCTAACTTCCTCCACACTGAAGGTGTATGTGGCGGCCTTAGCTGCTTACCACACTCTTTTGGGTGGTATTTCTTTGGGACGACACCCGTTAGTAACTCCATGGAACCTTGAGGTTAAGACCTGTTGTGCGCACTAGGGTGCCAGCCTGGGATTTGGCCATTGTACTTCAAGGCCTTTCCGAGGCTCCCTTTGAGCCGCTTGAGGAAGTTTCCGAGAAATGTCTTACTCTAAAGACTATCTTTTTGCATGTTATTTCTTCTTTGAAAAGAATTGGAGATTTACAAGCCCTTTCGGTGGCACCCTCGTGCTTGGAATTTGCTCCCGATATGGCCAGGGCCTTCCTGTCTCCTAGGCCGGGTTATGTTCCTTATTATGTTTAAGGTTCCCACTAATCCAGTGAGACCTATTGTACTTCAGGCCTTCTGTCCTCCACCCTTTGTGATGTCAGACCAGGAAAGACTTAATCTGCTTTGCCCTGTTCGTGCACTAGATTCTTATGTCCACAGAGCTACCCTGTGGAGAAGATCTGAACAGTCGTTTGTGTGTTACGAGTCACCCTCTAGAGGGGGACCGTTTTCTAAGCAGAGGATGAGCAAGTGGGTGGTCAAGGCCATTTCACTTGCTTATGTGGCGGCCGGGCAGCCTTCTCCTTTGGCTGTCCGGGCCCACTCAACTAGGAGTATGGCGGCCTCTCAGGCTCTTTTTGCAGGGGCTTCCCTGCAAGATGTTTGTGATGCGGCAGGATGGTCCTCGCTGCTCACTAGGGATGCACTGGTTGACCGGCCAAAAACCGGAACCGGTTTTCTTTGTATTTTTCTGCCGATTTTTCCGGAAGTGTGCCCGCGTGCACATACGCCTATATTGCAATCATTCGCGAACATGTCACTTGTGTGTTACAAATGGAACTGAGGGAAGAGACGAGATGCGCTGAAGGGAATTAAGAGCAGATTTCCTGCGCGAAGTTGCGTGAGCTTACCTCTCCGCGCCCTGCACAAGCGTAGATAGTGAAGTTCAGCTCAGTTTCTCACGTGGTGGATCGGATGAGAACGAAACAGACTAACTTGTGACAAAGCCGAAATGCTTCTTTTTGTAGCCTAAAGAAGAACATGCATGCACTTTTGAAATAAAATACTATCAGTTCTGTAGCATATAGTATGATCATTTTTATTTTACCTTAAAATTACATTGACTTAATTTTTTGTTGCACTAAACATTATTTGATTTAACATTTTGGAACAATTATATACTTTGGTTTTATTTAATTTCACTGGTAAAGACTTTTTTTCTTTACACTGAATTTAAAATCAAATGCTGATTTAAGTAACATCTTTGTTTGTATTGCAGAATATGCAGTTGTTGCCTTTAATTTCACCTTTCAGCCTTTTAATTTCCAATTCAATTTCCCGTTAATTTCAGATTGCGGACTTGTTTTCATTAGCCAAAAGCCAATTTAGCCTGTTAAATACCAAATAAACATCTTGTTTAGCGCTTTGCTTCATCCTTTTTCCAGAAGCTTTTGTGTTTTCGGGGATGCTTTATACTTTCCGGTCGATGACGTCACCCGCCTATGACGTTCCGTCTCTCTATTGGACTGATGACATACATGCTTCACGACGCAATCACGCAGAGGCGTTCCCAAAGCGGTGACGCAGCTCGAGTTCCCATGAAGGGGAACTAAGGTTACAGACGTAACCGAGACGATTTCATCCTCAGATTTGAAATGAAGCATGACCACACTTGTGGCTTCAATTTAGTTGTGGTTATTAGTTGATATACTAGATTCACATAATATTTTTATACATTTAAAAATACATTATTAATATTTTTTGTTTTTGTTTTAATGTTTGAGCATATCCTCATATTATTACCACACATATCCTGTTTCAAATTATTCCTCTGCTATTCACTGTCTCTTAGCAAAATAGTCTGTTCATGAGCTGCATGAAGTGATGGGCATGTGACCAAAAGAGCGAATCCTATTGGTTGGCCAGTTTTCTTCACAGTGCAATTGAAAATAAATTTCTGTAAAAATAAATTATTAAAACAATTTTGCACTTAGATTATGGCATGCCATAAAGATGTTTGTGTCAGCCTGAAGGGAAGCATTCATATATAAATGTTTATAACTCATCTTGGTGGGAACAGACCTTTAGGATTACTAATTTGCTAATTTACACCGATTTTGCATCAGGCTCAAGTTTTTCACACAAATTCACAGCATTAACCAATAGAAAGCTGCTTGGACTGTGCAAGCTGTGCATCATACACTATTGACTGTGGACAATAGATGGACAATATACCGTTTTTTGCCAGCAAAATCTCACTGGCAATTTAGCTAATGTGACCTCGCCTTTACACTGAAGACATGATCTGAAGCATATCTAGACAATATTGTGCTGTTGTGCCATTTTCTAATCGTGATTTTCTGGTTGGCTAAATGAGGATATACGGGTGTCCAAAGCCTAACAGTACGCTGCAGCCAGCTTGGTCTGTCTCCTCCAATCAGTTTGCAGGAAACTACTGATTATAGGCCATTTAAGAATGACATCATCCAAGAAAATGAATAACCTCATTTGGCTTTCATGTCTTTCTCTGGGCAGAGGTTGAGAAGCACTCTGTGAAGCCGTGCCTACCCGCTGCCTGCTGTGAGCACCATATAACTACCAGGCATGAGACACTAGAAACAGATCAGTTGATTAAGGGCTGGCAAAGACATGGGAGACAGACAGCACCGCCATGCAGAGTAAACCCATTTGATTACTGTCATTAGCGTCTAATGCAAACCTGTCTTGCTGAAACACACACACACACACACACACACACATACTTACACATCTCCGTACACTGCACAAGAATCCTTAAAATTTTTCCAAGGACCACAGTAGTTAACAGGGTTTGTTTTGATTGTCTAAAATCCTTACCATGTGTGTGAAAAAGGGGCATTGTGGGATAGTTTCTTTAGCTGTTGAAGACCATGAAACGACCCACATTGCTTGACTTCCATACAGGAGCAACACACATCTTCTAGCATGGACTCTTCACCTCTAAGGCACTCGTTGAAGACCATGAAACGACCCACATTGCTTGACTTCCATACAGGAGCAACACACATCTTCTAGCATGGACTCTTCACCTCTAAGGCACTCAGGGTTGGTTGAACCTCATCTTTATGCCCGAGTAACTCCCCACTGCTTTCCACGGCATTGACCAGAACCACAAGAGGGGGAACAAAACACATGTTCCAAAACCGAGTGAGCTGCCTTGCTGTCTACTGCCTACATATGGCATATATGACTGATTTTGAACACTCTACATAGGCAGCAACCAGACAAAACAGCATGTGGCAAATTCTTAAAAATGTACTCTTAAAAATCATATTGGTTTCAATGTAATGACGCTATGGAGTGTAACCACAGTAAAAAAATGCGATAAAATGGAATTAGTGGCATACGTAACGATGAAGTGTAACAGGAGCAAATGTATGGTGGGGCCTTGTAGGGTGGAGTCCATTTCTGTGCACTGCTTGTTGATTGGATGTTGAGATGTGGGCATAGAGTCCAGAGAAGTCCTACATATGTCACCAAAGAGAAGTCTTTAATTTCACTGGAAGATCCAGTTATTTTGATACAAATTATGAGGTAAATAAATAAATATACATGAATGAAAAGGGAGTCACACCACATGACATTTTAGGATAGCTGTATCACCCTAGGTTTTTGACTTAATGGGTCCTATTTTAACCATTTAAGCACATGGTCTAAAGCACATGGCGCAAGTGCACTTAGGGCGTGTCCGAAATCCACTTTTGCTAGTTTAACGATGGGAAAAATGCCGGCGCATGGTCTAAAAGGTTTGTTGCTATTCTCTTAATGAGTAATGGGTATGTTTTGGGCATAACGAGCAATAAACCAATCCGAGTCTCCCATTCCCTTTAAAAGCCAGTTGCGCTCGCACAATGGTGGATTCGCTATTTACATAGCATAATTTGCAAGTGGAAAAACTGAACGCTTCTCTAGTGCGGAAACAGATCTGCTCGTCCGATGACACCTGCTTACATGTCATTACTGCAAATAGGTAGGCTAATTCTGATACATGCAATGACTATCTATTATGACATGTAGGCATTTTTTTAAATATATTTATGTACACAATAATAATCTTTTGCATACAAGCGTTGTGCTGGGTATAAGATAGAGCCCTATGACTTTATTATCAAAATTGTTTAATATGAACATCATAGAGGAGATGTATTGTATTGAAGTCATTGTTTGATTTGTATTAATTTAATTTTTTTTTGTATTTTAAAATAAATTAATAGATTTACACCAAAAAGGAACATCATATAATAGACCCAGATGCAAAATGTAAATTTTGGATTTAGCATGCTGCTAAGCTTATAATGTTATTTTATAACAAGCATATAAAATACACTGAACACAAATAAAATCGCATATTTTTTTTTAATAATTTGACTGTATTTGTTGATAATGTTTCAATATTTGATTATTTTAGTTAAGTTTGTCATCTTGGATGGACCCCCTCACCCCGAGCTCATTACAATGCATTCTGGGAACACTTTCTACATAAAGGATATATGTGATGAGGTTCGATTCACAAGAATGTGTGCAAAAAAAGGTCTAGTGTCTATTGTCAATAGTGTACAGATGTATGAAGCACATACACCAAAGACATACACCAAAGACAAAACTTTCAAAACAAGCAGCTTTCTTTTGGACAGTGTGCCAAATTCAAACGAATAAGTCCAATGTGAACTTGAGTAAAATGAGCAGAGCAACTGTAAATGTGACCGCATGTTAAGAATTTAGTTGAAATAAAATATATTTTGGACAGGTTTTGTGTAAGAAGCATACCTATATGACATACCTATATCACTCGGTTTGGAGCAGAGCTGATGAGACAGACACAAGAAGACAGCAGTCTGTGAGTGGGCGCTGAGCAAGCGTGATAGAATCTCCTATTCCACGCTACAGAAAAAGAACTTAAACAGCAGGAACAAAATGTAGTTTTATAGCTACCTACCTAAAACAGTTAATTACATATGGTCGCCAATGCGGAATCTTTTTCGGCAGGCCGGTCTGTGAACAAACTCTGAGGTTTTTCGCAAGCTGCCTATTTTACCTTCTCCTCTGGGCCCGCTGGCACACACAGCAATACTATACATTGACTAGTGCTCCCAAGTCACAGAGCCAGGAACACACATATCATGGACAAGAGTCTTCCAGTGCCTGGGAATAAAAGAGCCCTTGACCAGGTTCACCCCTGCGCTCTGTGCCGCTCAATGCAGGTGGTTGGGTAAGAGAGGAACTCTCCGGATGGAGCAAGGCCCTCTCTGTGCTGCTTAACCGACACAGCCCATACTTCCGAATTGCATGACAAACTGCCAGACCAAAAATACTGTGCTGTTTTTACAGTCTATCTGTGTGTGGGGTGTGAAGAGACTCACTGTATGTGGACAGAGTTCATATAAAAGTGAGTTTGTTTCTCAGCCTCAATGCTTTCAGCAATAGTCTAACCTCTTGCAGATTCCCAATAAAGATGACGGAACACAGAGCTTAAGGGAAGTCCAGTGAGTATGTAGGGCTGAAAATTCATCCATTGGGATCGTCAAAACAATGACATTATGTATAAATAGTCAGGTTTACGTTTGTATTTGTGGACTTTTAGTTAGCTTTTTTCTTGTTTCCTGTGTTTTTGTTCCTGCTCCCTTTGTTCCGTAGATGTGGACTGTTTTCTTTTTGAAATATAATTTTCACTAAATATTAAGCAGCACAAATGCTTTCAACATTGACAATAATAAGCAGTTTCTTAATAAACAAATTAGCAGAATGATTTCTTAAGGATAATGTGACACTGAAGACTACAGTAGGCCTAAGGGCTGCTGAAAATGCAGCTTTGTCATCACAGGAATAAATTACATTTTAAAATGTATTCAAATTGTAATAATATTTCACAATATTACTGTTTTATGGGATTTTTGAAATAAATACAGCCTTGGTGAGCATATGAGACTTCTTTCAGAAACATCTACAAAGCTTTCCAACCCCAAACTTGTAAAAATGTGTTTATTTCAATCAGGGCCGGCCCAAGCCCTTATGGGGCCCTAAGCAGAATTTTACGATTGACTATTGTCAATTCTTGATAATTTGCACACCCAGTATCAATGTTAGTAGTTGTAGCGTTGTTGCTTACATCATGTCTGGCTGTCATGTTTTCACCCTTATACGGTTTTTAGTTGTACCAGTAGCAAACCCACAAGAGTGGTCAGGTGTTAATATTCAAAACCTTACAGTACTACAGTTCAGAATGGGATATGTACTTTAAAAAAAATAATAATAATACTTTAAAATAAGTTTCTTATGCTGATATGCTCACTTTTCCCCAGGATTCTTTGATGAATAGAAGGTTCAAAAGAACAGCATTTCTCTGAAATAGAAAGCTTTCAAAAAAAATCCTAAAAAAATTATGTACACAACTGATAATCATAAATGTATGTTGAGGATCAAATCATCATATTAGAATGATTTGTGAAGGATCATGTGACACTGAAGACTGGAGTAATGATGATAAATTCAGCTTTGATCACAGGAATAAATTACACTTTACACTCAAAAATAAAATGGTGCTATATGGCACTAAAAGTGGTTCTTTGTCGTAATCATAGTCCACTTTTGGTGCTATATAGCACCATATCTTAACAGGTTCTGTATATGGTAGCGGTGCTATATAGCACCATTGTCAGCGGTGCTCTATAGCACCTCAGCCAAAGAACCGCTGAAGAACCACTGAAGCACCAAGATTGGTGCTATACAGCACTTAAAGTGGTTACCCTATGATCACGAGCCAATAACCACTTTTAGTGCTATGTAGCACCTTTTTTTTTTAGAGTGTACTATATATTCACATAGAAAACAGCTGTTTTACATAATAATAATAAATCATATTTTTACTGTATTTTTGTTCAAATAAATGCAGCCTTGGTGAGCTTGTATTTTCAAAACAAGAAATCAAACATTTTCAAACATCAAACACTTTCAAACATTAAACAGAGCTTTTATTTTGGCAGAAGTAAAATAAAAAAATTTGCATTCCATTCGACTGTGTAAATAAATTTATTTTGTAAATAAAAACTTCCAAAATATAGGCTACACATCTTAGGCTATAATTTCAAGGGGACTATATAGCACTTGCAGAAAAACACTTTTACTGAGAAACTGGAAGCTATGCTATGCTCTGTCCAAAACATGCAGCACATCAGACAAGATTTTCGCACTTACCTAAGCCACATCACATTCTCAAATCCATCCATTCATAAAAAGGTTACCGGGCAACTGTACATTTTAGCGCAGATTTTTCTTGCACTTTGGACTTTGAACCCTGGCTAACAAGGGAATAGTGTCTGGCCGATGGCGCCGCAAGCTCGTGCAATGCTGTCAGAATCAATCCGTATATATATATTATAAAACACAACATTTTGCAGTTTATTTAGTAATTGTTTAAGGCTGTTTTGCAATTTCAATCATTAAAATAACATGCAGCTAAAAGTCATTTCATGTGCTCTTGGGGGCCCCCTGGTGGCCAAGGGGGCCCTAAGCAGCCGCTTAGTTCGCTTATGCCTTGGGCCGGCTCTGATTTCAATACATTGTGTCATTTTGAACTGTCAATGAAGAAAGATTTGTTTGTGTCCAGATGGTGTAGTTACAGCATCTACCAACAGGGGCTAATGGAGCCATGCTAACAAGCTACAGATTGGCCCCATTTACACTGCATGGTTCAAGTGACCCAATTCCAATTTTTCCCTCTCATGTGGCAGACATCGGATATTACATGTGAACGTGTAAGCAGGAAAAAAATGAACAAATTCCGATATCCTCAAATCGGATTCAGGCCTCACTCATATGTGGTAATAAATCCGTTATGATTCGTATACGCGCATTTGCGTCTGCCATGTAAGCGGTCAAATTCGATATTCCCCAGTAAATGCGAGTCGTACGTAATTGAAAAAGGGACGGAGGCGAATGACGTCAACTCAGGTGGACACGAACTGCGATCAAAGGCTCCGCCTTACAAGAGACCTTGGGGGTGGGGGGGTGTATTTTAACTGTTCAAGAGGGAAATGGCCTGTGGGAAGAAACTGTTCCTATGCCTAGATGTTCTAGTGGCCAGTGATCGGAGTCGCCGTCTTGATGGTAACAGTTCAAACAGGAGGTGTCCAGGGTGAGCGGAGTCTGTGATGATTTTACCTGCTCTCTTCCTCACTCTGGAAGAGAACAGGTCCTGGAGGGTTGGCAGGGAGGCACCAATAATCCTTTCTGCAGTCTGGATTGTGCGTTGTAGTCTCCTGATGTCAGATTTGGTAGCTGAACCAAACCAGACAGTGATGGAAGTGCATAGAACAGACTCAATGACAGCCGAGTAGAACAGAATCAGCAGCTTCTGTGGGAGGTTGAAATTCCTCAGCTGACGAAGGAAGTACAGTCTCTGCTGGGCCTTTTTCACAATGGAGTCAATGTGATTGTCCCACTTCAGGTCCTGAGAGATGGTAGTGCCCAGGAACCTGAATGACTCCACTGCTTCCACAGTGCTGTTCATGATGGTGAGTGAGGGGAGAGCTGGGCTGTTCCTCCTGAAGTCCACTATCATCTCCACCGTTTTGAGCGTGTTGAGCTCAAGGTTGTTATAACTGCACCAGAGAGCCAGCTGTTCAACCTCCAGTCTGTAAGCAGACTCATCACCGTTTTGGATAAGGCCGATGACAGTGGTGTCGTCTGCAAATTTCAGGAGCTTCACAGAGGGGTCTTTAGAAGTGCAGTCATTGGTGTACAGGGAGAAGAGCAGTGGGAAAAGAACACACCCTTGGGGGGCGCCAGTGCTGGTAGTGAGAGTCCTGGATGTGAGTTTCCCCAGTCTCACGAGCTGCTACCGGTCTGTCAGGAAGCTGGAGATCCACTGACATATTGAGGATGGCATGGATAGCTGGGTCAGTTTAGCTGAGAGAAGATCAGGCAAGATGGTATTGAAGGCCGAACTGAAGTCCACAAATAAGATCCTTGCATAAGTCCCAGGTCTGTCGAGATGTTGCAGGATATAATGCAGTCCCATGTTGACTGCATCATCCACAGACCTGTTTGCTCTGTAGGCAAATTGAAGAGGATCCAGCAAGGGTCCAGTGATGTCCTTCACGTGGGCCAGAACCAGTCTTTCAAACGACTTCATGACCACAGACCTGAGAGCGACAGGTCTGTAGTCATTAAGTCCAGTGATTTGGGGTTTTTTGGGGACGGGAATGATAGTGGAGTGTTTGAAGCAACAGGGAACTTCACACTGCTCCAATGATCTGTTGAAGATCTGCGTGAAGACTGGGGCCAGTTGGTCAGCGCAGGCTTTCAAACAGGCAGATGAGATGCCATCTGGGCCTGAAGCTTTCCTAGTCTTCTGTTTTTTGAAGACTCGGCTTACATCCTCCACACAGACCTTAAGCTCCGGGTGGCAAGGGGGGTGGCTGCAGGAGGTGATGGGGGACGTGTGAAGTGCAGATCAGAGCGGGTGAGTGGTGTGAGACTGGGCTTTTCAAACCTGCAGTAGAATGCATTCAGATCCTCAGCCAGTTGTTGAATCTCTACAGAACGGGGGGATGGTGACTTGAAGTTGGTAATGTTCCTCAAGCCTGTCCAGACTGAAGCCGGGTCGTTTGCTGAAAACTGGTTTCTCAGCTTTTCAGAGTAGCTTCTTTTAGCAACTCTGATCTCCTTTTTCAGTCTGTTTCTGGCCTGGTTATACAAGACTTTATCCCCACTTCTGTAAGCATCCTCTTTGGCATGACGGAGCATGATCTGAGTTTCCCAGTAAACCAAAAATGGTTTATCATTAGTGAATGATGAGAATGTCCTGGTAGGAATGCATGTATCCTCACAGAAACTGATGTATGGTGTTACAGTATCTGTGAGCTCATCCAGATCAGTGGTAGCAGCTTCAAAAACAATCCAATCAGTGCAATCGAAGCAGGCTCGTAAGTCCAGCTCTGCTTCATTAGTCCATCTTTTTACAGTCCGTATTACAGGTTTAGCTGATTTTAGTTTCTGCCTGTAGGTCGGTATAAGATGAACCACACAGTGATCAGAGAGCCCCAAAGCTGCCCGTGGGATGGAGTGATATGCATTCTTTATTGTTGTGTAACAGTGGTCCAGTATATTACTGTCTCTGGTGGGACATGTAACGTGCTGTCTGCATTTTGGCAGTTCACGGGAGAGATTTGCTTTGTTAAAAATTAATTTAAATATTTTTTCAAATAGTCCCAAAAAGATTATTTCCCAACTAGAATTAGACCTAGAATTTTGTTCACTGTTCTGTTTGACCTGGCCTTGCTTTGAATTAGTCTATTATTTTAAATAAAATTAAAATAATTTATTATTTCATTGTTGCATAATGATTTTAATGTCTATAGGCTACTGTGACGGTTCCCTGAGTTTGTTTATCCCTGAGTTACAGGTGATTGGCTGAGGGAGGGTATGGTTTCGCACCTGAACCTAATCAGGTTCCTTTAAGAGGGACTGGATCAAACGGAGCTTGAGAGCAAGTGATGGGAAGGCGTGAGAGCGAAGCAAGTTGGGCTTGGCAGCGAGGGTTATTTTTTCGTTGTTCGCTCATCATGAGAGTGCCTGAGATCTGACGTTATGTGAGAGTTGGAGGGAGACCACAGCCGCATCAGAGTTCACATTGATTTATCTTCACTATATTGATTTGGACTTTCCTTTTGGTCGAGTTTGGTTGGATTGATTGCATTTGCATTTCCTACTTACACTCACACGCTTACACGCTGACTAACATCTAAACTGAATACTTGACACTTCATGTTTTATTACATTAAATAAAAAATATTATTATTGCAGCGGTTGTGTGGCATCTCCCTTTGTTTGCTGCGATTTCAGAACTAACATGTCACAACCGTAGACATGAAGAACCGTTCATGTTCAGAAGGAAAGCTAAAATTCAGAGGAACAGTTCATGTTCTGAAGAAACACTCATGTTGAAGAACTGTTAATAATAAAGATTGAGAAGATTGGATCAGTTGTGCTCCTTTTTTTTGAATACTTGAAACACTTTTTTTTGTGGAATACTTGAACCCAGCCTGACCCAGAGTCTACCTCCAGCGGCCCTCAGGTAAATTTAATTTGAGACCCCTGCTCTAACATGTCACAACCAAAAAACTTTTGTTGTTCTTGTAAAATGTGCTTGTTATATCATTCTTTACAATTAAGGCAATATAATATTTTATAGTAAACCAATCTAATTACTTTTTTAAGTGTGACAGCTTTTGTGTTAGCCAGTATGAAGCACACTAGATTTTAGAACATCTAAAAAAACAGAGATAACCAAGAAGGAGTTGTAATGTGCATACAATGTCATAGCAGACGGGCACACACTGCGGGGACCCCTGTGTGTTGGAGGCCCATAGCCCCAAATCATCCCCCTAATGCCCGAAATCCCAGGCAAATCTGTGCTCGTGCACGTGAGTGACAGTCACATGGTGTGAAGGATCAAAGATGCGATCAGAGACACTCGCCAATGAGTTGCCAACGCCCTTGAGATTTTTGGCATGCTAAATATCTGGACCTGTCGGCGATTCAAACTTCTGCTGTGTGAAATGTGTTCTGACTGAAAAATACATTGGCGATGACGACAGCCAATGAGAGAGCAATATACAGGGCAGCGGGAGGTTTGGGGAGGAGTTATGGACCAGAATATCAGTATTTTAATAGATATATTTACAATTCTATCAAACAGAAACAAAGCACTAACATTTGCTTAACCAGCCGCAACAGCAGCATGGTGCAAAATGATTTATTTACCTCCAACTCTCTTTGCAGAACACTATCATAGTTCCCTGTGTCTCCACCCATTTCCTCCACAATTATCTTTTTTTCTTTTTCTCCTTTTCGCTGCAAATCAGCGCACAGACAATTTGGATTGCAAGCTTTCTGCAGTCTATATTTTTAATAAAAATTCCAGTCTCGCGCGAGAGCTCCCGTCTGACGCAAGTGTGATCTCGTGTTGTTTCCTTGTCACTTCTCACGTGTGTTTGCTTGTGAAACATAGTTTGCGGACGGGACAGAGCTGTCGGCGATTCTTCCTCTTGTACAGTCATGCAGTGTGAAACCCCCTGTCGCCGATCTATCGTGCAGTGTGAACACAGTGCAGTGTGAACACAGCAGTGACTGAATGCTACCCCAGATAGTCTTGTAGTGTGAAAAGAACAGTGATCCGACGAGTTTGAAAATCGTGCAGTTTGAACTCGGCATAAGGCAAATGGTACCCGAGTATTTGAAAGTTGAGCACGCAAGCTCATTGGCTGCTGATACAGAAGGAACCAATCAGCTGTGCCCTAAAGATGATGATGTGATTATGAACAGGTGGTTAATGGACCTATTAGCCTGCGCCATCTAGAGTTTCATGACAGCACTTTGTATTTCTTTTGAATTGTAATAATATTTCACAATATTACTGTTTTTACTGTATTTTTGATGAAATAACTTTTTGATCATAACATGTCTCAATATTGCATTAGATTTTTTAAAAAAATTGCTGATTTCATACATACGCTAGAAAACAAATTATCATTGCAAAAAATGCCTTTAGTTAGTTCTGGTACAAATTCAAGGCATTATTTGTTTGCAAGTGCCACATGCCCTGAAATTTGTGGTAGACTATAATATAAGATTTTTTTTTATGAAGTATATAATTGTGTAGTGTCTAATATATTTTGCCGCTGCTGAAAATGCTAAATGTACATATGTGATCTTTGATTTACTTTAGGGCTGAAACGATTCCTCGAGTAACTCGAGTTACTCGAATTCAAAAAATAATCGGAGCTTTGTGTAGTCCATTTAACTACACACGGTCATGTTGCAGAAAGACATTTTTGTGTAAGGATTTGTGCATATTGCGCGGATTACGGTTATATCCGCGGGTCAGATGGGTAAAGTAATAAAAAGTAACATTCCAAAAATTGTGGGTGGATGAGAGATAAATCATTAATGTGTTGATTTTAATAATAAAATAAAATAAAATGCAATGAATGTGTCACTCTTTAACTTTCAAAAAACTTCGGTTTCAGCTCATTTCTAGATCAGAGACTGCAATGCGAGAGAGAGCGGCATCAGCAGAGATCAGTGAGAACAAGAAACGGATGTTGAGATCCCTTCAGCCAGTGCCTCCACTCCTCAAGGGCAAGCTTGATGGCGAGAAGTTCCTTGTTCCCGATGTCGTAGTTTACCTCCGCCGGGCTGAGCTTGCGGGAGAATAAGGTGCATGGATGGAGTCTACTTGGGTTCCCCTGCTGCTGCAAAAGAACCGCTCCCACTCCAGTGGTGGAAGCATCCACATCCACAACGAAAGGGTGCTCTGGGTTGGGGAACGGTGGGGAAGGCGGTCTGCAGGGTCTCGAAGGCTTTTGTGGCTGCTTGTGACCAGGACAGAGACTTGGGCTGGTTACGAAGAAGGTGAGTGAATGGACTGGTGATGGAGCTGTAATTCTGGATGCATCGGAAGCATCGATAGAAGTTGCTGAAACCTAGGAACCATTGGAGTTGCTTGATGTTTGTGGGAGTGGGCCAGGAGTGGATGGCTTCCACCTTCCTCTCGTCCATCCGGATGCCACTGTGATCGATGATGTATCCGAGAAACTGCACTGAGGGCTGGTGGAACGGGCACTTTTCGGCTTTCAGAAAGAGATGGAAGCACGTATGAAATCAGTCCAATGGCGTGACGGAACATTATGGGCGGGTGACGTCATCGACCGGAAACCACACCAAACAGCATTGGCTTCTGTGCCTTCAGCAAGCCCTACATGTGAAATATGTCTCTCTGTGTTTTTGTCTGTCTTTAGTTTTGGCTAGGCAGGAATTTTTTCATGTAAAAAAAAGAGAGAGATATTATGGCGAGTGAACAGCAGTTCAGACAGTGTACACATTTCTTATGTGTTTTGTTTGGGAGAGCAGCATGCTTGGCCAGCTCTCGAGGGAGCTGAATGTTAGCATTGCGAGCGTCTCCCTCTCAGAATGCTGCATTCACGCCGGGCACACTTTGAGGAGGGTGCTTCGGCTCGCATTCCTCGCGGCTCGGTCCCGCTTCTGCCGAGGCAGAGCGGCAGCTTCATTCATGGGGTTCACAAATGGATCTAACAGCGGGCTTGAGACGGGCTCTGCCTTATCTCAGCCTTTACCTGTTAGATCCAGTGTCTCAGTTCAGAGTTCGGAAGCACACATTGCGTTTTCTTCCACTCTGAATGAGGCACCAATGCTGCAAATATCCAGTTCTGAGGAGGTGGATATTATTAGCATTGATGCAGAGACTGAAGATTCGCCGCTTCAGTATCCTGCATGTGAGGAGCTTGTGGAGGTGCTCACGAGAGCGGTTGCAAAGTTACACAACAATTGGCCCGCTGATAGACAAGAGAACAGGTCGAAAAGTAAACTAGAATGCTTCCTGCCTTTTCGTGAGCAGCCTTCACGAAGGTGTTTGCCATTCTTTCCTGATCTTCAAACTGAGGTTTCATACCGTGTGTTCAGTCTGCAAATAAGCACCTATTCAAATATAAGCGGTATGAAACAGAATAGCTATAGGGCAATGCCTAAGTTGGAAGAGACGCTTGCAAGCTATCTCTCTCCTGAAGCATTGTCCCTAAAAACACCAGCTTAACCCACTATCCCTCTCAAATCTACTTCAGCTTTAGTGGGTAAAGCATATTCAGCAGCAGGTCAAGCCGTGGCATGTCTGCATACTATGGCAATACTGAAGGCATACCATTCTGACCC
This sequence comes from Gobio gobio, assembly GCF_949357685.1. Lineage (NCBI taxonomy): Eukaryota > Metazoa > Chordata > Actinopteri > Cypriniformes > Gobionidae > Gobio > Gobio gobio. The sequence continues at coordinate 26,490,634 of NC_137104.1, read as the reverse complement.
ACTAAGGGACGTGAGTGAGAGTGAGGAAATCAGCCTGTGACGCTGCCGACCTCTCTTTCTGGGACACCAAAGAGACGGCCAAATCTGTCGGTCGGTCTATGGCAGCTATGGTGGCCACAGAGAGACACTTGTGGCTCAATCTTGCGGGCATGAAAGAGAAAGAGAAGTAATTTCTCCTGGATGCTCCTCTTTCTCCTACTGGCCTCTTCGGTGCCGTAGTCAACACTGTCGCTGAGAGGTTTCAGGAGGAGAAAAAGCAGGATGCAGTGTTCCAGAAATTCATGCCCCGCAAGCCTCACGTCTCTAGGGAAGCGGGCCCCCAGCCGTCAACTAGCTCCTCACACAGGGCGCCGCTGAAACAAAGTGTCGCGAACAGAGCTCCTCCTCAGAAGAACTGGGAGGTGGCGTAGGGACTATTCTGCCAACCCCGAGGGTGGTGGTTCGCACACCTCAGAGGAGGGCTTTGCAGCAGTCAAGCCAGTTGTTCCCTGCTGGTTCGACCGCTTCATGGCACTGTGCTGTGTAGCGACTGAGGCAAATCAGACACATAATCGCCTGTTACATTTAACAAATATGTTTGAAATGCTTCGTGCTTAGTAACAGACCTTCCCCCAACACAACAGATAAAGGTCCTCAGTGACCCTGGATACTAACTGATAAGACCTTTTATGGCCCTAAAAAAATGTGGCCACATAGAAAAGCCCATAGTTAAAGACAAAAAGCCGGTAAAACACCTAACTTTTTGCCTCAAGTTATAGACAAACCGTCTATAAATGAACATGCACCCCAGGACATTGTATGTACGCATATAACTGTCTTGTAAAGTGTCCTTTGTATGTTATTTCGTTTATGCGTGTCTTATGAACAACTTAGTTCATGTAACCTCATATATGTTGTGTCTCCTATCAAATTAATGTTCGCTTCACGACTTACACTGTCATGTATGTCACTTCCTCGTAGGAGGCAATATGTGTTTGTTGCATTAATTGGAGTACATATGGGCACAGGCCCATTGAATCTTCCTCGAAACAAAGAGCCATAAATCTCCCACAGAGGAATTTCGCGTTGGGAAAGCCCAACAATCCCATTGGTCAACTCAACCATCGAGGGTGGGAATTCTCTAAGACTATTAAGAGAGATGCTGCAGATCCACTCCCTCTTCTTCTTCTCCCTCAGACAAAGGAGCTTATCAGGAATGGTTCTCCCAGGTTAGACTCTTTGCCTAACTTCATCCATCTGTTCTGACCCAGTTCTTCTAAACACTTTAACTTTACCTCTTGCCATGTATGTTTTGTGTATGTATGTTTTATGTCTGTTTAGTCTTGTCCGTGATTTAGTTATTAAAGTTTGTGCACAATATATGTTCGGTTCTGAGCTCTAAGCGGTTATGTAAATACAAAGGAAGAATTATTTTTCTGTGGCCATGAAAAATATCCTTTTCTTAGAAATAATTAATAATCAATACTGAACATTCATAGGATAAACTGATTGATTGGTTGCAATGTTAATGTAACTAGTTGATCAATATTTGAATCAAGTTAATCTATTTAACTGATTAAAATATTCATAATTAATCGTGATGAATAATCATAATGAGTTATGAATAATTATTAATATTTCCCCAGTAGGAATTGTTGGCGCAGACACATAGACGGATGAATCTTCCAAATGATTTGATCAGAAATAATCCTACACAAAGCCCCATTCAACCAGACCCCAGGAAATCCCCCCCCCATCTATCACCAGAGAGACGTAGGCTCCATCCTGCCTGGAGATAGTACTAAGTGCTTTATGCCTACGAACTTTGACCAAAACTTAGACAAAAGAACAAAAGACTCGGTGTGATCACAAGACAAAGAAACAAACCAGATCTCTGTCTTCTCATTGACTGGTAAATGAACTCCGTGTGACACAGCTAAAACTCCAAGCAAACTCACAGAAACTGTGTTGCAAATGAACTGCATCAAATAATTCATTATTGGACTTGCATTCAAATAGCCTTAAACATAGTTTGTTAGTGTGTCTGCAACTGATACACGTGACCATTATGCATGTATATCACTCCCAAGTCATGCAATTTTGTAACTATTGAATGAATGAATGAAAAGGCACCATGTTTGATATCTTTTTGTTTGTATGTGTATAATCCAACAGATGAGCTGAATTAAATCTTTGAAGAGTGGATCATGTCCTTATAGTAAGAAATGAGGTCTAAATGTACTCTCGGCTTAAGAGCAGGAAACTAAATTACCATAGATAACCTAATTTTATGGGAGGGGTGGAAACACACCCCTGAACCCTAATTGGCCAGAACACATCAAGGGGATGGACAAATATTTGAGTTTTAACCTCAGAACACAAACAAGCAGTTGACCGCAGTTGAGTTCTGAACAGAGAGCTACCAGGAGAGCTGTTCGCAGTGCAGTTCCAGAATCCGCCAAGGAGACGATCATGGCAGACCAAGATCAGAGAAAATGGGTTAAAAGATTTCATGCAGGCCATCTGCTCTCCTCTCACTTTCCTTTCTTTTACTTAAGTTTATTTTCTTTCCGTTGAGTCTCGTGTTAGTTAAGTTTCGCCGCAAAGCTTCGTTCAACGACAACTTCAAACGCCCACGAGACTTCATCCAGCCGCCAACACGGCACGTGATTGGCTTCCCAAGACGTCGATCAAAAGACACGACAAGACCTTCAGCGAATCAAAGAACCAGGAAAACCCCTCTCCAGCCAGGAAAAAGGGAATCCCCATTCAAAGACGACACGAGAAACAAACGCAAGTAATACCTCCAGATTCTAACTGAACTGGTGCATTGAGATCAAATTTAATAACCTCGCCTAAGAAACGATAGGAGGGTAAATTAATGATCGATGGTTTCTTCAGGTCATGTGTCATAAATGCATATACTGCTTGGGATTTCATAATTTCTCTCTTTTAAACTCATTCCTTCCTCACTTTCTTCCTTTCTGAAACGCGTGTGAATGTGCGAGTGTGTGTGTTTATGTTAGATATTAGTTTTATGTGTTAGATAGGGGTGTAACGGTACACAAAACTGACGGTTCGGTACGTACCTCGGTTTTGAAGTCACGGTTCGGTACGGATTCGGTACAGCAGTTTTACAAAATTGCTTTTTATTAATTTTTATTCAACAGTGGTTTAATGAAAAAAAATTGTGTCTGTCCTTAAATGAATTCAGTTATAACTAAAAGTTTCTTAAATATAATGCTGTAAACTATATAGGGAGCCCTTACTTACATATTGCTATTAAAGATTAACAACAGAGCCCAAACTATTAGCCTAAATTAATTTGCTATTTATTTTTAGATATAATAATAAACACTCATAAGCTTCACATAAGGCAGTTTTTGCATTAACATCTAAATCTAATTATTATTATTTTTTTCTCCAATTCGTTATTGAAAATATAATCATTTAGTGGCTGTAATTTTCATGACAGGTTTATTTAAACATACATTAAATAAACAAGACATCACTAACGGGCTAAGTAGTATTTGAACCTATGTAGGCTAATATAACGAATATATAGGCTAATATAGTGCATGTATTCAGTGAAAGAGTTAATCTCTCTAGTGAACTCACAGCTGTGGACACAGAATGACTTCTGAGGTAAACGTGATTCTACATGACATTGTTTACAAGTTGTTTTAAATCGATTACACAACATATGATACGTTTCAGTAAGTTGTAATGCATCCTCAACATACCTTAAGATATTAATTTGTGTTTATTCTTTAGGAAGAGATGATCGCATTCACTCGCGCGCCGCGCGCTGCCGCTTGAAGTTGAACTGATACACGTCTATCAGTCACATCACATTATAGAGCGTTAAAACGCCATTTATCATTTGAATTTCGTGATAAAATGGTCTGAATACTCAATATGTTTGTGTGAGAACTCGGATTGAAGTGTGTTCCGCTCTTTAAACAAGCCGACTGATAACTGTTAAAGATTGCATTCATAACCGTTCAGTACACGCGCGCACCGTACCGAAAGCCCTGTACCGAAACGGTTCAATACGAATACGTGTACCGTTACACCCCTAGTGTTACAGTAATCAATAAAGTTCTGTTTGTATTCAAAGATAAGTGTTCTTGCGTTATGTTCTTACAAATGTAATGTCTTGAACTGCCGATCTAAGTTACCTGGCTGTTAAATAGTGTTTCACTATTGTTCGGATATTAATATCCGCTGCAGAGTTGATATTTACGGCCCATTCAAATGGACGCTGGAAGAGTCATTTGCTAGGCTGTAAAATAGACTCTCTCAAAATTCCCTATGGATTCATTAATTTGAGCTAAATAGACCTGTTTCCCTTGTACAGAGTCCCCTTTAAGTTCTTACATATCGGTGGACGAATAAGTTAAGGTGTAAACATTAATTCTGAATTATGTATATGTAATTCGAGTCTCTTGCATTTTAATTTAATTCAAAATCTTTACACCCCTCTGAGCTAATTCACTACAGCTGATTGCTCAAAGAAGTCCAGAGGACAGTCTTGAGAGACTGTTACCCTTAGTAGATTATCTTGCAGAATGGAAACTTTTACCAAATATATCTCGATGGGTCCTGCAGACAATAGAAAAAGGTTATGCGATCCAGTTCAGGTGTCACCTCGTTTCTACAGGTTCCTTCATATAGTCGGCCCTGAGCAGGCTCTGGTAATGGAACAGGAAGTAAAGGCTCTACTACAAAAGGAGGCCATAGAACATGTTCCTCCTCTGCACCTTCCCTACCACTGTAGGGAAGCTAAAATTCAAGATGCTTACTCTCAGGCAGATCGTGTCACAGATCAGATCCGAGGACTGGTTTGTCATGATAGATCTAAAGGACGCATTATTTCAAATATCCATCCTTCCACAACACAGGAAGTTTCTGAGGTTCATTTTCAGGGGCGAAGTGTACCAATATAGAGTTCTTCCTTTCAACCTAGCTTTGTCTCCACAAACTTTCACGAAGTGTATGGATGCTGCTCTGGCTCCACTGAGACTCCAGGGCATCCGCATATTCAATTACATCGACAATTGGTTGATTTGAGCTCAATCAGAGCAGTAAGCAGTTCAGCATCGAGATGTCGTTCTCATGCATATGAGAAAGTTGGGGTTGAGGTTAAATGCAAAAAAAAGTGCCCTTACACCTATACAGAAGACCACTTATCTCGGTGTAACATGGGAATCAGTGACAATGCAAGCGCAGCTCTCGCCAGCCCGCATTGCATCAATCTTCTCAACCATAAAGGAGATAAAACTAGGCAAGTCACTCACTGTCAAGCAGTTCCAAAGACTGTTAGGTCTGATGGCAGCAGCGTCCAACATGATACCTTTTGGTCTGTTGTACATGAAACCGTTGCAGTGGTGGCTCAAAACCAAGGGATTCACCCCGAGGGGAACTCTGCTCCACACGTTCAAGGTTACGCGGCGATGCCTTCGTGCTTTGGACATGTGGAAAGATCCTAGGTTAATTTCCCAAGAGCCCGTGCTGGGAACTTCATGTCGTTGTGTCATGCTAACGACAGATGCTTCCCTCACGGGTTGGGGGGCGATCAGGAGTGGTCGCTCTCGAGGTCTGTGGCAGGACCATCATCAATCGTGCACATAAATCGTCTAGAAATGTTGACGGTATTTCAGGCTCTGAAGTACTTCCTACCAGACCTCAGAGGCTACCAGGGGGCAGACATCCTGTCGAGGCAGGGGCCGAGGCCCAGGGGGTGGAGACTCCACCCAGAGGTGGTGGAGCTCCTTTGGGAGAATTTTGGCCGAGCAGAAGTGGATCTGTTCGCATCTCAAGAGACAACACACTGTCAAACTTAGTTCTCCCTAACGCATCCAGCTCCTTTGGGACTGGATGCTATTGTACAGGCGTGGCCGAGGCAATGTCTGTATGCAGTTTCCTCGATCGCTCTGCTTCTCTCAACTCGCTTCTCTCAACTGAGGTTGTAGAGACCATTCTACACTCCAGAGCTCCTTCCACGAGAAAACTGTATGCCTTGAAATAGAAATTGTTCACTTCATGGTGTGGGAATCATCACATGGATCCTGTTAATTGCCCTGACAGCGCGGTACTGGAATTCCTGCAAGAGAGATTTTCCACTGGTTTATCCCCTTCTACTTTGAAAGTGTATGTGGCTTGGTGGCTTATCCTGTGCCTATTGCTGGTGTGTCACTCGGAAGACACCCGTTTATTACCTTTTTTATTTGTGGAACTTTGAGGCTTAGACCTGCAGTCCACATGAGGGTGCCGGCATGGGATTTGGCCATTGTATTTCAAGGCTTATCTCAAGCCCCGTTTGAGCCCATTGAGGGGGTGTCTGAGAAAATGTTGACTATTTTTCTTCTCACCATTTCATCTCTAAAGAGGATTGGAGACATTCAAGCTCTATCGGTTTCTCCCTCGTGCTTGGAATTCGCTCCTGGTGTGGTTAAAGCTTTTCTGCACCTGAGACCGGGTTATATTCCTAAGGTTCCTACTAATACAATTAGACAAGTCATTCTGCAGGCCTTTTGTCCTCCTCCTTTCGTGACGTCAGACCAAGAGAAATTGAATCTGCTCTTCCCTGTTCGGGCGTTAGATGCGTATGTCCACAGAGCTGCCCTGTGGAGGAAAACAGAACAGTTGTTAATTTGCTTTGGGTCACTTATGCTTATGAGTAGGCCGGCCAGCCTTCACCTTTGGCCTACCAAGGGTATGGCGGCCTCTAAGGCATTACTGTCAGAAGTGGCTCTTCAAGATGTGTGTGATGCGGCAGGGTGGTCTTCACCACATAAATTCATCAGATTCTCTGAACTTGACTTAGGCTCTACTCCAGGGGAGCAGGTGCTTGCATCTTAGTGTGTGCTCAGATTTCACACGGACGGACTTGCCCTTATGGCTATGTGGATATTGCGTTCTCACAATGTTTCGACGCAGCTCGAGTTCCCTTGAAAGGGAACGTCTCGGCTACGTATGTAACCTTAGTTCCCCCGAATAGCTGCATCGCCCTGCCATACTGCCGGCATGCCCGTAATCAACTTGCTTCAGGCTTTTTTTAGAAGCTAATGCTGTTTGTGTTGGGTGTGCTTTATGGTTTCTGGTCGATGACGTCACCCGCCCATGACGTTCCGTCTCTCCATTGGACTGATTTCATACGTGCTTCATGACACACACACACACACACATGCAGAGGCATTCTCACAGTGCTTCGATGCAGCTTCTCGTTCCCTATTAAGGGAACTAAGGTTACATACATAACCAAGACGTTCTTCAGCATTGTTCAAAACCCGTTTTCTTCATGGAACTTTGAGGCTTGGACCTGCAGTCCGCACAAGGGTGCCAGCCTGGGATTTTGTCATGCTTTAAAGAAGTACAGTTATTTTGATGTGTTGACTAACATAATAAATTACTTTATTTTTTAAATGTAGTGTGTTATTCAGTATTAGATTTAAAGTTATATAATTTATTTTAATCTACTAAATTGAAACTGTATCATTAAAATGTGTAATGTGTGTGCATAAATACATATTTAAATACATCACATATAAGTTTGTAGAAATTACATTAAAACATTTTAGTTGACCATAAATGCAGTATATTCAGTAGTATACTTATTCAAAGACAATAGAAGCATGAAATTATTTATAACGATGTATTTAAGTCCTTCTAAAGTGGGTCAAAAAGAGCTCTTAAATTCAGCGAATTGCATTTAAAATAAATTTAAACTATAATACATTTTCACTTAATTGCCTTTGGTGTTTTTGGCAGCTACAGGCCAGCTTTCCTTTGAAATTTATCAGCACTAGTTATTTTGTATTACATGTTTTAAACTTTTGCTCCAGTTATTTTGATTGGGATACTCTCAATATTTTGTTAAAATGTAAAGTGACATGCTCATTTGGAATACATTAATTTAGGAAACCAAAACCAGGTTTTCCTCTGATAATATACTTCAGATGGGATTTGTACTGCTAGGATTGTAAAGAGACCAGGACTGTAAGCTTGTCTTTGTGGGTTACACTGTTTGGCCAATGTGATTCGTATGATTTTCAGCCTGTGTGAGGAAAATGCCTGCCAAAACAGTAATGACAGACAGACCGTGGACTCGCAGACAAACGTGAAAGATAAAGCTCAATTTCATTGTGTATGTGGCAAAGGTTCAGCATCTGTGTGATCTCCACCAGAGATTCTAAGAAACAAAAACTCTTTATTTTGGCTCTTTCATTCTCTGCAGACTGAAACTTGACTAACGAAATAACTTGAAGTGAACTTTAAAAAAGATATATTCTTCAGCAAAAAAAAATATTATTTGGGGTTTTGGGGGGGGGGGTGTAATTTATTTATTTAGTATAAATTATAAAAAAAAAAAAAAAAAACAGCTTAATAATTTTGTCATTACTGATGATAAATGAAACAAAAGGTTATGTATCAACTGAACTGATCAAACACACAATTCTTACAATTTAATCTCTTTAAGGACCCATACAGGCTCTGTGATGTTGTAAGAATATGTATGAACAGGCAGCGAGTCGACACAACAAAGCATTCCGGAACTCCCTCTCTGAACGAGCTGTACACTCCAGCACATTCCAGGGCCCAGTTTATGGCCGGGCCCCTCTCTGTCCATAACAGTGGATAAAGGTTTGCTACTTTTTGATTGGATCTTGGTGGACTGACACAAACAAACTGTCCAACGGCATCAGACAAAGATGCTCGGACAACAGCCAGACACCTCTTAGAGGCCAAAAAGACCACCTCTTGTATCAAGCCCAGGAAGGACAAGACATATCATTGGTCCACATGCAGTTTCTGCCCTTCACCCAAATCCCTAGTGTCCTGGGGCCTCATTTATAAACGTTGCGTAAGTCATTTTCCTTTCCCCCACCCGTGGCAGACAGACTCTGACGATGGAGCGCTAGACGCTTTTTTGCCTCGACTTTGATGTCCGACCATTTCTTTTTTTTTTCGGCCACGGTCCGAGGTTGTGAGGCTACAGCATTTACGGCGTTTGCAACCTTTTGCACCTCAAGTGCCTTTTTGGCATTAGTAATGCCCACACTGTGCCCTCCAAAAAAATGTTTTCTCCTCTTTTCCACCTCACCAACGATAATTTATACTTCACATTGAGTGAAGTTACGTTTTTCTGATTTCCTCTCTGTATTTGCCATGCTTTCGCAATTGATTAATATTAACTTGTGGGCGTTTCACGGACTATTTATGGGCAACTATGGGCGTGACATGAAGCCACAAAAGCTGCGCTACATTTAGAATTGATTGTGATTTATTAAGGGAAAACTGCGTAGGATGTGCGTGCGCACGGTTTTATAAATCCGAATATTTCTTTGCGTACGCACGTCCTATGTTTCATCCATACACCTTCTGATGCAAATCCTACGCAAAGTTTTATAAATGAGGCCCCTGGTCTATGACTGCCATAACAATTCCACAGGACCTTAGCAGTAGTGGGTGAAAGAAATACCACAATGATACATCCAAATCCAGTCATAACTATGTTTGGAAACCTTAAGACTGATGTAAAGTACACACATCCATTTTATACTTATTCAGAGAAATAAGTATTCTCAGTGACAGCTATTTGTAATGCAACATCTTACACAGAATCAGCTGTTAATGAACAAATGAATGAACAGTTCAATCTTTTTCCATCATGTTTGGTTTCTATTTGTTTAGAATATTGTCATGGGTATTCTGATGGTGGTTTGGAAAGTGAGAAATGCATTGGTAAACTTTAAAGACCCTTTAAAGACTTCTGACTGTGTACAGTATGCAATTGAGATCCACAGGAGAAATGAGGGTGGTCCACACGGTGTGCCCCCTCTGATGCCAGCAGCCAATCGCAACACTGGAATGGAGAAGTACCAAATTGCAATCTCCTCCTATTCAGAAAAGGATAAAGGTACCCTTTCAACAGACACACCTTGTTCTGAGTCTCCCCAGCAAGGATGAGACTATAACAGTTCAACAAGTTCTGAGTCTGTCCGGCGAGGATGAGACTGTGACAGAGCAACCAAGTTCTGAGCCTCTGGTTAATCCAGAGAGACAACAAAAGATCTGAGGATCTGAGTTTACAGCTTGTGAGGCAGCAACAGATACGACCACATTCTGAGCCTCCAGCCTGTGAGGAAAGAGACATTGACAAACACTACGTTCAGAGTTTTAGTCCAGCAAGACGACTACAGCAGGTAACGAGTCTCCATGCCAGAGAGACCAAAGCGGATTGACCAAGTCCTGAGTGTCTGACCCAAAGAGTCAGAAGACACACAGAGACATTTGCAACAAGGTTAAGCTCAGGAGAGCAAAACCTTCACTTCGAGGTTCCTACATCTGCGTGTTCCAGATTAAGGACCATCTGCACCTCAGGGCCTCCTCTGCGTGTTCCAGATTTTAGGACCCTTTGGTGCTCTAGGAGATCAGCATCCCACAGATCTTCGTGTTCAAGACTGTTGAAACGGATTCCAGCTCCTTTCTCACTGCATTGTCACCCAGCACAACCAGTGGATGAAGTCACTGCCATCGAACTGCTTACTCAACCAAGTGGAACTTAAATATCACTTAACCAAACCTCTTTCTAGAAACCATGGCATTGTTGTATATTATCAGTATATGATTTTCTAATTTACATTAGAGGTAATTTAACTGATGCTAGTTAATAATAGTGCTGTCAAACGATTAAAATATTTAATCGCGATTAATCGCATTAATGCCATAGTTAACTCACAATTAATCACAATTAATCGCACATTTTTATTTATTCTAAATGTCCCTTGATTTCTTTTTGTCCCATTATTTTTTCTTATTTTAATGCTCTTATCAACATAGAAAAGTGGATCGGCTTGCTTTGTTCAAATGTTTGTTTTATTGAAAACAACATTGGCATACTGTAGTGTTCGATTTCACACCAACATTCTCACTTGAAGCAGTCATTCACACTTGGAGCAAATAATCGCTCACACAATGTAACACTGTCCATCAATAAAAGGGTGAAAAAAATACTTTGTTGCACAAACAGCCCCTTCAACAGCCCTTTCTAAGGGATCAAAACAGGGTGATACAAAATAAAATTACAAAGTGCACATGCAAGGTAAACTAGGACTCCGCCTATAGTGCAGTTAAACCAGGGGTCGCCAACTAGCGGACTCCGGTCCAAATCCGGACCGCGAAGCCTTTTGACGTAGGCTAATGAAACAGTTAACGTTGCAATGCTCACTGTTGCGTTCAGACCCAGACGCGCGGTCAAGCATGCAGGTGCACCGGACGCGAATGACGCGACATGCACGCCGCTTAATTCGCGCCGCAGAATGTCTATTTGCGTCTTTGCATTGACTTAAATCACTCGCGCAAAACGCTTCATTCGCGTCCGGTGTGAATGCACCATCAGAGCAGAAAGCAGCGCTCAAGACAAGCACTTTTAGTTGAAGACCCCTGAGTTAAACCATGGCATAATACGTTTCTCATTTCGGCGTCTCACGCTTGCCATCCACGTCTACTCTTTTAATGGCCCAAACAAGTGTGGGCAGCCGCAGCGTGCCTGATGTTTTGTTTCCGGTCTAGCTACATCCGGAGTGGTGTTGTAGTTTTTCTAACGTTACTAGTTGCTGCAACAGCATGTGAAAAAACTACAAAGTTTGTTAGACCAAAAAGAACGTTAATCTCGCGATAAAAAAATTGACGCCGTTAAAATAGGTTTGCGTTAACGTCGTTAATAACGCGTTTAACTGACAGCACTAGTTAATAATAAATAATCTTTCGTTTATTTGTTTGATGCATAACAAGGTTCTTCATCTTAGTTTCAGAGAAACAACAGTTTATCTTTCCATAAGATAACGCAACTCTTCCATAGCCACACTCAACTTAATGTATTGTATGTATCTTATGCACTTTATTCCTTTATCATTCATTGTATTCACTTAGTAGTTTTGTTAGTTATTCTTGTTTATCTTTTGTTAATAAAATCTATTTTATTACAATTGTGTCTTACTTGTGCTGATAATACAGAAAAGGCTCTACAAGTTAGAAATCTCACCAATCTTTCAGATGAATCAGCTGACCAACTCTCCCCACTTTACATTAAATCTAATTATTACAGAGCCGTAAAACTAATCTATGGAGCCGAACTGACCACTGGCTTTTTGGCCAGGCCTGCCTAATCTCACCCCAACTTGCAAGGACAGCGTTGACCAATAAGAAAACCTTTCTTTGTTCCACAACATCAACCCTGCTGTGAATCTCAGGCAGATCTAGTATCTTATCAGGAAACGAAGGTCCTGATATCACCACAGATCCTAAAGCATTGACACCTTGTCTCCCCCTCTCCTCAGTTTGCACATTCCAAAGACCCTTTGACATCAAAGACCATCACACAAAGAACTCAGCCTACAGAATCAATGATATGCAAGAACAGGAGAAGTGGGCGGGGAGCCCACCCTGACGCTATTCGATTGGTTGGTGACACTTTCAAGGACAGACTTTGGGACACGCTTATAAACAAAGAACAAACAAGATGTTTTTGCTTTTTGCTTTTGCTTCGTGCTTATGCTGACTGCCATGGTTTTGCGGTCACTGACTGCCCTTCGAGCTACCAAGAGCTCTTCCCAAACACTAAAACTCTGTTTGAACCTCGCCGAAGAAGACTTCCTGGAGTCTGCGCAGCGGCTCAGAGAAACTCCTGTCGCGTAGCAACCAGCTAACGCTATCCAGGATTCTACGAGTCTACCCTGCAAAACTATCCATCCAATCACCAAGTGTCCCTCCGGACACAACAACTGACCGCCAGCCAAACAACTCTGTCCCGAGAGGAACCCGTGCTCATAGAAGCATCCAAACGCAAGTACATAACTCTCCATTTTGCCTCAACTGGTGAAAATCGTATCTAAGCGAACAAACTACGGTTGAATTTCTAGTAGGCCTATATTGATTCTCTCAGGTTGTGGTTAAGAAATCGTGTCTGAACAAAACTTCCGTGAACTTTCCGTTAACAAACATCACTTTCCTTGCAAACTGTATGAATGAATGCGTGTTTGTGTGTCTTAGTAGATTAGATTGTGTGTTAGAATAGTTCAATAAATCCTTGTTTACCTTTTCATCTATACAAGTGTCTCTGGCTTTGTGTTTATCTACTTCGAGTGTAACTAAACGAGCCAATGCACATTGGCATGTAATGATTGCACCAGGTGCTCATGCCACGCAGCGCGGGTATAAATGAGATACAGGTGATTGCATCAAATTAGCTTTTTGCTTCGGAGCCGAGTGGAAGATGGTTATGCCAGATATCACTCTCTACTATGCAGTACTGACTGAAGCCTGCCTTTTGAAAATGATCTCTTCAGTCGGTGTGACGGCACAGCAGCGGGTCGTGAGGTTTTCTGATCATCTCTCTTTTTTGTTTGTAAGAGCAAACACAAGGGTTCAGTGCGCTAGGTGGAGAGCGCTAAAAATCCGTTCTAACGGCTGGTAAAAGAGTGCCTTCGTGTGAGAGAGCGTGCATGTCAGGCTGCACTACTTTCCTGACTGTTTCGCCATGACCCTTCCCCCTGCGTGCTTCAGCACCAGGGATAAAGTCCTTCTAAAAGAGCAAACACAGATAGAGCTTGCATCTTTTTCAAGATGACATTCTATCTGTGTGTTTCTGGATTCAGTGGTCATATGTCACAGAGGGATGGTCACCAGCGCTGTATCTCGTGTTTGGGCGTCCAGCACGCTGAGGCATGCTGGTGGATGACTCATGTTCTCACTGCGGGAACATGACCATCTCGGAGTTTGCGGTCTAGATCTCGCAAGATGAGTTGAGGGTTACAGTGAGCGTGCTTCCCCCAGGGAACGAACCCCCGGGGAACCCTCACCACTCTCACACTCTGCAGCCAGTAGAGCTGCCGATAGAACGCGACGGGCCACGCACAAGGTGTGTACCATCCGTATCCTTCGGGCTCCTCTCGATGATCAGATGTCCATCGCTGCATTGGAGGGAGGGTCAGAAGCTTCTGGAGATGACGTATCGGTGCAGGGGGCTCCTTCGGGAAGATCAACTGTGCCCGATGCGGATCCAGAAATGATGGCCATGCTTTCCCGGGGCCGCTGAGGAGAGTCGGGCTAGTGTGGAATCCTCCACCATGTCCCGGACCCTTGAGGCTGGACGATTGGTTCTTCTCGGGGTGGCCTGTGCTGGGCCAAGTGTTGTCCAAGTGTCAAACGCCGGACCACACTCATCCTCCCCCTTAGCCAGCGGGCAGCAGTGGACGTCCTCCTCACGTACCCTCTGCCCACTTGTGGAATCAGGTAAGTGTTGCACACTCACGCCTTGCTGCGGGCTGCCTCCACGAGACAGCCGCCCCAGCTCGGCACCTGCATTCCACCTCGCTGCCCCATGGTGGGTGTGCCGGTAGGTCTCTTTGGTCCCACTTAAACGGTCTCTGCGATCCTGGCTAGCGCTCCCCAGTCCGGTTTCGCTGGCTCATTCGGACCATCAGGCTCGGCTATGTGATTCAGTTCGTCCAGCGCATATCAGTACAAAGTCCTGCCCTTTGGGCTGTCCCTGTCCCCACGTGTCTTCACGAAAGTCGCAGAGGGGGCCCTTGTGCCATGAGAGAACAGAGCGTTCGCATCCTCAACTATCTCAACGACTGGCTCATTCTAGCACAGTCCAGGGATCAGTTGTACGAACACAGGGACCTGGTGCTCAGACACCTCAGCCAGTTGGGTCTTCGAGTCAACTAGGAAAAGGAGCAAACTTGCCCCCGTGCAGAGGATCTCTTTTCTCGGTATGGAGTTGAATTCAGTCAAACGGACGGCGCACCTCATGTGAGTCCTG